>NC_091700.1:70787166-71392500 GCF_041296265.1 Equus caballus
CCACGCTAACCTGGGCTTCTATCTCAGTTAATAATACTATCCTCTAGCCAGTCAACACCCCCAAAAACTTGAAGTTATATTTTACACCTTTTTCTCCTTAACCACTATTATCCAATCCATTTGTAAATGCTGTCAATTTACCTCCTAAATAACTCTTGATCCATAAACCTGTCTCTATTTCTGTCATCATAAATCCCCTGGGCTATCATGGTAGCTGCCTAAGTATTCTGTCTTCATTCACCCTGATTACCTCCCCCATCTCATTTCTTTACAGTTGCCAGAGTGATATTTATAAAAAGATGATTGGAACTTATCACCCTCCTGAATAAAGATTACCACTTTTAGTTGTTCTTAAAGACCCAAATCCTTAGTGTTGACTGCCTGTCCTTACCTTCCTTCCATCCCTCATAACTCTGCTTTGCACTCTGTTCCAGTCACTTAATTTGTTTTAAATGCACTGCACTCCCACCTTCCCCAGACCCTCATATAAGCTTCCCTCTGCCTGCAATGCTGTCTTCTTCCCCACCTGAGACACTTATGTTCTTGTGGTCATGTTTTGACCTGATTTCTTTTCAAAATATCACTTCTGACTTATCTCTGTCTGTTTTCTTTGCTCTACACTAAGCCAGGCATAGAAGAGGACAGCTTCTTTTCCTTGACTTGTCCAAATGGCACTTGCATAAAGTTTTAATAAAGAGGTGGGATGGTCAAGTGGTAGCAATGCATCACAGAAGCCCAGACCAAACTACGTAAGCTGTAATACTAGCAATTTCTGTTTGTGAATTCTTTGGCCACCCCTGTTATTGGTCCTTTCTCGTTGGCTGACATTTCTCTACAGGCCTGACCCTGTTGCTATTTTGCTCAGCAGCCCCTCACTCCTTCTTTCTTCCATCTCTATTTTTCTCTTTTCCCTCTCTCGCTCTGTTCTTCCTCCCCCTCCACACACAATTCCTATTAATTACTTATGTCGGGTAGTTAAGTTCTCTCCTTGCTGTGCCAAGATATCCTCAGAGAATCTCATCCTTACGACCAAACCTGATGATATATTCACTCTTTGGGAGGCACTCTATGCTACCTTTTAAAATAGAATTATTTTCTGATGTCACAATAATATAAACATCTAGTAATCCCCGCTTGAAAAACCAAAACTGTCATCAACCTCTCTGCCTACCTTATCCTCTTATTCAATCGGTCCTTGTAGCAAGTTTGAGGGATTGGGTGCTGATCAAGGAAAGAGGTCTGACCACAGAGTGCCAGTAGCACAAGCTTTATGTGGATGGTGCCTTGATAGGTTTGCCCAGAGAGGGGGTCACTCACAGCATGAGACCTTCCAAAGGCAACCGTACAGGGGCTACCCCCCAGAAGGAGAGGAGGGCAAGGGAACTCCTGAGGGAGGGAGGGAATAGAGAGGGGGCTTACATGTCTAGGTGAGGCCCCTCAGCAGCATGGTGGGCAATTCCTGGGTCAGAGAACTCCAAAGAGCAGCAGCAGCTTCAGGTCTTTCATAGCTCCAAAAGTTGGATAACATGGATGCACAAGTAACCAGAACACAAGATCTGCTGTGGGATCATGAGATAAGCATCACAATTTTGGGGGATCTCTGATGCAGTAGGGAGAACACCTAATGGGAGATTCAGGGAAAAGGTCCTGAAAGACGTGTTGGGGGTGTGGAGTAGAGGAATTACACAATGCTAGGTTTTCAAGCCCAGGGTGATTTGAAGCATAGTGATGTCACCAATCAAAGTAGGAAGAAATAGGAGCAGAATGGGGAGTATACAGTTGAGCTTATGAACCTGAGTATGCATTGATTTGAGCAGGTAGAGTCTGGGATACTGAAAGGATATATTTGTGGAGGTAATTGCCAAGCAATGAGAAATGGGGAAGGGGCTCGGATAAGAGAACCAGATTTGAGAATAAGCCCAGAGATTTTAAATGTGGTATCTTCAGAGTGAAGTTACCTATGGAGAAAATATTAAACGAGAAGAGAATCAAAGTTGAACATCAGGGGATGTGTGTCTACACATCAGGTGGTAAAGGAGGAACTAGAAAATGAGACCCTAATTAGTGTAATTACATGATAAAGATGAGGTGTAATGGGAGGTAGGTGGGGTGGAGACAGAGAGGGTAGATGCATCCTACCATCCCAAACCAGCCCATCCTTCAGTCTTATATATATTTTACTTCCTCCAAACAGCTTTCTCAGCCCAAGGGGTTGTTTTTGTCACCTGAACTCAGAAAGCTTATTGTCTGCAATCCTCACTTGACAATTAATTCTGCATTATCTTGAAACATTCTTACTTTTGGGGTATACTCATCAACTAGATGGCATCATTTCACAATGAATCTTTGAATCATCAATAAATTTATCCATACTAATTTGTCAATAAGTACATATTGATTGATTAATTTTAATATTTCTTAGTATCTACAAGATAGGAAATTTTCCTCAATCCATTATTTTATTTGTCACTTGTAGTTAGGCATTATTCTATGCGCTTATGTTTTGATGACTGTTTAAACATCTCCTGCTCTGTTTTCTTCCCCTCTGTCTGTCTCTGTCTTTCTCTCTTTCCAGAGCAATTGTTGAGCTCAGACTGTGTGCTAGGAAAGCACTTTGCTGGAAACCAGGAATACAGACATGTGTTAGACTCAGCCCCTATTCCAAGAAATGCAAAGTCTGTCAAGGAGTCAGTTTGAGCCAGGAATGCTAAACGTGAAGGCTGGCCCCAACTGGGAGCAGGTCCTTGGGGATATGATAAACACAAAGGTGGAGATGGCCACAAAATGAATGGAAGCATGGAGAGGGAAGCAATAGTAGTACAGAAGTACTGAGAAGTGCAGTAGGGTCAAAAGATGCTTGAGGTGAACTTTAAAGAATGAGCACGAGTAAGCCAGGTGCAGAGGTGAGGTGGGGATGGAGCCATTCCAAGGAGAAAGGAGAAGAGGAGTAAAGGTTTTAATGCCAGAGAGCATGCTGTATGGATGTGTGTGTTTGCACACAAACATGTGCGTGCATGTGTCTGTATGTGTACAGCTATGGGGTTTCTATCCAAGAGGCACTCTCTGCGTTCATCCTTTATTACTTATGTTCAGTGGTAGCAGAAAATCCAGTAATTACAAATTAGATGTCATATGGAAAAAATGTCTTTCAGTGTAAGACATTATGGGTATATATCCATTCACAATTTATGATAAGCTTAGATAATTTTTCAGAATATGATGTTTCTGTTTTAAGAGTAAATACTTTGCTGTTATGTAATTTGAGCTCTGACTATGTGCTAGAGATTATAAAATATTTTTTAAAAATACAAATGTCATCAATATAGAAAATTTTACTTCAGAGCCAGTGAGAGTTTTTCCTTTCCTACTTCTTTCATTTTAAGATTTATCAGAAAGCATGACGCAAAGCAATCTGTCAGCAATCACTGGTGTATGTCTTCATTCGTCAAGTTCTTAAACTTTTTCTCATCTTTGAGTCCTTCAAAAGAGTAATAACACTTACTAGTCTTGGGCCAATGGAATGGATGTTAGGTGCCATTCATGAGAAATGTTTAGTTGCATCATAGTGAAGTTTGAACAGCATTTCTAAGAAGTTGATAATGAAATTGCTTCTGATTTCAGAACCCACCATTAAACCTTGGTCTTCTGTTCATGGTAAATTCAAGTGCTTCTGACTATGTATTTAGGTGACTTAGAGATTCAGTAGTCCAGTGGCATGTAAAGCTCATTTAAGAAACCCACTGAAGCTGAATTAAGGTGGCTGCTTAACAGGCAATATTATGTTACCCATTATAGTGATTCAGGATCAACAATGAAGACACCACCAGTACCACAAACAACAAAGAAACAATGTCTTTTTTTCTGGAATCGTTTCCAAAGACAGAGAAGAAAATAATGTCTGATAAAATTAAAATAATGGGAACACACCTGGGGAATTACCATATACTTAAATGCTTGCTACGTACTTTCATAATTTGTCATCCATATTTGTTTCAACCTCTTCTCCTTCAGTGGTTTCCACTTCCAGTTAGCTGATTGGTAGAGTTGAAGGAGGAAAAAGAAATCCTGATTGAGAAGTCAGTTGCCATGGCAACCGTGCACTACTGTTATATTTTTCTTTCTGTGACTATAAATGGTAAAATGTAACCTTTCTAATTATGCTGCAACATTTTTAACTCTATTTGTACCAAACCTTCTAGAAAGTTTGCTGTCATGCTAAATTAAATCAATGTATTTCATTTTTATCTCGACAAAAATCTTCTTTATATTAACTAGAATCTGTTTTGTAAAAATTAAAATTCTAAGACTCTCAGTAAAATGTCAAAGTACAGTGATTTTCAAATCTTATCTGAATGCTTAGAATATCCATTCTAAACATTTAAAATAATTAAAATATTAACCTGAGTTAAGCTTTATTATTTTGAAACAGTCTTGTTTGAATAGATTGAGGAGAAAGCTATCTCAGCATATGGAAATGAAGCGCTTAACGTTTAGCAATGAGTTGCTTTTCCTCAGTCCTATGAGGACGAACATAGATAGTCTCTGATCTCCCAACACTAGTTTTAAGTAACTCATACATTCAAACAACAACCCCCCCCTAAAAAAAGTCCATGCTTCCCCCAATCCAGATTCCACGCCCCTCCCTCCTTTGAGCCCCTGTTGCTTCTGCCCCTGCCAGGGGAGCCCCTTGAGCAAGTACGACAATGCAGCAGAGCATCTCCAGGTCCAGAAGCAGGGGCGAGGAAGAAGCTGTGAGAATCAGGATGCCTGGGGGCAGGGGCTCTGCCAAAACATCACCCTCCAAGCTACAGCTCCCTGTGCCCCAACCATAAAGAGCAAACAATTTGATTTTTAAAAACATTTATTACACCCTTTAGTAGCATTGCCTAAAGGTCTATCAACTAGAGATTATAAATCTCACCTCAATTAAAAGCATGAAAACTCCGAGAGATTAAAGGGGCTGTCTCTGGCTACTCAAATCATAGTGTCAATTATGTAAATCAGGTTTCTTTCCTGCTAAAACTAGGTAGAATTGGAGCACACTCAGGGAATGGTGGTTTGGATTTTGTAGAGAGGAGATGGCTTTATAGCAAGAAGACTCTGGCAGGCAGGGAGGCCTGAGTGTGGTGTAGTGTGAGTGACAGGAGCATACTCTGACATAGGGACTGTGCTTGTAAGAGTCTGGGGGAAGGCAGTGAAAAACAGGAGGTGGGGGGTGCACAGACCACCATTTTACTTAGGACTGTTTTCATACTTGGGGACACTTTGTCCTCTGATCTTTCTTCTCCCTCTCTTAGATGTATACAGCATGTTATATAAGTGGAATCACAAAGTATATATAGTCTTTTGAATCTGGCTTCTTCCACTCAGCATAATGCATGTGAGATTCATCCACCGTGTTACAAGTATCAGTGGTTCATCCCTTTTCATTGCTGAGTAGTATTCCATTGTATGGAGGTACACCCTTCATTTATCCATTCACCAGTTGAAGGGCATTTGGCTTGCTTCCAAAGATGCTTTAAATGGTCACACACAAGTTTTTGTGTGAACATTTCATGTGAACATTTTTCTTCATGTTATCCTTTCTTTGAATAAATGCCTACGAGTGGGATTGCTAAGACATATGATAAGCAGATGTTTAACTTTATAAGAAACTGCCAAACAGTTTTTAAAGTGGCTGTACCATTTTGCATTCCCACCAGCAATGTGTGAGAAGTAAAAAAGTTGCTTCGTTTCCTTAACATCAGTTAGTATTGTCAGTTTTTTAAAAAAGCATTTTAGACATTCTAATAAGTATGTAGTGTGTCTCATTGTGGTTTTAATTTGCATTTCCTCAAAGACTGATGATGTTGAGCATTTTTTCATATGCTTATTTGTTATCTGTACATCTTCTTTGGTAAAATATCTGTTCAAATCATTTGCCTACTTTTTCAATTGGCGGTTTACTTATTGTTCAGTTTTGAGAGTGTTAAAAAGTACATTCTGCTTACAAGTCCTTTGTCAGATATGTAATTTGCAAATAGTTTTTTCTCAGTGTGTGACTTGTATTTTCATTTTCTTAACAATGTATTTTTCAGAGCAAAAGTTTTTTTAATTTAATGAAGTCCAGTTTATCAAGTTTTTAAAAAATGAATTGTGCTACACGTGTGATATCTAAGAACTCTTTGTCTAACCTATGGTCACAAAGATTTTTCTTCTATGTGTTCTTCTAAAAGTTTTATAGCTGTATCTTTTACATATAGGTCTATGATCCATCTTGAGTGGACTCCTTTTTAATGCTGAAAATTTCCAGTTTCACTTGATAATAATTGGACTATTCTTACTACATCTTTGTAAAAACATCTGAAAACCAAAAACTGCCACGAATTCAGCAATACTTAAAAATTTGTGTCTATTTGTGGCTATCGACCAGCTAAAGTTTATATATGTTCACGTGACCCAGGGCAAATTGCTCAACTTTTTTGAAACTCAGTGAAAAAAAATAATATACTTCCACAGGATAGATATATGGGGGAATAAAATAACGTATGTGAGAACTTGGCAAAGTTGGCATGTTACTGGAACTCAAAAATATAAGTTGCATCTCCTTTGCCATTGTTAGAATGAAAGTTCTATTTGTGGGATACAAAAGCTAGGCACAAGGGAAAGTAAAAACAAAACTCACAAATGTTAAGAGTCAATATTCTTGTTTCAACCTAGACCTGTGCTGCAGTAATAGAATGTTCTTCACAAAGTCAGTCTTGAGCAGAAGTCACAGAGCCAAGCATGTTACCCAAAAGAGTCATAATGGAAAGAAGTGATCTTTGCAGCAGCACATGAAAATGAAGTAATATATATAGCTTTACAGTGTTATTTCTGTTAGCTCTGGCCTTTGGGCTACTATCTACAAGTTTTCACATGTTTCTTCTGAAAGCTGCCTTTTTATCTTGCAAGTTATTCTTTTCAATTATAACCATTAATGTGGTGGCATCAATCTTGCAGAGGTCTTATGGGGTTGAAGGAAAGACAGGGTAGAGCCAGGGTCAACTTGTCCAAGCTTAAACATTACATCTTATCATAGCATTCAAACAGGTTCATTGCACATGAATGTCTCTTGTTTCCTTCTCTTCAAAACATTCCAGACCACAGCTTCCTGCTCTGCTCTTGCATTTTAATCCCCCCGCTTGGCATCATAGCAAGCTCCTGGCATGGCATGAATGACTTCTCTCATTGCCCTTGAGGGCTCGGATTCTGTCATCTGTGGCTGTCATTGCAGAGATGCAAATGAAAGCTCCTTTGAGGTGAATTGAAGTCAGTGTGGCCTCTCCTGGCCCCACCCAGCAGGGAGATAAATGCATCACCCTCAGAAAGAACTGTGCTCCTCTGCTTTTCTTGACCTTCACAACTGCACACCCACTTTCCTTTCCTGGCTGCTCCCCCCAAACTGTCTCCCCATTGTGTGCCCAGATCTACCTCTCTACCTGGCTCTGCCTCCCAGACACACCCAATCAATATCTACCCGCCTCTTTGAGGCCTTAGCCATTCTAAACTGGAAGAAATTTAGCTTTTCATCACGGTGATTCTGGCATAAGCAGAGTTGGGTACCATCTTATTTCTTCTTTTTGTAATCCTCCTTTCCATCTTGTTACATCTCTCCCGCCTGTTCTCAGATATCCAGTACCCTGTGCAGACTCATTATTACCTAGGACCAACTACCTTCTTACCCTTTTCCTCTACCCCTGAAAAAAAAGCATATCATCAGCTAATCCACACAGACATGCTCGAGATACATTATCACTTGAGTGTTATCACATTATCCTCCACACAGGGATATTTTTTGAAAAGAGAAGATGACGGTAATACAAATAAAATAACATCTAATTGTAAAACCTAACACTAAGCCAGAAGAAGGAGACTTTTTTCATGTAAATTGTTTTTTTCAGGCATATCATGTAACACAATAATTCATCTGAGCACCCGGTACTTATTAGGTGTTTAGTAGTGGAATCAACAATGGCCTTCTCCTATGGGACAGCTGAAGTTGAACAGATGTTAAAAGTTTCAGGCCCCTCTTCAGTATCCATTTCCCTCCTCACCAAATAGAAATTCAGTCAATCACTCCCTCTTTCAACACTTCCTTATTGGGCACCAGCATCATACACAATCCTAGCACTTAGGGTATAACTATCCTTTTATGAGCTTTCAGTCCAGTGTGGAGACAGAAAATTATGGGTAATCCAAAACAATGTGATACTTGCTGTATAGATTGTTTCCTACAGGGAGATATAGGGATGTCTCCAGCATAGCTTTGGATACCACTAGAGACAGTAATGGCTAATCCAAAGTCTAAAGGGTGAAGAGGAGGTGTCCAGGTGTAAGGGAGTAGGAGGCATGCCAGAGAGGGCAGAGAATATGGTGGTGGGGGCAGGTTAGGAAGTGCAACTTTGTTAGCTTCAGTACAGCTGCAGTATTGTGTTCGTGTCGGGTAAAAACAACAACAACCACAGCACTAGATATTTATTGAGCACTTACAAGGAGCCAGTCAGGGCTCTAATGCTTTGCATGCCCTTCTGCTGGCTGCACTGCCATCGTCAACACAAGACCCAGGAGACCCACCATGCTCTGTGCTCTACTGCTCTACTGCTCTACTGCCCATCATGAGGAGATTTCCTACCGCACTCTGCCGAGAAAGCTTCAGGACTAATTCCCTCATGTCCTCCATCCCTGTGGCCATGGATCCCCAATGGAACCCCAGTCAGGTCATTTCCTATTACCTGGAGCATCTCCGTAGAGTTCTGTGCATCACTGAACCTGACCCAACCTGATGGCATCCTAACCTCTCAAACCCTTGCACAGTGCCTCCCTGGATGTGTCGTCCATTACCATCAAAACTTGCTACCCTTCAGCCTCGCCTCTACATGATCTCTCACTTCTTTGTTGAGTTCTCCCAGAGGACACTGCTGCCACAGACTCCCTCTCAGTGAGGGCTGTTTTTCTCCTAACTCCACATATCACGGGGTCTGGAGGAAGTGGGGGAGGGCCCTGTTTGTTCTTCCTTGCCACTTCCTCTCAATTTTAATTCCTTCCCCCATTAAACTCCCCATCTTCTCTGAACCCATCCCATCATGAACATCTCTTCCTCACTGGAGTCATCTGAAGGTCTCTGAGTCACTCACTCTCACTCTTTGAAGACTTTGGCACCAGGCACATTGTCTCTCACAAACCCTCCTCCTGTCATAGAGCTTGGTGATTTCCAAATCTGTGTAGAGCATCCTTGCCTGCACTGGCCTCTCACTTCCTTGACATCCTCTCCAATGATCTTGTCCTTCACCCGACCTCAGCCATCCATAGATCTTGCCGTTGTAAGTAACCACACATGCTACAAAGTTTCAGTTGTGAAGCTTTCTTTCCCTGGCTTCCACTTTCAATCTGTCCAGCTCACTCCCTCCAGTCATCTGATTCCAGAAATTCTTCAGTCCAACACAACTACCAATACATTGATTCTACCACAGTCCCTCTCCCCTCGTATCTCACTTCCCTCCAAGTCCATCTCAGATTCCACCATCCCTCGTTGTAATCACTACCTTGCGTACCTCTTCCCCTCCCTTGCCATCTTTCTTTTTGTTGCACTCACTTGGCAGAATTATAAACTTAGTTAAATCCAACTCTGTCTATTCTGTTCCTGCCCATGAAGGAGCTGAATATGGTAAGAGAAAACAGTGCCAACTAGCCTGATTTTGATTCCGTGACCACTAACCTTAACCTAGTCATTGGTGTTGCCCAAGAATCCCTTGAAAGGCATCATAGCATGAGGAGGACTTATGGAACCAGATTTCGTAGTTCCGATTCCTCACTCTGCTCTTATCAGCTGTATGATCATGGCATATTTATTTTTACTTGCTGTGCCTCGGTCTTTTCATCTGTAAAAAAAATAAGAAGCATAATACTTATTTCTGGGATTGCAATGAAGATTAAATGACTTAATATATGTAAAGTGCTTAGAGAAGTTTCTGGCACATAATAATTCCATATAACGGTGTGTTATTTTTATTAGCATCATATTATATTTCCTGAATCCATTTACTCCTCTCCTAGAAACCATTTCACACATTCTCTCTCTCGCTTCTCTTCTCCCTCAACTCCTGTTCCCCGTCCTCACTTTGAATTAGTGATCTTGATTCCTATGTTACTGAGAAAATAGAAACAAGCAAAAGAGAACTTTTTCCATTCCAAATCAACTAACGTACCTCAGCTGTACCCATTTAGTCTCCTTCTCTCCTGCTACTATGGATGCGCTGTTTGTGTCTCCATCTAGGACCAACCACCCCACATGTGCCCTAGTTCCCATCAGTTCTCAAGGACATCTGTCTAACAATTTTCTACTCACTCTCCTGCACCATCAAATTTTGCCTCTTCACTGGATCATTCCTGTCATAATAACTATATTGTGTAGTAAGCTTTCTTGACCCACCAACCTTCAGATGGCTACTCATTTCTCTCCTCCCTCTTCACTGCAAAATTCCTCAAAAGAAGTATCGACATGAATGCCTCTACTTCCTGTTTTCTCTTGAATCTCCTCCTACAATGTTTTTCACCACTGCTCCATCAAAGCTGCTCTTACCAGGGTTACCAATGACCGCTATATTGCCCAAATCTTGCTAACTTCCCAATCCTTGTTTTATTGATCTGTCAGTAGCATTTGGCATGGCCAATTACTCCTTTCTTGAAAGACTTTCCTCATTTGGCTTCCAGGATACCACACCCTCATATTTCTCTTCTTTTCTCCTTGGCCACTTCTCCTCAGACTCTTCTGCTGTTTTCTAATCCTATTCTTAACATCAAAATATCTCAGGACCCAGGGTTCAACCACTGGCCCTCTTTTCATCTTTACTTACACTTACTCCCTTGGTGATCTCGTCCAGTTTCAGCTATTAAACACCATGTCTAAGTTGACAATATTTATGTTTGTATGCTCTTCCTCCAGTATCCTCACGGCTCATTTTATCACTTCCTTCAGGTCTTGGCTCAAATTTCACCTCACAGAGAGGCCTTCCCAGGCCATTTTATATAAAATAGTGTGCTTACCCTCATCACTCTATATCCTTTTACTCTGTTTTCTTAGCACTTTTCTCCATTTGTCATATGTTAATTTGTGTACTGAAAGCCTTTTGAGAACAGGGAAATTATCCGCATTGTAAAATGCCTTGTACATAGAAAGCTACCCAAAAACATTTGCTAAATAAAAGCATGACCTATTCAATTATACACCAATAAAAACAAATAAAAAAATAAAAATAAAGTACACAACGCTGGTCAAAGTAAATAAATAAATAAAAGCATGATCTCATTTAGTCCTGACAACACCCTGACAATCTTATTAGAAGGGTTATTACAGATGACAAAATGGAATCAGGTTAACCCAGTGCCACACAGCTGGCAATTCAGGCAGCCTGACTCCAGAGCCCATGTGCTCACCTTCCATGCTGCAGAAGCCACAGGGGTACACAGAGTCTAGGTCACATGGGTACTTTTACTAGGTATGGAATTTATCTTGAGGATAAAAGGGAGCACCTGGGGTGGTAATGGTGGTGGTGGGGGGGGGGTGGGTGGGCGGGCAGTGACATGCCCTCGGTGACTCCATCCAAAATATGCACATAATTGTCTGTCTTCAGTTCCTTGGTCATCCAGTCATGCCAGCTCAGAGGCTACCTTGGCGCTTCATTGGAAAGTTTAGGCTGGCAGTATATATATGCTTTGCTAGCCTCAAACTGGCCTGTGCTGACAATATTGAAGTCAGATTTAGTTAAGAACTTCAAATCAACTTTACCTGGAGGTCTGTGGAATTGAAACTCTTTCTTGCTGTTTCCGTAGCAGCCTGATAGTTGACATAATTCCTAAAGAAGCTTATATGTTAATGCCCAAGAACCACTTACTGTGCGCATGTGCTGCTGACCCAAAATGCCACTACTGGAGCGAGATAGTCTAGCAAAATATTAAGCTGTTTAAAGAACACGTTATGTTTCAAACTACAGTTGAAGGGAATAGGGTTTACGAAAATCTGATTAGATGAACTTTTAAAATATCTGCAATCTAAATATTTGACTTATTAAAGTTCAGTGCTCCATAGATTCTGACCTTTCATGTACTCCATGCATGGAGATTGTAAGATGGAGGAGATATTTCCACGTAGGCAATAAATGCATCAGGTTAATAGTTGCTAAAATTTACCATGCTCCCATGGTGAAATGAACTTCTGTTTTCTGCTTTAAAGGGAATCAGCTATTCACCCTCCAATACCTCCAAAGCCCAGTTCTCCAGTTTCATCTCCTAACCAGCTGAAAGGAGGTAATAGGTAAGACCTAGCACTCCAGAACTTTGTGTCAAAATGAAGAAGTTCAAGGGAAATGAAAGCAAATGATTTCTGAGCTGTTTTGTGCAAAGAATGGGTATGTTTTGTGTGCACATTCACTGAAGAGGCACTTGTAAACCTTTTCTAACTCTATTTGCCAATGCAAATGCGTATTTATGTTCGCCTTTGAACACTTATGGCCATTACACCTTCAAGATAGAAACTGAGCAACATTCATGTCCAGGAAGTGTTCATACTCGGGTTCCTCTAATTTATGTATTAGGAACCAATACGTAAGGAAACTCCCTCTCTGTATGTAAATATACCAATATATATGTATATATGTATTCGACATATATTGTATATAATATAAACCCTGTGTGTGTGTGTATAGTTTGCCATTAAGAGATACATTTTCTGATAAAATATGTTCTTGAAACTTTAGGTTACTGCTTGAACCGTCCCTCATGTTAGAAATACCTTTGGGTAGTTCTTGAGTCTTGTTTTAGCTACGGAGTTTGTAATTTATTTCAAAACTACCACAAATTTTGAAAAATGTTCTAATTAACTTGTATCTGGATCAAGAAAAAATGACAGACTTGCTTTTCCACTTTGAATCTCTGACACTCTATAATTAATCCTCAGAAACAAACTCAGAGACGTGAAAATCTTCCCATGCATTACTGTTAAACTGTTTAATAATCTTGAACCATTTTTCAAGACATGCATTGCACATTTCCATTATGATTGCGAGATTTAAAAAATGGTATCTCAATGAGGACTGAATACATTAGATCCACTTTATGGCCTAGCTTTGATTCTTTTGTATTTTCGTTTTTCATGCTGATTTTTTGACAAAATGTGAGGCAATTCTAGAATTATTCTTCAGTAAGAGGATAACTTCAGCTAGAATATGCCAGTTGGGTGGCAAGCCCGTGTAGCATTAGGTGTTCAGCCCATTGAGTTAAAAACTCAGGTCTGAATTCCTATTCAGTGAAACTTCACAGGATCTTGGAAATTTTGTCCTTAGGATGAGAGGTTAAATTTTTCTTAATGAGTCAAGAAAATACTTTTTCATTGAATTAATAAAAAATATGGACCAGATTTATAACTTTTTATTTGTACGATGGTTATAATTATAGTCTTAAGAATAACTTCTCAAGCTTTGTATTTTATTTTGCCTTTTACTCTTGTTGTATTACACAATTAAATCTTAATTTGAATAGGATTTTTTTTTTAGGGAGCTAAGATAAATTGGCTTTAGTACCACCTGAATTCTAACCTAAAATCAGCAGCTCTAAAGCAATGAGCTTGTGCAGTTTCGAAAGAGGCTAAATTTCATGGGAAATGGTCCAATCCATCTTTACTACTCTGATTTCTTTCTTCCACCAATGATCTTAAAAATAAAATTAGGACAACTTGCATGTTTTAAACCCTGATTACTTTAATCACAGCAAGATGATTTTAATGAAAGAATATGAAAGGGAAGTGTTTCCTATGTAATTAACACATGTCCTCAGGAGTACAAAAAAATAGTTGAATACAGCTTCTTGAGAAAAAGCAAGAATGTATAAAGTAGGTCAATAAGATACTTAGAAAAAGAGAAGAGAAAAGCCTTATATCATAAATTGTGACAGAAGCTAACATTGTAAAATTTAATACTGTCAACTCAATGTTTTCCTTCTCAAAGTGATGGGTGTACTAGAAATATGAAAATATTTCCCATCTTATCTGAGCAAATATACTTCTTGATAGTATTCAAATGGAATGGTTTTAAGAAAAAAATCGTTCCCCTGACATCTAATAATAAAAAATGATTCTTAGTATTTTAAAATACTATATCGTGATCTAATAGAGATAAGTATGAAGATGCTTTATTGATGATTGGAAACTAAAATAGAATAAACACGAACATATTTGGAATAGATATATCTAGATATATCCAGCAGTTAAAAATATATTAAAATATGGGCCAGCCCAGTGGAATAGTGTTTAAGTTTACGTGCTCCTCTTTGGTGGCCCGGGGTTCACAGGTTCGGATCCCAGGCATGGACCTCGCACTGCTCATCAGCCATGCTGTGGTGGCATCCCATATAAAGTAGAGGACGATGGGCACAGATGTTAGTTCAGTAACCATCTTCCTCAAGCAAAAAGAGGAGGATTGGCAGCAGATGTTAGCTCAGGACTAATCTTCCTTACTCACATACTATATGTATATAATATACATAAAATATATGTATATATATAAAAAGAGGCTAAATTGCAAAGTTGGTATATTGAACTCTAGAATTCCAAATAGAAGATAGTTGAGTTCTAGTGACCCGAAAGACCTAAGGTAAGTTTATCTCAAGTAGTGCTTATGAACTGATCTTTTTTGAACATGAATGTTTTCCTATAAATTTAAATTTAACAGAGAAGTGTTTTCTTTCCTAACAGATGTTATCTTTAACTTTAAAAATATAGGCAGATATGTCCACCTAAACCAGGTGTTTATATGGAAACCAACAGATCTGCTGAAAGAAATATAAGGTACAATGATCTATATCTATATAACTCTAGAAATGATAAAGTACCCTTTATTAGAACACTTAAAAATACAAAACAATAATAAAATAGATAAAATAAGTTTTCCAACTGACTTAAATATAGTGAATAATGAATATTTTTATATGTAGCTAAGAATTTTATTCCTTTTATTTCTGTTCTAAGCTTTACATTAAGAAGACTACCAAAATTGTCTGAACACGACAGCAGAATAAGATCAAACTCCTTAAGACAGGAAAATACCTCTTTATCCCCAGCACTTGTCCCAAGGTCTATGATCTAGTTGGTGTTGATGTATGCATAAATGAATAGGTGGAAATATAGTCATTTGATTGAACTTGTTCGAGAAAAGCTTTGCCTGGAATCGGCTATATGATAAGGTCACATCCAGCCCCAACAGCATTATCAGGAAGAGGCTTATAAGTTGTACTGATGCCTCTGGGTAAGGTTTCCCCATGACAGTCCTGATTTATGCCTGTTGTCTTGCACATCCCATCTAGTTTAGTATTTGCTTTAGATATATCTTGTTTTTATTTTGGGGGGAAAACACTATTTTTGAAATTAGTTTTTGAACAATGATATTTTATAGGTGTACCAATATGATAAACCAATTTTTTATTATGATAAAAAACACGTAACATTAAATTTGCCATCTTAACCATTATTATAAGCCGATTTTTCAGTCAAAACCATTTTTGACTGAAAACGTTTTTCAAAATTCAAAACTTACATATTTTTCATTCTTTTCTTCTCTCGTTTCCCTTGACTCTCTGAAGAGTCCCAGTTTGAAACAGATGTCACATGGATACCTTACCTTTGGGGAGAATCATGGTTCTCTTGTACCTGGTAACTTAAAGTGTGGCTCTATGTCAGCTTTCCCAAACTGTGTCCCATGTGGCACAAGATGTCAATGCATGTTCTGTGAAAGAAGGGCTAATGGCTCAACACATTAGGAAACACAATTAATGGAGTCCTCTGCCACAGAACTTCTCAGAACTTTCAGTGTGCTCATATATATTCTGAATCTCCAAAAGTCACTTACATTTTCTAAATTTTCTTGACTACAAAATTCTTCATGGAACCCTATTAACCTTCTATGAGACATTGTTTGTGAAACATAGGTCTTCATTACAGGGGCACCTATAAGGATTTTCACAATTACTCCTTTTCATGATCTAGGGAGACCAGGATGGAGTCAAGCCCTCTATGTGTCAGATGTTTCCACCTTTCCTATAGTTTAAAACTTACTGTCTTTCCCTTTGGAAGCCTAAGACAACAGATATTTTCACTTCAGGCGAGGGACTAATTAATCGTCTGGATATGTTGCTTAGTGCTTCTTGGCTCTGGTAGAAAAACTTCTGAACATACTTCCATGTGTACTTGTGCAGTTAACTATTTTCTTTTCTGTATCCTATTTTAAGTACAGAACCTGGGAGCAGCCAACACAATCTTTAGAAGAAACTGTAGTTATTTCAGTGAACACTAGATGGCAGAGCCAACGTCCAGGTGGAATAACTGTGTGTGTGTGTGTGTGTGTGTGTGTGTCTGTGCGTGTGCTGGTATGATAGAACTATTTTGTTATTCAGTTAAACCTAGTAATTCCTGAACAACGCATGGACTTTCACTTTCTTCACTGAAGACAGATGAGAAGTTTTAGCTACTTCAAAGATAGCTCTACTGTCACTGACTTGGATTTATTTTTCATTGAAGGAGTCAGGATTTTGAGAACACTGTCAAAGTGGCCACTTCACTTCAGAAAACTGACAAGGGGTAAGATCCCAAAGCTTTTGAGCTTGTTTTTTTCTTCTCTGTATATTTCAAAAATGCTTACCTAGTACTTTTAAAAGTTCCAGGTATGAGCTGTGTATTATATATAATTTAAGAAAGAATCAGTGTCTCTAGATATGTGTCCCTGAAAGTTGAGTGATCCTGACATTTATGGATACTCTCTTTCCTCTGCTTCCCCTTCTGGTGATTGTACTCATCCCAGTTGCCTCAGCTCTCTGTGGTTTTGACCTTGTTCCAAATCCCCAGTCCTGTATTTATGTTGCTGGCTCAGATCTGTACCTCTCAGTCTCCCCAGCACCTCGATTTAGAATGTCCTAAGCCATATTCAACTTCATTCTCAAATATGCTGTTTCTTGACTTCTCTTTGTTCTTTCATTCAGGTAAGCTCATCTTTCTAGACTCAGTCTTGATTCTTCCATGTCTTATCTCCTCTATGTAGATCAGGAATGTATAGATTAAATGTCTAAAATACCCCTCATGCCCACATGGCCTCACCCTAGTTCAAAGTATCGTTGATTCCACCATCAGTTATTAGAGTAGCCGTAGCTGTCCACATTTACTTACACTTCTTCAGTCTCTCCTCCCACTAAACCCATCACTGCCAGAGTTTTCTTCCTAAGATTCTGCTTGAGCAATCACTCCACTGGCTCCCCTTTGCCCATTCAATTACTTATAACTTCATTCAAGGCTACCTGGCTCCAAATTAACCTTCCAGAGTTATCTCTGACTTCACCCTTACATTTACCCTACATGCAATACCAAATTAAACCACTTCCTTTCTACAGTTTCCAGATACTCTGCCTTTGTTTATGCCACTGAACCCACATGGCAGACTTTTCCATCCTCAAAGCTACCATATCAATCCATCCAAGTCTGACCCACTTTTCAAGATCCAGATCAAATACCACCTCCTCTGTGAAGTCTTCCCTGAATGATCCAGTGAGATGTGACTTCTGCTTCTCTTAGTTATTAGAGTCCCACTATTCATGTTTTATAACAACTGATTATATTTGGTGTTTTTTCATGGTTTTTATGTAAATGTCTCATCTTCTCTATCATCTGTTTAATCTCTTAGAGTAGATATTTTGTCTTATTCACTGTATATCATTTGCAGAATCTGACATGATGCTTTGTGCAAAGTAGATGTTTATATAATGGCTAATGGTAAAATAGTGATGAGCAGTGAGAAACCATTGAGTAGAAAAATTCCATAGTTTAAATCGCATACCTACAAAAATGTCCTTGCCTAATGAAATTTAGCAATGCTAACAGTGTTGTTAGGGGTCGTGGTCTCAGTCAAAAGAACTGAAGAGAAGAAACAGAAATAACACTTAGCTTTTCTGTGCAAATTCATAAACAAAATAGGAGCTCTGAATCTAGACAAGGACTCTAGAAAGTATCCTGAGTGTGTCTTTTCCATTTCTCCTCTTGCCTAAGTGTCTAGATCTCTAATTTTATTTCTTTATTTTCGTCTCAGGTGATAGTTTGTTTTTAATAGAGATTGGATAGTTTTTTGGTGAGTGATCAGCGTGTTTGAGGGAGAGATAGCTGAGTGATGCTGAAGGGAAATTACGGTTTGGCATTAATCGAACAAAAACATTGAGAGCCGTAGTTAGTTTAACTGTCCTGTCCTCTCTCCCTAGTCACATGCACGAATTCCACAGCCAGATACTTTCTTCACAGGGAGAAGTTGCTGCTTTGACAGGGGCCAGGGGGAAAGTCTGTTACATCAACACAGCCAAGTATTGTTACTGTGGGCCGTCCGTAGGGACTAGAAATAGCTTTATTTATCTGAGCTGCTTTTTGTGATATTCCTTTGTGCGATAGACTTATTCCTATCTGATTAACAGCATTTAATTTATTGCAAGTGCAGTGGTGAAACTTAATATTCAAAGCTTTCATCAGTGTAAGGTCATTTTAAAAGCTCAACTGCTTGGTTCAGAATGCAATCTCCATTTTATTTAATTTACTGCAGAGTGTCTTCCCGTGATTTGGGCTAATTTTCTTGTGATAAACATGAGCAACCCCAACTCCTGATAATTTCATCATTGTGACTCACACCAGTCAGGAAGATCTGGGGCTAAAATTTACAGGAGTCTTAGGTTTGCTTTTTCCCCTGGGGACAGGGACAAATTGGAAGCCTCAGTGTTGGAAGGTAGAGTTTCAAGCAAGAAACAACAGTGGGACATTGTGTCAGGGGACCAGGCAGCATTTGTCCCATACAAGGATAGAATGTTGATCATTTTCTTTCTCAGGGTCAACAGCTTGTGTATTTCAGAATTTATTCTCAACCTTCAATCCTACCATTGAATGTGTAATATCACTTGAAAGAGTTCATCTGTGTGATGGCTGTTAATTTAAGGTGTCTTTAGGATCTGTAAGAAGACTGCCTCAGCAGCTATTCTGGCAATATTTTGTGCCAGGCATCTTCAAAGCACATAAGTGACTCAGCAACTATACATCTTTAAAGCTGAGCCAAAGTCTCAGTCTCTCTAAGTGCAGTTTAACAAATTAGATATTGCAAGCATTTATTAAATGAAAAATTTTGTATTGACTGGAAACTGTTTATGATAATGGGCAAAATTAATTGAGAGCTTATGAATTGCCAAGCATTATGCTAAGTGCTCTATATTCATTAGATTATTGATTCTTTTCCTAGGAGGGTACAATTAGTATTCTTATTTTACAGATGAAAAAATTGAGGCAGCAAGAGGTTAGGTAACTCACCTGGAGTCACCAACTAATAAGTGGTGAATCTGGATTGGAATCCAGGTATCCCTCACTTGGGGTCCTGAATGTGTAGCTACTGAGTTTAACACCAGCGATGAATCAAGAAGAAAGAGAAACACTGAGAAAGTGTGGGAAACGTGATTCTAGAGCAAGAAGGGAGAACCAAGATTTGTGAACTGAAAAACTGGATGAGGGAGGCTAGAGAAATGGGAGACAAATGGGTGGACAGAAGAGGAGAGGACGTACTATGAGGAGTGAACAGGAACAAGAAACCCACAGAGGCTGCCTTCATAGGGCAGGGAGCAGAGCTCATTGGTTCTAAGGGATATTCTGGAACGAGGGGTTTAGCTTAAACAGGTTGCTCCTGAAGAAGCAGCCAGAAAGTTGCGGTTCTCAAATATGGAAACAAGATAGCAAATTTAGCTGATTTGGAATGAGGTAGGAGGAAAATTCAAGAAAGAAGCCAGACTTCCTGATGAACAAGTGTTTTCCAATAGCTACTTTATGCAAGTACATTATGCAAAGATAGAATCTATAATTAGTCAATGTACCCATATTTGTTGATTCCATTAAAATCGTGTATTAAGCATCTACTGTGTGAAAGACACTGTATTGAAGACTGAAGAGGATACAATGTAAAATACGGCTCTAAATTTTAAGTGGTGGGGGGACGGCGGGCAGGGGCATTGACATGAGACAATTGTACAATTGCTGTATTGCTGAGTATAGTAATGTAAGTGCCATAAAGGAGAGGAAAAAACCCCCCAAATGCTGCAAGGGTACCAAAAATATAAGGGACTCTATTCAGTCTGAGGACTGGGAAAGATTTCTTGAACAGGGAGGTGTGTGAGGAGAACCTTGAGAGAGAGACAGGGTTATTGAAATGAAAAGGTGGGACACGTGTTGTATTTCACAGAACATGGAAATAGTTGTTTTAAGGTGAATCTTCCCTTTGAGCCTGAGCAGATTTTCACTGATGTAGGATTTTTTTTCTCTTCCAAAAGTGAAGAACTGGATAATCTCATCCAAATGAGCAAAAGTTTGAATAGGTAAGATTTTAAAACATCTGTTTTTGCTTTAGTACTCACTTGCGTATTGTGTCTTCTTATGTCTCTTCAGCATTATGTGAAGACCCACATACTGGGCTCGTTAAAGGTAGCCTACAAATCTTGAATAAAAAGCTTGTAGAAATCATCATCATTTCATCGTGATTATGAATGGTTATTACAATCTAAAGATACTAATATTAAAATGTTTTTAATTTTCATACTCCATTTGTTTAGTAAGGCGGTTATATAAGTAAACACATTTCTCTTCCTGAAATATTAATATCTTAGTATGTAAATAGAGTTTGGTTTGGTCACTGAATGCTTTTAGTTTTAACATTACAAAAACCACTTTTTATCTTAGTTAACATTCTCTGCTAATTTTGAATCGTTTATAATTACATATTTTAAAAGTTATGATAATTGAGGTTTGTGTTAGAGGTGTGTGCAATTTTCATCATCTCTCTGTCAGCTTGCACACTAACATACTCAATGGGCAGGGAACAAAGAGGAGAAACAAAGCAAATGCCAAACTAGTTAATTAGTTTGAGGGTGAAAAGTTGTGGTTTTCATACCTCATTCTGACAATAATGATCTGTATGACTGACTATCAACGATTCATGTAAATGGGCTGCTTTTTAGTTTCCTCATTTATAAACAGAGGAGGCATTACATCAGGAACCAGAGACTTCATGGCCTCTTGTGGCTAGGCAGGTGTAAATGAGCAAAGGGGGCTGACTGTGTGAAGCACAGGGCGAATCTCCTGTCCACAGTGACCAGCTGTTTCTCAGCTCCCACTGATGGTTGACGTGTGAGAATTTGAGCCCAACGTTGCGGGACATTTTCAGCAGATCCTAAAAATTCCAGTTTCTATGTGTCGTGGCCAGCTTTGTAAATATTGGCTCACATTAAAAACAAAAACACTCCATGAGCCCAAACAACACATCTGTGGACCTCTTACAGATTATGGATCCCCAGTTTGTATCTTTCCTTTATTTTCTCTAAGGTCCACTGCAATTTAAATTTTGAGTCTATGAAAATACCTGTTTAGAATAAAGCAATTTCAAGAATTGTGGCTCATCTTTCCCAACCAGCTTCTATTTCGTGTCTTAGATGTAAACTGCTCTATGCTTCCATAGAGTTAAGTATCTGTTGTTACCGCTGACAAGGCTTTTTGTTCAATATATTTAAAGAAACCAAGGTCTTGATGGTCTCTTCAGAACAAATCTTAAGGCAGAGCAAACAGAGAAAAGGTAAGTGCATCTGTCTCTAACCTGAAAATATTAGTTCCCAGATTGCTTGTTTGATTCTTTCAGACATTAGCTGGAACGGAGTTGTATCCTCTGGCATGAGAATGTACTGGCAGATGGGGTAGCACTCTCAGTATTGTACCTTTAGTTCAGATATAATTGCCCAGAAAGATTTCTGCTCTTCTATTCGATAAGTAAATGAGCAATTCATGAGGAATGTTTACTGTATCTGACCTTTTAAGATACCACACAATTTAATTTCAACATTCAGTCTTTTATTTGAATTTCCTTGTGTTTTACAGGGCCAAAAGCCTTGAAAATCTCATCTTTGTGAATACCCGGACAGACGAAAACGGCAAAGGGTAAGATTTGATTAAAACTCTTACAGGCCTCTTTTGAGTCCTAGACTGTATACCATTTCCTGCGGGAGACCTCCTGCTCAGGACAAAGGTCAGATAGGCTGGTGGAAAGGGCCCCCCGTCAAGGACTGGAGATGAGTCACTGTCTTGGTGCTGGCTCTGCCACCAACATCAATCTGGGTGACCCTGGACAAGTTGCTTAACCTCTGGAGACCTTTGTTTCCTCATTTCATAAAATGGAGGCCATGAACTAGATGATCTCCAAGTTCCCTTTTATATCTAAAAATGAAAGAAATCAAACTTGTTATTATGAGTAGTGGACAATAGGCTGCTTTATGAACTAAATATATTTACTAGAAGACATTTTGATGCTGGGAGCATAGCCCCTCACCACTGAAGTCTTTATAATGTACTAAGACACTTTGCAGTTGGAATCTTGATTGAATCACTTCATATGTGTATTTCAGATATATCTGTAAATATCTCAAGGTCAAGAGCCATGCTTTTATTTATTTTGTATCACAAAAAGAGTTAATGAGTGATCAGTAACTAAATTGAAAGCATCTAAGAGTTTAACTTATAGTTCTGGACTGATATTGATATACTAGAAAATGAGTTACATTACTCATATTATTTTTTGTCTTGAAAGAAACCAAAGCCTTGACAGTTTCATTAAAGAAAATCCCAGAACAGTCGAGAATGACAAAGGGTAAGCATTTATAAGATCTCTATTGTGTTTTCTCTAGATTCACTGTCTACCTTGTATTTCTTAGTCATTAAATTTGCTTTCCTAATGCAATAATTATTTCTATTGTCTTGGTTATCTTTAAAAACCATTTTTCTGTGCTGGTCTGTGCACAGAATGGTATTCTGGTTTTTCAAGTCTGTCTTGGCAGATACATTCTCAACCCTCTCTGAGGTAGAACATTTAACAAAGTCTATATAATGAAAAGTGTTGGCAATAACAATCCCACAGACATTGAATGCTTATTAACAATACATTACTATAATGAAAATGTGCAAGCATTATTATGGGTGAATTTTTTTCAAATGGAGAACAGATGAAGTGGGAAAGCAGTCAATTCTCTGTAAGTGGTTATATGAGTTTTACAGGAAAAGATGAGATTTCAGATATTTAGGAAATGAAGTTTGGAAAGTTCCACAAAAGTGATGGAAAATAGGAAAAGTAGGATGAGCATCACAAGTAAATTGAGAAGTGATTTGTGACCTGGGATAACTTGATAGCAACCAGGCTTTGATGCAGGAATGACTGATCTCATTGGTGTAGTAGGGAGAGTCCATAGTTCCTTTTCCTTCTTTCCTCCCTTCCTCCCTTCCTTCTTTCTTATACTGAAAGAAACTAAAATATCAATAGTCTTATCACAATGAAATTGGAGACAGATAAAAACGGCAAAGGGGAACCCTTGGACAGTGGGGAATTTAGAGGAATTAGCTTCCATGTTCCCTAAAACTTTTAAGCTATTCCTGTGTGAAAGTTTTATTGGTTGTGGCCAATTTATATAAAGTCCTGGAGCCATCAGAGTTATTTCCACTTTTCCAAGGTTACTTCAGAACCTTGAACCTTTTGTTAAAAATGACTTGTCTAAATCTTGAAAGTGTTTAGAAAATGTTGATCATCTGATTTTTACCCCTGATGTGAATGATTTTCATGTTTAAAGAAGACAATATCTCAACAAATGGATTAAAGTTAATTTCCTACCCACCCACCCTCAAAGGACAAAGAAAGCAAAAGCTGAGACTAGGAGGAACTTTTACTTTTCAATTGATTTCATCATTACTGAGTAATAGTTGGTAGCTTACTGTTAGGATAGTTAGCATTTCTCTTCAGCATTTTGCGCAAGAAGAGCCACTTGACTTAAATATTTCTAAGGACTTCTGATGTTTTAGATACTGACAACATCTTACTCCTGTTGTGAGAAATCTGCTGTTGTCATAGAAATTGAATCGTTCTCTCTCTTTTTCTCTCTGTTGCTCTGCCCTCCCTCGCTTTCCCCCAACGTTATAAAGAAATCAAGGCCTTGGAAGTCTTATTAAAGTTAATCAAAGGACTGACAAAAGTGAGAAAGGGTAAGTAAAGCTCCTACCTTGATGGGGCTCTTTTTTTCAGGTTAGCTTTTTACACCTCATTAGAAATAGGAGTGTTGTGCTTTCCTCTGTCACAGATGAACTGTTGCACTTTTGGCCTATCAGAGATAATAGGCAAAGGGACACAATGAATCCTGGTCCCATAGGACCACATGTCTGAGTTGCATTGAAGTAAGTGCAGGAAAACCTGCTAGATAATCTCTTATTCTATGTTTTCTTAAGTAATTTTAAAAATGAGCCAAATCTTATATTTAAGTTCAGAAATAAAAAGGACAAAATTGCAAAGTGAGAGATACATTGGGAAGATTTCCTAAACTGATTTAAAATAAGTACTACTGTAGAAATTAATAAAGATAAGCTAAGGATAATTACATCAAAGGTTTTTCTGGTCATTTGGCCTTGGGAACATCTGACACCCTTTCAAGGACATTCTTGTTTATACAGATGTCAGAGAAAATTGAAAGTAACCTAACTGACATAAGGTTCTCATGTTTTTTCCAAAGAACCCAAGGTCTCAAAACGATTATCAAAGCAAACGCCAGGACAGATAAAACTAGCAGAGGGTGAGAACTGCTTTGATGTTTCTGAAACTCGGTTATTTTCTCCCAGATTAATTGTGTGAACTTCTCAGTGATATTGAGGGGGTTACGTCTTTGAGTTTGCCTTCTCTCTTCTGTGTCTGATCCCTATTGCCCTGATTTTCACTTTGCAGAGTCTACAGTACATTCTATCTAAATTTACATTTATTTATTAGCCCAATAAAATCCTAGAGATTAAACTATATTATTAACAGGCAATTTTTATAACAAAATGAATTTAGTATAAGTATAGTAATTTTCTTCAAAAGCTTGAATTAATCATCAATAATATGGAATGTGTATATATGTATAATATGATGGGAATACTTTGAAACTGATCTAAACTTTTTTTTAAACCAGTGAAGACCTTGATAATATTATCAAAGTGAATCCCAAAGGAAATGAAAATATGCCTGGGTAAGACTCAGTGTCTTTAAATCTGATTTCTCTATGTGACAAATAAGAAGATAAAATGATTTGGCATTTTAACTTCATAACCATATTTTATTAGCATGGAATTGGACAATAATGATGGGCCACATGACCTTCCCTTCTTGCTTCCAGTAAAATCATTTGTTTTAAGAATTATCCCAAGATTTAATAGTGAGTTGTCTTTTCTCCCAGATTTTGGGCTTTGGTTTGTTTTTAGAGATGAGTTACTGAATTGAATTTCTTTGTGTCTAAAGAAAGCATAATCTTGACAACATTTTCAAAGTGGATCTCCAAAATCACAAAGATAGCCAGGGGGGCTTGACTAAAACTCTGGTAAACCAATTCTCTAAAGATGGTGGTCTCAGAAGGTAGCCCAGAGGAGGGGCTGGGCAGATACACACACTGGGAGTGAGGACATTCCACCACTTTCTGTCCTCTTGAGAGCTCTGTTGACATGGCAGCATGTTGACATGACATCATACCCAATCATGATACTTCTGTCATCCTCTACTGCCCCTTCCGGATTCAGGTGCTGCCCCTTTTGTATTAGTCAATGCATTTTAATGAGGGTGAAATGTGTCTCCCTGAGAAGTGAGTCATTAATTTTCCTATTATTAACATTATTATTACTATTATTTAAAAACAAAATAGGCAATTATATCTGATTTTTTCAGTAGAAATTTATGTTCTCTTTGAACCCAGTATGGAATTTTAACTAGCTTATATAACTTTACTGCCACCCATTTTGGGGTATTCTAGCAAGACGTATTTGAGGGTAAAGTAGATTTTGTTAAGTAACAAGTTTCACATATACTTACACATTTTGAGAGCAAAACAAAAAATTATATGTTTCTTATTAACAAATAAAAACTTAAATGGTCTTCAGCTCAAGGTGTAAGAGAAAAATTTTCATTTTCATTTAGATCTTTAAAAGTTACATTGACAGAGATCGTGAACTTGAATATTTACCACAATTTTTCCAACCATTGTTCACCTGATTAGTATTTTATTTTAATGACATTCATTAAAACTCATTTTTATATTCAAAGAAAACAAGACCTCAATGGACTTATTAAAGTGAATTCCGAAACAAATAAAAATATCAAGAGGTGAGACATTTAAAGTTTTTTCTTTTCCTTTGGCATTGTATGAGCACTTTGGAATTCTGACTGCTTATATACAGAAGAGTAAACTGAAATTCAAACCAAAACTGAGCTTTCTTTTCCCCAAACACATGTTATTAAGCAATTTTATGCAAATGATACACAGAAGTGATCTGTTGCATTTTATTCTTGGATGAAGTTTGCCATCAGGTAGATTTGAGAAATTAAATGGGAATTTGACCCACTTTCTCTACTGAGCTACGTAATTTCTTTGTATGTATGTATGTATGTATGTGTGTATGGTATAAACTCTAGTCCAGGGGCGGAAGACCAGTGTCTCAGGTCAAGTGGTCAGGCGGGCAAAGTCCCTTCTTACTTAGCCTTTTTGTTCTATCTAGGCCTTCCACTAATTGGATGGGGCCCACCCATGTTAGGGAGGGCTATCTGCTTTGCTCAGCCTACCAATTCCAATGTTAATCTCATCCAGAAACACTGTCATAGATACACGCAGAATGTTTGGCCAAATATCTGGGCACTCAGTTAAGTTGACACAAGAAATTAACCATCATAATGTGTGTATATATGTGTATGTGTGTATGTATAAGTAGCATGTGTGTATAAGTGTATGTGTGTGTATAAACAGTGTATAAGTGTATGTATGTGGATGTGTAAATAGTATGTGTGGATGTGTGTGGGTGTGTGGATGTGTGAACTGTGTGTGCACATGTATAGTGTATTTGTAGGTAGTGTGGTGTGTGTTTAAAGATGAAGAGCTTAACAAAGTGCACTTTGTTAAAAGAGTTCTTCTATGAATTAGCAAGTAAATCTGGAAAGCTTATGTCCTCTTGCTTTTAATTTTTAAAAAAACAGATGGAATATATTTGAAACTGAGCTTGTTGGCATGTTGCTGAAAACAGTGTATCAAATAATTCCATGTGGTTTCCTTTGAACTCCTTTCCATTCAGTTACCTCAGTACATGATATTATTAGTTGATTCTAAAGTGTGTCACCGATGCCTGCAGGCCACTCAGCAGAGCAAGGGCTCGCCTAGATGAAAAGCTGGTGTTCACACTGTCAGGATGTCCTGTTCCCAGCAGTGTGGCATGGTTGAAGGCACAGCGACCCAATAAGTTAGAGACTTGTACAGTTTTGCAACCAACAGACTGAGAAGAAAGCATTAATTTCCTGGCTACCTTGGTGGTTTGAGGAGGTAACCTGAGGTAGTGAATATGAGCAACAAAGGAGTCTAGAAGACCTGGGTTCACATTCTGGCTGTGTCACCAGCTGGCTGTGCCTGCATGTCTCAGTTTACTCATCTACAAAATAGGGGTCATAAGACTATCATGGCTGGCGCGTAATAGATACAAGTAGTTCTTAGCAATAATAAAGATTCACATGAATTATATTTTCTTAGTGATTTAGATACTGTTCAAATACTTAATTTTCTTTGACTCTCCAAGAAAAATCCATGTTTTTCTTTCCAATTTTTATTAAAGAGAATATTTCAAATCATAACCTATTGTTTTTCATATGTTGGTGTGTGTGTGTGCATGCATATGTATGTACAAATGTTTGTATGCATTTATGTGTGTATGCTTGTGTGTGCATGAGTGTATATGTGTGCCTATGAGTGTATGTGAGTGCATATGTATGGGTGTGTGCGTGTCTGTGCAAATGTATGTGTGTGATCGCATACATATGCATATTTGCTTGTGTGTGCATAAATATATGTGTTAGTGGATCTGTGTGCTTTTGTATGTATATGAGTATATATATGCGTGGGTGTCTATGTGTGTGCACCTGTGTGTATGTGTGTAGGAGCATTGCAGTGCATGTGTGTTTGTTTGTGTGTCTATTCATATGTGTGTGCTTCCTGGGAGGTTTTAGGGACAGTAGTTGTCATTTTCTTTTACTACACCTAATTAAATTCTGTAGATATTTTAAAAGTAAAATAAGATTGGGCCAGCCCCAGTGGCCTAGTGGTTAAGTTCAGCAAGCTCCACTTTGGTGGCCTGAGTTCAGTTCCTGGGTCAGACCTACACCACTAGTCTCTTCCCAGGCGCTGACCTACATCGCTTGTCTCTTGGTGGCCATGCTGTGGTGACAGCTCACATACAAAAAGAGGAAGATTAGCAATAGATGTTAGCTCAGGGTAAATCTTTCTCGGCAAAAAAAAAAAAAAAAGAAAAAAAAGTAAAATAAGATCATGCTCCCTCCCTTACTAAAAACTTTCAATATTCTCCCATTTCAGGTAGAATAAAAATCTAACCCTTAGCGATGGCCTTTTACTTGTTCAATATAGCCTAGCCAAATTACTCTTTTTTCTATCCCAGGTTCATTCTTGCCTCAAGACTTCTGTATATACCGTTCCCACTTTGGGAATGCTCTGCCCGCATATTGTCACCTTCTTAAAGAGACCGCTTCTGATCACTGAATATAATTAAGTTGCCACCTCCTCCTCCAACCCCAGCACCGTGGGCACCAGGCACCCTTTTTTATTTTCTTTATAACATATATTGTTATCTGGAATTGTGGCACTCATTTGTATGTTTGATTGTATGTTGCCTGGCTCTCCCCAAGTTAGAATGGAAGCTTCATGAGGGCTAAGCCTGTGTCTATATTGTTCACAGCCATCCCAGCACTTGGGGACAATAGTAGAAGTTCTATAGCTATTTGTGGGTTGAGAGAATGCATAACTATTGAAGATGGATGCACTATGAGGCATTGCCTCACACAGTTTAACTCAAAATATTATTTTACATTACCTCATTAATTAGCATCCTCTTCTTCATTGACTTTATGAACTTTGACATTTAAGTAACCTTAGACTGATATGTGTTTTATTTAATATGTTTAAAGAGATCAAGTTCTCTATAATATAATCAAAGCAAACTCCACAACCAACACAAATATTACAAGGGGGGGATTTACAAGGCATACTCCTGTGTTATTTATTTATGTATTTTTTTGAGTACTCAAATCTGGAAATAGAATCCTGGAAGGTTTTTTTCCCAGTCACTGGCGTTCAAATCTCACATACTTCATTGAGGCAAAAATCAACAAAGGGCAAAAAAAAAAAATAATCAACAAGGAATATTCTGGAGTAGAGTGGTTGTTTCTGTTGGGTTAATTGTTTCATTATTTGCATAAAAAAGATCCAAATTTTTTATTGCTGCTTTTAGCTTAGGTATACAATTCTTAGACATCTGGATACAAGTAAAAACTTGAGTCAACATCTGGTTGCTTCCAAATATCTGTATCTTTGATGTTGTATAGATGCAACCTCAGAGATTTTGTGATACGCTCTTACTCTGGCCAGAAGGCATGGAGAAATAGGGTACATAAGTACCTTCTGTGGATGTTCTTTATCCACATGGCATCCTTTGTAGATCAGAGGAGCATTGCCTGGCACTGCATTTGTGGAAAATACATGTAGATGCGATAAGAAAAGCAAATTTTCATTAAGATCAGAAGCAGATATACTGAAGGGTAACAATAAAATACTGAGGTGTTTTCAGTTACTACTTGGAGTTTTATATTACAGTAAATACATCTTACATTTCAGAACTCTGTAGGTTTTCATCTTCCTATTGTTTGTTGTCACCCAACTAGTCAGGATTTGTAGTTTTAACACACAGTTATAAGTAATAGAAGCAGATCATGGACTTTAACAAAATGGTGTATTTATCTTATTCCAGTGTTGTGAATAGAAAAGCTGCTAACGAATGGCAATTTTACAAAATACAGATTCTCCAAAGTCCAAAAGTCCCACCATGTGTTGGAAGTTGATATGTAGAGGGCGTGCCTTCTGGAATGTTCCATGAGATGCGACTATAGACTACTAAAAAATGTTTAGTGTACCTGGCAAAGGCTAAGAGCGTAGCATTAAATGAATCAAAATAAAGATAGAATGCTAGTGCAGTGTTTGCTAGAGGCCTAATGGCTCCAAGATTAAAATATTGTCTCACTGAGTCTCAGTGAGTGTCAGAGATGTATAAATCCCTACATACTTCTGCATAGTCACTTTTAACATCTTCAAGTCTTTGGCATGATCTATGAGTGTTTTATACTGTTTTCGAATTTCAGTGAATAGTTTTATCCACTTGGTCCTAATCGATCATTAACCTCTTCATTTCTTCTCTGTTTTAAAGGGGCCAGAGCCTTGACAATCTCATCCAAGTGACCCCTGAAGTAAACAGAAGCACCCCAGGGTAAGGATTATGTCTTATCTTTCTTCCTTCCCTGTCTGCATCAATTTGTGGCACTCATCAGAGAAGCTGTGTTGAAAAATCTTTGGATTGGAATCAGAAAGTCTGACCTCCATTAATTACCAGCTGGATGCCTTTGAGCAAGTCCCTTGAACGCTCTGAGCTCAGACATCTTTAGTTCTCAAACGAGATCATAATGTCTGTTCCATCTTTGTCACTTGATTGTTGTAAGAATCAAGTGAAATAATAGACATAAAACCGCTTTAAAGCAAAAAGGCACTACAAACAGAAATTATTAACAAAATATAGTTTAGTTACAGCGGCAGCATTAGATGGAATATTTAGAGAGGCCAGGTGAGAGTTTTTGGCAAGTCATTATGTAGTCCCTGAATTGATTTTTTTAACTCAATCTTGCCCTAATTTCGTTTTGAGGGTAAAATGGGAAACTGAGCCAGAATATCAATGATTTGTATGTAGGTCAAAATTTTTACTTTTTCAAATGAAGGGCATAGACTGGTGTTTATTTTTCTCAAAACTTAATAGTAAAATTCATCTTGAGCACATATATCCTTTCAATTAAAATACTTAATTGATTTAATTCCATTTTTACTTATCATTTTTTTTTTGTTTAAAGTTCCAAAGACCTTGATAACCTCATCAAAGTGGATCCAAGAATGGGAAAAAGTGTGCAAGGGTAAGATTTAATACGCTCCTTTTATTTTTTTCACACTAACCAATGCTTACAAACATAATTAAATTATCATTTCAGCAGACTGACACTGAAGTCAATAATAGTTCAAGAAAAGCCATGCAACCCTCATGACCTCACATCTGGAATGTTAAAGATTTTGGTCAACTGATTTCTAATGTAAGGGAGGTACCCTTTGATTCATTAGATGCACAGTTGTTTTCCCAGGATGGACAGGACACTTTTATTTGTTGATTTGTTTATTTTTCTTAAGTAGAAGGTGGCACAGGCAAGGGGAAAGAACGGAGCTCATAGCCTGGCTCTGCCCCTCACTGACTGTGCGAAATGGGACTGGTCACTTCCCCTGTTTGGACTTCAGTTTTCTCATCCTCAACGTGAGGAAACCGGACCAAGTACGCTCTAGTCACTTCCAACGCTAATTCAGTTACTAAGTTCCAGTAAGATGGGTTGGTGTCATGGAAAAGCACGTGTGGTTTATCTAACATGGAGTTAGATTATTTACCTTTAAATTCCAGCCCTGCCGCTACTACCTACGTGCGAAAAACTTAATCTTTATGTGTCTCAACTTTTCCCTTTGTGAAATTGGAATGATAATGCTTCCTATGGCAAAGGATTGATGGGAGGACTGACTTATATAAATCATGTAAATCACTTAGGACAATGCCCAGCATGTCATGAATTGTCTAAAACCATTAGTTATTGTTTATTATTTCTATGCAGTTATAGTTAGGTCCAAAAGTATATATTCATAGTCAGCACTGAAAAACTGTTGAGGTGATCTCTGTTTTAATAAATATTTTATAATAAAGTATTTTATAAGAAAAAATGTTTCTCAGCTTTAACAAATATTTGCAATCACATGATGTAAATTGACCATGGATCTGATCATTTGTTCCATGTTTTATAGGGCCCAAAGTCTTGACAGCCTCATCAAAGTGGCTCCTGAAACAAACAGAACTAACCAAGGGTGAGGTTTATGGAACTCTTCTCGCTCTCCATTTTTTTTCTATTCAACTTGAAAATATGATAGAATTTGTTGTCACACCATAGAGACAGCCAGTAACGGACCCAAAATCAACAGCTTTCTGTCAGAAACCTGGTGTTCAAGTCCTTGCTCCAGGCTCCCTAGCTGTGAGCTTTAGTGGAGGGGAGGGAATTCCTTAAAATATCTCATATCAATGTAAGATTTATGTCCCACACTTGGGATTTCCTCAAAATGAATTGGGATTCCCCATGAGATGAAACAACATCCCAAAACAATTTCTTAGAGCTGAGCAGTCTAAAGGAAGATCTTCATGTGAACAAAAATTCTCCTTTCTTCCTCCATCATCCATTCCCTCTCCTCTTTCTGTCTGCCGCCCAAACACTTCCTAAAGTTGGGAGATGGTTTTCAAGAATTATACTCAGTTCATTGAAATAAAGAAGAATACAAAGAAGGACGTTTTTCTTTTATATAGAGAGAATTTTCTCTAAGGCACATCATGTTATGTAATCTAAGAGACATGACAAAACTGTGGAGCTATAAACATACATTGTTACACTAGTTGGAACATAAGTTAAATACAAAAGATACCAAAGTATGTATCTTCTTTCTGACAGATTTCCTATCTTACTTTGCATATAGGAATACTCTCTATTTTTACTATCATTTAAAGTTTAATAGACTACATCAGGGGTCAGCATAGATAGTAGATATTTGAGGTTTGGGGGGCCAAAATAGTCTCCGTTTGAACTAGTCAACTAACAGCCACAGATGATACATTGTAAATGAATAGGCATGGCTGTGTGCCAATAAAACTTTATTTACAAATCCAGACTGCAGGCTGGATTTAGTTTGAGAACCGCAGATTGCTCACCCCTGGACTAGATAGTATTTCATGTGGGTAGGGCAGGAGGATCAACTCTGAATGTATTTGGGGCAGCTGCCAGAACACAGCCTGCTGCCCATCCTCCTCTCCCTTACTTATATCGTTTTATTTATTTTATGGTTAGATAAAAAATTCCATCATTCTTTTACCTGAATATTTAGTGCTAAATTGTCCTTAGATTTTGATCACTAAATGAGAATATAATGTTATTATTATTTTCTGAGGGTCAGGTACTGAATCCAGAGACCGTATAATACCTTATATTACAGATTAAGATTCAGAGAAAGATAGATGTCCCTTGTTCGTCTTCCAAGATAACTTAGTATCTAAAGGTGAAGATGGCCTTAATCATATGACCTTTACTGCACAGTCTTTGGGCCTCTATTTTAGTACCCGCATGCTACCGTGTATTGCATTTGGTCATGTGTCATTTCTTCCACTTGGTAGTAAAATTTCTGAGTTCAGAGATCACTTACTAACTGTAATTTTGGACGAATCACTTAATCCCCTTTAAGCCTCAGCTTCTTTATCTGTAAAGTGGGGATCGTAAGAGTTAACTTCTTCATGAGTTCCTAGAAAAATTAGATGAGATCAAGCTTGTAAAGCACTGAATGCTCAAGTACTTATTAGACATTGTCTATTGGTATTATTATTAGTTACTATTTTTTCTTCATTGTTGGGTCCCATAGCACCACTCAATGCTTAATTCAGAGAAGATAGCAAAGAAATTATCCTATTAGGTTGAACCTTACAAAATTATTGACTGTCAACCATGTTTGAATCTATAAAATGACAATTTCATGTAGTTCAACATAGTAGAATGCAGTAATTTACATGCAAGGATATGTGCATGGTAAAATTAGTTTATAGGTTAATCCTAGAGATTAGTTAAGTGATATAAGCCTTTCTGGTCCTTTTTTCTTTGGGATATATAACATATCATCCAATAATAAGGTATATCAGATTAAGCCTCTTGTTCAGGCCTTTTGGTGTTACAGTTGGGATAAGAGTCCAGTGTGATAATAGAAAGGCCTTTTTAGAGCTATGACTGCCTATTTGAGCATTTGGAGTAAAAACAAGGTGTGTAATCTGAAGTCTTGCTTGTTCTGATTTAGCATTGCATGAAGTACGATTCTAAAGTGATTTGATTAATATCTTGGAATAGCCTCAATATTACATATTCACATTATGTCTATTACCTGCATACCTTAGAATCAGGACGTAACTCTTTTTTTTGTTACGTCCTAGGTTTTGTTTTGAAGGGAAGCAAGGAGCACATGGAAATGATGAAAAGTTTTACATTTTTCTCTTATTGATTACAACCTTCAAAAGTATTCCAAATATTAATCCTACTGCAAAATATAATATGGGAAATTAGGAGTTTAAGAGTAATTTAAATTTGAGGTTGTCTTGAAAGGAATATGACTAAAACTAAATTAAATTCTCATATGTACATAGTTGTGTAAGAAATGGATTGATAGTAGCCAACTGCTTTTACATAGAGCTAAAAAGGGAATTCAAGTAATGATGAAGTTTTAAATTAGCAACAGTCACTTAATTCAATATTAAAGTTGAAAAAATGTGTAAATTATTATTTATTTTAGTTGATTTTACCAGCTATTGAAACTTACAATATATTTTTAGGAACAAAGACCTGGACAATCTTATCAAAGTGATTCCCTCAGCAAACAAAAGGTAAGCTTATCAAGACTGTTGAAGACTCCTGAGCAAGTCTCCAAATTATGCCAAAAAATAAGATTAATTGTATATTTTAGGACATTTTGAAAGGAGACATAAAAAAATGAGAACATATTAATTTGTTGATGTTTAATAATCTCGGATAGATTCTTCTTTTATTATAGCTTCAATTTATTTCATTATAATATTGTTTAAAATTATAATATTGAAACTAATTTTGTTTAATTACTACTTGAAAAATTCATTTTGATGCAATCACATAACTAGATTATTACTGTAAATGTATAGTTAACAAATTGTAAGTTCATAAAACTGAATAAACCAAAGAATGTTGGCTTTCTACTCTTTCACAAACCCAAGGATTAATTTTTAAATGACTCTTGAGAAGGTGACACAGCATTCATATACTTGATTAGAATATTTTTTCATGACATTAAATATACTTCTGTCTTCTTGAGAAGTTAAGACCCATTATACCCTGGAACAAAATTTAGGAAAGCATGACAATGGGGCTAGCCCTGTGGCACAGTATTTAAATTGCGCACTCTGCCTCAGTGGCCTGGAGTTCATGGGTTCAGATCCCAGGTGCAGACCTATGCACTGCTTATCAAGCCATGCTGTGGCAGTGACCCACCTACAAAATAGAGGAAGATTGGCACAGGTGTTAGCTCAGGGACAATCTTCCTCAAGAAAAAGAAGAAGATTGGCAACAGAGATGTTAGCTTAGGACCAATCATCCTCACCAAAAAAAAAAAGAAAGCATGACAGAGTAACTCTACGCTACCTCCCAGAATTATTGTGATGATAACATTGATGAAAGCATTATGCAGATGGAAGGAATTATTGTGAACATATTGGAAGGAAGGATGTCAGCAGGAGGAAGCATGAGGTTTGGGGTCCAGCTGCTATGGTTTCAATCCTGGTTCACCCTCAGCCACTTCTTAGGTACTTGGGCCCAAGGAGTACCTTAACTTATATGAAGCTCAATTTCTTTATTTATAAAGGCAGGATGATCATATCTACCTCACTAGATTGTTTTGAGAATTTTTAAAAACTTCATAAAGTAGAAACTCAGTTAACATTAGTTTTTATCTGGGATCGCGTTGAATGATTCACAACTGTCAAAAGAAAACATACTGATCATAAAATTTGCTGATTTCCAACTGAATGTGACCTTTTATTTTATTTTGTTTTAGTAGTGAACAAGGTCTTGATGAACATATTAATGTAAGCTCCAAAGCTGCCAAAAACATGGCTGGGTAAGAGAAGGATGTTATTTATTTGTTTTGTTTTGTTTCTCCTTAACTAAACACAATATGAATATAAATCACTTATAATCATTCTGTGGGCAAATTGAATATAAGTCTTGAAAAGCATCACAATTTTTGTATGTCCCTGGAAACAGATATTTAACCATTTGTTGCTAGCAAGAAAGAGGGGCAGCTGGAAAATATGTGATGGTGGCTTCACTTCTTTCAGCCTCAAGGAAAGCAATTAGAAGGAGTGACTAGGGCACAGCACAGCTAGTCTATGCACTGTTTGTTTTATAGGACTGATGTTAATGCCTTTGTCTGAAACTGATTAAAATTTATTAATGATAGTTAATTAGAAAAAAAGACCAGACGCTTCATTAGATTCATCACCAGCAATATCATTCACCTCGTTTTCAAAGAGTGTTTTCTGTTAGTCAGTGGAAATGTCATGAGAGTCATTGCTTCTTAGATGGTTTACTGCTCCCAGCAAAGTTATGGACCTAAAATTTGATAATACTTTAAGTAGTGTCTGTAAGATGATGAAATTCACTTTTTGTCTCTGGTTATATGAATATTTTTATATCATTATACACTACTAATAAATATATCTTAAAAATGCTTTCATGATTTTCCTTTTTGAATTTAGTTGGTACATATAAAAATTGCAGAATTTTAGAGCTAGAGGGAGGGAACCTCAGAGAACTCATAGCCCCATTAGTTTGAACAATTTTGAAAACCACTGTTTCAGCCAAACCTATTCAATTTACAGAAGAGGAAATGAAGAATCAGAAAAGTTAAGTGATTTGACCAGGGTCACAGAGAAAACTAGTGGAAGACTGATAGTAGTTCTGTGATCTGTTAGGCAGTGAATAATTACTGAGCACCTACTGGGTTTGAAGCTTACAACTAGGTATCATTAGTTGCACATTAGGTATAATTACAGGCTGTGAACGCCAAAAAGAGAATTCGGTAGACATACTCAATCTTATTAACAGCAGGCAATTATCATAGATTAAAGCTAATTATGTACCAGGGGCACAGAAATGTTACTCCAGGACAATAATAGGTTGTCAATTTAATATATTACATTTTTGGAATATTCATGTACTACTTGCTGAATATAAAATGCATTGTCGGTGCATTGCATTTAAAAAGAAAAAGAGACATTGAATAGATAACTTAATAAACACGACAGGCAGTCAACTTCACATTCATCCTTTCCCAGGAGTAGAGGATGTTAGAGAGGACAGAACCTTGGAGATGATCCAATCCAATCTCTTCATTTCACAGATGAGAATACTGAGGCCAGGGGCAAAAATCTCAGAGTCTTATGTGAGTTCTTCTAACTCCCAGCCCACCTCTTGGTCTTTAAACCACAGTACACAGACTTTGATCTTAAAATAAATGAGTTAATTAAGCACCTCAGGAAATAGCAGAGGCTATAAAGCTAGGATTGTTGCTCCTGTCATGGGACAGCCAGGAGGTGTCCTTTGAAAGATTACTTCATAGATGACAACAGCACAAATGTGCAAATGACTACAAAGCTCTTTACAGCTTTTAAAGTACATGGAAGTAATCACAGCTAAATATTCTGTTTATCCCTTTACTACATCCTTAAAGCAAAATAAGTAAAAGCAGTAACTTGAGTAGGAAAAATGTTACATTTTTCCAGGTTAAATTTAGACATAAGATTCTTGTGTTTGCAGGTATCCAGGCCCTGAAAAAAATATCTATAAATTTGTTGCTTTCACTTCATTGAGATAAATTGCATGATGCTATCAATCAAGGCAATTCAGGACTGTTACTGAGATCCTTGTTTTATTGACACACGATATTGTCTTTTAGGTGTAGGGGTAGAACATAGCATACATTCCTATGTTTTCTAGTCAGTGTTTCTCAAACTGTGGGTTGCAACTCATTCAAGGGTCTTGTGACTAATTTAGGGAGTGGCAATCAGCATTTTTTCCCAATTAAATTGAACTAAATCGAGCAGAAAATATGAGAGTTCTAATGTAGTGAGAGTGTTAGTTCACGAAATGTGTATTGTATTGTGTGTGTTTATGTCTGAAAAGAGAGTATTGGACTGTGATGTAAAATGTATTTCTTAATGGACTTTATGAAACAGTAGTTTGAATGTCACTGTTTCAGGTTGTTGAATGAATCAAATTCTCTGTGCTCAGCAGAACAGTGAAAATGGAAGTTCTCACGTTTGTGTTTGCACTTTCTGTGCAGCTTACTCTTAATTATGCTGGTACATGAATATTAAACATAGTTACACTAAAAAATATTGTGATTAATTTTACGTGAAAAGGTTGTGGCCTTTGAACATATTATCTCCTCTACAAAGTTTTATTCTTGTATTTTTTTTGCAATATGTGAAATTAACCTCATTTTAAAGATTGTTGTGTTCCAGGCACAGCTCAGTTTTATAACAGATTTTGCAATCAATTTATGAAAGGAAATAATATTTTGAATAGTTCTCATTTGTTAATCATTCCTTTAATAGTATTTGTAGACATCAGTTGATTATCTTTAGTTGAGAATATTATTTTGAAGGTAATTCAAAACAGTGAAAATTCAGTTAGGGGTTGTCTGTCTACCATGGAAACCTGAGAACAATGAGGACCAGACCAAACTGAGTGGAACCATGAGCTGGGAAGCGCGTTCTGCAGAAAGGTTTAAGACTGGGGAAGGGAAATGCAGACCTTTCTCAGACCTATCTGACGGTTAACCTGTAAGTGGTTCCCCTTCAGTTCTTAACCTTGCATCAGTCTTTTTGATGAGTGAAATGTATTTCATTTTTGTGTAAGGAAAAAGGACTCTTAGGGGGAAAGGAGCGCAGCGATATTGCTGTCCAAGATGGTACTGGAAGCGGATGTCATCAGTCCTGTGATTTCTTGCCATGGCAGGCTATTGTATTTCTTTGAATAACTATTAAAAAGGGATTTAGAGGAACACTTTGAAAAATCACTACTTTCCAACCCTCAAAACAAGGTATTATGCTGAGACAGTGAATGACAACAAACCACGTGGGAGGAAATACTGTTCTGTGACTGAGAAAAGAAACTGGTAGGACTTCAAATAGAAAGTGGATAGTTTTCAGAGTATGTAATTTGACCATGAACAACTGATTTTAATTTGTCTTTTTAGTCATTGTAGAGAAAAGAAAGGTTACAATTTTGATGGATTGCTGGAACTCTCTTTGCCAAGCCTTATGTTAAGTACAATCCCAATTTTAGAGCTTATTATTGTTTCAAAAAATATCTTTAGTTCGTGAATGTGATTTTAAAAATAACAAGGACATTAAAATCAGTTTATATATTTGTAATGTGAAAACATTCGAGAGTGAAAAGTGGTTAATCACCGGATGTTTGCCGTGAACACTTAGGGAGCATGCTCTTGTGGGTGTGCTCTGGCAATAAAGTATGTAAAGTAAGAGTAGTTTATTTTCTGACCCAGCAAAATTCATCCTACCCTAGATTGGTTAAAAAATTTATTTCAAGGCTGTCCTATGCTAAACCAGTATGTCTCATTCTAAATGATAAGATGGCTAATCCTTTCTTCCTATTTCCAACCAATTTACCCTCATATTATCTCTAACCCAAGCTGCTTTAATGTTTTTCCACTTAAAGAAATCAAGATCTTGATAAACTCATCAAAGTGAATCCTGAAACTCTCACCAACAATCGAAGGTAATAGAACTATATTCATTTTTGTACTTTGGTCAGGAAGAATATTTTGTTTTATTATCATTTCAAGAAGATTTATGACCTTAATGATCTTACCAAAAGAACTTTATAATATCTGGCTTTCTTTTTTTTTTCTATTTAAAGAAACAAGGATTTTGATAACCTCATCAAAGTGAATCCTGCAGTAATCAGAAGCAATCAGAGGTAATCAAATAAAAGCAATCATTTCACACTTTCATCTGTCTGTTGCCCCTGCATGGAGTGGATTTAAAGTGTTGTTTTATTTGCACAGTTACAGAGAATAGATTGGTTACCAGAGGGGAACCAGGGAGGGAGGAGGGTAAAAGGGGTGATAAGGCACCTGTGTATGGTGATGGATAGTAATTAGTCTTTGGGTGGTGAACATGATGTAGTCTACACAGAAATCGACACATAATGATGTACACCTGAAATTTATATAATGTTATAAACCAATGTTACCTCAGTAAAATAAAATAAAATGTTGTTTTATTGACCTAGCACAACCAAAAAACCTATCACTAATCTGAACATCTTTTTTTCTGTGTTGAATAGCCAAGACTTGGACAATCTTATTAAAGTGAAACCTTCAGCTCTCAGAAACATGGAGCGGTAAGTGACTTTGTCTAACTATCTTGACAGGTTCTCAACATTCTAGGTTAGGAATTTTCTCTTTTTCTCTCTCTCTCTTTTAAAGAAGCCTTCTCTTTTTCTTTAGTGTTCCAATAAGGACACATTGATAACCCATGTATCTCCTGTCAGCAAGGAAACCTTGCATTCTTTTGGAATCAATTGCACTATTTTGCACTCAATTCTGTGCTTTTTATTTGCACTAAGACAACTTAGTATTTGTTGTTTATAGGAAATGAAGTGTCAGGACTGAAATGGAAAATGAATGAAATTAAATAAGAAGAAAAAGTATTTTGGAGAAGCTGAACCTAACTGGTGGTTTACATGGATGCCTACAGAGCATCGGAAAGGGTATTCAGGGTCTTCAGAATTACGGAACCACAGCTAGTGCGAGCTCGCAAAATATTACAGCAGATTTTAACCTTGAACTTCCATTTTGAGTTCTGCAAATATCTTATAATTCACTGTCCTTATGTCATATCTTTCACCAAAAGGGCTTTATTAATAGATAATAGATAACACGCTGGAGTGTATTGTATTAAATGTCCAAATACTTCTGCTGACTTGAAATGTTATCATAATAATCATATAGCTGGGAATCACAGTCTCAATGTTCTGGATGAAGAAAGCAAATTAACATATGGAAAAGTGTTTTGAACTCGCTGGGAGAAAGAGGACAGTGTAATGTACTCATTGACCAAGCTCTTATGTCTCCTAGTTTGTTTTCTACATTAGTGCTTTATTTTGCTTTTTCTTTTTTGTACGTTTTTATCACTGGGGTGTTGGCGTCTCTGAAGCGGGAAGGTACAAAGGTAACTGAAGAGCAATTGCTACTTAGAGAGTAGCATTTATTGAGCACTGATGGTGTGACTGGCAATTTATATACATTTAATCCTCACAGCCATCCCATGACAAACATGTCATACACCCTATTTTACAGAAGAGAAAACTATAGCTCAAAGACATGAAATAACCTTCTCAAGAAAGAAAATACATCCTGGATCTAAACTCAAGTCCTTCTGATGTCATTACCTCGAGTACAAACAAAAGTTCTGTGAAAAACAAAAGCTCAGACTCTCCTCTTCTTTCCATCCTTCATACTCTCTGCAGTCGCTTCCCTTCCAATGCCCCTCCCGCCCGGGAGTGAAAGGACTACAATTAGATACATTTATTCTAGAAAAGTATTGTTAAAATGGCAGGGAGGAGACAAAGTACTTGTCTCACAGAGGTTTTCCCATAGCTGAAATAACAGCAGATTTTGGGTGTCAACCCTGCCACTGATAATTGTATGGAAATATCTTTGCTAAGTAGAACCACTTCTTCACAGTGGTATTGGTTGGGGTAGATTTTTCTTTCTATTAGTAACAGTTTCAGGAGGTTCCCAACCATGCTGGAAGAGGTTAGGTTTAATAACCACATGTGGAATAACTCACGGTATCTTCTACTGTAGCCAGTTCGTCGCTCGGTGGCCGAGTCCACAAAATGCACTTCCCTCCCTCTCTCACTTTGCCCTTCTTACTTTCTCCTCCTTCCCTCCTCCCTCCCTCTGGGAAACGTGTTATGTTGACAGACAATGGTAACTTTCTCATAAGAGTTTTGCCTCATTAGAAGAGGTTAATTTTATAAAAAGGTAGTTTGTATTTCAGCAACCCCTAATAAAATATCTATAAAAAGGAGAGATTTCCTTTATATAGATGGATTACTATAAAAAGGAAATTTAAAAATATTGACCATGATGTTGCTTTCGGATGGCAGCTTGATCCACAGATCTAACCTAAGCAACGTCTGACTATTCTTTAGTGGTTACACCAGATTTGATCATAATCAGCCAGAATGTTCAAGAATTATCACAGAACAGACAAACAGGAAAGCTGCCTATTTGAAAAAAAGTGACTTCATTCAATTGGTTCAGTCACATGTATCTATAGTGTGTCTATGCTGCCCACTTGATTTTAACGGGTAGAGAGAGGGGGCATTTTAAAGTGCCTCCACCTAGGAATGCCAGCCACAATACACTTTTATATCCAATTCAGTGTGACATGAGCACTGATTATTTAATAGTGTAACAGCAGTGAATCAGAGTTCTTTTTATCTGACTTTGCTGGCATTTCCAGCAGCTGTCTATTTAATTCACAGTTAGGGGCAGAATAAACTCCAGTCATTGATCAGAATGTAAGCAGGTGTCCCTGAGCTCCTTCTAGGAACACAATAACCTGAATGAATGCAGATGTGCACAGAATTTTCATTTATTCAGGGAGAAACTGCATGACTTCTGGTGATGACAGTTTCACATTTTGGTGAACAGACATTAAAGAGAGATATCCACTTATCTGCAGCCTATAAACTGCTGCCCCCAAATGAAGATTGAAAAGCATCTAGTGACACTTGGGCTTTTACAGTTAGAAAAAACATCCTTCATCTGAAGTAGAAAAAGAAATTCTAAACTATTTGTAGTATCATCCTTCCATCTTTTTAAGGGCTTCCTATTTGCTAAGACACATACCTTCAAGTTTTTAGTGTTCCAATAAGAGTTCCTTTCCATCTTCCTATTGCATATTTCTCATATTTTTCCTTGAGACAGAAATCTGGGAAGGGGTAACCTTGACTCTTTCCATTGCTTCAATTCTGGTGATCAATAGGTCACTTTGGATGCTTCTAATTATCTCAGGAACTGAGACACTTCAACATCCCCGCCACTACTGTCTAGATTATTCTGCAGTCCCCTAATTGGTCCCTCTGCTGCCAGTCTTCCTTTTGCCCTTCTATTTGCCATATTGTAGAGTGATCTTCCTAAAACACAAATCTGATCACCTCATTCTTCTGATGAAATCCTTCAGTAGCTTCCCACTGCCATTGGATAGGTGCTGTACTCCTTAACCTGGTTTCCAAAGCCCACCAATCCTGCCTCCAGAGACCTTTCTACTCCCCTCCCCTATTACCCTCCACCTCCAAGCAATCCCTACTCTCACACACACCCTGACTCTCACACTCCTCATTCCTCCTTCATCGCTGTTGCATAGATAACTTCTACTTATCCTTTAGATGTCAGCTTAAATGTCTCTCTCTCAGGCTCTGGGAAGCCCCATTGGCCCATTACATCTGCATCAGATGCTTCTTCTAGATATGATCAAGCTCTCTGTCTTCCCCATCCCATGGCATTCGTCTCTTAGAGAGAATTATTATTTAATCATCTCTCTCTGACTATAGGATTTTTAATGGCAAGGATTGGGTTTGTCTTGTTCATTTCTATCTACAGGGCATAGCACAATGCCTGGCATACACTAGGTGCCTAACAAATATTCTGTGAATTAAAGGTTAAATCTCAAACTAATTGAGGCCCTGTGATCATCCACTAGGTAAAGCCTATTTCTTTTCAACTCTAATATTCCGAGCCCCTGTGAATGAAACCAGACTAAAGGAATCTGATATAAGACTGATCTCCTTGCTTAAGCAAATGACTGCCTCTTGCCCATGACATAATCTCAATGAACCCTGGTGAATTAGAGCCACTGAAATTCTTGGTCGCATCTTAAAATACCTAAAGTGTCCAGTTTCTCTATAGACCTGTTAATTTCTTTAATTTAAAATCTATAAGACTCCCTCATTGAAATGAATTATGAAAATATATAAAGCTGGACCCATTTTGCCATGTCAATAGCATTGTTGGAGAATTATACCGGTTATCTAACTGTATTCTACACTCCTTTCAGAGAGACAAATATTCCTTTTGAACTAAAGCTTAGTGCCTAAGATTTAGTTCTTGGCAAAAAAGAAGTACCATAGTAAATTTTTTATATGGAGGCTCTTAATTTTGCAAATGTGTTTGATACTCTACAAAAGCAATTTAAGTAAGCTATATAGCGAGAAACATATTGCAGCTCTTAATAAATACCTCCCACACTCTCATAAGAGAGGAAGAGCAGTTGGGAGTGAGCTGATAAGCTCATGAAGAGCTTATCCTAGGAAAAGTTGTATAAGAAACATGATAATAACTTGGTCCCCAGAATCTGTATTTTTTTCTTAATCTGCCCTGTAAGGGACTGTCGTATTCCTTAGTGGGGCAGTGAAAAACAAATTACATTATTATAACATGGATAAATGCCTATATTCAAAATTTGTGCTATGACCTTCCAAATAGATAACATATTTTCTCCTAAATGTTTCAAAATCTACATTTAAAAAAGCATTTTTAGTTGCAATAACTAACAACAGTTTCTTTTTAGCATTTTTCACTGTATCACAGAGAATTGGTGACTTTTCTTGGAGTTAATTCCAACTACTCATAAATTATACAAGTCAGGATTATAAGGTCTTCCTTCCACTGCAACTGCCGTGAAAAGGGTTTGGAATCAAGCCTTTGCTCGACCCTGCAGCATTTGCTGGGCTTCTATAAAAGTCGGTTTTTCACACTTGGACTCACAGCTCTTCATCTTCTACCGTGGTGTAAAAGACATGATGCAATAGACGTGGTCTTAATTAAAGAATGAAATTTATTTTTAAATCTTTCAACTTGAGGAGTTTATGGGCAATCTGAACTTCTTTTATTGGATCTTCAAATCTAGCTGATGACATCAACCAGGGTGAACAAGCAAATACACATTTTGTACTTTTCATAATCTGGAACTTTCTATTTTGCTTTAAGTATTAGTGTAGATTATTCAGATTAAAATTTTATAATCCACTCTACCAAACCTGATAGGTGATACTGTTTAATAAAAATAACAAAAATTCTATGAAACCACTAATAAAATGGTTTATTTGATGGTTTGCAATTATACCAGTTTGGGAATGTACTTCTTTGAAGGCATGAATAGGTCCAGTTTTGAGTTATCTACCTGTAGTTGTTGGATTTGTAAGATTCTGATTTCTTCTCCTTCCTCACGTCCAAATCCATTCCTGGTCTCCCTCACAAGAGCTGGTGTCCAAAAAGGCTTGGGTACTAGGTGGGGAAAGGGGGAAAAGTGTAAGCAGAGCAAAGATGCAGTGTCTGAAGCAGCTAAGACAGGAAAGTGCCAGAGAAAGTGAGGATGTCCAGCATCAGGCAGAGAAACTACAGGTAATCGTGTTGTGAGGGCAGAAGCAGATCTGTATTAATTTGTGAGGGCTGCCAGAACAAAGTGCCACAGACTGGATGGCTTAAAACAAAAATGTATTTTCTCACAGTTCTGGAGCCTAGAACTCAAGATCAAGATGTCAGTAGCGCTGGTTTCTTCTGAGGGCAGAGAGGGTGGGTCTACTCTAGGCCTCTCTCCTTGGCTTGTCTTCACCCTGTGTCTTCACGTTGTCTTCCATCTATGTGTGTCTGAGTCCAAATTTCTTCTTCTCATAAGGATACCCATCGTATTGGATTAGGGACCACCCTAATGACCTCATTTATACTTGATTACCTCTGTAAAGAACCCATCTCCAAATAAAGTCACATTCTGACATACTGGCATTAGAACTTCAACATGTGAATTTGGAGCAGGGGGCAGGACTGGACCCATAACAACATCCCCAAATAAGGAAACAAAGCCAGGATTGAGAGCTATGAAAAAAGGAAAGAAATATCTACAATTCAAGGATGAAGTAAGGCAGGTTCTGGGTGATTGACACAAATAGAGGTGAAATGTCCACCACTGGCTTTACTAATCTTTTTCTACATGATCATCATGTACACTATGTACCTGGATGTGGGTGGAGCTGACTGATTGCCTTAAAGGTTCAGGGTCTAATATCTTTCCCTTGGGAAATGTCTTTTCCCAGAGCTAGGTAAGGCAGTAATAGATTTCCCCCAGAGAAGGAGGAAAAGAGAACTGAATTTAACTCTACAAGTATTTTTGGAGCAGCTACTACATGCAAGGCCATGTTAGGCCATGGTAATGTGACTGTACTCCCAAGTCATAATGAAAATCACCAGCTTCCTTATAGAATGGTACTGGGTTTATCCAAGGTTAGCAGGACAAGGAGAATCATTTCCTGGGGCAAAATTCTAATTCTGCAATACTCACATTTCCTGGCCATCTTTCACTATTTACCATTGCCAACCATCCCAGTTTGGCATTCCTAGGAAACTGGATTATGGAATACCATGATACTTCACTTAGTTTTATTCTATTGTCCCCAAGTATTTAGTAGTAAAGTATTACTTTAAAGTGTGAAGGGGAGGATGACAATGTCTGGGCTATTAAGAAAGTACGGTGGCCCCTGAGGCCAAAAATGTGGCTCTAGTACTTAGTGAAGGACCATCAGGGGTTAGGCCAATGCAAAGCCCTCAGTTTCCATTTCTAAATTTGAAGGATGCGAGCTGGGGGGTATCCTTACTCAGTTGTAGTAGTTATCTTGAGGAAGTCAATTTTGAATTCTATATCATTCAGACTGCCGAATCAAATGATTTTGATACTTCTGAACTACTACTGAAATCCTGTGCTTTTTTAATATACTAATTGGAATATTTTCTGCTGTAACTCACATTAAAAAATAATTTAACGATTTTTATATTTTTAAAAATATGCAGCTAGTACTTTAAATGTGAAGTTTAAGTGTAGCTATGGAATGCTGCTTAGTTTGCAAATTTATCAATTATTGATGGTTTGGATGTTATATAAAAAGAGTATTAAATCTCATTCCGTATAAATATGAGAACTTTTATCTTATTTTTCATCCTTATCAATATTAATTTTGTGAGTGAGAGTCCATATACTAATTCCAAGTATGATAACCTTCTTTAAATCCACTGCTCGGGACCAAGAGAAGGGAGAATTATAAAAACTGGAGTTAATTCCACACATGTAAAAGGCCAGAGCAGAAATAAAACTGAAAAGGTAGTCTCTCAAAATTTTGGACTCACTAGTGCCTACTGCTGTGTCACTGCACTTCTACTAACGTTCATTTACACTTCTTCAGTTCACCCACAACGGGAGTCATTGTGACACAAATTTTATTTACATTAACTCATTCGTTCCCACCACAACTTATGAGATTAGGTATTGTTATCTTGGTTTACAAAATGAAGCTTGGAAAGGTTGATTAGCTTGCCCAAGGAAGTAGGGGAAGAGATGGCCTCATTGTTCTGACTCCTGAACGATGCTGCTAACCCATACGGTTCATGACAAAGGCTTTTCCAAACTCACGAAAAAAAAATCAAGATCTACCAGTGTTATAGCAAATATATAAAGAACATACCAGAGAACATTGTCTCTCATGAGAGGGTGTCAAATCGTTACTGCAGCCCAAGATTTAAGAATCTAATCATTCCATTTATCCTCCACATTGTGAATTATTTATTCAAATTTGGGGTTGACTTCTCAGGTGTCTGTGATCCAAAAAGCTGGAATGCAGTTCTAATTGAATATCCAAGAATTGATTTCAGATGGGCAGGTGGCTCGGCCTCAAATCTTGACTCTTTTACAAATTTGTTAATTGACCTTGGAACATTCATTTAGCCTTTCTGAGCCCCAGGTGCTGTCCTGCAGGATTTTGTGAGATCTGAATGAGATAATCCATGAGGAAATATAGTTAGTACTTTGTGACACAAAGTTAGCACTCATTCAGTGTTACCTGAATATGAATATCAGTCAGTTGTTTCTTTTCAGACCAGATTTCTCAAACCTTCCAAAAAACTAGTTTTTTATTTCTCTCTCATGATGTAATCCATGCTCTCATACTTGAGTTGTATAGATCAAATAGTTTGATGTCAGATTTTTCAATATTCCATATCATTCTAGCCTACAAATGACTGTTTCTAAGATTATGTACTGATTTTTAAAAATTTTATTCTAATATGTATTTCCTAAAATTATATTGTAACTAAATTATGTATGTGTGCATGTGTGTATATACATATATATATATATATATATATATATTTTTTTTTTTTTTCTATAGAGACCAAGACCTGGAAAAGTTAATTGAAGTAAATTCCAATGTGTCTAAAAATAAGAATGGAAGGTAAGACATTATAATTTACTTTTTTCTTATGAATTCCGTGAATTCCGTATGAGCCTGCATAAATTATATAACCTTGGAAGAGTTTTCTGAGGAGTTGAACTGTATTATGGTATTTAAATATAAATACTATCTAAATACCAAAAACAATGTACAGGGTGTGTAATAGCTGATACAGAAAAAAATTAACTGAGTTGGAATTCTGTTCACATTTCTGACTAAGGGCCTGCTGTTCCACTGCTTAGTGTGAAAGGCGTCATGGAAATTCAGAGCTCTGCACTGGGGCTGTGAAGATTTATTTTTACTTACTGTTGCTTGGTCGGTTTTCAGCGGTGCAGAAAGCACTCAGGGAATCTCGTCCTTGGATGCATAGTGCTAAAAGAATGTGCAAATTCATCACAGCTACAAAAAAAGGAACTAACTTTGAAATTTCTTTACACCACGGAGTATAATGGCTTTAAAACTGTGGTACCTTGGTTGGTTTTACAAGGAAGATTAGGATACAAGCCACACTTCACTGTCACAGACTGCTTAAGAAAGAATTAAAAAACTCTTCCACGTTTAGCAATTCTTCCCCCCACATTTGGGGGGGGACCCTAAAAACAATGGGTTCCTGTTTTCTACCTTCCTAAAATGCTGCTGCTTTTTCTGTTTAAAAATTTTTTTTGATTGTAAAAAAATGATGTTGTTGATATTGTGTGCAGAGAGTAGAAAAGCATGAAAAGAGTTGGCTCAATTTTTTTTTCATAATATCTATAAAAGTCTCTTGCATTTAACAGGTGGATAGTTTCCTTTTATTCCCTTAATTTCCCAAATCATCTTCCGCCTTCTTGTTTTGTGATCCCAAGCAAGCCTTTGATAGAAAGAGGAAGGATAAATTTTCAATAGGATCTATTTATCCTGGAAATACATCCACTGTTTTGGGAATAGGACTGGGCTTACAATTAACCAATCTCATTCAAATATTATCTGGAAGTGATCAAGGTAAAAAACACTACAAATAAATTATTAAATCTAATTAAGGAACTTCCCATTTAATATTATTTGAGAGGAGCTCCAGTTTCAGTTGGACTTGCTCATGAAATGGGATTTTATTGGAAAGATTAATGAGGAGATGGAATTTCATCAAAATTCAAAGGCAAGAATGATTGGGTGGCCACGCTTCATAGAGGCCTGAACTGGAAGATTGTTCATTCTTGACCAGAGGACATTCCATCAGGAATCCCTGAACGATAACCATAGTTCCTTGTCGTTAATCTAACTCAGCTACTTCCTGAGTGTTGGCTTCTGCCTGTCTTTCTCCTGCTCCTCCCTCTACCTATTGGCTTCCTTATTCTTGACTCTTTATCTCTTTGATAGCCAAGAACTTTTGCTACCTCCTAGTTTCTGCTTCCTCATAACTTCAGCTTACTCTGTCTTTCCGTGGTCTGTCTGGCCTCCTTTAGCAGGCATCGTGGGTGTGGCCATCTGCATAGAAGGCGTGTAGATGGAAAACACCATGGCTGAGTATAAATTGCACACACTCTCCTTTCCGTTCCTGCAATTTCATCTGTGCCTCCTGCCTGACATAATCCAGCTATCACATACACATTCACAAATGCACCCACCCTCTCCCCAGTGGGATGGTGATCGTCACATTCAGTTACTACATTCAGAGGCTTTAACTACCACCATGACAGAACCACTTGTTGATCTCTGAGTTCTGTTTCCAGGTGGGATTCATTCTCCTTCAGTCCTATCATAATCCCTACAGTATGATTTCTCATGTTTCTGCTATTTACGAATTAAATGGAAAATGTAACCACTATCCAAACACCGACAGAACAATTGTAATAAAAATTTTGACTTGAAAAAGAGTAAGAAAAGAAGAAATCTCTGGCCTCAATTTTTGTACTTATGTATTCTGGCTACAGAAAGGAAAGTTTGCTTGACTCTCAAAATGGGTAAATAATTAACAGAAAGAAAATTGAGGATCAGCGAGTGAGACTTGATTAGGTTAGTAAATTAGAGAGGCAGAATGAAGCCAAGTGTTCTGGCATTAAGTCCTCGCCTTATTTTTCTACAGTAGAGTATTTCTTTTTATAGTTTTAAAATTTGTAATTTCTGCAAGAGCTCAAGACCTTGACAGTTTTATAGATGTAAACTCTAACACATATGGTACCAAATGGCAAGTTCTTAATAAGCTTTTATTCTTTATGCAAAAGAAATTTGTAAAGTTTGTAGCAATATGGATGTTTATCAGTTGAAATTGTTTTATGCTGTTTAATCTCAAATTGCTAAGGTTAATAAAACAATGGAAACCTAAATAAGAATCCTGGGCCAATCTGCTAAATTGAGACTTGATTCACTTTATGAATGTATTCACTTTGTATAGTAATTGGATGCCCAAGTAAATATATGTTTTCTAATTAGTATATTCACAGAGTTGTGCAACCATCACCACAATCAATTTTAAAACATTGTCATCAACTCGAAAAGAAACCCCATAGCCATTAGCAGTCCACATCATTTTCCCCCAACCCCTCAGCTCTGTGCAACTACTAATCTACTTTCTGTCTATGAATTACCTATCCTGGACATTTAATATAAATGGAATCATAGAATATGTGATCCTTTGTGACTGACTTCTTTCACTTAGTATAATGTTTTCAAGATTCATCCATATTATAGTGTGTATCAGTACTTCATTTCTTTTTATTGTCAAATAATGTTCCATTGTATGGATATACAGCATTTTGTTTATGTATTCATCAACTGATAGACATTTGGGTTGTTTCCACTATTGGATTGTAATTCACTATTGTGAATAATACTGCCATGAACATTCATATATAAGTTTCTGTGTGGAGTATGTTTTCATTTCTCTTGGGTATATACCTAGGAGTGGAATTGCTGGATTGTATAGTAACTCTGTTTAACCATTTGAGGAACTCCAGACTGTGTTTCAAATCAGCTGTGCCATTTGATATTCTCGCTAGCAGCGCTTGAGGGTTCCAGATAGGTAAATTTTCAAGGTGAATTTCCAGTGCAGGAAACATTTTCTCAAGTGTAATTCCATTTGGAATTTTTTAAGACCAAATACAATGTTTGGGTATTTTATAGAGTTATTATTTAATTAAGGAACAAAATTATGACCATTGATTGGAAGTTACAACTAAGCAATTTGTTTCAATGAAGGATAACTTCTCAACAGTAATGCTGTCAAGCAACAAACATTGTGAGTCATGAGTTCTCCTTTATGAATATTATTCAAAGCATCTGAGGGGAATACTTTGGCAGAGAGTCTTCTATTGCACTGGTTCCCAAACGTTAGTGTATATCAGAATCACCTGCTGATCTAGGGACCACACTTTGAGAAACAGTGCTCATTTGGGTAAGACGTTGAACTGCCCAACCTCTAAGGCAGTGGTTCTCGACCTTGACTTGCCTGTGAGAATCACTAGAGAGATTTTAAAAAGTCCCAGTGCCCAAGTTGTACCTCAAATCAATTAAATCAGAATATCTGGATGTGGTATCCATTAGCATTTTAAAAAGCACTACTGGTTATTTCATTGGTTGCCAAAGTATTGTCTAACTATTTCTATGGTTCTAAATTATAATAAAAAAAAATAGTGTAACTGCTAACTGGCATCAAGATAGAATTTACTTTATGCAATCTATTGCCATCTCATGAAAAACAAAGAAAGACCTAGCAACTGTCACAGACCCTAGGTGACTAAAGAGACAGGATGATTATGTGGAAGTGATATTTTGATTTAGATTCTGGAACTGAGAAAGGGCATCAGTGGAAAAACTAATGAAATATAAATAATGTCTGTAATTTAGTTAATACTATTATACCAATGTTAATTCTTTAGTTTTGCCAAAAGTACCATGGTTTTGTAAGATATTGGCATTAAGAGAGGCTGGGTGAGGGGAACAGAGATTCTCTGCACTATCTTTGCAATTTTTCTATACATTTAAAATTATTCCAAAATAAAAGGTCTATTTTTTAAAAGAACCTATCGTTCTCCAAACCTACTGAAGGAGCAAAATCTATCAAAAAGTTTGTTGTTTCACATTCCGAATTTATTTACTAACAATTGGTTTTTATTCATAATTATAAAAATTGAATCTTTCAGGAAGGCATCGTCATTAATCTCATTATAAACACTGCTAGGAAATGCTACTTGTATTAGTCCATTTGGGCTGCCATAACAAACTACTACAGACTGGGTGGGTTAAACAACAGAAATTTATTTTCTCCCAGTTCTGGAGGCTGAAGTCCAAGGTCAAGGTACTGTCAGGGTTGGTTTCTCGTGAGCCTCTCTTCTTGGCTTACAGATGGCCGCCTTCTCATTGTGTCCTCATGAGGTCTTTCCTCTGTGTGTGTGCACACATATAGAGAAATCTCTGGTGTCTCTTCCTCTTTTTATAAGGACACCAGTCCTCTGGGATTAACACTCTACCCTTAGGACCTCACTTAACTTTTATCACCTCCTTATAGGCCCTGTCTCCAAATCACACTGGGGTTAGAGCTTCAAGATATGAATTCTGGGAGGACAAAATTCAGTCCATAACAGTACTGTTTGCAAATTATTTCCCTCTCCCATTTGCTTATTTTGCAAACTGGTGATATTTGATTTTACATTGCTGAGGACAATGCAAACACATTTCAAACTCATTGACAACCTTTGTCCTTTGAAGCTATTTGTTAAATTGGATTTTGTATTGTATATTATATGATTTGAATATCTCCAAACTATTCCTAATTAGGTTTCATTATTCCTGGAATGAAATATTTTCATAATCACTTTAGGAAGTCTTCTAATAATATTAATTCCACATTTTCATTACTTAGTGTTATTTTAACTCAGCTGTATGTTTTGTGAAACATCTGTCTTAAAACTAGAAGATGATTTTCTGAGGTCAGAGATGATAGTATGTGAATAAATGTTTTCCTCTTCTTTAAGAGCTTTCTGGAAATGGAAGGAACAGCCTGTTTGAGAATGACATCATGATTGAGATTTAAACTCTGCTCTTGGTTTTTGTGTCTCTCCTGTGTCAGAGTTTACTAATATGGTGGAGGAAAAGGAGTTAAACTTTCACTATAACTGCATTAAAATGTTCCTCTGTTTCAAAAGAAAAAGCAAACATGCCTACGCTTTGTTAAGCATAGTGACATTTTTAGATTAGCAGAAATCTAGGTCAAAGTTCTGTAATCTTCAAAGCGTTGCTTTCCATTAAAAATAAAGTGGAAACTGGAATTTCTCAAAGTAACCCCTGGATAATTTTCAGTAAATTGTTAAACTCTCAGATATATTGTACACATGGTGCCCTAGTGGTTAACACTCAGCACTCTCACTGAGGCAGTCTGGGTTGGTTTCCTGGTCAGGGAACCACACCACCCGTCTATCGGCTGTCAGACTGTGGCAGCTGCATGTTGCTGTGATGCTGAAAGCTGTGCCACCAATATGTCAAATACCAGCAGGGTCACCCATGGTGAAGAGCTTTCAGCGGAGCTTCCAAACTAAGACAGACAAGGAAGAAGGACCTGGCCACCCACTTCCAAAAAAACTGGCCATGAAAACCCCATGAATAGCAGTGGAGCATTGTCTGATACAGCACCAGAAGGTGAGAGGACGGCACAAAAAGACGGGGCAGGATTCCGCTCTGCTTTACACAGGGTTGCTAGGAGTTGGAATTGACTTGTCCAGGGACTAACAACAAATATTGTACATGAGAAGCTTTCTAAAATGGCACTGCTGTTGTGAAAACGTTACTGGAACCAATTTCAGATGGCTCCTGCCCTTGATAAAAATGTATTCTATCCTATCCTTAGGTAAGGTGACACATACCTGTAGACTATTTTTAAAGGTAACACAGTGGTCTCTGGGAGAAGTAAAACAGTATATGTATTCTATTTGTGTATCTGTGCAGAAAGCAGGCAAACATAAAGAGATTCACTGTATGCAAAAAGATGTTAACTGAACAGAATTTTAATGAAACAAAAAATGTTTAAGTAGCCTAATTTTTTTTTTAAAGATTGGCACCTGAGATAACTCTTGCCATTTTTCTTTTTTTTCCTCCCCAAATCCCCCCAGTACATAGTTGTATATATATTTTCTTAGTTGTGGGTCCTTCTAGTTGTGGCATGTGGGACACCGCCTCAACGTGGCCTGATGAGTGGTGCCATGTCCGCGCCCAGAATCCAAACCAGTGAAACCCTGAGCCGATGAAGCAGAGCACGCGAACTTAACCACTCAGCCATGGGGCCGGCCCCAGTGGCCTAATTTTTAAGTGCCAAATATTTGCATTTGCTTTCTCAGGCTAGATGGCCAAGTCAATGGATCTACTGATGCTTTAAACCCCCAGTCCACTGGAACCCCTGCCTATTCTTATGAAGCCAGAAAGACGCTCAGGTACTGTGATCAATTATGAAACAAATGACAGGGACTATTCTCCTTCTGTTTTTAAAAAACATCCCTTATACAACCTGACTCTTCCTTTGAAATGAAGAAATTTCTAATTTTATCAGTGGCTAAACAGGCTTACACAAAGGTGTTGAGTTAGCATCTTGGTCCTTGGTAAGTTGTGACATCTGGATAGGAAAGTGTAAGACGTGATTTTTCCCTACAAAGTCTACAATTTTCTTTTTTTAAAAAGGCATGATTGTGACATTGGTGTTGACATTCTTTAGGTAGATTTAAAAGTTTCATTAAATAAGATGTTATCATGTTAGTTGATTAGGGTTTTTGTTAGAGGTTTGTGGGGGAGGTTCTGGTTTGGAAATACGAATGGGACATGAGGGAAACAGACACTAAAACATATTACACAAATATTCAAAATAAACTTCATACTCTACAGCAGATTTACTGAGAGACCAGTTTTTATAACAGTATTCTAAAAGTAGGCCAACACCATGAAAGTTAAGAATGCTATGGAAGACATAAAGAAATTTTGCAAAGGTGGATTAATACCACTTTAACATTTATATTTCAAAGGTTAGAGTTTAGAAAGAATAGATGAGGATTATTTTTTGCATTAGATTGCATAATAGCTTTTTTATTTTGATTATCCTTATAAATTAACTTTAAAAATAAAGTAAAATTTTTGTATTGCAGCTCCAATGCTGAAACCAGGCATGCAGGACAAAAGGACACAGTTGTGTACACAAGGACATATGTGGAGAATAGGTACTGGAAATTTATTTTCACTATTTTGCTATATTTATTTTATAATTTTGAAATGATCTATGTTTAAGGAGAAACGCTATTATTTTAGAGTATGTTGGCTTTTTTCAAATCGAAGTCCATTTAAGTGTACGTTGAGTTCTAGGTATATAATTCTTTATAATGTTTCCAATATTAAGCAGTTGTCAAATAATCATAAAAAGTCATCAGATGGACTAAATAATATTTTAATATAGCATGTGTATACATAATAGATAGCCATTTGAAAGTTCTCACATAAACATATATGAATATATGTTTATAACAAGCTTTGTAAAAGTCACAAATATTATGTTAATTTTGGGTCACACTTTAATTAAATGGTTCTATCTATTATTGTTTACCTCTAATCTGAAATAAAAGGTCTAACTTTTAGTAATATACTCTGGCCCAAATTTCAAGGAATTGATGTCCTACAAAATCTGCTCATCAATGTGGTAGATGTTGAGGAAAATGTCAACCAAGGTCAGGGATCCATGGTCCATTCACTTTTAAAAGAATATAAAAACAAGAGTTAGCCTAGTGTGGGGTAATGTAATGGTGGGCATGCAAATGCAGATATTCGTGACACACATGTTAATCAGAGCCCACTTCAAAGAGACCAAATAACAGAGTATCTGGAAAGTGCTTCTGCGGGGAGGAGGCTCCTGGAAATACAGTTTGTGCCAGGAGTGCCATGCAAGAAAAGGTTTCTCAAACCCACACATAATTTACCTTGTGAAACGCAACCTCAGATTTCATTTTTCTGCTTAACCCAATTCTTCCTAAAATCTACACTGGCAGTGCCATTCAGTATAGAGGCCCTAGAATCAGTCTTGAGATTGAATCTTTGTTTGTCATTTATGTCCATGTGGCCTTGGCAAAGCTACTTAACCTCTTCATGTCTCAGTTTCCTCATCAATAAAGTGGAGTGATGATATATGTACCATGCATAAATACGTACACATTCTTATTTAGCATTGTGAGTTATGTGTTCTATGAAGTAGATTCTATTTCTGACAGCAGTCTGCCCGTGGGCAGTTAGGAGGGAGGGAGAGATGGCTCATTAACAAATCTCAAATGAGGGCTGTGGAGTTATCACTCCCTGTATGAAATAATAGGAACATATTGCTTGCAGACCTGATACACTCACAGGTAGCGTAAGTACGTGGGAAGCAATTATGAGCAGCCAGCTGGTTACCGCGTTGCAGATTTCATTTGTCTCCAGGAAAGAGAGACATTTACAAACTGGAACAATCTAAGAAATAGAACGAAGACGACTTTTAAAAATTACAGTTTTTTTGCTTTCATTCTAAGCTATTCTTTCTTGGATGTTTTCAAGTAAAGATAAAAATTTCTATAGCTTTCTCTGAAAGTTCAAGAGTATTTCTCTATGTGAACAGAATATGTCTATATGTGCTTGCACCAGCTCCAGCTCATGCTTGGTACATGTATTTCCTTTATCTATGTTGGACTCCATATAGCTTTCTTTTGGTAAATAGATGAGGGAGGTAGAAGTATAAGTTTCATTAAAAACAATAACTTCTTTTCCTGCTCACCCTTGTTCCTGCACTCCATGCCCAGTTCTCTGTTTACTTTGGTAGATACATCAATTTGTGTTAACTTGGGGGTGGTTTGCATATCAGTACTCCTCTGGATTAAAAAAAAAGTGTCAGGACATTTCCCTGGCTTGTAACATCACAAAGAAGCAGAATGAGGCTCCATGAGGAGAAGTGTGTGCTTCCTCACCTGCCTGGAGGTATATATATCAATACTAGGGAAATAGCCCGGTTCTCACATGTCCGTATGTGTTTGTTTCTAGTAAACCACCAAAGGGTGGATATCAGGAGAACTTCTCTGGAAAATACATACAAACTGTTTATTCAACTTCAGATAGGTGAGTATTTTTCCGTATATAGAAGTATATATACACATGCTTATATACGTTACTGTCCTCCCTCTGTATCCACAGGGGGATTGGTTCCAGGACCCCACAGATACCAAAATCCACAGATGCTCAAGTCCCATATATAAAATGGCATAGTATTTGCATATAACCTACGCACATTCTCCTATATACTTTAAATCATTTCTAGTTTGCTTAGAATACCTACTACAATGTAAATGCTGTGTAGATAGTTGTTGCGGTGTATTGTTCAGGGAATAATGACAAGACAAAGAAGTCTGTACGTGTTCAGTACAGACACAAGCATTGTACGCCTTTTCATGTGAGGTTGGTTGAATGGGTAGATCTCGAACCTGCGAATCCAGAAAGTTGACTCTGTATATGTATATTCTTGTTGTCCGTTGTGCTTGGAGATGGCCCTCCTGATGGTGATTGTTATACATGTGTATGAATGGAACAAAGCACAACACCCTCTGCTGCCAGGAATTTGTTCCCTGGCTTCCTGACTGTTGCCGCTCTTTGGTTTTGATGCACTTTATGCCAGTAGAGCTTTCTGTGCCTTACAGCTGCCTCCCAGGCCAGCCCCTCTGCTGTGGATGACTCCCAGGAGTCTCCGGTACCGCCACATTATTACTCGATAGGCTTCTTGCATCACTAGGCTGTGCCCTCGGCCCTCCCTCCTTGCAGTTTTCCAAGGCCAGTTCACCTTACAAACAGCTGCATGGCTGTGCTGCTATGACCCACTCCGGGCCCACGGTTCAGTTCCCACGAGGGGGATTGCAATGAGTTCAATTTAGCGCTGGTAAACTGACCCCAGGCTTTTGCTGTTGATGATCCTCTTTTACCATTTAATGTTCAGTGGAGCAGATAGGTGACGCTCAGGAGAATGTGGCCTGCAGATTTCCAGCCAACCACTGGAAACCAGCTATAATGTCCAACCTTCTACTGATGATGTTTCTCTGTAGCAGGGCTGGAAATATGACTTATTGAGAGTAAGGACAAATCTTATTTTTATCCACAGCCTCAGCCTGTAACACAGTACTCAGTAACAAGTACTCAATAAATGTTTTCTAAAAAAATGAACCTATGTCACATTTGCTAACCTTGATGGACCAGGCATCAAAATTATATCCTCTTTCTGTCACTTTTATAAGACATTGCCCATTACCAATCCCCTTCTGAGCGTCTCGCCTTTAAGTCACCCCTCTTTGAGGAGTGAAGTCACCTACACAAGCATTAGAACCACAAACACTGTCTAGATAACAACAACAAAAAACCCAGAGCTAGATTTTTCATAATGCTTTGAAAAGATCTTTGACTAGTGACATGGTCTTAATAAGGGCAATGCCAACATCAGAGCTTTCTCTGGGCTCATATTTTTATTGTCAACTTAAGGAAAGAAAGCATTCTTCATAAAGGTACTGCTCTCAATATGAAAAATTTCAGTTCTGTTCCTCAAGTGGTCTTTGAAATTTTTCTTAGTCATCAGAGCAAAAGTCCATTCTCTATAAGACCAGTCAATCAAGTAACTTTTTCTGTTGATTATTGCTTGAAATTAGCTATGTCCCCACAGTTCTTATCTAAGCATGTTAATCCCATTTAAAGTGGCTTCCCACTTTACAGGATAAAGACTAAATTCCTTCGCACATTATTTATGAGCCTTCAGAACCTGCTCCTGCTGATTACTGACTGATGGTCAGTCACTACAGACACCCTCATTGTGCAGCACCTTGGTAGGTCCTGTTCATTCCCCTTGTGACCCCTCCATAATGCCCCTCCCAACCTCACTGAGCTCACCTTGAGAGCTCCTTTGTCTTCAAGCTTTAACTCACATGGCACTTTTCCTTGCTTCGCTCCAGGGACTAGTTACTTCCTTGACTTGCTCTCCTAACTCTGTCCACATATCCATAATGTGCTGCCATCATCGAATCCAATAAAAACCCTAGTGGAAAGAAAGCTTCTTATTGGAGGAGGCTGTCTCGCTCTTCTTCATATTCCCAGCTCCTATCTCAGTGCCTCTGGAATGGAATAATGATAGAGTGCTTGTGTTCTACTCTGAAGTGCTTATGGTCTTACATGGGAAATTTGAGTGTGTGTGTGTGCACATTTATATATATATATGTATGTATATATATATGAATTATCCATAGGCAAATATTTTCTAGGAATATATAAGCAAGTAACTAAAGAGGAAAATACTTATTTATATACATAAGGGTTAGGAAGATGTTACTAGAATGACCGAAAGTGTGGAAAGAGACAGGGTTTATCTACTCTAATCCTTTTCCTCTCCCACCTCCTCCTCCCTTCTGATTTTCCTCCTCTCTGTTTCTAGTCCTGGGCTTGATGTTAGGATCATGGTTCCTGGGCATGACTAGTTCATTTCAACACAGTGAGCCCGACAGACCTCATGGGCAGGCCCAGAGTTAGCACAGGAACTCTGGGACCTTCATTCAAATCCTGTCTCTGCCACTCATTGGCTTCATGACAGGAGCAAATTACTTACCCTTCTGTGCCTCAGTTTCCTCTTCTGTAAAATGATGATATAAATAATAATACCCACTTCTCAGAGATGTGAAGAACAAATGAGTTTATATAAGTGCATGGAAAAATGCACTGCATACATTAAACATATTAGCATTATATAAATATTAGCTATTTTTATTTCACCACCCCATTATGTATCCTACTCTGGAAATTTCAGACCTGCACGCTAACACCCTGAAACTAGTCAATTCTGCAAGGTGCTATTTAAGACACCTTGCAAAAGACTTTCCAAAAGGAAGAGTCACACGTTTATTAGCCTTTTTTAACGTTTTGTTGTGATCCAAGGTATTTTGGACTCTGCTGATCACATCTACAGTTCATTTATTATTGAATATTATTTTTCCAAAATAAATAACAAAACTCTTTTTTCCCCATCAAATTGGTGGTAGGGTTATGTCTCGTTGGAGAATATAAATTTTATCATGAAAAGTAGTACAGTATTCTGAGTCTTACAACGACACCAAGAAAAGCGTCATAGGGGAGCATTTTGGCGACTCTAGACCCTAGAGTCTAGGGTACTACAGACCCATCATTTGTAAATTTACCAACACACTTTAAATGGATTTCTATTTTTGCCTTGTTGAATGTTTTGAGAGTTAAAATTTTACATTAATCTGTAGCATAATTTTTCCATGATAGATGTAAATTAATAATTCAAAACCCTCTTCTAGCTTCAAGGGGTACTTATGACCTAGTTCAATTAGGATACTGTGAACATCTTTGCCCTGCCCAGATGCACTCTTGATTGCTAATGAATTAATAATTTGAGCCTTTCTTCATGTTAATTCTTTGATATCATTTTGAGGTAAGCAGAAGAATCAATTCTATCACTAGAATAAGTAAACTCTGAACTTTCCTTGATTTTTATGCAATTTCCTAAAGTATGAACAAAATGAACATATCATTTCCACATGAATTTATGGGGAATACATCTGTCTTTTGCATGAAGACAAATTTATTTTTAATTGCTTACGTCTCTATAGGTCTGTCATTGAAAGAGATATGTGCACTTACTGCCGAAAACCCTTGGGCGTGGAAACTAAAATGATTTTAGATGAATTACAAATTTGCTGCCATTCCACTTGCTTCAAGGTAAGGATATGTTTATTGCATTTAAGTAAATATAAAATTGCAAAACGACTGGACTGGAATAAAAATAATTATTTAATGAAATACCTGGGATGAATTTAGCTTTCAGAAACACTATCATCTACATTAATAATGCACGACTCGAATGTTTCTCAGAGTCTGCAGCCGAAACCTCAAAGTTTATAATTACTATCTTGGCTTTAGGTTTAGAATTGACGACGGACACATTTATTACTCTTACTTTAGAGATTTAAATTTGTAAGAAGATAAACACTTGTTCTCTTTATAAAAGTTTTGCAACATTTTAGTAAATTATGCATTACATAAAATATATAATGAAATCCAAAAAGGAAAAGAAATTGTTGAGAAGAAAGCTAACAGCTCCTTACGTCATGAAATTAGAACTGATGGGCTTAACAGCAGTTGAAACTCAATCTGCTTTTGAGAGTATGGTGAATTATAATGAATTGGGGCTTGGTATAATAATAATAAAGCTTACATACTAGCATGCTTCACAGTTTGCATTTTCCTATGCCATTCTTTTACTTCTCACAGTGACATTGGGTAGGTCAGCATGATAGTTTTTGGTGTAACTGGATGAGCACTGAAGTGGGAATCAGGAGACCTGAGTTTGAGTTCTAACTATGCCACTAACGGACTGTGTGACTTTGGCTAATCACCTACATTAGCTTGGCTTCAGTTTCCTCATCTGTAAAATGAGGTAGCTGACTAGACCACTGGTTCTAAATTCTGGCTGCACATTGTGGTCATCTAGGGAGATTAGGAGAAAAATAGAATGCTTGGGACCAGCCCCAATGCATTAAGTATCTCAGAGATGATTCCTGGGCATTGGTGTTTTTAAAAGCTCCTTAGATACATCTAATGGGAGTCAGTTGGAGAACCATTAGCCCAAATCTATGGGTTCTTTCTGGTCCTGACATTCTATGGTCCGTGCAAATTATCTAATTCAGTCAAATAGAGATAATACTTTGACAACTGATTGCTTCTCCTCCAATTAGCTTCAGGCAGTGACACATAGCAATCAGAAATATGATACCTCATTTTGAGCAAAAAAAGAAAATCCAATTTTAGTATATAACATATAGGGGCCAGCCCAGTGGCGCAGCGATTAAGTTCACCTGTTCTGCTTTGGCGGCCCAGGGTTTGCCAGTTCGGATCCTGGTGCGGATCTATGCACCGCTTATCAAGCCATGCTGTGGCAGGCATCCCACATGTAAAGTAGAGGAAGATGGGCATGAATGTTAGTTCAGGGCCAATCTTCCTCAGCAAAAAGTGGAGGATTGGTGGCAGATGTTAGCTCAGGGCTAATCGTCCTTAAAAAACAAACAAACAAAAAAACCCAAACAGTATATAACATATAGAGTTCTATATAAAATATAATCTGAAGATTGCATAATTATTTAATTATGAGAAAATGAACATTTCTTTTAGTTAATAAAATTTACTCAGTGAAACAAAGGTTAGTCTGTAGCTCTTTATTTTAAATTATTATGCATAAATCTTTTTAAAATGAAGACTTTCCTGATTATTGCCTTTGTAAATAGGAATAATTTCCATTTATTATATTTGGATGACTTATTTCTATTTTCTTTAATTATAAGTTAATTATAAAGTACTACTAACTGAGAATAAAAATGTCCCCATACTCCTGGGAAAAGATGGATTATTCTATAGCATGATAATACAGAACCACCTGGACTGGTTTAAACGTGTCAAATTGATCAATGACAATTTGCTTCAGTAAACTCGCTTCTGAAAGCCAACCAATCAGTGAAGCCTCATGCTTGAAAGTCAGCCAATGGGTAGTGGATCGGCTCCAGTGCACACAGTTCTGAAGCAGAGCTCAACCCTTCCCTGCCTCCGTAACCAACACAACTCAGAACAAACTTTCCCCTAAACCCTGTGTAAGAGCAGAAGTTTGTTTTGCTTAAGGAGTCTATAGCTGGACAGCATGGCTCTTCTTTAGTAAGCAAACAATAAATACAGTTTGTGTTTTTGTTTGAGATGTTGAGTGGTGATCTTGTCCTTGGCATAACCAATTTTTGATAATTTACATCTATGCTATTGTGAGTTAAGTAGAAACTTCAGTGGTAGATATGCCTGAAATGCACACCTCCATAGAGAGATGCTGTGAGAATTTATTTGGAAAGTTTGGCATATGACAAGGACCCTCTCACTTTCCCTTGTGGCTTTTCTTGAGGCTTCATCTGAGTGTTGCCATGGAGGATGGTCCCGAATGAATTGAAAGGGCTTTTCTATGCTGTTACACTAAGAATCTAGACTTCATATATAATGCAGAATTACATATTGATTTTTTCTTTAGTGTGAAATATGCAAACGGCCTTTGGAAAACCTACAAGCAGGTGACAGCATTTGGATTTATAGACAGACGATACACTGTGAACCTTGCTACTCTAAAGTTGTGGGTGAGTATTAAGCTCTGTAAGGAACTATCATTAACATTAATGAGCATTTAAGATTGTTGAAAATAAAGAATTTGAAAAGTAAAAAATATTTTATTAATTATATTTAGTTTAGAATTCAGGTGCAGATAATTATACTATGGTAGTATTATGGTGTAAAATCAATCAGTGTTTATATTTTCTTCTGATATCAGACCAGACATAGATATAACTAAACAAAGAGGTCATTTATTTTAGAAAATTTTCAACTTTTTTCAAACAAAAGTAGATCTTCTCTCCTCAAATAATGGTTGGAATGGAAGTCCATTTCTGTGAATGACCTTACATTTGTGCTAGAATATACTTTTTTACCTAATTTGGTTATTATGCTAAATACCCGTTAATGTTATTTTTAAATGGAAAATTTAGGGTTAATTCTAAAAATTCCATATGAAATGTCGCATCTAAGTACTTTTTATCAGTTTAAGACAAACATTACTATAATTTGGGCTCTTCATTAGCATAAATAATGTTAGAAGAAAGCATTAAAAACTGCATTTTTAACTCATATTTTCTACAAACAGCATGAAAGCTTTAAAAGTTGATATAAAAGATGTGCAGAATGCACAGTAAGTTAGCAATATAAAGTCCTATGAAACTTGATTAGTTTTTTTATTTTTTTTTAATTTTTTTTAAAGATTTTTTTAAATTTTTTTCCTTTTTCTCCCCAAAGCCCCCCAGTACATAGTTGTGTATTCTTCGTTGTGGGTCCTTCTAGTTGTGGCATGTGGGACGCTGCCTCAGCGTGGTTTGATGAGCAGTGCCATGTCCGCACCCAGGATTCGAACCAACGAAACACTGGGCCACCTGCAGCGGAGTGCGTGAACTTAACCACTCGGCCACGGGGCCAGCCCCGAAACTTGATTAGTTTTTAAAGCTAGTATCAATATTTTATTTTTAAATTCAATAGTCAGTAGATAGAATAACCAGCATGATACTGGGGAGATGGTCAGCAGCACCGTGTGAAGTGCAAGTCTTGTGGTGAATGAAAGAGGACCATTTGTGACTTTTACATAGAATCCAAAATATGGGATTTAATGACAAATGTGTGATATTAATGAGGTACTGGGAGGCTACATCTGGAAAGTGCTCTGAAAAATATTCAGAAACCCACGTTTCATCAGGCTGCAGAATCAGTTACAAGAACAAACCTCACTATATTCATCCTTTGCCTTCTATCTTCTGCTTTCCCCAGCCAGTTCTCATATTCCGTTTCCTTCCTAACTTAGCAGCCTTATCATGATCCAGTATTATATCGAGGGCCTTGATGTACATAGTGGCAGCTCTAAAACTTTCAGTCTCCCAGATCTGAGATATGGCTTGGGAAACGTGGTTACCAAAAGACTCAGAATCTTTGTGTCTTCCTCCCTGTCTACGTGCACTCCATAGACATCACATTTTTTATAGTACATATAAATTGTCAAGACATCACTCTGAGGCATCTCATAAATATGAGTACCAGGCATCGGTACTTCATATTATGGTATGACCAAAAGCAATGTTGATGAATGTAGTAGAAGGACAAAGTGAAATGCTTAATCCGCCACTACGCCTGGAAGAATGATTATTTTTTAAATTTTAGTTATAGGCTTATTTTTGTACTGAATTCATATATCTAACTGTTATTTTCTTTAAAATTTTCAGCAAAGTGGATTCAATAATTCTGACACACGGACATCAAGATGAAAGCGCTCATTAAGGAATTTAAATTTTTATTTTAAGAATATGTAATCTAGAAAAGTTTTTACCCCAAAGATTGACTCTTGTGTAGAATTAACAATTCTGCTATTGCATAAATAATCTAATTGCCTTCAATAAGGTCATCCACATAAAGGGAACCATCTGGTATCTGGCTAGATTTAGCTATCAAAAATTCAAGTGGTTCCAGTTGCCAATGTCAAAAGAATGATGCTTCTGATGGCAGTGAACATTGTCAGCCTTAACCAGGTCCATCTCTGCTTCATATTTAGCCTGTGCCTTATGGTTTCCATTATAGACAAGTTTCTCATTTTCTCACCTTTGTTTCCCTAAGAATTTGGATTTACAGATGTTCTTGACATCCTGACAAACTGTCGAGGAAGCAAGATATGTTTCCTTTATGTGCAAAAGAAATACTGATAGAAATTTTCTTAGGAAGTTTGGCAAAAAGATGTTAACATATCAAGTTGTATGGACCTCAAAAAATCACTTAAACTTTTCAGATCTCTGTGCCATTATCTGTAACATGAGGGGTATTGGCCAAAATGTTTCCAAAGGTTCCTTTCTGCTCTCAAAATCATCTGATTCTAAAAGAAGTTTTTGTTTTTTCTTTAGAAACATATCCGAATATGTGTTTGTTAAGCATATTGAACTAGATAGGACATCCAAACAATTTAACCCTAGTGCCATCCTTCGGTTTATCACATATAATTTTTATAGAATGTGTTTTAAAAACAGAAAGACATGGATTTATGGGTAACAGGTAAAATCATATGACGTGTAGTTTACATATTGTAATTTGCTAAGTTTTCTTTGCATGCATTTCAAAATCTAGACATATAAATAATGTATAAGAAATAACGGTTATGGACTACAAAGACATATCCTTTAGCGTGTAACATCTGTTCATATTCCATAGCACTTTATATTTCCAGATGGCTTATAAAAAAAAAAGTGAACTGTCAGTTACACAGAATCTTTTGTGGAATGTCTATAAATATCATTCACTGACATTGATTTGGTCAATTATGGTGATCACAATTTACTATATTCTTTGCCATGCTGCTTAACTTAATTATTTAACTGCTGAAGCTATAGCTTTTATTTTTTAAAGATCTTTTTCTTAAGGAATTGAAAATTCAATAATCTTATGTGAGGAACTAGAATTGTTATTAAAATTGAGAAATTAAACATAAACTATTTTCTATGCACATAGCAACTGCTTCTCGAAGGAAGGCATATGAAGCGTTGAGAGAGGGTGGAATTCTAGGGAAATTTAAGGCAGTTGTAAAAAACTGGCATAAACTAGAGAGATTAAAAGATAATCATGTATTTTCTAAATGTTGATAAATTTAAAGAATTATTCTTCTATATAATGATTTCAAGCATCTGTTCCTCTTAGAGACTGGTCCACAAAGTGTTAAACACAAAATGCTTATCAAAATACAGCAATGTATAATCGTTGTCCTATGGAGAGGGAGCCAGAAAAAACAATTAATAATAATTTGATATTCATTAATTCATGCTTGATGAGAAGCAGTGGTAATTGGGCCATATGTTTTATTGTTCTTTTATTACATGCTATCAGAGTGGATCAAAAGAAATAATTTTCTTAGAGTTGGAATTCATGGCAGAAAAGGACGGATGGAATAGTATCCTTCCCTTTTATATAAAGTGTATTAACATCTCAATGCCTTTGTGGTAATTAAAAGTCATTTGAATATCATTTTAAAAGTATTCTACTTTTAATGCTTTATTTTAAAAAACCTAAAAGGAACATATTTCTCACTTTTCTGTAGCCATTTTGTGGATCCTTTCTTCTAGAATAATGTATTAAATTAGACCGAAAGCTGTTATAAAAATTGAGTAAATATGGAGCATAGAGAGAAGGGCTTCTGATTCACCAAGTCCACTTCATTATGTCTGGGTTTATTCACACCATAGGAATGACAAATTCCTCAAACAATTTGGAAGCTCTCATTTTTTTTGCAACCATCTAATTATGTTATGACTGGCATGCTTTTTCTGGACACAACTGCCTAAATCTTGGAATATCAGGTCCTGAATTCTATTAATAATTAAGACATGTCTCTAAATACTAACAATTTTTCCAATATGACAATATCCTAAAAAAGCAAAATGCAAAAATATAATTTCAGAAATAGAATTGGTTAAAATCATGTCTTTTTTTAAATAAGGCCAAGAAGTAAAAATGTATTCAAGAAGTAATCTGTACATCCTTAATTGTATGATTGCAGTCACTCCTATAATTTAGATATGAGTGATGAGATGGTCCAGCTCTCACTATCATGCATACCCTGACTTGTTTACTATGATAGAAAATCATGAATGGAACATTTTCCTACTCAGCTTGATTCAGAGCTCTACCAAAATAAGTGACTGTTTGGTCTACATCATGGCAAACTAACAATGATGGTGGTGATGTTTTTGCACTACTGAATTTACTGGTTATTTTGGTACAATGTAAGTAAATTGCTTTTAGAGTTCCACCTGTTCTATAGTACTCAACAGTTTCCAGAGGCACCCATAAATATCTGTATTAACCTGGGCAGGCCATTTCCCTCAGGGGCCTAGTCCCTGCTATTTAAAATGTGAGATTTAGAACATTGGCTCGCTAATGTACCCACCAGCTCAGACGTTGCATGGATCTATGAATCTATTCCTGCTGCTTGCCACATTCTTAGATTCTCTCTTTTATTAGATGCCTACGAGTCATTGAATGTTTTTGTATGTACTTTAGAATTGCATTTTGACTTTATCACAACACAAATGTTGGGTACCATTTTGAATCTTATTTACTAGATCTTTGTTCTGCTATTTGAAAACTATGGCTTCTGAGATATTACTGAATTGTTCAAACACGTGAGTTAGGTAATAGTCTCAGTTTTTTCACTAGAAGAAAGGAAACTGAACATGATCGTTGCCTTATAGTACAGTAGTCCCCCCCTTATCCATGGTTTTGTTTTCAGTGGTTTCAGTTACCTGGGGTCAACAGCAATCTGAAATATTAAATGGAAAATTCCAGAAATAAACAATTCATAAGTTTTAAATTGCCTGCCACCATTCTGAGTAGTTGATGAAATCTTGTGTGCTCCTGCTCTGTCCTGCCAGGGATGTGAATCATCCCTTTGTCCAGTGTCTCCAAGCTGTATACGCTAACCTCCCATTAGTGCCTTAGCAGCCGTCTTGATTATCAGATCGACTGCGGCAGTATCGTAGTTCTTGTGTTCAAGTAACCCTTATTTTATTTCACAATGGTCCCAAAGCACAAGAGTAGTGATGCTGGCTATTTGATATGCCAAAGAGAAGCTGTAAGGTGCTTCCTTTAAGTGAAAAGGTGAAAGTTCTCAACTTAATAAGGAAAGATAAAAAATCGTATGCTGAGGTTGCTAAGATCTACGGTAAGAACAAAACTATCCATGAAATTGTGAAGAAGGAAAAAGAAATTTGTGATGGTTTTGCTGTCACACCTCAAATACATATGTAGAGGAAAAAACTTAGCATTTATAGGGTTCAGCACTATCTGCAGTTCAGCATCCACTGGTGGTCTTGGAGCATACCCCCTGTGGGTAAGGGGGGACTGCTGTAAATGCTGTCTGACAAATATCTTTTAACTTCATTGCCTCTGTATATTCTTTGATACATTCTTCTCATTAATACATTCAAATGCCCAACCATTCCAGACTCTGTAGGAAAAAAATGCATGGTTTATAATCTACCATCATTCAGTAATTCATGAATTCAGTAATTCATTTGTTCTACTATTCAATCACTTAAAAATTTTCATTTAGAACCTATGTTCCAGATCTTAATGATGACCAAAATAGCTAAGATTTTTGCCTTCATGGAACCTACATTCTTAAGGGAGGGTGGACGAGCAGTTTGAAGGACAGAAAACAAACACAGTAATTTCTGAAAGTAGTAAGAAAGACCCATGAAAAAAATAAAATTCACAGTGACTAGGTGAAAAGATAGTTTTAAAAATAATGTTCTCAGATGATATTTCAAACAAGAGCTGAATGATGAGAAGCAACCAGCTTGGGGAAAAGCACTCCCGGAGGAGATGTCTTAATATTGGCCAAAATCAGACCATTTTCTGGGCTAAACTTGTCCTTGCCTTTTTTTTTTTTTTGAGGAAGATTAGCCCTGAGCTAACTACTGCCAATCTTCCTCTTTTTGCTGAGGAAGACTGGCCCTGAGCTAATATCCATGCCCATCTTCCTCTATTTTATACGTGGGACGCCTACCACAGCATGGCTTTTGTCAAGCGGTGCTATGTCTGCACCCGGGATCGGAACCTGTGAACCCCGGGCCGTCGAGAAGTGGAACATGCCAACTTAACCACCGGGCCATCGGGCTGGCCCTGTCCTTGCTTCTTTTAAACATACTGAGATAGAAGTTCAAAGATGCCATGAGACAGAGACCAATCAAAGGATATTTAAGCTTCCTCTATTCCTCATGCAAGAAAATATCCCGATATTACTCAGATAGTTTTCGACTTACTGCCGAGGGGTAGGTTACTCCAAATGGCTCCTTTGTCCTGGACCTCAGGCTGTAGTTGGTCACTTGGATAAAGGATACAGGCATGCTCTGGGACTGTGTCGAAGGTGGGTCTGAACCAGCCCTCACCTGGAATGGAAACAATAGGCCAGATATGACATTTCCTCACCTCATTTGAGGCACTCAGAATCAGGTCCCTTTCTGTTTTCCAAATAGAAACATTAAACAGGCAGCATCATTTCTAATTTAGGAGAGACTTCTCACAGGAATTTCATAAACATTACATGTTCTCTTCCCTTATTGCAATATGAATAATGTATCTGGTGGAAAGGAACATTCAGATCTTGGTATAACTTTCTTGACAGTCACAATTTGTTAATTTTACCTCCCTTCCCAAGAGAAAAGGAAAGATCATGAGCTTCAAGGGCCCTTCAGGACCATAAAGACAAATTGGATTGAAAGTCTCCCACAAGGAAGTGTTTGGGCCCTAAGGCAACTGTGACTTTGGTGTGATTTAGGAACAGAAAGACTGCCAGGAGGCTGGAATTAGTGAACAGGAAGAGATGAGGTTAAAGAAACAGGCAAGAGACAGGTCGTTTCACAATGGATTATTAAACATATAAATCATGAAATGAATGTTGACGTTTGGTAGAATTCATTTTATGCCTTTTAGATTTGTGTCATTAAAATATTACTGATTTCATGAACAGATTAAAATTGTATTGAGACAAATATAGTTTATTGATATTTTCTTTTGTTGTTTTCTTTTTTGTTTTTGAGGAAGATTAGCCTTGAGCTAACTGCAGCCAATCCTCCTCTTTTTGCTGAGGAAGACTGGCCCTGAGCTAACATCTGTGCCCATCTTCCTCTACTGTATATATGGGACGCCTACCACAGCACGATGTGCCAAGCGGTGCCATGTCCGCACCCAGGATCCAAACTGGCAAACCCTGGGCCACCAAAGCAGAATGTGTGCACTTAACTGCTGTGCCACTGGGCCAGCCCCTAGTCTACTGATTTTTGATAAAAGCACGAAGGGGCAATTCAAAAGCACAAAGGGGCAATTCAATGGAGAAAGAATCATCTTTTTGATAAATGGTGCTGAAACAATTGGACACCCATATGCAAAGAAAAAACAAAAAAAAAAACACCCTAGACATAGACCTTACATCTTTCACAAAAATTAACTCAAAATGGATCATAGACTTAAGCGTAAAATACAAAACTATAAAACTTCTATGAGAAAACACAGAAGGAAAACAAAATGACCTTGAGCTTGGTGAAGAGTTTTTAGATACGACACCAAAAGCTCCATCTAAAAAAGAAAAAAATCAATTAAGTTGAACTTTATTAAAATTAAATGTGCTTGGGGCCAGCCCTGTGGCTGAGTGGTAAAGTTTGCACACTCTGCTTCGGTGGCCCAGGGTTTCGCTGGTTTGGATCCTTGGCATGGACGTGGCACTGCTCATCAAGCCATGCTGAAGCAGCGTCCCACACAACACAACCAGAAGGACCTACAACTAGAATATACAGCTACATACTGGGAGGCTTTGGGGAGAAGAAGAAAAAAAGACTGGCAACAGATGTTAGCTCAGGTACCCATCTTTAAAAAAAAAAAAAAATTAAAACATGCTCTGTGAAAGGCTCTGTTAAGAAAATGAGAAGATAAGGCACAGACTGGGAGGAAATATTTGCAAAACACACATCTGATAAAGAATTTGTTCCCCATATACAAATAACTCTTAAAACTAAACAATAAGAAAACAAAAAACTTAATTAAAAAATTGGCAAAAGATCTAAACAGACACTTAACCAAAGAAGATAAACAGATGGCAAATAAACATAGGAAAGCTATCCAATGTCATTTGTCATTAGGAAAATACAAATTAAAACAACAATGAGATACTACTTCATGCCTATCAGAATGGCTAAAAACTAAAAATTGACAATGACAATTACTGGCGAGGATGCAGAGCAACAGGAACTCTCATTCATTGGTGATGGGGATACAAAATGGTGCAGCCACTTTGGAAGACAGTTTGGAGTTTCTTACAAAGCTAAATATAGTCTTATCATATAATCCAACAATTGTGTCCTGGATTTTTAACCCAAATGATTTGAAAACTTATGTCCATAAAAAAAGCTGCACATGAATATTTATAGCAGTTTTATTTATAGTCATCAAAAACTGGAAGAAACCAAGATGTCCTTCAATAAATAAAAGTCTCAACAAAGTGTGGTACATCCACACAATGGAGTAATATTCAGCATTAAAAAGGAATGAGCTATCAAATCTGCAGAAACATAGGTACTTCTTAAATGCGTATTGCTAAATGAATAAAGCCAGCCTGAAAAAGGCTCCATTCTGTACGATTCCACTTATATGACATTCTGGAAAAGGCAAAACCATGGAGACAGTAAGCAGACCAGTGATTGCTGGGGGTTCAAGGGGAGTGGGGCTGGGGAGATGGAGAGTTGAATAGGTGAAGTACAGGGAATTTTTTAGTGCAATGAACCTATTCTATATAATACTGCAGTGGTGAATACATGATACTATGCATTTGTCAAAACCTGTAGGACTTTACAGTAGAAATGAACCTTAACGTACACAAATTTAAAATCTTATTTAGGGGGCTGGCCCCGTGGCTGAGTGGTTAAGTTCCTGTGCTCCACTTTGGCGTCCCAGGATTTCACCAGTTCTGATCCTGGCCTGGGACCTAGCATGGCTCATCAAGCCATGCTGAGGTGGTGTCCCACATAGCAGAGCTGGAAGGAACTAAACTAGAATCTACAACTAGGTACTGGGGGGCTTTGGGGAGAAAGAAAAAAAATCTGATTTAGGTGGTCAGGGGCAGGGCATCCCTGGATGGAATGCGGAATGTGACAGATGCATCTAACCGCTCTGCAAATGTATGTGACAGTTTCGCTAAAGGGGGGGAGGGGAAAAGGTGCTGACCTGAGTAACTTTGGAAATGAGTGGATTGTGTGTTGATTCTCAGCCTCCTTGGGAGCTTCCTGGGTGAAATCTGAAACTGCCCACCCCCCTCGGGCCCCCCCCAACCCGTGTGTGGAGGGCAGGGAGAGATCAAAGAAAGATGCAGATCACTCCAGATGGGTAGGTGGCAGTTTTAAAAAGCAAGGGAACTTAGGCTTGTGTTGGGCCATGGCAAGACGAATAGATCTCCGCGCCAGCCCGCCAGAATCTTAAAAGTTTATATGGAGTTAAAAGTTATACGGAGGCCTTAACGAGGTTCAGTCACATACACAGTCCAGAGTCACATCATCACATTACTCTCTCAAGGTTGTATCCTTGGGGCAGCTTCTGGGAGCAGGGAAGGCAAGCAGAATGCACATTCCAAAGACAGAGGAGGGGTCAGGAGCCTCCAATTGCCCAGGTCAAGCTGACGGGTCAAACCAGCAGTCATGTCCTCTCCATGACCTCCTGCAACACTGTGTAAGACTGAAGACAAAAGTAACTGTACACGAACGCTGTACTCTAGCTGATAAAGTTGTTTTTCATGGGGTACAGATTAACAACTCTGAAAACACTGTATATGTATACTGGAATTGAACAATTAAGTACATAGACAGTGGATGGTCAGACCCAGATTTCTCACAGTTGGAGTGAGAGGTTACAGATAAGCAAGGGGAGGAGACTAGAATGATTCATGTGGTGATGGATAACAGTTGGAGACATCACTATGAATTCATGTTTAGTTTAATACATATACAGATGGTTACATATAGAAATATTTATGGATATGTGCATATACATGGGTTATTGTTCACACATATTTTCTTGCTCTGTCAGCTGACAGAAGCTAGAAGCAATGAATCCAGGTCTTGATTTTTTTTTTTTTTTTTACCCTGCTTTTTCTCCCCAAATCCCACAGTACATAGTTGTATATTTAGTTGTGGGTCCTTCTAGTTGTGGCATGTGGGATGCTGCCTCAACATGGCCTAATGAGCGGTGCCACGTCCGCACCCAGAATCTGAACCAGTGAAACCCTGGGCTGCTGGAGGAGAGCGCTGGAAATTAACCACTCGGCCATGGGGCCGGCCCCTCCTGGCATCTTTGAACTTCCATCTCATTACATTTAAAAGAAGCAAGGACGGGTTTAGCCCAGAAAATGGTCTGATTTTGGCAGATACTAAGACATCTCCTCCTGGAGTGCTTTTCCCCAAGCTGGCTGCTTCTCATCATTCAGCTCTTGTTTGAAATATCATCTGAGAACATTATTTTTAAAACTATCTTTTCACCTAGTCACTGAGCTGGTGAACTTAACCACTGGGCCATGGGACCAGCCCCCGCCCCAGGTCTTGATTTTTAATACCATTCTCCAATAAAAGGTACCAAAGCTCCTTGGAGAAATGACTGGTTATAGAACTGGGACAGGATGTACATAAAATGAACCTGGAGCATCTCTGGGCTGGCCCGGTTGTGCAGCAGTTAAGTTTGCACATTCCGCTTCGGTGGCCCAGGTTTCGGATCCTGGGTGCAGACCTACACACCACTTATCAAGCTATGCTGCGGCAGGTGTCCCACATATAAAGTAGAGGAAGATAGGCATGCATGTTATCTCAGGGCCAGTCTTCCTCAGCAAAAAGTGGAGAATTGGTGGCAGATGTTAGCTCAGGGCTAATCTTCCTCAAAAAAAAAAAAAAAAGAACCTGGAGTACCTTCTAGTGCCAGAAAATAAGGAAGTGCTCAAACACACACGTGCACACACATATACACACAAAATGATGTGAATACACCAAAGGGATGTAGGAGTCAACTGAAAGAGCTCTCAATGGCCAAAGCTGGAACAGTTTGACCGACTACATAATGTAGTACTGAATTACAACTCAAAGTATAAAATAAAGATCTATGAATCCTTGCTGGTATAATTAAATGATTGAACAAATGAATGATGGAGGAGACAATCTCCCATGCAGAAGAATTCCAGATACCTTATAAAACTACTCCATCCTCAAGGAGGTAGAATATAACTTTTCACTTCTTGTGTGGGCTGCACGGTGGCTTCCTTCCAGAGGACAGTATGGGATGGGGAAAAAGTAACTTTACAGGGGAGAGACCTGGCAAACACTGCCTCAGACAAGATATCAAGATTAACATCAACAATAATAAATCTTATTTCTAGCATGTACTTGATAGGATGTGCTAAAAATGGCACAATATCTCTGTAATCTTATTCCCCAAAACTCCAAACTCCATTCTAATCTTGAGAAAAAATGAGACATATCTTAATTGAGGGGGGTCAATACTCCTCAAAACTGTCAAAGTCATCAAAAATAAGAAAATCTGAGAAATTGTCACAGCCAAGAAGAGCCTAAGGACGCATGATAACTAAATGTAACATGGTTTCTGGGTGAGATCCTGGAACAAAAAAAAGGTTGTTAAGTGAAAACTAAAGAATTTTGAATAAAATATATGCTTTAGTTTTGGTTTTTACTTCTTTTTCTTTCTTTTTAAGACAAGGAGACTGCCACATGCAGTGCCTTGTTTGGATGTGTCTGGAGTCTTGGAAGCTTGACTGCCTTCCCTATGTTCTCCTACAAACGGACCTTGAGATCGTGTTTGGAAGTTCTAGCAGGGAGCGCAGCTACTCATATACCTTTGACCGAAGAACAGTCCTCCTCCAACGGAGAAGGTCATTCTCTTCGACCGAGTGCACAGCTTTGGGAGGGACGCACATGGAGCAGTGAGGGAGGAAGGGGACACCTGCCTAGCCAGCCAGATCAACCATATCAACCCTGGCAATCAATGGGGTGACAGATGTCACAGCCAGATTGCCCTCACATCCAAGGCTTTAGTTTATAATTGATTCATTAGTTGTGATAAATGTACCATACTAATGTAGGATGTTAATAATAGGTAAAACTTTGTGTGAGCTATATGGGAAATCTGTACTATCTTCACAATTCTTCAGTATGCCGAAAACTACTCTAAAATATAAATTTTTTCAATAAATTGAATTGAGAAGTTCATATTAAAATCCTATTCTATCTCACTAACGCTGGGCATGGAAACACTGTCAAATGATAGATATGGTGTTAAGAGTACAGTGTAAGCTGCTAGAACAATGAGATCCAGAAAGAGAGGGGTTCCAAACATACAGAAATTTATTTTTCTCTCACGTAACAACCCAGGAAAGGTGAGCAGATCTGATCTGAGGTCACCTAGGGATGCTGGTTCCTTCTGTCTTGTTGCCCCACCCTCCCCTAGGAGACTACTTTTACTGCAAGACCCAAGCAGGCTCATCAGCGCTGCTTCCTTTTTCCAGCACACAGGAAAGAGAGAGTGGAAGCGGCCACCTTCTTTTTTTTTTTTTTTTTCCTTTTTCTCCCCAAAGCCCCCCGGTACATAGTTGTATATTCTTCGTTGTGGGTCCTTCTAGTTGTGGTATGTGGGACGCTGCCTCAGCGTGGTCTGATGAGCAGTGCCATGTCCGCGCCCAGGATTCGAACCGACGAAACATTGGGCCGCCTGCAGCGGAGCGCGCGAACTTAACCACTCGGCCACGGGGCCAGCCCCAGCCACCTTCCTTTTTAAAGATGTGACACAAAAGTTACACACATCACTTCTACTCGTATCCCTTTTGAAATTTCTTGGGACTCATGGCTAGGCGGATTGCACGAAAGGATGAAACGTAATCTCTAGCCATGAGTCTCAATTAAATTCGAAGGGCTTCTATTACTAAGGGAAGAAGGGAGGATGGATATTGGGAACAAAGAGTAGTATCTATTGTAAGTCTGTTCTTCTGGCTACCTGCTCAAGTATGCAAGCGCGCCTTTCTTCCCACACACACAACACCTCCCTCAAGGGGGTGCATTCCTAAGTCCCATTCACTTATTCACCCAGTTCCAGGGCCAGGAATTCCGATTGACTCTCAGTGCCCTCTGTCAGGTCCTGACCTGACTCCTCCAGTGCAGGGACCTATAAATGGAAAGAGGAGTTGCATATCCCCCCAGGCATCCAATAAACAATGTGGAGTGGGAACAGGGTAATCACAACTAAAACTCTCATTCAGAAAAGGGAAGAATGGGACACACAGTGGTCAGTGGTCTGTGGCAGGTAACAGCATTTGCTGGGCAGCAATTTTGAAAAGTCCCCTCCAGTATTGAGTTCCTTGATTTGACCTGGTTCTGCTCTCTAAGAGGAACTCCATTGTCCATTATCCACAAGGGTCATATCTGAACCATTTGGAGGTATGGACTTAGAGGCAAAGGGGTTGCTTCAGGGTTGGGGGGATGGCAAACCATCATAGACTTCAATAAGCCTGGGTTATGTTTTATTTTTCAGCAGAACAATTTGTTCAAAAATTAATAGGCTTCCATTCTATTTGCTTCTAGTTAGTTCCATACGAAAGTAACTTTAGCAAGCGCCTTGCATGGTCATAGTTCTGTCTGCAGATTCCCCTCTCCTATTTACTGTCCTCTGTGCTAGGCTCCTCCCTCTCTCCTTTAATTAAATGATTTTTGCAGTTGAATTGATTCCCATTGTCTGGGGAAGAGCATTTAATGGAAGGCCCTGGCACAATTTCTGAGAGACAATGATATCTCTTGCTGTTTCTCAGAAAGTTGCAGTTGGCTTTTCTAACTTGGTTAAGCCCTCAGTCACCAGACTCAGTTAAATCACAGGTTTCAGACAGGGCAGAACCGAAATGTTTAAGCATTTCTGCTTGCAAACTGGCTGCTTTATGGCTTACTTAATCTCCTTCTTGGTATCTTGTTAAATGCAGTAAGGAGCAGCCAACATATACCAGTATTCCAAGTTTTTCCAATCTCTTCTAGAATCATGGGCTCCGTAGTTAAGGTAAGTGAGAACTTTGCTAAATGTTTTGCCGTGGCATAACAAGGGTCATGAAATTTCCAGTCTACAGTATTTATTTCCTCCTTCCCTATTACACAAGTAATTAGCCAATACCGCATGTTTTAGCTTTTGTTTGATAACACCCTATTTCTAGTAGCAGTTTCTAAATAAGTTAGGACACAACTAAGTGGCTGTCACAAAGAACCTCTAAAATACAGTAGCTTGAACAACAGATATCTTTTTTCCCTTTCTCATAGCAAGACAGAAGTAAGCTTTGTCCATGGAATTCAGTAGAGCATATTGTTGTAGTACCATCCTCTACTATCTCATGATCAAAGCTGACTCACCAGCTCCATAACTGTGCCCCTGCCTGAGGGATGAGGATAAGAAAGGATGTGATGAAGAAGCTGCTCCCATTCCTGTCCCTCATGTGCAATTGGCCTTTCATAGCCCATTGGCCATGCTTAACTACAAGGGAGGCTGTGAAATGTCGTTCCTAGCACGCGCCTGTTAACACATGCTGTGGTTTCTGTTGTTAAAGGACGATGGAGAAACGGATTGTAGGAGTGGGTTGTAGTCTTGGCACAGGGCCCTCTGAGCTGGGATTCCTGACCTGTCCCCTGTGATAGCTTATCAGTGGATGGTAGCTCAGGGTCTCCTACAAAGCAGCTCTCTGTATACAAAGACATTGCGAACGAACCTTCCAGTCATTTTTAATAACATCTTTTCCTGACGAACACAGGATTTGAGATCTCTGTGGTCATTTGAGTATGATTCTGGCCCCATGCCCTCAATTTACGGGATCTGGAGATGAAGAGTCCTGGACAGAACTGAGTCCCTGAACAGTTCCGTGATATAGACAGTTTGTCAGTGGCAAAGCTAGGATTGGGAACCAGCACGCTGAAGTCTCTTTCACTAAATACGGAGTTTTAAAATGAATACAATAATCTAAAAATGATCTCACCAGAATAGAACACAGTGACAGACTAAGCCTCACATGCCAGTCTCTTATTTAGATAATTCAGTATTTTATTAACTTTTAGAATTGCAATGACACACTGCTAACTCCTACTTAACTTGTGGTTTTTATGATTCTGGATCAATTTATGCCATACGTTTGCAAGATAAGTCCTGTTCTAGCTTACGTTTGTATAGATTTCCTCTTTCATGAGTTCCTTTTTGTACTTTGCATGTGTCACTGTTGAATTAGTTGAATTTACAGTCTTTTTAGATCCCATTTAACATGAGATGCTTTAAAGAATCAAACTCTGGGACAAAATAAAAATTTTACTAAAGTTAACATGTATTATATCCATCATATGCCCCCAATTTATTATATTTATCATGATTTAAAAAGATTAGGATTTACTCATTTAACAGCCATATTATTTTCCATATTTTGCTATTTTAAGTATTTCTTCTGGAAGTATAGCTTATTGGTCTACATTTTTAGACTAGTTCCTCCTAAATGTGGTTCACTTTTTTTTTTTTGGATTCTTTCTTTTTTTTTTTTTTTTTTTGAGGCAGATTAGCCCTAAGCTAACATCTACCGCCAATCCTCCTGTCTTTGCAGAGGAAGACTGGCCCCGAGCTAACATCCATACCCATCTTCCTCTACTTTATATGTGGGATGCTTGCTACAGCATGGCTTGACAAGCGGTGCATAGGTCTGCACCTGGGATCCAAACTGGTGAACCCCAGGCCACTGAAGTGGAATGTGTAAACTTAAGTGCTGTGCCACTGGGCCAGCCCCTGTGGTTCCCTTTTTTAATTTTAGGCTTTTCCATAAATACTTTCCCCTTATATTTGTGTGTAGAAATATATTTCACCATGCACTTTTGCAAAGTTTGTGGTCCCTGAGATCATCCTCACTTCTCACACTAACTGTGAGTTTGAGAGGTCTCCAAGATCACCATTCAGTTAGATAATTCGCTAGTATTCCCAGAACTTGGAAAAGCTGTTATACTCATTGTTATGAATATGGATTAACATCAGCCAAGGGAAGAGACACATAGGACAGTGTTCAGGAGGCACCAAGTTTCAGTTGTCCTCTCCCGGTGGATTTGTGTGGACTGTGCCTGTTTCTCACAGCACTGATGTGTGACAATACTCACTCAGTTGTGACAATAAGGGAAGTTCATCCCATCCTTGGTGTCCAGAGTTGCCATTGGTGTTCAGTCATGTAGACTTGTTTGGTGGCTCACATAGTTGACCTTACTCTCCAGCCCCTCCAGGTATAGAGCTGATACTGCAAAGCTTCCACCATCAAGCACATGGTTAGCATGGAGTATGTGGAGTGGTCCCAAGGCCCCCAGGTGAACAAAGTCACACTTAGCAGGCAGGTCATTCCAAGGACCTCCTAGGAGCCAAGGGCAAATGGTAAACCTCTCTTTGGGGAAGGGTAATCCTTTACTACACAACTTTCAAGTAAACAATAATGTAAGCCTTATAAATCCAGAGACACTTGGGGTTCAGTCCCATAACAGTGCTTCATTCAAGAAGCACAGTTCAACTCTTGAGATGTAATTAAGAAGAAGTCCATCTTTTACTAGTCACTCTCAAAAGACATTCAAGAAGATCCAAATACTTACTTCACATCCGCTTTTATTAAAATCCCCTTCTCTTCTCCTCAACCCTACCTCCCCTCCCCCCAAAAAAACCTCTTAAGCTCCCAGACTTCTTAATATTGCCTTCCTCCTTTTCTCTCTCCTTTTTCTCATCACATTATTCGAGAGATTAATTTAGGGTTAAATTCAGCACAAAATTATCCATTCCCTTTAGGAGGTAGGAAGAAGTGGAAAATTGGGCTTACCAATGCAGATTTTCTTTGACAGCCAGGGAACTGGGGAAAATTAAAGCATATGCCAATATTAATAATTTTTTCTGATACAATAATAGTAACTTCCACTCACCAGACACGAACTATGTTTTAGTCACTTTATATACATATTTCTAGATCTAATATCTCACCTTTTCAGAGATGTCACAGCTGGAAAAAATTCTCAACAATTCTAAGTGGAGGCAAAATCATTCAAGAAATACTGTAGTGAGCCAGCCCTGATGGCCTAGTGGTTAAAGTTTAGCAGGCTCTGCTTGAGCAGCCTGAGTTAGGTTCCCAGGTGCAGAACCACACTACTCATTTGTCAGTAGCTATGCTGTGGCACTGGCTCACATTAAAAAAAAATGAGGAAGATTGGCAACAGGTGTTGGCTAAGAACAAATCTTTCCCAGGATAAAAAAAAAAAAGAAAGAAATACTGTAGGAATATACTGCTGAAGTGCTTAATTCCATGATATCTTGGTTTTGTAAAGGAAATATATGCCACAGGAAGAAAAATTAAATATGTAACCATCAAAATATTCAGCTTCAAAGATTCCTTTTTTTTCTTTATTATTCTTTAGTCTTACGGTTGTCTTCTGTCTCAATATTGGATGGTTAATTTAGGGAGAAAAGGGAAAAAATCTTAGGATTCTAACAAATTTTAACAAACACAAAATCTTAAAATGCAGGCATATGTATGTATATTTCTCTCTTTCATAAGGTATTGACTTCTGTGTAAATCCAGTCAGTATGGAGATGCTTGCATCTGTTACAAAATTTCAATACACTTTCTTCAGTAGACCAAAATTAGCTAGCAAGAAACTTTTTCCACTATCTACGTGCCTTCACAATATCATCAATTCACTTGTTAAACTGCTCATCTACATGCTTCAGGATGAATTAAAACCAAATTTGAAATACGATTTATAGTTTACTCTTTTGGCAAAAGGAAGCAACAAACCTTCCCTTCCCACCTCCCTGACCCCTCCACTCTTCCATCCCACCCTACTTCCACTTACCTCCAGCCTCAGGAGACTGGTTCATGTAGCTAATACAGTATGCTTCCTACATTACAGTGACCATGCTTACATTTTTAAAACATGATGCAACATCATCAATATGTCTCCCAAATTAGCTATCATTCCTTAATCTCCTCAGATATCCAGGCAGTACTCACATTTCCCAAATTATGCTGTCCATCTTGTCTCTCCATTTAAGTTTGCTTGAGTGGGGATTCAGAAAGCTCTGTACGTTGCATTTGGTTAATACGATCTTATCTCTTTTGATCTATAAAGTCTTTCTCCTTTTTTTCTCTTGCCATTTTGTTCTCATAGAAGGAGAAGAAGGAAAAGGAGAAGGGGAGGAAAGAGAAGCAGAAGCTGTTTCCTTTATCTCGCAGAGTCTCCTGCAGTTTGCATTTTCATTTTGTTTTGTTTTATTCATGTTTCTCAGCCCTTGTATTTCTACGTCTCGAGATGTGGTCAAGTTCAGGTTTGGTGGTGGTGGTGGCGTGTGTATGCCTGTGTATGTGCAGACCACTTAAAAAGTGACATTTGGTATTTGCATCAGAGGCACATAATATCTTTGATTTTGTTGTCTTAGCAATTAACTAGGGATCGCAAAGTATGCTGTTTCATTTGATTTTTCCTTTTTCATTTATTAGCCAGAACACATCTATAAAAATGTACTTTCACTCATCAACAATTCGGTTACCCTGAATTTGCGTAGCAAACACAGAATAAAGGATTTATCCTTTATTTACTAGTTTTCAAAATGATAATTCAAAGCCCTAGTATTCCCCAAAGATGATCCGTGTGTTTGACTATCATTTTGAACTCATGGATTTAAATGTATTTGATGTGTTTCAAGCCATGGCAGTTATTGTCCTTACTGACACATAAGTCATCTCGTCTTTGGACAATGGGTGCTATTCAAGTTGGCTCCTGAGTCCTTTTGACACAGTCCTACAGCCGTTGATAAAAATTTTCTGGCTCATCTAGTATATTTCCTACCTTAAACCTCCAATCAGCACTTTTTTTCAAGAACTCTGGTCTGTTTTTGTGGAAAATGATATTTAAAGACCTAAATCTAGGCACAAGGCTTACTCATTGTTGTTGGGTTGGTCAATATCTCTAGGCCATTTCAGTGTATAGTGCTAAACATAGTTAATTTTTATCTAAAAAATACAAATGAATTTACACTAATATTCCAATTTAATTCAATTCAATTCAGGATTATAAAGTTAAACTCATTGATTTTGGTGATTATCTCTTTTCTCCCATGCCATTAATACTAGTTCTCAACAACACACACATAACGCCCATAGTGCACACATCACAGTCTCAAAATAACCATTTAAACGCCACTACCAACAACATATTTCTAGTAACTTCTTCAACTAAAATAAAAGTACTCTAGGATAAGGATGGAATCTGAAATACAGATCATTCTTTCTTCAGCAAAGACTAATTGCATGGCTTAGACACATTTACTTGGTGTTACTTAAGATCTGTATAAAAATGTTCAAGTACTGTACATGTGAAAGCCCAGCTCAGGAGGATGGTAGAATTTTCTCCTCAGAATTAACACCTTGTAATTCAAATGAATCACAAGAATGTCTATAACTAATTCTTATCTCTGCTGTGTATTAACCAGAAGCCTAACATATTTGCAGAGAAACTCTCTTGTAATGTGACAAGACTCACAATGAGTTGATCTCCCTCCATGAGAAAGGCACAGTAGGGGTCAAGCCATACCCGATTACACCATGGTTCTGTCTGGTATCCTCAAACAGTTCCCATGGCCACTGGGAAGCACTGAAGTAGCAGATGGTAAATTTAAAAGAACAGCTTTTTAAAATTTAAAACATATCCAAATGTAAACCCCCTCCTCTTCTCCATTCCACTCTTTGCCAAAAAAGGAGAGAAAAACATCACAAGTATGATTCTGAGATGTTTATTTTAGAAGTATCATTTATCCCAAGTTTCAAAACCCATTACAACTCATATTAAACAGTGGCTTTTTTGTAAGCCAATGCCTCATTTTTATCAGCTTTTCCTGGCTGATGACCTGTATGTGGAAACAAGAGTTATGAGACTATAATTTCTAGGAGGCAGAAGCAGAGCGGCAAGCTGCACCCACTGCCCAGTTGACTCTTATAGATTGATACAAAACATACCGCTACACCCGAATGAATGTGAAATTGTTTCATCTATCTCTTTATAAGAAACTGTTTTATGTAACTTATCTTCTAGTTTTTATACAGGAGAGAGATGTTTAAAGCCACTGTAGCTTTCTTTGAGCAGGGATGGGGCATGCTGATTAAATGGTACAGTGGGGGCCAGCCCCGTGGCTGAGTGGTTAAGTTTGCATGCTCCACTCCCGCAGCCCAGGGTTTCACAGGTTCCGATCCTGGGCACGGACACGTCACGGCTCGTCAGGCCACGTTGAGGCGGCATCCCACATGCCAGAACTGGAAGGACCCACAACTAGAATGTACATCCATGTACTGGGGGGATTTGGGGAGGAAAAAAAAGATTGACAACGGTTGTTAGTTTAGCTGCCAATCTTTAAAAAAATGGTACAGTGTACAGGGCACTGGAGGCTACCGGAGCTGTGACCTGCAGAGAGAGGTAGTACACGCTCAGATGGGTACTGCAGACTGGGGTGATGATGCACTGTTTAGTTTAGTTTGTTTTTTTTTTAAGCAGATAATCAAAGAACGTAGACTTCTTATCAAAATGACATTCAAAGTTCACCCTTTGAGCCACCCACAGACTCCACATCCAAACATATAACAATGGGAGAGAAACATAATCCTTTTTATGGACCAGGGACTGAAGAGAAGTGTGGGACTGAAGCCACAGAACTGCAAGTCTCAGTATCAGGTATGGTGGAGACAGTGGGGATACAGGTACCCAGCACCACAGAGAAGTAGGGTAGAGTAGGGTGCAGTGGGAGGAAATACTAAGGCCTTCACCCAGAAAATAGCAGACAGGTGAAGGGAAAGACAAACATTTGAAAGATCAATTAAGAGACACAAGATAGACTGATATGGAGATAGTTATAAATGAATGACACACACACACTCACAGAATCCCAGAAGAGAAAAGAGGAAAAGGCAGACACAACAAGCAGAGAGATAAAAACTGAGAATTTGCAGAGTTGATGAAAGACATGGGCTGTCAGATTGAGGGTACACTCCAGATAAATAAAAGTAAATGCACAACTAGACACATTAAAATAAAACAGCAACACACAAGGATATTCCTAAAATTGACCAGGGAGAAAAGACAGATTACCTACAATGAGGCTTCTTATTATCAGTATTTGCCAAAAGAAAGAAAATCATATCTTCAAAGTTCTTAAGGAAAATATCTGTCCATCCAGAATTTCACATCCAGCTAACGCTTGTTCAAGGATGAGAATGAAAAATATTTTGCTACAGACTCTTACTGAAAAAAAAGGCAAATCCTCAATTTCAGAAGAAGGAAATAGACTCAGAGTTAAGAGAAAGATAACAGAAAAAACAATGAAAGTATAAATTAGTTTTTTTGAAAAGTTTGCAATTCAATATTTAATTTTAAAATAACTATGTGTGCATGAGTGTGTGCTAAAAATAGATGAAACTAAAACTCTAAGCAACAATAACAAGGATTCTGAGGCAGCAGTGCTCAATACATTCAAAGCCCTTGTCCTATTTGTACAAGGAAATAAATTGAAATTTCGTTAGAAAAATTTCTAGTTGAATGTGAATCTTAAAAATTTAAGGGTAAGTGCAAAATGACAGAAATAAAACCCATAGCTTCTAGATCAGCAGAGGGAAAAAAACGAAATATGAAAACGTATGAATTCAAGAAAATGTAGAAAAGAGGAAGAAAAAGGAAAAAAGAATGAACAGAAAATTTAAAACATTAGGATAGAAATAAGTCCAGAAATATCAATAATCACAATAAACGAATTCACTTAATAAATAACAGAGACCCTCAGAATGGATGGTAAAACAAAATCCAGCTGTATGTACCTTATGTAAATCACTTCTAAAACCGAGCAACAGAGAAAGATCAGAAGATAAAAAATGCTACCTGAAAGAAAGCTGGTATAGCAACATTGATATTATTAATGTTAAGCGAAATACATTTTAAGGCAAAAAAGCGTTAAAAAGGATGAAGGGAACATTACATAATAATAAATGGAACACTTCACAATAAAGATATAAATCATGAACATGTATGCATAAAATATATAAAATAAATATATATATTTATACATACATTATCAACTGGACATTTAAACACTTTTCTATTAGTAACTGATAGGTAAGTGAGACTATAGAAGATTTGAATAACATCAATAAGCAACTTGATTTCAAGTAAATATACATGAATTATATATTTTTATAAATATTGTGTTTAGATAAATGCCATATATTTATATAAATTATATATGTGTGCATGTATCCTGCACCTAACAAATAGAATATATACATACTATTCAAGTATGCCTGGAATATTTCCAAATATTAGCAGTATACTAGGGTACAAAGAAAATCTCATCAAATTTCAGTGAAGCAAAGTGAAATAAGTCAGAGAGAGGCAAATACTATATGATCTTACTTATATGTGGAACCTAAAAAAAAAAACACACCAAAAAGCTGAACTCATAGATACAGAGAACAGATCAGTGGTTGCCAGAGGCAGGGAGTGGGGTGGGTGGAATGGGTGAAGGCAGTCCAAAGGCACAAACTTCCAGTTACAACACAAATAAATCCTGGGGATGTAATGGACAGCGTGGTGACTATAGTTAACAGTACTCTTATCGTATATTTGAAAGTTGCTAAGAGAGTTGATCTTAAAAGTTCTCATCACGAGAAAAAAAAAATTGTAATGATGTGTGGTGATGGATGTTAACTACATTTATTGTGGTATCATTTTGCAATATGCACAATATTGAATCACTATGTTGTAGCTAATATAATATGTTGATTATATCTCAATAAAACAATTTCAATGAATCAGATTTACATACACCATGATCTCTCATCACAATGCCATTAAATTAGGAATCAATAGTAAAAGGTGATGAAAAAAGCATATATATAAACAAACAAAAATTGTGTTTTTAAATTACAGATGAGCAGAAGACACAATCACGGTGAATTTACAGTCAAACAAAGGAAGGAGATTCCAAAAGTGATGGGAATCAGCCAAAATATTTAAGATAAATCTAATCCTTAAGTCTATTTAGTAGCAGGAAACATTTACATGGAAGTGTACTATGTATAGTAGTAGCCTCTGCTGTTCACTAAATATTTCCAGTTCTTCTGGTCACATGGGATGACTGCATACCCTGTTGCCTTGAAGTTACAAGTAGTGATATGACTTGCTTTGGTCAATGAAATGTGAGTTGAAGAAGTTTTTGCTACTTTTTAGGCAGGAGCTTTATGAGCTAGTATTTGGTTGGCCAGGCCCTTTTTTCTTCCCTCGGCAATTCTAGAAGCATGGAGATGAAACCTCACTTAGCCTAGGTACCTGAGTAAGGACAATCTTCTGAGTCCCCCTCTGACTCTCTTCCTGTCTCTACACGTGCGGTGCAACAGCATCAAAGGGACACATTGCCACCATCTCATTTCCAAGTTAGGTTTCCAGTTATCCTCTGGATTTCTGTCTTCCCCAAGCTGAATGATTGCAGATTTCCTTCTTTGGAGCTGTATTTACAATCTGTTGGCCTAATCACCTAACGAGCCTGATTTTTAAGCATTGTGTTTTATTGTTTATTGTTTTCTCTGTCTCCAGTTTTTTAGTAGCATCTGGGAACTTTCAGACACTGTTTTTCACAGACTAATAAAAAGGGCTAACAAATACTGTCAAATAAAGCCTTGAGCCTGAAAACAGAGACTTTAAGTGGTTGTAAAGCTGGAAAACAGTCCTAGGAGTTAATTCCCCCATCCTACCCACCTGACTCTTCTTTAGTTACCAGAGAGCGTGCGATCATCTTTGAAGCTTTCTGGCATTCTGTTCTGGTGGAGGCAACCATATCTTTAATAAAGTATTTTCTGATAGTTGACACATATCTTCCTTTCTAAAACTAAACAAAAGATATTCCTGAAGATAAGAAATAGGCACATATCTGTAATCATGGTGACAATCCTTCAGTGACACGATTAGAATCATTGTCTTTGTGAAGGACCTAGGATGAGACACTACAGTTGAAACACAGATCACCCCTCTATGATATTACTTTTCTTTTCTGAAAATTCATTCTGTGCACAGACTGTGATTGGGCACTCACTGACAATTTGTTTGGAATACACTTATAGGAACTTCTCTGAGGGTATCTTCTAACTTCTAGAATGTGATGATTTGCCCAAGAGAATGAGGCGCTGTTTTCTCTGTGCTGCATTCCACTGCCACTTACTTTGATCCCAAGAGTCATGTCCTTGTAGCTGTGCCAGTGCCTTGAAGGAGAACTAAAGGATCCACACTCATAGGAGGGCTGGTCACCCTGTCCTGTCACACAGACTTTCAAATGATTTCTGACTTTGGTTTGCAACACTCCAGTGTGACTGCAATTTTTTGCAAGGGAGTTTTATAAAAGCTCTGGGAATTATCAAAGTAAATAACCCTTTTGAATTCAAGAAAGAAAACTCTACCACATTGACTTTTACGATGAGAGAAACATTTGAGGAAAACAAGAAAATAGATTGTTCTAAATCCAAATACTTTCAAAAGCACTAGAGTAGCCATCCAGTGTGGTCGTAGTGCAAAGTACCAATTCTGCCAGCAAGATTCAAATCATACCAGATTCATTTTGTTCTTACAAAGTTAACAAATTTCGAAAAAAAAATTTAAAGATCATTTTCAGTATGACATTATCCTTCAAGGTTTAAGTGATTTTCACACTTACTTTCAAGAAGGGAAAACCTTGTTCAAAAATGTCTACTATCTGTTTTGGGTAAATATGTTTCAGATTTTGAAAAAAGTTTCTGAACATTTTTTTTACATTTTTGAATTTTAAAATACCTCCAAAACCATTATGGGATCTGTTCAGTTCCAACATAGGCTGTTAGAGTGGTATTCACATTCGAAGAATCCAAATAGCTAGAGATGCAAAACAAAGCAGTGATAGTTTATGCTGTTCTGTCATCTGCACAAAAATAAGCATTGAATGAATAGCCATTGTACTCTCAGAACTGTTGTACCAGCACTGGCAACTTTGTTGATCTTGGAAACCAACTGTTTTCTAATCTGTGCTTGGTGACTTTTGAAGTCTCAGTAATATTTGCTTGTTAATGAATCTGACTTTGTTCAAGACATTCCTGGCTATTGATTTTGCATCAGTCAATAGTTTTTATTGATAAGCCACCAAGACCAGAGCACAATATTCTGCTAGGTGCTGCTGAAGACCAGAAAAGAGATCTGCAGTCTACAAGTTGGATTCTCAAGGCAGAAGGCCTAGCTTCAAATCCTGGCTCTGCCACTTATTGGCTGGGTAACTTGGGCAGATTGTCTGACCTCTTGGTGCCTCAGTTTCCTCATTTATAAAACAGGAGTAATAATAGAACCTACCCCAAAGGGTTGTTTGATGATCGAATGAGTTAATACAAGTAAACAGCTTAGGGCAGTTGCTGGCATTTAGAAAGCACCAATAGCTGCTATTAGGAGATAAAAAGTTTCATTCTAATGAGAGTGGCAGATATGCGAGCTATTCATAAAAACAAATCAAAGTGACCACAGAGGAAGCAATACTGACTAGAAATTAGAGCTGGTGCTGTATCCTAGCTCTACTGTTGCTTTGATACATCTGATATCCAGTCTGACGATTGAATATCACAGTACCCACCCCAGTGCCTCACAGCTTCATAAAGAGAACTGAATGAAAAGATGGACGCTTTCTACGTAAAGTCTTCCCTCAATTTTTAGCCAAAACTAATCGCTCCTTCTTGGGCACTCCCTATGCTGTTGACTTGTGTTTTCATCACGATACTTATTACTCTAAGACTCATACTATAGTTAGTTGTTTGTTTCTTTTTCTAACTAGATAAAGTCTTGGTGGGGGAGTCACTGTCTTACTTTAAAAAAATCATCTAGCATTGTGACTTGAGCATAATAGACATGTAATAAGTGTTTATTAAAAAGGGCCCTGACAAGTATAGCTTGCCAGATAAACAGAATTATTACTATTAGTGCCATTGCAGCTACTACTCTATGTGACTTTACCGGGTATAATTACATGGGTTGTTGGCATGAATTTGAGGAGTAGAGTTGGGTGGGGTCGAATGGAGCAACCTACACTGGGATTATTACATAAATCTCAGCTGCATGTGTTTTGTTTTCTCTGTATTATCCCCTTACATGAAAACACATATATCAGATGCAGCAAGTAGTTTTCTAACTTTTCGTTGGGTTACATGTGAAATAATCAATTCTTATGGGGTCTGCAAAAAGCCTTCTAACCCTCCTGTGTTGTTACCATGTGATAAACGAGTCTTACGGAAATAGCTAATTAGGTTCTTGTCTAAGTTCCAGCTAGAACTTGGGGATACATTTATTTGTTCATCTATTCTTAAAAAAAACATTTTGATGTTTCTTTGCTATGGGCCTGACACTGTGCTAGGCATTGCACAAGGGCAGTGGGGACCCACAGTATTCAGGTCTATTCTTGGTGGATAAACAGAAATCTGCACTAAGGGGCAAAAAAATGCAAACACTGTAGTCCATCTGATTTAACTTGAAAACACATTTGGGGATCTTTGATCTTAGTTTAACATATTAGGTGCTTTTGTCTTCTTGCAGGAATTGGATCTAGCAACTTGAATGAACGTAGTACTCATATTAGGGTTTGTCCAATGTACTGATTGAAAATCTACTTTAAAACATATGGGGCTTACTCTTAGAGGCATTTTACTCTAAGACAAATGTACAAGGAGAACAGCTAGGCCCCTAGAAACTGTACTGAGAACTGTTGTCATTTTCATGACTGAACTTGGGCAAGTAACCTAACCTTGTTACCTCATCTGTAAAACTAGGATAATAACAGGCTGTTCCTAGATTTCCTTGGAGAATTACATTTACAAAATCAAGAAGAAACTATGTTGCTTTTGCAATTCTGTGGCTGGATCGATTTGATGTCTGTAGATCCTGTTACAGGTATATGTGAAACACACAAATAAAAATAAGTTTATTTTCTCTCTTAAAATTCACTAGAGTGACCGTAGTTCTGAAGTATAAAGGATGGGGCACATTGGAGAAATACACACTTTTTCATCTGGTTTTGAATGTGTGAAATATGGACGTTTCTCATCAGTTTATTGTGTTTCAAATGCACCCTGAAAGCATAACATTTTTAATGAGACATGCACTTTCATTTTTCATATCTTCTTTGCAAACCTCTGAAATCACCTGATGTACTTCATTCAAAATAAAAATCTCTTAAAATTGAGCAACTACGCATGCAGTTTCTTTCAAAACCTAAAGCTTACAAATTTGCATCAAAATAAAAAATCAAGACTGCTTAATTAAAGCCTTGACACCATCAACCTCTTTAATTATGTGTTAAAAAGACTGGCATCCTGGGGACACCAACTTAAAATCTGTGCACTTTGAGGGTCTCTGGTGTGTGTACATGTGTAATTCACAGGAGGGGGAAAAAGAGATGCTTTAATAGAAAAGAAAGAAATGATTTAAAATTTCACTTGACGCGAATCATTTCCCACTTTTAAAACAGGAAGAGGGCAAATTTGTCTTTTCAGAGGAAGAATACAGAATAGAAATTTAGAACAAAATGTTTCATCTCTTTTCTATGTCTAAATTTCAATGAATCTTTCTTTTTAAGCAACAAAGAGTTTTATAATAATTGTTACCTAGAAAACAGTTCTAAAGCGTGACTACTGTTGCTTGCATGTAGTCTATAGACCACATTGGGTAAATGGGGGAGGAGCAGGCTGCTTATTTCTGTCCTTCTCTAGAGTATATAAATTCTGTAGTAAAAATGACTGCTTTCCTTTACTTCTTAATTCTTGTTGACTTCGCTATTAGGGCCTATTCCCAATTTCTTTTGCTGATGTGGAACCCGGCTGCTCTTTGTTCTCATTGTGGCTGTCGTCTCCCTTTCTTTGTGTTGCAGGAAACTGCTACGCGCATCTGCCACTGAGCATGCGGAAAAATCTTTCAATAGATTCTTCTGTTAGGACTTTCAGTAGTATCACTCCACTTCTCCAGGTTTTAGTAATAACCAGAATATCCAGAAGATAGACCAAACCTCGGAAAGGTGATGGGTGATACAGGTGGTTGAGTGGTGGTCTAGCAAGCTGGGACACCAAATAGGAAGGTTTGGGGTAGTTACTACACATAGTTATCTAATTCATGGGAGCTCCCACCAAGCAAGTTAAATGCAGAACATCCACCCTACGCACAGAAGCCAGAGATATAAATTGACAACTGAGAAGACACAAGTGTTTCTGAGCAGAAAGGCACAGAGCCATATCTAAACCAATGGATACAATGTGCCAGCAGTTCCAGAGGGATGCGGTACATAGTCACAAAGATCGGAATGTAAAGTCCCTGAGCAGGGACCTTCGCTACATAGTATGTCATCTGGGGATGAGAACCAGTTGTGTGGACTTTTCTCATAATAACATCTCAGACTTTTCTCTGATTGTGTTAAACACTCAAAATGCTAGGTGAATATTAATTGAATCAAACAATTTAATTCTTCTGCTTAAAAGCACCCCCCACCCGCCCTTTTAAAAGCAGATTTGCCAATGGTTTCCAAAAGACGTAAGAAAGAGCAGGTTCGGCAGAGAGATTAGGGATATTGGGGCAGAGTTTCGGGGTTTTTCTGTCCCCCCTCCCTGCAGTAAGTCTGACCTCAATAGCTTGTAAATTATTAAACAGATGGAGCACTATACAATTTTACTCATGTTTCTCCCACAACGATTTTGCCTGTTTTGTTCACTGCTTGCATGGCCAAGTCTTAGAATGATGTCTGGCACAAGAGTTCGGTGCTCAAAGATCTTTTGTTTAATGAATGTATGAATATATATAATATGAAAAAATGCTCCTTTTATTGGGGCAAACATTGGTGGTAACAGAATAGTTCAAATTTGACTATTTTACAATAAAGTGAACACTTGGCTCTTTAGCATCTGGCCACTCTCCCCCTCTTAGTGAGGGATTTCTTCTTTTTCCTTGGCCTCTCGAGAGGACTCCCACCATTTTGTTTCTGTATTACCAAGTAGTGGATTAATAGCACCGTCTCAAAGCCTTTTTCTTCCACATATTTACTTTTCGGTTCTTAGGATAATGTTCCCCGGCCTTTTGGTTCTCTATAAGTTTCATTGCCAGTGGCCAGCGGATAAGGTCGTTAAGCATAACAGCGCCCGCGGAAGAGAGCAAACTAGCGGGCACTAGGCGCACCGCTCCAGGGCAGGCACCTGCCGCGGGGTCTTTGGAGCTCCGCCCCCGGCTCGGAGCCGCGCTCAACTCGCCCTCTCCGCAGCAGCCGGAGGAAGCGCCTCTGGCGGGAAAGTTCAGGCCGGGTCCAATCAGGCACCTGGGATTATGTAGCGTGGGCGGGGGCAGCGGCCCCAGGACCCCAGGCTGCGCAGCCTGCCCCGCCCCTCCGCAGTGCCTCAGCCCCAGGCAGGTCCTCTGCCCCCGGCCCCGCCCACCGGGCGCCCGCGCCCCGCCCCGCCCCGCCCCGGGGCCGCGGCTAAAACCCGGAGCCGACGCGGCGCCCAGGGGACTGGAGGGACGCTCTGAGCATGTGCAGAGCGGCTCGGCGGCGACTGCCTCAGCCCGAGGCGAGGGCCCAGTGCTGATGCGCAAAGCCGGCTCGCTCTCAGTCCCGGCGTAGTCGGGCCCGCGGGCCGGGGCGGCAGGAGAGAAGCTGTAGCCTTCCCGCGGTCCGAAGAGCCCGCGCGGCGGCGCGCACCCCCGGCGGCCACGGAGCCCTGGGGACCCACGATGATGGCGGAGCAGGTGAAATGCGCCTCGGCGGGGGGCGGCTCCGGAGCGGGCTCCGGGCCGGTGGTGAACGCGGAGCTGGAGGTGAAGAAGCTGCAGGAGCTGGTGCGCAAGCTGGAGAAGCAGAACGAGCAGCTGCGGAGCCGGGCGGCCAGCGCGGCCGCCGCCCCGCACCTGCTGCTGCTGCCGCCACCGCCGCCCGCCGCGCCGCCCCCTGCAGGGGCCTGCAGCCCGTTGGGTCCACGGAGCCCCCCAGCCGCCGCCGCCGCCTCGGGGAGCCCCCTGGGGCTCGGGCTGGCGCTGGGTGCCGGGGGCGGCGGCGGCAGCGGCGGCTCCAGCCCCGCGTTCTCGGGGACCTACTGCCTGCCCAGCCCGGCGCCCTCCCTGCTCTGCAGCCTGGCGCAGCCCCCCGAGGCGCCCTTCGTCTACTTCAAGCCGGCGGCGGGTTTCTTCGGCGCGGGCGGCGGCGGGCCGGAGCCGGGGGGCGCGGGGACCCCGCCGGGGGTCGCCGCCGCGCCGCCCTCGCCACCCCCGCCGCCCCCCACGCTGCTGGACGAGGTGGAGCCGCTGGACCTGGAGAGCGTGGCCGCCTGGCGGGACGAGGACGACTACACCTGGTACTGCCGCGCTCCGCTCCCGCCCCAGGACCCGCGACCCGGAGACCCCGGGAGGGCGTGGGCAGGAAGGGAGAGGGGACCTCGCCTTTGCCCCCGGACATGGTGGCCTGGCAGGTGGCGAGCTGGGCGACGAGCGGGGGCTTGTCACGAGGGCGGAAACCTCTTTTCTAATAGCTCAGGCTGACCCAGTTGGAGATGAACGGGTCCTCTCCATCTCCTGTGTTCTGCTGTTTGCTGATTATTGGGTCCCAAGGTCCTCGTTATCATTAACTGCAAAATCCATGCTATCTTTTTGTGGCTCAGTCCTGCGCTTTTTCCCAATCTTTTTTGGAAGTGGCGGGGGATGGGTAGAGGTTGGCCTCCGCCTGCGACGTTACTGTGCTTTCCTCTCAAACGAACGCTGGACAGGATTTGCGTGTTGTCCCTCTTCCTGTGGCATCTCAAGCCGCCTGGTGAATCGGATCGATGTCTCCTTGGAGATGCGTTCTTGTGGTTTGAGTTGTGCAGTTGTGTGTCCTCATTCGCTGCATTTTCTCTGACAGCTTCTCGTTTGAGAGACTGGCTTTTTAAAATGTGCTGAGCTCACTGGCTTTTCCATCAGTGATGATGTAAAAGATGAGGGCTTTTCAGAGAATGGAGTGGGCAGCTTGAAGGCGCTCTGTTATCTAGGAACCAGGGAGCTTTCTTTAATTTTTAAAATTCAACTGGTGATTAAAGGAAGGTGAGATTAGAGAAGGTTTATTTTTGAGAAACTTTAAGATGGTTGTCAGAAAACTTGAGGCTGGCAGCATTTACTTCCTTCAAATCTGGCTAGCTCTCCTTTCCCTCAATGAATAACTTTGGGGGGCGGTTCTGATTCCTTTGTTTTTCATGCTACTTGCTCAGGGAGTAGTAGTCATTTCATGACCGACTTTTGGGTGGTTCATGTGTTTTTCCCGGTCACTAGAGGTAGTGTGATGTGGTCAGATGAGTAGAAGCGTCAGATAAGGTGCAATTTAGGTTCATGGGGGGAAAATGAACAGCATTCACCTCAACATAGTGGCAGGAATAATAGTCCTCCGTCTATCTTTTTATCTTAGGTCCTTTATTTAAGATCCTTCCTGTTTTTCCAAGCTGGATTTTCCTCACTTTCTTTGTGTTCCTGTTGCATGATGGCACAGGAGGGAGTGGAAGATGGAGAACCTTACTGGTTTCCTACTGGGACTGTGGTGTTCCTTTTCCCTTACACTCTTATGTGAGAACTCGAAGTGTAAAGTACACTAACTGTACTTTTACAGTTGGTTTGATTCTGAGAATTAAAATGTTTGGAGCTACAATAAAGGCATATTCATCCTCCCCTCAGTACTTTACGTTTTGGCAGCTGTGCAGGTAGCTCACGTTGTGAAAACCACAACAACTCACCCCTTTCTTAAACTTTAAGCCATTCATAAAGGTGTAGAAGCTACACTTTTATTTTTGTAGAGCGTGGGCTGTATTGTGATCTCAGTTTCAGCCTGAATATGGTGCTGGAGCGTGCTCTCATGATGATTCTTAGGTTATCACTAATAACTCTAAGCCCTTATGCCACTTTCAAATTATTTTAGATTGATTTAGTCCCCCGTTGGCCTTTTCTGAAGATATATACTTAAATAGTAGAAGACAGCTTGTTTGTATTTTTGATGGCAATCAATCCTATGTTTTAAAAAGATTAGCAGCTTTGAATTTATTATGATACACTTATAAAATAAAGTGGTGGATCGGTGATAGTACATATATAGTTAGTATACTTGTAATATCATCTTTTGAATGGACTTCTACCATATTTAGTTATCATCCACCTGTTGCTAGCATTTTGATATCTAGGCTTTCCTTCTGTAGGTTTATTTTTTTAATCAAAATAGCATTGAAATAGCTAACTTTAAAAAAATCACCTACTTAGTGGGATTAGCCTATTAGCACTTAAAATGGTTTGAGACAAATCTAAATTTGTAGCAGGTTCTACTAATTTTACTCATCAAGTGTAGGTGAATAAATAAATCAATGCCTTGACACTTTACAAGTGTTTCTGTAGACAAATGGCACACTATTTATAGAGTGTCTTCCTCAAAACAAACCTAGGATTAGAATCCCAGGTGGAAAAACAGGGAGGGATCATTAATCTTAGTGAGATGGACTTCAGATTTTTTTTAGGGTCACCTGATTTACAGAAGACTTTGGTCATCACATTTTATACATTAAGATCTTTTTGCATTGCAGTGTTTTGGCCTACCGGTGGACAAATAATTAAGAGGGTTTAATTTTCAAAGTTTAACGCAGTTGTTAATGCTCGCAAAGCCCTCTGAAGTGCCTTCACCACTGCAGGGTGTACGTGTCCCTGTCCTGTGCTCTCACAGGGTGCTTTTCACATGGATTCTCTGATATGTTTGCAGGAAGGCAACTTATTTTCATTTCCTGTGTTTATTAAGAAAGAACTATAGTGAATAATACATACTTGATTATTTAAAAAATATTTTAGAAGTTTTATATTTTCGTTAAAAAACACACACACAGAAGTGAGTATAAGGTCACAAATAAAAAAACTTCCCTCTTGTCCCGTTTGTTATCATGACTCATAGTTAACTTGGTTATTATTCTGTTGATTCTTCAAGATAAAAATATAATTATATGAATCAATATGCAAATATATATACATCAGGTTTTTTTACACATACTTTTCATTGAACACATCTTCAACCTCTTTGTCTCCGTGTAACAATTGCATCATTGTAAAGTGACAATATTAAGGACCAAGTTACTGTTAACTGTATCACCTGCAAGTTTTCATAAATTTTTATCATGATTTCATCCTAATGGGTTAAACAAAATTGATGTTTGATAATTTATTACAATAGTACTTCCTGCTAAAATGTCATATCTTCAGGAAAGAAAGTTCACAAATGTAGATTAATCATTGAACATTTTAGAAGTTCTTTTATGTAAGTTTATTTTTTCCTAATAAAACCATAGAGTGTAACTAGTCACCTTTTATTAATCTGGACAACACTTGGCTCAAGAATTACATGAAGAAGGAACACAGTGAATAGTAGAAGCATTTGCTTGATGATAGTTCATTAGTTAATGAATGATCAGTCAGGTGTCTCAGGTCTTTATTCCAAAATAATTTCCAATTATTTAATCTGTAATATTCCCTATTTATTAAAAAAAAAACTTCGTAAGAAGAATGGTGTGTTTTGCTTCTCATTTTGATGAAAAGCTTTGTCTTATTTCTTCAAATATTTATCTCAGTTGAATTTAAAGTATTTAATTTTGCCTTAACGCAACCTGGTTATCTTAGCGTGGTGCTGCTAGAATTAAATATCGCAGACAGTTAAAGCTGATTAATTAAAGCAGTTCCAGAACCTTATTCTTAGGTCCAGATATTACAGTGCCATCGCAAAGTTCACATCCTGCTGTACTGATTCTTCAGTTATCGTACTGCTAATCTGACAGCCTTAGCTCTCCAGAAGACCGTAGGCTAGAAAGTAATGTGGAGAAACTGAGTATTAGGAGCCAATAAAAAGCTCAACAGGACTAAAGTCATGGTGCCGTACCTGGGACGTGGTGTAGCTGGATGTTTTGCCAATCTCTGCAGAAGGATGTTTTAAGGATCTCTGTCCCAGTGTCACAGGTTGAGAAGCACCAGGGTGCAAGCAGAGGAAATCAGATTGATAGGAGGTGGCAGTGAGGGGGCACTGGCAGCAGTAAGTCAGTCACTGCATACTGGACCTTCTCATGACCTGTTTCAGTGTTCTTATTCATTGTTGAAGGACTGAAGCTCCAAGGTGAAATGACTTATGCAAACTCTCCATTATTTACTGAAATAATTAAGGCTAAAATTCAGATTATTTACACTGATTCAGAAGTATTTACACCATTGATCTTTTTTCCGCCACAAGCATGGTTGTGACCCATTAGTGGGTTATAAAGTCAACTCAATAGAGTGACCAACAGTTTTTTTAAATGAAATGCAGTAGAATATAAAATCAGGATCAGAGGGCATTGTATCTTACAATACAAACTTGTCTTGATTAAACTTATTTCAGTTTTATGTGTGTGTGTCATTAGTTAAAATAGTAAACGTATTGTGTGTTATGGCCAAAGTTAGAAAAACTCCAGTTTATACTGTTTGATAGCAAAATGGAGAAAACAGGTGGAAGAGCACAGTTCTCTGTAGATAGTGTAGTGCTGGGGAAAGTCAGGTCATGTACTCCTCAACTAGGAAGACAAGTCTACATTCAGAAAATGCCAAGATTAAAACATGCCAGCTCATATAAAATACAGCTGTATAAGGAGACGTTTGTTTTAGTGGAACGGCAATTAACAAAATATTGAGACTTATGGAAAAGAGGTGTCGCAGGGATTTTAAACTTGCCCAACTGGAAAGGACAGGAGAAAAGTTCTTAATTATATAAGGGGGAAATGGTGATACATACAAATTAATGAAAATTTAATGAATGAGATATTCATCTTCCATGTGTAACACCAAGACCCCGGACAGCTGGCTAAAATCATTGCCAGTTCTTCATCAAAGCTGTTGAACACCTTGTACTATACATATGGCACAGCGAAATTAGACCACCTAAACTGTTTTTTTGCATAATTGATTTTCAGTGAAAAGACCAGAGGGCGCTTCACTTTCTGACAGCGCTAATTGAAAATATGAAGTGTTTTCTGGGAGCAGTTGGAGTTGACTGAAGTCTGTGCTGATGTGTCTTGTAAATGAGTAACTTTGAAACACTACCGTGAGACTCTGAAACAAGTTTAGATCTACCTGTGGAGGGAGCGGGGAGAGTCTGCTGTAGGACAGCTCAGTAACTAAAATCTGGACTTCATGTATCCTTTCGGTAGCCTGGTGAGTAAGTGGTAAGTGTCTTCTGCAGTTTGACCCTAGCAGGTGCTAGTGAATCCAACACTGTTTAAGCTGACTAAGGATGGATTCATTGTGTTCATCAGTGCTGATGTTTTAACTTTCCTTACAATAAAATTTGGGTGATTGAAGGCTCTGAAAATTACTTCTCTGCAAGTTGCCACATACTGCTTTTCAGTGACAGGCCTGTAACGTGTGTGTGCGCGCATATTGCTGTACCACTTGTTTTTGTGTTATCTGCAAAAGGATGACTTTAAAACCAAATGTTTGCTTGAAAATAACTGAGACTATTTTTCTAGACAGTTGTAATATGTAATTTGAAGCATTCAGGGTTATTCTAGTGGGCTTTGTATTATTTCTGAACTCCCAGTGTTAGCACATGTATTCAGCCAGAGTGTCCAGAATATGAAATGTATGGAATAGATTCTATGAGAAAGATAATAGTTTCTAGTTATATGTTTTTGGAAGTTATTGAAGAAACGTTAAAGAAAATTAGAGTGAGATTTCAAATGATAGCTTTTCTAATATTCAAAGAATTCTCAAGTTTTCGACTAAGGTTTTTCGCATATTTATGCCAGATCCCAATTCACCATCAGTGAAATTATGGAAGTTGAAAGAGTAGTTTGTAAGTCACTAGGAGGTATGTTGTATTAATGATGGCAAAATAGGGTATTGTAAATGTTGCTGGCATGGTCATGACCATGAATAAGGTGATTTTTTGGTGACTTTTTAGAAGATTAAAACCATTTAGGAGAAATACGGGTTTTACCTTGCTCGTCTGATTTTGGAGATATGTTGTATGTTTGTAGCTGTATGATCTCTATCTAGAGCTCATACGTGACTCCATAATGAACTGCCCTTTTTCTTTCTTTAAATCTAGCTCTAGGCCTAGCTGTAGAAATAGTAGACTCAAAGCTATTCTGGATACATTGTTTGCAGACTGACTCTGAAAATTACCATATATTTGCATAGTGCTTCAAAGTTTTATCAAAGTAGGACAATAAATAGGATGTAAGTAGTTCAAAAACTCATCTGTAGCAGGGCTTATTACAGAAGGCAGTAGTCCTCTACTCTTTCCTGCCTCCATGTCCTCCACATCGGCATCCCTTTATCGTCCTCTAGCTGTTTTCTTTTGTTGTTTGTAAACAGTCTTTAAGCCATGTGATCTTAGACATCTGTTGACTTATTTTGGAAGATGAAGACCAAGCTCTCTCTTCCTCACCCTCCCACCACCATCTCTCTTTTTCCTTTTCATAATTTTTCTATTAAGTCATATGTAATGCTTGTGGTAGGATTATAACTGTTACTAGCTGAGCCCCATTAATATATGTTACATTTATTTTCTCTAATTCCTTTGTCCTTCCAAGAGTTAATAATGGCCTCTCTTTTTCCCTTTCACTTTCTTTAATCCCTTTTTACTGATTATTTCTCCAGACACTCTAATGGAGTCATGAAGATTCTCAAGATCAGACACATTTGATAACCTCTTAAATCTGTTTTTGAAAATTTATTTTGTGGTGCCATCCCTTCTGGAAGTTTTAATCCCATTGCTCAAGTCTTGATTGTTTGCTGAATGCACAGTGCTATTGTCGTGGGAATTTCTTTGGTTTCTTGCCAGTGTTGGATCTCCTCTTTCTTAAATCCTTTGTCTTCATATTTCATTTATTCTTTAGGTGGGACACAGCCTCCAGTGGCTTTCTGAGAAAGGGGACATGCATGAGAAGTACACTTTGAAATCTTGCATATCTGAAAACGTCTTCATATGAGACTCATATTTGGGGTGGCTATAAAAGTCTAAGTCAGTTGTTTTCCCTCATGTTTAAAGGCATTGTTCCATTTTGTTCTAATTTCTCTTATCTTATAGCTCCTGAAGTGCACTGTGATTTGGGTATCTAATCCCTCTTGACTTTTTCTTTAGGTTTCTTTCTTTGTCTCTAGTGTTCTAAAATGTCACATTGCACCTTGATATAGGGCTCTCTATTCATTTGTTGTCCTGGATATTTGTGGAGGCTTTTACTCTAGAACCCTATGGCCTTCCTTCAATTCTGAGAAATTTTCTGCGTTTTTTTTTTTTTTTTTTAATAATTTCCTCTCCATTTTCATGTGTGTGTTTTAGAACTTGTAATAATCAGATGTAGGCCCACCTGGTACAATCATTTAGTTTTTTTATACCTCTTCTCCTATTCTTAATCTTTGTCTTTTTTTGCTTCTGGGTGACTTCTTCAACTTGACCTTCCAAACTCACTTATTGAATCTTTCGTTTCTGCTATAATAGTTAAATAGTTTCATTTGCCAAGAATGAAGAAACTGTTTCTTTTTTAATATCCTATTTTTGTTTTGTGAATGCAACATTTTCTCATAGATAGTATCAGTTATCATTGTCTTGGATTTTTCATCTGTTCTCTGCATTGTTTTTCTCCTCTACTTCCAGTCTCAGGGTTTTATTTAAAAGGATATTTCAGTTATCTGGTGTCTCTGGTTGTCTGTTCATACCCAAAGGAGGTGTTGAAGTTGATCCAAAGCTTGGCGTGGTAGAGCTCTTTGACTGGTGCACTCTACTAGTGATTGGGTGGGTAGTCAGTTATCTCTAGGTCTTTTCTTGGGTTCATCTGTTTCTGCAGACATAAACCTTCTATACTCCTGGGAGATGTAAGTAATAAGGCAGTCCGTTCTAGGAATGTAAAAGGAAAAATGGGGCTTGGGTTCTGACCAGTCGGTATGTAGATTTTGATTTAGTCTCTCTGGTTCAGGAAGATGCTTCATCCCTCCTTCAGCTAAGTTTGGTGACCCTGAAGTCAGAGTTTCTCTGAGTCAGCCTGTTGCCATAGTAAGCCTCTGATCTTAATGATGGAGAAGGGGTGGTGGAACTGGCTGTATGGAGGAGAGGAGGAGATGTGGGGTTCCACTTGTTCCTTACACAGACTTTCAGTTGAATTCCCTGCTTTCAATCACATGATCTTCCCAATGTTCTGTGAACTGCACATGGGGATGAGACATAAGTACCAGACAGCATCGATGGACAATAGAGGATGAAAGAGAGGAATCCTCATAAATGAATATGACACAGTGGGTTGCTTAGCAATCAGTATGCCTGTGGAAAGTGAGCACTTCTTGTGAATATGCTGTGAGGGTGTGTGGTCAAGTGAGAGAACTATATTACATAGGCCATGAGAGATTAAGGAAATCTTCCTGTGGAGTTTCCCTGCAAGCAAAAAGCAACCAAAACAAAAGAAAACAAAACTGGTGGGACTATCTGGAATCCTGAGACAAGCAGGTTGGTGGAAGCTCCAGCAGCAGAAGATACGAGCAGTCGTCCTGTAGGATGCTAGAGGCAGTGGGCAGAACAGTGCTTCAGATAGTAGCTGAGAGGGATTTGAGAACAAGCAAAGGCTCAGACAGTGACATAAATTTGTGTGTATTAAACAGAGAGGAAAATTATTAATTTAAAAAAGACTAAAGATAAGGAAGTTGCCCAGTTGACTAATTTAGAGGCTTATTTACATCAGGGCTGTGGCACCTGCTTCTGATTTACTTACATGGTAGATGGCAGTGCCAACCTTAAGTTGTAAGAACACTGAAGGACAAGAAGCAGTCAGTTACTGTCTTAGGACTTTTGGGAAAGCTTTATTAACTTATACAAGAAATATAAACCATATATATTTAAAATGTCCTGTTTGATAGGTTGTGACATACATATATGACCATAGGACTGTCTCCGCAGTCAGTGTATCCCAACCTCAAGTTCCTCGGGACCCTTTGTGGTCCCTCTCTCCTGATCCTGCCCACCTCCAACCCAGGCACCACTGATCTGCTTTCTGTCAGTCTAGATTAGTTTGCGTTCTCTGTAACTTTCCTATCAGTGAAGTCATACAGAATGTACTTTTTTTCGTTTCATTTGTTTGGTTTGGTCTGGCTTCTTTCAATCAAGATAATTATTTTGAAATTCATCTGTGTTACATGAATCAATAGTTCATTTCTTTTTATTATGAGAGCTATTAGATTGTATGGACATAACAACTGTTTGTGTATCTATGCATCTTTTAACGAACATTTGGATTGTTTTCAATTTTTGGCTATTACAAATAAGTCTTTATGTGAACACATGGCATTCATGTCTTTCGGGTAAATACTTAATGACTTTTGAGTGGTTGGTACAAAGAGTAGGTTCATGTTAACTTTTTAAGAAGCTGCCAAAATCTTTTCCAAAGTGGGTATGTCATCTTACATTTCCACCAGCAGTGTATGAGAATGTCAGTTGCACCACTTCATCACCAATACTTGCTATGGCTGGTCTTTTTAAGTTTAGCCATTCTAATAGATGTGTAGTAGTATCTCATTGTGGTTCTAGTTAGCATTTCCCTAACGAATAATGATGAGCATCTTTTCATATACCTGTTTGCTGTTCATATATCATCTTTGGTGAAATGTTTATTCAAATATTTTGTCCCCCACTTTTTTTCTTTTTGGTGAGGAAGATTGGCCCTGAGCTAACATCTCCCTCTTTTTGCGTGAGGAAGATTGTTGCTAAGCTAACATGTCTGCCAGTCTTCCTCTATTTTCTATGTGGGATGCTGCCACTACAGGATGGCTTGATGAGTGGTGTGTAGGTCTGGGCCCAGGATCCGACCCTACAAACAATGGGCTGCTGAAGCGGAGTGTGTGAACTTAACCACCATGCCACTGGGCCAGCCCCTGCCCTTTTTTTAAAAAATTAGGTTGCTTGTTATTGAGTTTCCAGAATTTCTTATATATATTCTAATTACAACTTCTTTTATCAGATATGTCATTTGCAAGTACTCCTAATTTGTGGTTTGTCGTATATTCTCTTAATAGTGTCTTTGAAAGAGCAAAGCTTTTAGTTTTGATGAAGTCCAGTTGATAAATTTTTTTCTTTTATGGATCATGCTTTCAGTCTGAGAAATTGTATCTAAGAAGTACTTGCCAACACAAGGACACAGAGATTTTCACCTATGGTTTCTTCTAAAGGTTTTATAGTTTCAGGTTTTACATTTTTGTGATCTGTTTGAGTTAACTTCAGGTATTGTTTGAAATGTGGATCACAGTTTACTTAATTTTGCATATGGATATCCATTTCTTCCAGCAGCATTTGTTCAAGAGACTGTCTTTTCCTCATTGAATTCTCTTTGTACTTGGTCAGAAATCAGTGTGCCATGTATTTGTCATTCTATTTCTGGACCATCTATTTTTTTCCATTGATCCGTTTATCTTTGTGCCATATTGTCTTCATTATTGTAGCTTATCGTAGCTTTGTAGTAAGTCTCAATCAGTTAGTGGTAGCTCTCCAAAATCATTGTTTTTTAAAGGTGGTTTTGGCTATTCTAGGATCTTTGCATTTCCATATGAATTTTAGAATCAGCTTTTGCATTTCTATAAAAAGCCTGCTGAGATTTTGATTTTAATTTTATTATATAAATGAATTTAGGGATAATTGGCATCTTAGCAATATTAAGTCTTCTAACCCGTGAACGTGGTCTGTCTTTCCATTTAGTAAATCTTCTTTAATTTCTCCCATAGCGTTTTGTAGATTTTAGTGTACGGGTCTTGACATCTTTTGTCAGATTTATCCTAGGCATCTTACTGTTTTTGTATGCTATTGCAAATGGAAAGTGAAATTTCAAAAATACTGATTGTTGTTAATAGAAATATCTTTAATTTTTGTATATTAATCTGGTATCCTGCAATCCTGCTACTAAACTCACTTATTAGTTGTAGTATCTTTTTTGTAGATTCCTCAGATTTTTTTTACATAGATGATCATGTCATCTGCGAATAAAAACAGATGTACTTCTTTCTTTCCAATCTAAATCTTTTTTGGTGGGCGGGGGGAGATTAGCCCTGAGCTAACTGCTTCCAATCCTCCTCCTTTTGCTGAGGAAGACTGGCCCTGAGGTAACATCCATGCCCATCTTCCTCTACTTTATATCTGGGACCCCTACCACAGCATGGCGTGTCAAGCAGTGCCATGTCTGCACCTGGGATCCGAACCGGCGAACCCCGGGCTGCTGAAGTGGAACGTGCCAACTTAACTGCTGCGCCACCGGGCCGGCGCTAAATGTTTTTATTTATTGCCTGATTGCACTGGCTTGAATGTCCGGTCCTTGCCTTGTTCCTGATATTAGGGTAAAAGTGTTCGGTCTTTCACCATTAAGGATGCTGTTTTTGTAGGTGCCTTTAATCAGATTGAGGATGTTACCTTCTATTCCTAATTTGCTAAGAGTTTTTGTCAGGAGTGGATGTCCTTTTCTTTGTCTATTGAGATTATCTTATGATTTGTCTGTTTTAGTATATGTGGTAGGTTACAATGATATTTGAATGTCAAGCCAACTTTTCATTCCTGGGATAAATCCCACTTGGTAATGATGAAGTATTCCTTTTATATACGGTTGGACTCAATTTACTAAAATATTTAGACTTTTTGCTTCTGTGTTGATGAGGGATATTGGTCTTTAATTTCTTTCCTTGTAACATCTGTGTCTGGTTTTGGCATCAGTAATACTGGTGTCATAGAATGTGTTAGGATGTGTTCCCTCCTCTTCTGTTTTTTGAAAGAGTTTGAAGAACTGGTATTTTTCTTTAAATATTTGGTAGAATACAGCGGTGAAAATTTCTGGGGCTTGGCTTTTCTTTGTGGGTAGTTTTTTGATATGTGAAATGCCTATTTTGTAGGCAGCATATAATGGGGTATTTTGTGACTCTAAACATGAGGAGAAACTTGCCCATCAGAATATTTCCCCTTAGTTTTTATTGGCTAGGATTGTGCCCAGCGCTTGTTACTAAACCAGTCATTGGGCAAATGGGAATAATGGAATTACTATGATTGGCTTAGCCCAGCGCATCCATCTCCAGGTGAGGTCTCCTGACAGCAATATCAGCATCACCTGAAAACTTGTTAGACATTCAGGTTCTTTGACTCCACCCCAAACCTACTGAATCAGATAGGTTAGACCTGCCTGCAATCAGGTGTTAGCAATTTGTGTTTTAATCAGCCCTCTAAGAGATTTTGATACATCAGAGATTGAGAATGACTGGCCTTGACTAGCCTTTCCTTGGAGGTTCTAGGGAGAGCTACCTAGTTATATCAGGGGTCTGTTATCAAAGGAGGGTGAAAGGGATGGATTTACATAGGTAGGTAATAATCTTGTCCTAGTAGACTGAGGTGGGGCCCAGGACTATGGATTTGTAGTCAATCTACTCTTGATGAAGGCAGGACTGTGGTCGATACTCTAAGGGGTGAATGATATATTAGGATTACTATTATATCAATTAAAAGATATTTTAGAATCTTCACCTGTAGCAAAGGTTAGCGAACTGTATCCCACGGGCAAATTGGATCTGCTGCCTGCTTTGTATGGCTGGTCATCTAGATTTTTACATTTTTAAATGATTGGAAAAAAATCAAAAGAATACTATGTCGTGACATGTGAAAATTGTGGGAAATTTACCTTTCAATGTCTATGAAGTTTATAGGAACACAGGCATTCTTACTCATTTACATATCATCTGTGATGCTTTTGGGCTGCCATCGTGGAGTTGAGTAGTTGTGACAGAGACTGCGTGGCCCACAAAGCCTAAATATTTACCAGCTGGCCCTTTGCACAAAAAGTTTGCCAACCCTTCATCTGTAAGAATAATTTACCAAAGAATAGTACTTTGCCCAACCATCTTGTGTAACTGGTAATTTATACTAGTAGGTGGAAATCCTGACTATAACAGTGAAAGAGTGAATAATGAAGTATATTACTTCCCGAAAATGTGCTCATTAGAGTTAGGATAACTTTGTTTGAAGGAGTATCACTTTAATGAGATTTGTAATTAGAACATAGCTTTATAAAGCACGGTCTTACTGGAGCTAGTGACTATAATTTTCTTTCTTCCTTTTTTAAGTCAACTGTTGGTTAATCCTCAAGAGAAGCCTTTGTGCATAACCTTGTCACTGAAAATATAAAATTTACCTTAGCACAGTCTCTCAGTGAGATCTTTGTTTTAACTTACAGTGCCTCACGGTGGTTATTTTGAATCCTAACCATTACTGTGTAATAGTATAGATGCTGAAAGTGGACTCTTCTAAAATTATCTTTGAAAGCTGTTTGTTTGGCTTTAATGAGAAAGAAGCACATGCCAAGTTTAGTATAGATTTGAGATGGGAAATATCTGGTTATTTAAGCATTGAGAGAATCAATAAAGAACTGACTTTCACTTATTTTAGACGTATTTTTTTAAAAAGCACTTAAGATTTGCCTTGTTTGGCACATCATGTTTACATACATTAACCCAAGTTCACATAAGATTCTGTTGCCAAAGAAAGAGACGAAAATGTTCGTTTCTAGAAATGTAAGTGAGGTAGTCGGATCATCGAGGTTCCCTTTCAAGGTTAGCTCAGTAACATAAGCCCCGATCTCTGACTCGGAGAGTTTCAGTTTTTTGAAGTCCTTCTTCCCACCAGGCTACAGAAAGTGTCATATTCTATTTGGGGATATTTGCCTGTTAAAAAATAATTTTGGTATTTGAAGTAATCAAATTTGAGTTCTGTTTTCAATAGAAACTATTAAATGCATGTTGTTTTCTCTAGAAGAGAGGTGATCTCTGTGTATCTATATAATACCTATAATGTAGATTTCTTTTTTTAAGGTTATACACTGGCTCTTCAAAGACATTCTCGTCATCAGAGAAGTCCCTGAGCCCCTTGCAGTGGTGTAGACACGTCCTAGATAATCCGACTCCGGAGATGGAAGCAGCAAGGCGTTCCCTGTGCTTTAGACTGGAGCAAGGTAACTGCGACCCTGTACATTTACATTCTCAAACTCTTGCTACTGTCACCTTTTTTGTCGCTAGTTTTGGAAGAGACAGTTAAATGGAAAAACCTTACCCAGAGGTGTGGCTGCTGCGTGTTGTTCACTTCACATATATTACACATAGGGTTTCTCAGTATAGAATACATTTAGTTTTGTGCTTGATTTTGGCCAGATTTTTAGCTTGTTTTAGTTTGTGTTGTAAAGTAGGAATATGTATTTTTCTCTCTGTTTTTTTCTTTCTGTCTACCAATAAGTAAAATGAGTCAGTCTTAAGTTCTCTGGGGATGGTGCCAAGGTCATGTGACTGAATTCTAAGATAGAAAACTGAGGTTCCGTTGGGACCTGAGTACTGACCTTTTTGAGTTCCTTAAATGTTTAAGGATGTATAACTGAAAGTCCTAACCTTTATAAACTGGGAAATAATCCTCATATTGTTTGTAACATTGGTTAATTTATGGAGCCCAACATAAGTATAAGTAAAAAAAAAAATTAGAACTGTTGTAGAAGGAAAAACAGCAAAAGGAATTAGTAGTACTCAGCTCCTTGCTATTTTAATAAAGTAGACTACTTAATTAAGGTTGTGATTATTTAGGCCTTAGCTTGTCTCTTAGCCTCTTGCTATCTGTTTCATTATCTGGGAACACTGTTTCTATTCCATGCCTGTATCCAAATCATGCTTGAGCTTGGAAATGCAGATTCCCACTCGGGCCAGATTAATCACAGTAGCTCAGGGGCATCTGCTCTGACAAGTTCCCCAGTGTGATTCTTGGGTACGCTGAAGTTTGAGAACACTCCTTCTGAGGCTCTTCAGGAATGGTTATAAAATATTTGGACCTGGTAAGACAAAGTATAAAGGTAACATTTCTTGAGCTCTTAATTCTGTGATGGTTAGTGCATTAGTTCTTGACATCCTCCATTTTATTGGGTCTAACTACATTCATCTAAGGTAGGTCCTACACTAGCTTTTAGAGATGAGAAAGGTGCAGTTTAGAGAAATTCAGAGGGTCAAGAGGCCACAGTGATACCCCGGGGGCAGAGCCAGAGCCTGGGTCTCCCTCACACCAGACTGTCCTTAACCAGTATTTGTTACGCTTTTTTGGCACAGTCATAAGTAAATATCAACAGAAATCTGTTTTAAATATTTGGAGATGGTCAAATTAAAAAGCATGCTTTATTAACATTTTGACTAAAACGAAGTAAGTTAATTAGCAATAGTAGTAAGTTGAAGAGTGGAGTAGGAACAAAGGAGTATTAGGGTTAACTTGGTGACAGATGCTTATCTAAGGGAGCAAAAGATCTCCAAGTCAGGAGATTCCAGATGATTCTGTTTCCATTTCCCCGAGTGACCCTAAGCAAACCATTAAATCCCACTGGACTTTTCTCTCTCTAGAAGAGAGCTAAGACCACCTCTAAGGTTCTTTATTCAAACATGCTTGATTCAAGGACTTTGTATATGTACATTTGTATATATGAATTTGGCTCAATTTCATTTGGAAGACAATTCAAATGAAATTCAAAACTAGAGTCCTCTAAAAAGTTCAGGGGTCAACAAACTTTTTCTGAAAGGGACCGGATAGTAAACATTTGAGACTTTGCAGGCCATACAATCTCTGCCATCACTAGAAAGTAGCCGTAGATGCAATAATTAATGAACAAGGCCATGTCCCATTGAATCTTTATCTGCGAACACTGAGATTTGAATTTCATGTGATTTTTTTCATACATCATAAAGTATATTCTTCTTTTGATCTTTTTTTTTTTTTAACTATTAAAAAAAAAGGTAAAAACCATTCCTAGCTGGTGGGTGTAACAAAAATGGGCAGGTTGGATTTGGGCCACCCAGGCCAAGGTTTGACCCCTGCCTTAGTTCATTTGCACACAAGTCAGATTTACATATAAGGTTGAGTTAAAAAAAAGATAGAGGAGAGGCTTTGTTAAATTTAATGTAAATAATCCTAATTGCTGGTTGCTTTTGAGATTTTAGACTAAGTGCTTGATTATCTAATTTTCCTTTCTTTGACAAGGGGTTAGAGCAGAATTGTGAGGTCATAGGACCTGAATTGACGTGCTGCAGTTTTATTCATGATGTAATATATTTAAATTTCACATGAGAGAGTTTAAGCAGAGAACTAGCTCTTCAAAACTAAAATTAGTCTTTTGCTAAATTTGTATATAAATCTAAATCTTCTTTTGCTGTGAGACTAGATACTTTTGTTCCAAAGATCCGTAATCCGTGGTCCCCTTATGAGATAAGAAGTCACTGATTATAATTTGTTCATTGGATGAAAATTTTTTTAAATTTAACTTCTATTTTAGAAAGCAATATATCTGCAGTTTAGAAAATATTAATCTTATGGGTATTGTAAGGAAAATAGCGGATTGCTACCCTATTCTCCCATTCCTATGTTATTACCTAGACGCGGTTACTTAACAAAAGCTGTTTGCTTCCGTTTTGCTGTTTTCCTCTCTTTAAATTCCATGCCTGTTTGGTTGTTACTTGAGTTGTCAGTTTCTCCTGTGGATGGTGAAGGTTTAATTCTTTAACCCCCCTCCCTCTTATATTTTTTCTCTGTATATCCTCCCATGTAGCTTTTTATCAATTTTAGGATACATCAATATCGATTACGATAGAAATAGTCATATCTAAGCCATGCAATATTTTATCATCATGTTTTGTTTTTTCATCTAACTTTTTGTTTTTTCTGGAGTTAATTGTAAAAACACACTTACTTGCTCTTTTTGGTGTTTCTTGTTAAGTTATCCCCAAACTCTCCAAATGAACCATCCTTGGTACAGTTAGATATAAATCCAGTGAGAGTTTCTGTTTTGTTTTTTAACTGTTCTTCCTGGTGGTGCCCTCTGTTCTCTTGCCCCAGTCTGCACTGGTCCTCTGCAGGCGTGCGCACAGCTGTCCTCCTGTGCTCTCATCCTGGGAATTCCCTGTCCTTTCGTCAGTGCTGTATTGCTTGTTTCCTGGAAGCAAAGACTTCCTTTTCCTTATATTCTCTCTTTGGGTAGAATACCTTCTCCCGTTGCTTTTTGGGGGGGTAGGAAAGGAGAGAGGATATGTGGGAGGTAAACTTTGAGAGCTTTTATGTCTGAAAATGTCTTGATTAATCTTCACTCTTACACTTGATTGTCCTTTGGGCTAGGAGTGGAATTCTAGGTCAGAAACCATTTCCAACAGATTGGAAGGCATTATTCCACTATATTTTAGCCTCAGGATTGCCGTTGAATTCCTGCACCCTTCTAATTTCTGATTCTTGTAACCTTTCTGTCTAAAACGCAGCCGATAACTTAGAATCTTTTCTTCCTGGTATTTTGAAATTTAATTTTTTGTGCTAGGCAGTTAGTGGGCTCTTTCAACCAAGAAACTTCAGCTCTGTGAAATTTCTTGTATTATTTCCTTGTAATCCCCCCTCACCTCCAGTTTTCTCTATTCTTTCTTTCTAGAGACTCCTTGTAGGCAGATGTTGCATCTCCTGGATTGATGTTCACATTTTAGATTTTCCTCTCCTGTTTTCTATCCTTAATATTAGTGATGTTCTGCTTTCTTGGAGATTTTAAAAACCCCTCTTCCAGACTCCTCTGCTGCGTATTTATTAAGTACCTTCTGTGTGCCAGGCATCATTGTAGGAAGTGTGGATACACAGCAGTGACTGAAACAGATGTGAAGTCCGTGCCTCCCCTGAGTTCACCCTCTAGCCTGCACACCTTCACTCAGCCCTCCCAGTTTTTTGTAAGGCTCCCTTATTTGTGTAAGATATCTTAAATCTAGCAGCTTCCTGCTTCAGTTTATTTAAGTAATAGAACCTGTCCTTTTGATAAAACCTTTTGAACCTGACCTTTTGATAACAGCAGGAGAACAGCAGCTGCTTGGGCGGGGGAGGGAGCCCAAGGGTTCCAGTACTTTCCTGCAGATTTGCAGGCAGTCGTCCTGTTTCTGCTTCACTGTAGAACCCCCTACCCTCTGTAGTACCCTGCACCTTCAATTCCACAGCCTTTCCAGGTTCTTGTTGGCTTATCCCCCACCTTGGGCCCTTAGAGCAGAGGATGCTGAAAGCCAAGTCTGATACCTAATGTTCATCTGTTTTTCTTTTCTAAATGGAATGACGCTGTTAGACTGATATTGTCTCCTTTCATTTCAGTCTTCCTGGTGGGTTTATAATACTTTGAGTTTAGCTGTCATTCTGGTGTGGTTTTGAGGACAATAGGGAGGAATTCATGTTTAGTCCTCCGAATGGAAGAACTCTTACTGACTTCCAGTGAAGGGGGTCCTTTCAATGATGGCAATTAACAGAAATTTCAGTTTTGACTTTAACTTTATTCACAATATAGCATAAATATTTAATTGGAATAATGTGAGCGTTCCATATTTTAGAAGTCTCAAGTAACACTCAAATCATTTTCTGTTTGTTTAGACTTCATTTCTCTCTTCAACAGTCAGCATTTTCAAGTAACAGATATTATTGAGCATTTTCTTTGAGACCAGGGTTATTTCCCTTCATTTGAATATAAATTGCCCAGGGACAGGGACTTTGTTTTGTTGATCACACCAGCTGGAAGGAAACCCAACATATAATAGACGCTATTGCTAAAATAATGAATTTTTGTTAAATTCTTTTTGAACCCGATGTCACAATTACTCCTGTTATAATTTCACTTTTGTTTTTGAATATTTTAAGATGGGGCGGCATTTTTGGCATCTGCACCACTTTCCTTGCCTGCCATCTCTTTCTTTCAGAAGAAACATTGGTGTCAGTTGAACGTATCAGCTTGCAGCCTTGTTTTCCCATTCACAGGCATGTTTACTTTAATCAGTTTTCACTTACCACATTTTGTTGCAAACTGATTACTAGTTGTACACGCTCCCCCCGAATTTAAGACTGTTCACGAAGACCATTCACTGCCTTGACAAGGAATGATTGAAGGTTAGACCTGAAGAAAGGGTAGAGGCATCCATCCTCTTTGTCTCTTGCACAGGCACTCTCTTTTAAGGAGGAATAGGTAAGTGTTCTTTAATGTTAGCCTGGGGCTTTAGGAAAGATGCTGCTCCTTAGAGAATAAATATTTTAGATATTTGGTTTTTATTTGTTGACTCTGATGTTTTTGGGAAGAAAATTACTCAAAAATTAAAGATGAATTCCCTGTAGAACATGTGGAGAGGGGCTATAGTTAGGAGGAACCAAAGTGTATCTAGTGGGTGTACCTTATACCCCTCTGGTCCCGTGGTCTTTCTTATTCCCTCTTGTACCCTGGGAACTTAGCCTGTGCTGTTTTCTTCGTTGCAAATTAGCTGTCTTCCCTCCTTAAGGAGTAAGTATCCCTGGGAACACATCTGAGTCAGGGTTTCTCAAGCTTGGTTTCTAGAGGTACATTGGGTAACATTTCTCCCAAGATTGTCTCTAACGTACAGTTGCTAATGAGCTCATTGGGATGGTAACTTCTTGAAGAACCTCTGTCTCTCTTCTTGCCATCTACCTGCTCTATTTGGGAGCATCCTCAAATAGCTTTCATGCTATGTCTGACGCCTTTGTGACCCTGGGTCTAGATAACAAAACTTGGGAAATTGTGGGAGAATGTATGGGAAGTGTTGATGTTGAAGTTTTGTCTTGAGGTTGTGAGAACAGGCTTATTAAAATTCTGCCCTTCTGGAGAAAGTTTTTCTGAAGAAAATGAGGGAAAGAAAGGGATGTTTTATAATATTTAATTTTATGGGGAGGTAGCCACCCACATTATGACCATTTTAAGCTATTGCTAAAAGAAATGCGTTGTCTTCACAGCTTCGGTTTTGCACATTGATTAAATTTGTGTGTGTATTTAAGCTGTAATAGGATAATTATTTTTGGTGCAAGATATATATACTTACAGAGGACTAATGTGTATCCAATACCCTTGAATTCTCATAGGGAATATTAATTGACTTGGTCAATTAATATTTTAACTGAATATTAAATTAATTGAAACTTTAATTTTATTGTAGATCCCAAAACTTATTTTTCCCTTTTCCAAACTGGTCTTTTAATACTCAAATTTCATAATTTATAAAGCCTTATGTATCAAGTAGTCAGCACAGGTAAGTGACAAGCTTTCTCAGCCTCTTCTACATTTACATTTATTTTGTGGAGTTGTTGTAAGGGATTAAATAAAGATGTTTATGAAGCAGATGTAGTAAAGGCTTAAATATTAGTTCTCCTTCCTAATATGTTTGAATAATGTAAATGGCTTTTTTTATAGCGTACAGAAAGTAATGTTAAGTTTGAATATGCAGTCTTAGGGAAAACTCAATATCTTGGTTTTTCTCTTTTGAAAATGGTCCCACAATGTTTGTTATTTTCCATTTGGAAACACCGTGTTTTGTGAACATCTTTCTATTGAATTTTTAGCTTGGGTATGCCTTCTTTCCAAGTAGATTAAGCATCTGAGGATAGAAGCCTATACCTCAATTTCCTTTTGAATTGCCAATGCTTAATAAATTTTCAAACATGTTCTAAGTTTTGAATGTTTGACTTTTGTGATGTATTAATTTGAGTACATTTGCATTCCTTACATGAGCAAAGAAACTAGTCGAACATTTAGTGTTGTAAGTGGTATCCAACTAGCCAAGCCAAAAAAAAAATCACATGGTGGTACTTGTTAAAATGTTAGTTCTAGGGGCCAGCCTGGTGGTGCAGCGGTTAAGTTCACATGTTCTGCTTCGGTGGCCCAGGGTTTGCTGGTTCTGATCCTGGGTGCAGACATGGCACTGCTTGGCAAGCCATCTGTGGCAGGCGTCCCACATATAAAGTAGAGGAAGATGGGCACAGATGTTAGCTCAGGGCCAGTCTTCCTCAGCAAAAAAGAGGAGGATTGGCAGCAGTTAGCTCAGGGCTAATCTTTCTAAAAAAAAAAACCAGTTCTGAGGGTAGAGATTTGAGTCTGTTTGTTCACTGCTGTAACCCTCCCAGAACCTGGAATAATTCCTATCACATTGTAGGTGTTGAAGGCTAATTGTTGAATAAATGAATATGGTGGAATGATGTTTGATCTGCTAGTTAGACTTTGTGTCCCCTAGTGCCTCAGCCCTACTTAACTCTGTGATTAAGAGCATGTCCCTTGTTACCAGTGTCTTACCTAGTAAGTGGGGATATTTAACAGATTTCACAGGGCTGTTCGATTTCAGAAAATGAAATTAGTTTGAAAAATGTGAAAAGCTATATAAATATTTGGACACATTCCTGATATGCAGTTCTTTATTCAGAAATGGAACCAAAAAATATAGAGAATCCTCTTAGTTGACTATTTGTACTTTATAGAAAACTAAGCATTTTTTTTCTTTGGTGGAGGTCTGTTTTCTTTACCTACAAATAAAGATACTGTTAGATTTAGGGATCTTAAATTGAAAAGTTTTATGAGTATAGTTTATTCAAGAATAGAAAATTCAAGGCAACCTTAGTTTATTCCTTTTCTTCTGTTTCTTAGATCTGTATGTATTCCATTTCTGACATGCTTTTCTTTGTTCTTCCCCACTTTAGAATATAAATAACAAACACTCTTAGGACTTTTATGGGTAGTGCTAACTCACATGCTGTCCTGAATTGGACTAAGGCTAATCTAGAGTTTTGGTAAATCCATGTCCTGAGGCTGGGATGTTAATAACCAAATAATGATCATAAAGCTTATCTAAGTAATTTGAAACACCCAATATGTGGCTCAGTTAATTTGGGGCCAGTTAATAAAAGTTTATCCTGCCTTAAGATACTTGAATGTCCATAACTATTGAATCAGGACAGGTCACATTTGAGGAGTATGGGTATAGTTTTCACAAATAGTGTAGCCCTGCACAATTACTGTCTTGGCTCGTGTTTCCATGTGACCATCTCTCATTTCCTCTGGGATTATATGCTAAGCAAATGTGAATAGATATTACCTCTTTTTTGGGTTTTTCTTTTATCTTCATATGATACCAGTTCCCATTCTTGTCTAGGTTGTTATGATGGAGAGTTTCTCTCTAAATTTAGCCAATGAAGAAGCAAGTTGTCGACTAATCCAGTGTTCTGAAGGTGGCCATTTCATTTGTAAAGCCACACAGATTGAACGGAGACATTAAGAAGCTTATCAAGTGTCCGTCTCCTGGGACCTGTCCAGTCTCTCCTTGCGTGGCCCAAGATGCTATCTCCATCAGCTCATGTTTCCGGTCTTGAGGTGCTCTGTCAAATTTGGAACACAAAATTAAAACTTAGTCTGTGCGGTTCATTTTAGGTAAGCTTTGTAATGGATTCCCTTTCTCACTGGAAAAATAATCTGCAATCATACCGAAGTTTTGTACAGAGACAGGGTCTCTTGACATTTGCTATTATTCCTGTGGGCTGGAACTTAAAGATACATTGTTATGGCTCTTGGCTTGCATCACATCTTTGCTTTGCTCTTGTGTTCAGAATGGCTCCAGTGCATTTACTTTGGTATTGGGAATAATTTTTAGTACAGTAAGTAACAAATAATTAGGATTGTGCTCCTATGAAATTTGCAGTTTCCATCCATTAAGTCCAGCAACATAAATATATGATTGCCAGATATCCTTCAGCAATCCTCCTTTCATTTCTTTTGCCGGTTACGCATATGTTTCTCTGTAGTTTTTTGTTTTGTTTTTGTATTGCTTTTCCACCATGATTAGAAAGTGTTTGTTAAATGAAGCAATAACTTACGATGATGCGTAAGGTTTGTTATGGTGAATATATGTTTGACATGCTGTTTTGTTACCCATGCCCACCAAGGAAAAATAAAACAATAGAAATTCTAAAATAGTTCTTTACTGCTTTCATCCTACTCTGATTGATTAAATTTGCCTCTTGGCAGTGAAATTTAATTTTGATAGGTGTCCATGCCTGTTTCTTGGGATTTCTACCAAGTAGAGTCAAGTTTATGCAAGAAATTGTAGATTCTTCTTTTCTGAAATACTGAGAGACAATTAGAATGCTAAATCATGAAATAAATGTATTGACTACTTGCTCGGTACAGGCACAGTGCTAGGTACTAGTGCTAGTGGCAAACAAGACAAATTCAGTACCTGGCCTTTGGAGTGTGCAGTCTAGTTTAAGAAACAGATTACACAGATAGCAACTCTTGTTTTTTTTTTCTTACTTTGCCTTAAAATAAGCGTGATGATGCTAACAGACCTAGCGGAGTCTTAGGGGTATGGCCAGGAAATGCTTTCCCCAGGATGTGACATGTCGAAAGTCAGCAGGAGTTAAGCAGATAACTCTGTGGGGCAGGCTAGGGGGTGGAAGAGTGGCCCAGCCCTCAGGACAGCACATGGAAAGGCCCTGAGGTAGGCTGGCAGACCATTGTGGTGGGAGTGTAATGTTGAGAAACGAAGAGGGAGAAAATGTGAGCTCTCTCAGTGACCATAAATGAAACTAGAGAACTCTGTAGGGTTTTCAGGGCCATTAAGGATTCTGGACTTTATCTTAAGATGGCTGGGAAGCCTTTGGATAGTTTTAAGCAAAGGAGTGACATGCCTCTGAATAGGACAGTTGCGGGTTATTGTCTGAATCATCTTACAAGACTGAGTCTTTTTTGAAATCTGGCAAGATGCGGAGAGTTTTTGAAATAGTGATTTTAGAAATTCTTTAGAATATGAGTAAAGTTAGGCTTTAGCATTTTTTTTTAGGGGGATTCTTTAACTTAGTTAAACTTGGAAATGTTTTCTTCTGCTTCTCTCATTAATATCCTTAATTTCTTGCATGACTTCATGTGAGGAGTGATAGTTTAAAATGTGGCCAAACTCTTCATGATACTTAATTTACTTTGAAAATATAAGGCTTTGATATTTTCAATTATTTGTAATACGTGGAGCTTTAAACTTTTATATAGTAACAAGTTTCATACATTTGAGTTCAGGAGCTCTTGTCAGTTTGTGAGTTTAATTTTTTCCCCCTGTCATAGCTCTAAGATTGTATTTCAAAGAATAGTGTGTGTGTGTGTGTGTGTGTGTGTAAAAGTATCAGTCTTTTGGAATTAAGATTTATAGTCATCTTGCATGTATCTGTGTATTCATATGCATGTGTGTGTGTATATATACACATGCATACTCTGTCTGCTCCTCCATTTTTATATCGTTTTTAGATAAGTCGGATCAGTAAAAGGATATTCTAGCAGTAGGAGTTGCTAGCTTGTGCTAGAAGGTGGTGACTGCAAGTGGGTGGGGCGTTTAGTCTTCAGGGTAGAACTAGAGACCTACTCTTAAAGAAGGTAGAGAGATCTAAGTGTGGGATCCTGGCCCTGATTGAGAAGCAGAGCCTGAGATAACTTCATACATCCACATTGGACGGAGTGGGGGTGGGAGGAGTACTGGATGAACTTAGGAAGCATTCTGCTCCTACAATAAAGACCTCCTTCCTTTGCATTGTTGGGGTCCTCAGCCACCCTGCTGCTGCATAGCTAGGCACCTATGGAAGTCTCGCTTATGGAATAATCCATGCATTTACATAGTGCCTGTTGTCAATTTTCTTTTTTTCTTTGATTTTCTTTTTTTTTGAGGAAGATTAGCTGTGAGCTAATAACTGCCAATCCTCCTCTTTTTGCTGAGGAAGACTGGCCCTGAGCTAACATCTATGCCCATCTTCCTCTACTTTATACGTGGGACGCCTACCACATCATGGCTTTTGCCAAGCAGGGCCGTGTCCGCACCCGGGATCCAAACCAGTGAAACCTGGGTCACCCAGAGAGAAGCAGAACATGTGAACTTAAACCGCTGCCCCACCGGGCTGGCCCCTAATTTTCTCTTTTAAGTTAGAGGCCTGTCAGGGTCATACCTATACTGGTGCAGAGGAAACTCATCCTAGTTACTATTCAGCTTAACTTAGTATTTATTCATAAATACAAAGCAGTAACCAAGTCTTGTTTGCTCTTTGGGAAAACTAATAATAGCATGAATGAAATAAATCAACTGACTTTGTAGGAAACAAATAACTAAGGGATGGGAGAACTTCGTGTGCTCAGATTTGAGAAGGTAATACACCTGTAAAACAAGAACAGATTGGAAAAGCAGCAGTCAAATTATTGGGGTTTTTTTAGTCATTTTTAATTTCTTGGAAGTACTGAAATAAGACTGGACGTGGCTAAGAACCAAGCTGGTTATTTTTATTCAACGAATCTCCCAAAAGAGAGAGAAGGCGAGAGACGTTATGGGACATGGAGGACATATGAAAACCTCTAATGTTGAACAGTTCTAGAAGCAGGAACAGATAATTTAGAGGAAGGAGAAATCAATCAACAATGAGAAAATTTCTTTGAGCTGAAGAAAGACAAGTGTCCGCATGAACTAGGATAGGTGAGAAGGACCTGTACCTAGACATCCTGGTGGAATTTCAGATTTTCCAAGCTTAGAGAAAATCCTAACAATGTTTGAAGGAAGAAATAGGTTATCTACAATGGTAACAGACCTCAGACATTTCATAAGTAATATTGGATGCTAGGCAAAAAATGAATTTGGTCTTTAAAGTTTTGAGGGGAAGTTATTTTCAAATGACAATTTTGTACCTAGGCAAGTAATAAATTGTGGAGACAAATGGAAGAGGGTTTTGGTTCTGCAAAGATTTAAAGTTTTACTTTATGCACCCTACTTTAATGATGGAAAAAGTACAAGGAAAAAGATGCATGAGGTCTAGAAAACAGTGGCTACCAAAATAAGCTAGGAGAAGCCAAGAAAGATTGAAATAAGAAAATGAGTTGACCCTGAAGGCTTGTGATGTTCTTCACCCAGTGGGTCTCGTGCCAATTACTCCTCTTTCCCTTGGTCCTTTCACAATGCTTCCTTCCCCAGTTAATATACTTATACATCAAAACACTGAAATGCCATGTTTATGTGGTTTAACATCTAATGATCACCTTCGTGCTCTCCTTATCACAGCTATAGAACAGAATGAAAATACAATAAACCTTGACAGTGTACAGATGGAACTGTCAAACCTGGAGCTGGAAGTAGAAGATAAAAGAAGGTTGCATGTACTAAATGTCTAACCTTTCACTAGGGGGTCAGATGCCAACAAGGTGGTATGGGTTTGTCTACTTAAAGTTACAAACTAATTATATAATTGTCCCTAAATTCCAAAACAGAACTCTTAGAAAGTGGATCTGGCTGTTTTAGACCTTCATATGCATTTTAATCTTCTACGTGCTGGTATTTTAATATAATCATGAAAGTGGTTAGTTTTAGGGCCAAAAAAAATAGTTTTTTCTTTGTCAAAACTATCAAATTTATGTTTACTTTCTACCACCTCTGAAGATTAGTGGGTCAGAGGCCTTTCTGCCACTGGACTACAAGCGACATACATTGTATCCCTTACGGGATGTTGAGTACTTTTCCCCAGGAGGTACTGAATAGGAAGGATTGTCCAAATTCTGTTTCCATCTCTCTTCTATGCAGGAACTTAAGTGCTTTCCAAGGCTGACTGGGCTTGGATTTCCTATCACACTGTACATGGTCAAGGGCGGGAAGACTTATTGGTTATCTAGTCTATCCTTAGTTTCGGGGGGGAACCCACTATTTTCAGACATGAGATAATCTAGCCCATTTCTTCATAGAATTAGAGTCTCTATCATCTTTCTTAACTGACCTCGTTATTGCAGGGTAGAACGTGGAAGTTTTTCTAGCTGGTTGTCACTGCTTGCATTGTGTCTGTAGTCTGAATTGAAAGCAGCTGTCTAGAATCTGCATGACAACACCACATGATTGACAGATTGTTAGGTTACTCTCTCCCCTTCTTCTTTTCAGGTTGAATTATAGTCATGTCACTTAATGATGAAGGTAGTTCTCAGAAATGCATTGTTAGGCGATTTTGTCACTGTGCAAACATCATAGAATGTGCTTGCACAAACCTAGATGGTATAGCTGCTGCACACCCAGGCTCTATGCTACTAATCTTACAGGACCATCATTGTATACATGGTCCATCATCGACTGAAATGTCATTATATAGTGCATGACTGTATTACTTTCACATAGGCCCTCTACTCACATTCCGTGGCCATTTTCACTGTCCTTAAATTTGACTTAAGCCATAGCAATCAGGCCTAAGGGAAAAAATGGCTTCCATAAAAGGGAATTTTTAAACATGCCTTTGAAGTGTGATTACTACTAAAGTTAGATTTTTTTTTTAATCTCCCCTGTTAATTGCTGATGGGAAGTCTAATGATGACTTGTGAAGTTACAGAGATCACTCCAGTCCAGGATAACAGTGGATTTGGTCTGTGTGTACTTAAAGCTGGCAGCTGGTCTTCAGTTTTGACCAGTGATTAAGTGGAAACAAGTTGACAGTCCAGAGAATTTCCCCTTTCCTACCCTCATTTTTCAGCTTTACTTGTAGACCATTGTCCGGGTAGAGAAGACCCACAGAAGGATGCAGTGGTGGCAGTGAGAGAAGAACATTCAGCGTGTGGTCTTGGGGCTGGTTAAAGTCCGAGAAGGAGAAAGGGCCTGATGCTTTAATTAGGATAACTAGATACTTTAATCAGCAAGATCGCTTTAACCATTAAGACCTAGGAAACAATTGACCTATTAAATTCAAATCAAGAATAATTATAAAACTCTGATCCCTATGGATTAAAGGTTATTAAGTAATACTCCTTCATGGTAAAATTTTGTAACTCTCATTCAACAAATATTTATTAAGCATTTATCTGCCAGTCGTTGGAAATATACAATCCCTTAGTTACTTTCAAACCTAATGTATTTTAGAACTTAATCCTAATAGGGAAGATGACTTCTTTGATTAGCTCTAGGTATTATTTATATGGGTAAATGAACTCTTTTATTAGATGTTTCTTATTGGTGGTATGTAAGTCATGTTTTTGTAAACTATTACATTTTTTTAATATAACTGGAAATTTAAGTATTGAGTGACTATAACATTCTGGGACCACATATAAATCATGGTTACTAATTCTAAATCATTGCACCTGTCATCATAGGTTGAATGAACTGGAACTGTGGGAAAAGATTCAAGTTAACCTATGAGGTTTTTCTAGCTATAATTTGAAGATTGAGAGACTTGGGGGTTATGACTAACTTACCCTGATTACATAGTCCCTAGGAATATCAATGAGAGGCATTGTTTACTAGTTCTTTAGCCCTTCTCCTTATATGAATACCCTGGCAAAGACATAATAGTTAAATCCTCTTTACTTTGTGTATATCTGGGAAACAAGGCTTTAAACACCTGTTGCACAGTAGTAGCAGGACTTCTTAGAACCCATATGCTTATTTATCAGGTCATGGAGAGGTGTGGAGAAATTAATACAGCTCAAGTTTACCCAGTAAAAATAGTGGATCAGATAAGCTGCAAGCCATATGTCACTACTCCGGGGAGCTTGCTTAGGTTGGAGCCAAGTCAGGAGTGCTTGCTTACTGTGAACTTATGGCCTCTCCAGAAAACTTCTGCCTCAGTCCGTGCATAGTTTGTAAGAGTGAACCAGTAAAATACCATCTTCACCTAGGGTCCCTAATTCCATTGTTTAAGCTTAGTCCAAATGTTTGAGTGCATCTATATGCCAAGCATTTCTGTGGGCTCTAGGTATGTAAAGGTGTCATATGGTCACCTGGGAAGTTCTTACAGGAGAGGATGATTTGTGAAAATGAAGGTCATTCTGCCCTGGTTGTTTGTGGGTTTAGGTCAAAATGCTGTGGTCTGGGTAAAACTTCCTGCCACTATAAGGAAGAATAAAAAGTATTAAGAGAACTGATGTCTCCCATCCCTTCACTGATCTTAGACCATGCTGTAACTGGTGTTAGTAAAGGGCCATGTCATCAAATCTCTCTAATTGTTTGACTTGGAATTGAGGCCTGCCTGCCTGTTGTATCAGGAAAGAATAAAAGCAGAAGGACTGAAAGTTTGTCAATCTCTCCTTGCTTCCTTTTCCCTTACTTTCCAGGACTCTGTGGTAAAGAACATCATTATTTAAGAGTCAAAAACATGACCTTAGGAGCCTGTGGTGTTGAAGAAACCTTATTTCTTTAAATTGTGGCATTTAGGACATTTCTTTCCTCTGAGATAGTCTTTGGATAAATAAGTGAGAACTGTTGACCCATCCTGATCCAGTTGTTGAAATTACAAGGTTTAGTACTTTGCCTCTGAGTTGAGGAAAGACTAAGTCTATGAAATCATCTAGATAAGACATAACATAAAAAGCATGCCCATGATTTTGAGAAGACAGGTTAAACTGCCTAAGTATTAGGAAAAGTGGAAAAGAGTGGAAAATTGCTGCACTCTCTTTTCTCCCACCTAGCTTCTAGAACACTTTCCCTCAGCATTTAGAGAATGTTTTTGCTACAACTTGCTATAACTTTTCAGTAATTTTCCTAAGAAAGTGCTTTATAATTTGTGAATGCATGCTGCAGACTTTTGTTTTATGCTCGCCATAGCCCTGCTTATTACCCTCCAACAAACATGCCTTTTTTTCAAATGAGAACACTGTGACACTAGGATGTTACATTGATTTGCTCCACATCTCAGAACTAGCATGTGGCAGAATGGAGACTGGAACTCTTGTATCTGGATTCTTAGTCCATTGTCCTTTTAGTCTCTTGTTGGTCTTTATTAGAATGTTATGAAAAATTGCAATAAAGAAGTATGCTATCAGCCATCATTGTTATGTCTCAACACCTGATATACGCTTGCAATAGAGTTCTAATCCTGCACATTCTTCACAGTGAATATTATAAAACGGGTATGTATGTTAACCCTGGGGTTGACATACTACGGCCATATCTGGCCTTCTGCCTGTTCTTGTATTGCCCCCTTCACATTTTGAAATTGTTGGAAAAAAATCAAAAGAATAATATTTCATGACCCATAATTTTTATGGAGTTCAACTATCAGTGTATATAAATAAAGTTTTATTGGAGCATAGCCACGTTCATTCATTTATGTATTGTCTGTGGTTCCTTTAGCGTTATGATGGCAGAGTTGAGTAGTTTCAACAGAGACCAACCATATGCCAGCAAAGCCTAAAATATTTGCTAGCTGGCCCTTTACAGAAAATGTTTGCTGACTCTTGTGTTAGACTATTGTGCGCTCTGACTTTCATTGACGTTGGATACAGCCATCTAACCCTTCTGGACCCCCATCTAACTCTTCTCACCAGGATCTTACCCTAGATCTCTAAAGTTTCAAGTGGGAAGTACCCTTCAGTAACTAGGATTTGTTTTGTTTTGTTTTTTTTTAATTATTTATGACAAAATTGGTCACTTTGACATGTCCATGAACAGTATGACTACACTTCACCTACCTAAATCTAATCCCATAGGACGTAAACGTCCTTTACAGAATCATAAAATAGACTCTTGCTGACATCTCCAAATGTTTTGTTTAGGCTGACGCATTGAGATTAGTACTGTTACAAAGAGGTGCTGTCCAGACTCACCTAGGCAATAACTTTTACTTGTCCCAGTGGTGGCCAGGCCATTACTACTACACAGGTTCTTTATTCCAGCCTCTGCCTTCTCAGCATATTTACTACCTTCTAATTACAGGTAAGAGGCCATAACACCCACCTTCATATCCTGCAGTTCTCTATAATTCTCACTCTCTTTGCCTCTGTGGTACAGAGAAAGAAAGAATCCTCCTTTTTCCAAGGCTGTCCGCTCTACCTCACCCATTCCCTCTACCTAATCTCTTTGCCCCATTCCTTCTGATCTCCGGGATCTTACTGCAGTGCTTTCCCCTTTTCTCTAGACTCTTCTTTTCTCCATTGGTTCCATTCTCTGCATCCTGTAAACATGCAGGTCTCCTTTATCCTAAAAACTGTCCTCCTCTGAGTTTCATACTCCTCAAACTACAACCTGATTTCTTTTTACTTTTACAGCCGAATCTCTCTAGAAAGAATAATTTCTTCTTCCTCATCTTCTGTCTGTTTGACCTATTACCTCTGGTTTCTGCTTTAATTCCTCTGTTGGACCTGCTGTCATCAATGACCTAGCTGTCTTAACCAGTGACCTTTGTTTAGGCCTCATCGTATAGGACCTGTCTGCAGTAATTCCCACTGTTAACTATCACTCCTGTGTTGAAACTCTTCATTATCTTTATTGTTTTGGGCTCCACTGATCCTTGAGTGTCTTGAATCCTCTCTAACGTTTCTCGGTCTCCTCTTCTGATTCTCCCTTTATCCACTCGTAAATCTTCCTTCTCTTAGGCCCCTTCTCTTTTCCTTCTTTACGTTCTGCTTGGGTGATTTCATTCATGCCTGTGGCTTTATCTAATATCTTTGTTGATGTGCCCTGATCCCTTTCTCTCCAGCCCTCTTTCCTTAACTCTAACTCCTTACTGGACACCAGCACATAGGCATGTCCTGTAACTCTCCTGAATGCAACTCAGTTTTTTCTTTCACTTAAACCTGCTTATCTCCTGTTACCTGTCTTAGTGGATGGCGGCAGTGTCTTAGAAACCATGGTGTTAGCTTTGGCTTCCTCTTTTTCTCCACTCCCTGAATTCATTGCGTCACCAGATATCTCTACTTTAGCTCAGATGTGGCTTAGTGTATTCTCACCGGATGTTCTCCTAATACTTGATCATTCAGTGCCTTGTGATGTCTTACCAGCTCTGCTATGAGGCCTCCTAACTGGTCTCCCAGTCATCAGTCTCTGACCAGTTAATCCATCATCTATATGGCTGTTGATGTCATCTTCAGAAAATACACATCTGATCATGCCTTTCTCCTCCTCAAAGTCAAAATGCTAATTGACCACTAGAGCGTATACTGTAGTTGACAGTGCAGAAACTGATCCTGCCAGCCTCTGCAGTCCTAACTCTTCTCCTGTGTACCCTGCTCTTCAGTCCTACCATTTGCCATCCCCTGGATATACACTGCTCTTTCATGCCTCCGTGCCTTTGCGTGTGTTATTTCTACCTAGAATGGCGTTGTACCCTGCGGGATAAGCTCCACAACCTTCAAGGGCCATGATAACATGTCTTCTGGTGAAGTCCTTGGATTCCCTCACAGTGAATCATTGTCCTCACTTTGCGTGTACTTCATGGTGCTTTTCTTGCACTTACCATGTTACAGGATACTCATGTCTTACTTGTCTGTCTTCTGCACAAGCTGGTCTTTACAAATTGGAGTGGGAAGCAGGGGAGAACAATAGCTATATTTGACTCATCTCAATATCTGCAGCATCTGGTACTTTATAGCTACCATGGTGGGTGCCCACTCAAATGCATAGAGAAATGAATTTTAAAAAGCAGCGGGGAGCATGGGGGTCAGGCCAGATTTCCCAGAATGACTGTGGAGCAGGGAAATAACTATGTGCTGTGTGTATATATGAAAGATACTTGGATAACTACTGGAAGCTGACCGTTATGTTTATCATTATCTTGGTATCTGTTGGTAAATGTTGAATGAAGGAGTGACTCTGGATGTGGTCTGTAAGTGTTGGGTGTCTGAATCCTTCTGGAGCACTTCACTTTCTACATAGCTTTTTGCCTTTGAAGATTTAAATGATAGTTGGCCAGTTCCTTCAGGGAGAACCTGGGATAGGGAATGAAGGAGAATATGACTTTGGGAGCCAAGAAGAGAGCCATGAGCAAGGAGTTGATAGACTATGACTTATTTAGAAAGCAGTTCTGTGAATTTTGGTAAAACAGATCTAAAATTTGCTGTTAATGAGTTTTCATCAGGCATTAAAAACTGAAAGAGAGAAAGGACTGAATTCTTCACACAGCCAGGAGCCTTCCAGCCTTCTGAAGTGATGGTTCTAGATCACCTGCTTTGCGTGAGAGGCAGGTAATAGAGTGTGACAAATGAGAGTGACCCATAGCCTCTGCAAGCTGTGGTTTTGCCTTTTAGAGTCTTGTTCTTAGATGAGAAAAGAGAAAAAGGATAGGAGAAGTAGAGTAGGGCTTGTTTTCTAGAATAACTTCCCCTTGTGTCTCAGTCAGTCTGGGCTGCTGTAACAAAGTACCACAGACTTCGTTATAAACAGAGCAGTTTATTGCTCACAGTTCTGGAGGCTAGACTTCTGAGATCAGGGGGCCAGCATGATGAGGTGAGGCCCCCCTCTGGGTGCAAGACTTATTGTTGTGTCCTCCCTTGGTGGAAGGGGTTAGGGAGCTCTCGAGAGCCTCTTTTGTAAGGCACTAATTCTGTTCATGAGGGTTCCACCTCATGAACATGTGAATTTTGGGGGAACACAAACATTCAGACTGTAGCACCCTGATTAGAAATCTGGCTGTACTGTTAGAAAGCACTAGAAAGAGTAAGAGTACTGCCCCCCAGTACTTCCTCACCCAGCTCAAACCAACTCAGTTGGTACATCATTGACAGTAGGATTTATAGAAATTCTGCTAAACATACTTTCACCTGTTTTGTGAAGACTTTCTTCGGTAGCATTTCAAGAATTTGAGGGAGCTTTGTTGCCTTCTTGCATGGTTTCTTGCCAGCTAGTGTCTTCACTTTGTACAATGCAGTGCTGTAGGAACTAGCTCATCTTAGACCGTGACTCCTGTTTACTCTTGATGGTTCATTTACATAACCCAATCACAGGTCCTAGCCAGTAGTAATATAAAATCGTTTAGGTGGAAACCAAGAGATTCACACACACAAAGTTCAACAACTTAGTAGTTATTAGGAAATATTAACAAAGTGCTCCTACAGGTTTATTTTTTCACTGAGCCTCTAGCTGGGCTGCAATGTCTAGACTAACTTTTGTCTTCAAAGAGATTATACTAAATTATAGTTATTAAGTTTTAGAAATTGGGCAAAATCATTTATGTGTCAAGGTAGGAATGGTAGGATGATTTGAAGTAAGGAAATATTACTGAACTTGTGAAGATTTTGATCATATTTAACATTTACTGACTGTGTGCTGTGTGGCAGACGGACATTAGTGAACTGGCTCTCTGTAGTGAGAAGAAAGTGAAAATGATTATGTTTCCAGAATATGTTATAGTGTTGCTTTATTTTTGAATTCTTTTAGAGCGATGCAGTACTGACCTTTTGGGGATTATCACTAAAATTTTCGTTAGATCAGTTACTTTTTTTCCTTTTATGTGAATTAAGGCATGCTACTTTCTTAAACTTTATGTTGATTATACTCAAGGACCTACATATTCAACAAAAACTTGAATATTTACTATAACTCTAGGCAAAGATGATCAAGGCATAATAGGAATGTAATTGTTTCTGGGAACTTTTTTGTTGTCAAAAGAATAATGTTCTGTATGGAGAATTAAAGACAATTAGATCTTTCTTAAACTTATTCTGTCACCTGTTCTTTGTGATTTTTCTTGATGCTATCATCACTGGAGCATTTATCAAATTGAGTTTTATTTTTGGGGGGTCATACTTAATGGTATATAAAAATAACCACATATACATTGTAAATTATTTTTTAAGTTGGGCAACTTTGAAGATGCACAGGAAATTAATAGACCATTAGGCACTCTCCAATTATGTTTTTGTAGAAAGATGAAGGTTCAGTCCACAACTTAGTACTTTTTTATCATTCATTTCATTAGAAAATACTCATTAGACAAGGGATGCAAAGTAGGAAGTGTAATACAAGTGTGTTTTTAACGAGGAAGTTGCAGACACACTCCAGAGGTGGGCATGAGCTATATGGCAGTAGATAAGAGTGCTGGTGAGATGGTCTGGAGTATATTCGATGAAAAGTCACTGCACTACTTTAATGGAAGAGAGTAACACAGTTAAAATAATATATAACTAGTAGCTTTTGATAGTGAAGTTCAGAACAGGCTTGCGGAGGGCAGTGTCAGTGGCTGGAAGTTTGGTGAGGAATAGATTGGAATAATCTGGTGAGAGGTTGCGAGTGTCTTGATTAAGGATGGTGCAGGAGGGCTACAGAGAGCTGCAGAAAGGGTGCTGTGAGGCAGTTTAACGTAAGGTATTTGGGAATGAAAACCTTGCCAAGTAAGGTACGTTTAACCAATGTGTCATTATGTTTGGGCCCAACTCTGCTATTCTAGGTGTTGGATTTAACCGAAAAATACACAGTTCATGCCACCTCCAAGTGTGAGAAGCTCTTGTACTATAGAACTTTGGAGTAGGAGAATGGGAAAATTTAACTGTTATTGTTCAGAAGTTTATCACCCATTTTCTCCTTTAGCAAAGTTGTCTCACTCCTTTGAGGGTCATTTGGATTATCACTGAGCCTCTCAAATAATTTAACATCCCTATATGAACAAAATCCGTTAAATTAATTGATTGGGAAAGATAAAATTGCCCTTTAAGAAGTTCCTTTTGTTTGCTTTTTTCTGTGTAAAAATGCTTCCTCTTACAATTCTTACAATTCTTCTGCTACATAGTGAAGAGATACTAGGATGTGGTGGCTTCCGCTCTTTCCCCCTCTCCTCCTCCACCACAACCTTGGGCGCTAATATAGCATCGTTGTTTTGTTAGCTTGCCTCCACAATAATTCTCCTCCCTCTTCTGAAAAGCCTCCTTGCCAGAGGACAATGGAGAGCATTCTTTCTTGCAATAGATGCTAATTGTGTTCTTAGTTGGGATCTTGCTGTCATAGTCACAATCACTGTGTCATTGTGCTGGGAGGCTGGGTCAGAGTAGTTATTGTGCAGAGTAATGAATGCTGTTTACTTGTGATGTGTCGTTGCCTGCATCTGGGGGTGAGAACACGCAGGCACTGTAATTTGCTTGGCGAATGGTCAGACTGGTATAAAATAACATCATCTGTAAAGCAAGTTAACCGTCACAAAGAACTATTGATCTTTTTTTTAAATATAGAATTTTTAATGAGAAACTTTGAGTAATAGAGATGAAAGATGTGAGAACAGCTACCTTGTATGTGTTACATGGTGTATTGGGGCTCAGGTTTACATATTCAGAAGTTAAGGGACTGGAAGTGCCAGCTCTGGAAGTCTCTGCTCTGGCTCAGATTAAGAAGAGCTGTTTAACCACAATTAATTATGTATTGGGTAAGTGACGTGACTGGCATCAATTAGGAGCGTGGCTTTGCGTCAGTGTCCACTTCGTGAAACTTGTGAATTCTGAAAGTGTAATCACTGTGTATGTGGTTTCCTTGCCTAGTTCTTTCACCTATGTAAGGAAAAGATATTTTTTATGTAGTTACTGAAATGGGATGGTACTTATCTCAAGAATTCTTGCCAAAGTAAAAGGCAGCATTTTGCTCTTTAAATAATTAGGTTGATGATATTTTGCAAGGATCAGTTTTGGAGCTGATTATTTTCTTGACTAACCATGTCCCATAGTTTCTTTCTCTCCACCCACTGCCTATTTTTTAAACACTTTTCAGATGTTTGACTGCTCATTAGCATTACTCATTAAAAGTGGTCTGGGGAAAGCATTTCAAAGCAGTCCTTTTTATACTTGCTTCTTCAAGTTTTGTCAGATTTCCAGCAAATATAAACCAAGTTATTGCTTAAAGTGAAATTTAATGTAAAATGTATTTTTTATCTATTCCCTCTTTCCTGCTTAGCACACATCTAAATGATTGCTTTTTAGAGAAATGGATTTTGACTAGCACAGTAATTTGTATCTCTTGAAGAGAGAGTAAGTGATTTTTGGTGTGACCTACTCAAGTTTTTAAAGTTTGGGGTCCTTTTCATGATCCCAAGAACTTAGAAACAGCAAGGGGTTGGTAATTGGGAGGAGAGAAATATAGGTGAGCTAATGTAAGAATTAAATCATCTGCCTATTGTAGGTAAAATTCCTTTTTGTTCATTATTGTATAGTATTAAAGTAATGCTATGTATAATTCTACCTTTAAACAGAAATAATATATGTTCAATGCAGAAAATTTGGAGAATATTTTTTATTAAAAAAGTTCAGCAGATCACCAATTATTTCTATACCTGCCATCTAAAATAACTATTGTTAAGTTTTGGTTTTGTGGATCTATTTTGTGATTTTGTAGATCATTTTTCCATAAACCTTGTTTTGGATTCAAAGCCATTCAGAAATGCAGTAGTCATTCTAAGTTTCTTCCATAATCCAAGAGCAAGTTTCTATAAAAAGTTTTTAACCAAGATTTTTCTGATATTAAATGGGTTGAAAATTAAACTTAGGAAAAAACCGAGGACTATGAATACTTAAGAATATTTCCTACCATTTCTAAAGTTTCCACTTTTTCTTTTGACACTAACCTTTTATATTATTACCAAACAGCTGGATCTTTGTGCGTAAATAGAAAATAGAAATCTTTTCTGATTTAGACATTGAAAACAAATTTCCTCTGTTGTACAGGCATATTGGTTTTAGTCAGGGTGAGACTGATTGAATTTTTCTTAGTGGAGGTATACAGAGGACCCTAATTCACAAATTGCCTATTTTTACATGTTTTTTCCCTTAGATAGATAACTGCAAGTCAGTTAAGATGTTCTTAGAGAAAGTTGCTTTGTCTCTTCGTTTTTTTTTAACCTCCCCTCTTTCTCCCCATGACAAACTGACATCTGCTTCCATATCGCTAACCGCTGCTGTTTCTTTTCTGCTTCTGTGACAGCTAGCCGATGGCGGAGTCTCTTCTCTTCAAATGTCTCACTGGCTTTTCCTTATAGTCCTGTTGCAAGACTCAGCCCTTATAGCAATGGCATTAATACTCCCAGCTTCTCTAAAACCTCCAATAAAGCAATACTAACACCTGAAAGAACAGGTAATATTTCAACTTCTTGTCTAGCCGCTTGCTTTGTAATTCAGTCACTAAACACAGTTTAAATATCCATCATTGACAAGCTTGAGTGGAGAGTTTGTGCTGCACACTTACTTTGGGTACAGAAATGGCTCCGTGAATTTGTAGTTTGACACCATCAATCTACTGCTGTCAGTTGGGTGTGGTAGAAGGCCTTCTTCCTGGTTAACAAAAGCATACGTGTGTTGTTACATGTTTCCGCATGCCTAATATGCCTTCAAAATTAAATGTCAAACACAATTCATATAGTTTCTATTATGATTCAATATTATAAACCTTTTATATCTTGTTTTTTTTACATTATATTTTTCTGGTAGTTTTTTGATTAAGCCAGGGCTACGTAGAACAAACTGTCATCGTGGCTTTCTATGAGGTGAAGGGCTCACCTTTCCTCATGCGTCTCAGCACTGGTGCAGTTCCATCCCACAGCGCTCTCCCTTGGGGGCCTTCCTTCCTTGGTTGTCTCATCAAGCCATTGCTTTTTCCCTTTCATGAGTGACTACAAGTCCCCTGTGACTACTCTGCTCTCAGTCAGGAAGGTTTTATAGATGCTTCTCTGTATGTATGTGTGCCTTTTATGTGCGATATTTTATTCATTTATAGCACTGCTGTTTGTACCTGTTTAAAAAATGGACCAGATTAAAATTTAATTTTAAAATATATATTCAGTTACTACCAGAGACAAGCATATCTGAATATTCACTGAAAGCATACATGGATATGTGTTCTCCTACCATGCCTTTAGGTGTATACATATCTAATGGGATACAGATTTTAGCGTGAGTGACTTTTTTTTATTGTGTTGAAAAACATAACATGAAATCTACCCTCTGAACAATTTTTTAGTGTACAGCACAGAGCGATTTTTTAAATTGTGAAAATTGAATTTGAAAAAAGATGGTTTCGTATATACGGATTGTGAACATGTGAAGATGTGCATATTATCTCACCATTACATGGTGATGTATTGGTAGTTTCTTGGTGACATTATGAAAACAGGAAAAACAATGCTGACTGTCGATATGAATTATAAAGCATATATAGATATCAGTTCTTTAGACTAAATAATGAACATATTTCCTTTGTTTTTTAGGTTACACCTCCAGGGGCTCCCCTCTCAGTCCCCAGTCGTCTATAGACAGTGAGCTGAGCACTTCAGAATTGGAGGATGATTCTATCTCCATGGGATATAAGTTACAGGACCTCACTGACGTTCAGATCATGGCTCGTCTGCAAGAAGAAAGTATGTTCCTCTTTTTAAACTAGAAAACTTAAACCTAGAGGCTTCTACTTGCAATAAAAGGGGGCAGGGAGGTTTGAGGCATTTCTCCCCCGCTAATGGGCCAACAATTAGATTCTTTCTCTCATATTCTACTTTGTAAGTGGAGCAGTTAAATGCTCCTCATACTCTCATGAGCATCATAAGGCATTAGGACATACTCTGACCCAAACTCATTGATATAAAGACATTGCTGGTAGAGCTACTCTGGAAATAGTTTGTCAGTTCCTCAAAAAACTAAACATGTACCTTCCATAAGGCCCAGTAAGTTGTACTTTTGGGCATTTATCCCAAAGCAATGGAAATTTGTGTTCACACAAAACCTGTTCATGATGTTCGTATTAGCTTTATTTGTAACAGCCAAAAAGGAGAATGAACTTAGATGTCCTTCAGTAGGTGAAAGGTTAATAAACTGTGGTACCTCCATACCATGAAGTACTACTCAGCAATAAAAAGGAATGAACTATTGATGCGTGTAACATCTTGGATAAATCTCCAGGGAATTATGCTGAGTGAAAAAAGATGATCCCAAGAGACTGCATGCTGTATCATTCTATTTATATAACATTTTGGACTGACAGAATTTTAGAAATGGAGGACAGACTAGTGGTTGCTGGAGGTTAGGGACAAAGTGCCATGTCAGAAGGGAGCTAGATGTGGTTATTAAAGGGCAACACAAGGGATTTTTGTGTTTTTTTGTGGATTTTTGGAACTGTTCAGTATTTTGATACTGGTGGTAGATATTTAATCCTACGGTGATAAAATTATATAGAACTTAATACTAATATATACACACATACATGAGTAAAACTGGGAAAATCTAAATAAGATTAGTTTGTATCACTGCCAATATCCTGGTTGTCTTATTATCCTACAATTTTGCAAAATATTACCATTGGGGGAAACTGGGCAAAGTGCACAAGGGATCTCTATGTATTACTTCTTAGAAGTGCCTGTGAGTTTATGTTTATCTTAATAAAAATTTAATTAAAAATGCATTGATATACTTCCCAGGATAAATAATTATGGAAGAGAAGATCATTGGAAATTGGACAATTTATCACTGGTTCCGCAATAAAGTTACAACAAACAATCTGGGAGTGAACTGCTTCAAGGGTATTAATGACATCAAAAGGCACAATAAGATGTAGAACACAGAACTGGGCCAGGCTTGTTTTGGGGTTATCTTTTCAGGACAACCTAAGTAGAAACAGCCAAGTATCGTTTAAGCATAACGATTTCCTGCTTTCAGAATTAGTCAAGGCCACTATGAGAAACATGGTAATGCTTGTGCAGAATTTAATGAGATACATTTTGAGGGGAAACATGATTATTTTATGTCATTATTTAATAACAGTAAAGTAACAGTAACTCTTTCTAAAAATATATGGCTAAAAGATGGGATGTTAGTTTCAGAAGTTAAATAGTCAGGGTAGACTACCTTAAAAAAAAGTTGTGGCTTTGGCAATGAGACGAATAACCAGAAACTTTGACTATTTTTAGATGATTGTCATTTAGGATGACCCAAAACTGTTGAAGTATTGAAGTGTATGTATGCTTTGCAAAAGATAATGTTAGTAACAAAACAAGAGAGGTGACCTTGTTAGAAAATACTGTACCCAGATTTTAAACTTTCTTTTGACTTTAAAAGTTAGGGTGGGGAGCAGAAGCAATTCCTACCTGGGCAGAAATTTGATTATTTTAATTATCTAATTTAATTGTCCCAGCAAACTATGATGATGAATAGTTTTTCCTCAGTAGTCTTCCTAAGTCTCTCTTCAGATTTGAGAAGGGATCATTTGGGGAAATTGATAGACATTGATTGAACTGTTGCAGTACGTTTAATCTTCCCTGGAATTGGGCAGTCTTTTTGCAAACCAGAATAGTCTAATATTACATCTGTTTGGTAGATAAATGTATCTGTTTTCTTGGTATTTAATAAACTAAAAAAAAAGATAACGGGTCTCCATTTGAATCACTTGTTGGGCACAAATTTTCCTCCAATACTTGATAATTGGAACTTAATTCTTACTAGATTGAAATGTCTTATCAGATAATACTATTTTTTGTTATCTTATAGGTCTCAGGCAAGATTATGCTTCTACTTCAGCATCTGTGTCAAGACATAGTTCCAGTGTGTCACTGAGTTCAGGAAAAAAAGGGACATGTAGCGATCAAGAATATGATCGATTCAGTCTGGAAGATGAGGAAGAATTTGATCATTTGCCACCACCTCAACCTCGTCTTCCAAGATGTTCACCTTTCCAAAGAGGAATTCCCCATTCACAGACTTTCTCCAGCATTCGAGACTGTAGGAGGAGCCCCAGTTCCCAGTATTTTCCTTCAACTAATTACCAGCAGCAACAGTATTATTCACCTCAAGCCCAAACTCCAGATCAGCAACCAAATAGGACCAATGGAGGTAGGTTGTATGCCCTTTTGATATTTGATTTGCTTTGGTTTTTCATATGTGGTCACAAAGTGGTTTTAAGGTCCATATAAATAATTATTAAATGTTTCCCAGATTTATTAAGTACTTCCTCAAGACCTTTATCAGTTTGGTCTAAATTTAAATTTGTAATTAACCAGCTTCTGATTACATGTCCCAGATTTATAGGTTTATAGTTTAAAAAAAACCCCTGCCATGATACAGCTGGCACAGGATGAATCATAAATGTGGAGCATCTTTATGTTGTTGCTGGTCCAGCTGTAGGATGGGCAGGGTTGTGCAGGTTGAGGAGTTCATTGTGTTGCTCCATGGAATCAAAGGCACTGAGTTGCATCTTTCCTCACCTTTCCCGCAAGGTTCAGTCTCTCATTGCATGTTCCTAGTGCAGAATGATGGATGATGGTAAGCATGGACGATGATGCTTGGAAAGGATGCTGCTCATGCACCTCCAGATTTAGGGGAAGTTTGGATTGTGTCTTTCCCTCTTATTTCCCAACATCTAGAATTAAGACCTGTGTAGCAGCAGGGATATAGAGGCTGATGTTTGGCATGGTAATGAGAAGTTGATCTGTCCTAATGTCAACATGGTGAGTTGCAACATGTGTCATTCTCTGTTGTATTTTTCTCTGTCTCTTCATCATTTATCTTCTTTCCCCACTTTCAAGAGTTACGTTCCTTGACTTCCAAGAACTATAGTGAGAATAATCATGTGATATTCCAAGCCTAGTATGTTTTCGTACTAATGATCAGTGAGACCCTCACACACAAATCCCATGTAATATGGAGAAACAAACCATATTTGTAGTTATAGCTTTTAATTATTTTATAGCATCATTTCTCAGTGCTCAGCCCAGAAGTGATCAAACAGGTTATTTAAAAATATTGCCGGGCCACCAAATACAAATTGTATTAATGATCACCTGCTATCATGTTTTTAATTTTTACCTTTTCTTTCTCTGTACTTCTGTCATTCATTCTAATTGAGAGATCATTTGAAAATAAAGTTTTATGTTTTTAATTCCGTCTTTTTCAGTACCTTCAGATTTCAAAAGATTTTAACAGAAAACATTGGCAACTAAAGTATGTCATAGTGACTAATTTATTAAAGCTCATAATATCAGAAAGACAATGTATTCTATGTGCTCAGTGAAAGTCATAGCATCATTTTAAAATTGAGGGAGAGGGCACCTAGAGGTGTTTTTCTAAAGGTTTTTGTTTTTGTCAGGTGCCTTAGAACGTCATATCCTACCTGTCAAGCAGATGCTAGCTCTGCATCTTGATTAGTATTGTCAATGAGATCATTGTCCTACCTTAGAAAAGTGATATTACCTTACGTTAAACACCATTATGGAAAGGATTAGGTTTCCCTGAACCTGTGCTGTGATGATTCCTATTAGGAAAGTGGAGACATGTCACAGCTTAGTGTCCAACTGTGGTAGTTGTGTTTTTCCTAAAAGGTCTGGTCTCCACATGCAAAGCAAAACGGAATTAAACAATACTTTTCTGGATTGGACTTCTTACTAATGAACTCAGTGGTTGAGAACACAGGCTCTAGAGTCCAGTAGACCCTGAGTTCTAGTCTTGTCCTACCACTGAGGGCTTTCACGCGTTTTTCATGTCTCTAAGCTTTGATTTCCTTGGCTACAAAATGTGGACAAAATAATATCTCTTCCTTAGAAAACAGGTATAATTGCACATAAATCATCTGGTACATATCTCCCAACCTAAGCTTGTTTTAGGGAATAAATGAAATAATGACTATGACACTGCCTGGAGTACAAGTGCTGAGAAAGTGAAGGTTGTCTCTCCCTCTCTTTTCTTTGTTTTTTAACTTTTATTACCATACTGTTCAGATATTTGAGCCTTCATTTATTACCATGGAATATTACTTGAATAAAATTGTGAAATGAGAATGGTGACTTTGAAACTAATTTATCAAATATTTTTCTAAACTACTAAAATAATATAGATAGGAGAAAGTAATTATTAAATCATTGATCCATTTTAAAATAATTAAAAATAAACCAGAAATGTGTATGTATATTCATTGCTTCCATAGCTCCTACGCTGCCTAAGTTCAAAAGAGATGGCTCTTAAAAAGTTCTTGGAAGACTTCTGGGGATCATAGAATTAAAAGGAATGTATTTGGAATGATTTGCCAGATATGAAAAATGACTGAATCTTGCAGGGTCTTTATTAATGGTAATTTTTAGGATTTGGCAGGGGTCATTGATAGCATGATGTTATCAGTGTTGTCTGAGGACCTCCCCTGGACCCTGTATTGACTGGAGGTCTAGATCTCGCTGTTTGGTGGGTAACCAAGTATCCCCTTTGTTCCTAAGGATTCCTTAGTCTTTGTTCCATAGAGTGGTGAGTCTAGCTGCTTCTTTAATATGAGAAGACCCATTGGAATTCTTTTCTTGGTCTGTTCTGTAGTTTCTTGCTGCAGCTCAGTCCTTGAAGAGAGAGAGCTGATTTCTTGTGAAGCTAGAAATAGAATATTACTTTTGATTCCTTGAACTTTAAAGTATATATGGCCATTAATGTATTCCTGATAGTTTGACAGGAAAGTGTACCTCATTTCCAGATAGTCCTTGATACAGCTTGGAGATCACAGCTTAGCTCCCAGAGGACTAGTGTCTTAAATATTTACACTTGGAAGGCTTTATTTTAAAGAGAATATTTCAGATTTAAATTCAGATTTAAAGCTATGCAAAACTGACGTGATGCTTAAACGTGAGTAAAGATTAGTTTTAAAGATGGATGCATTTAGATTAACAGAGATTAGAGACATAACAACCAAGTGTAACGTGTGAACCTTGGTTGGATTGTGATATGGGGGGAAATGCTTATGAAACACATTCTTGAGATGTTTGGAAACTTTTGTGTATGGATTATTAAAACCTATTAATTTGTTTATATGTCATGACAGTATTGTGATTCTATAGAATTTCGTTATTCTTAGGAGATACCTGAGATTTCAAAGTACCTGAGAATATTCAAATTACAAATTTAAAAGAAAACAGTGGCAGCTAAAGAATGTCACGATGACTAATTTTTTAAAGCTCATAATATCAGGAGGACATTGTATTCCATGTGCTTAATCAAAGTCATCGCACCATATTAAAACTGAGGGAGAGGGTATTAAGGGGTAAAGTGTCAAGATATCTGCAGCTTTAAATTGTTTAACAACAGCAAACAGATGTGTATATATGGACATGAATTAAATGTGGCAAAATGAAAAGAACTAGTAATATCCAGGTGGAAAACTTACACGTTTATGATACTACTTTTCAACGCTTCTATATATATGAAAACTTTTATAGTAAATAGTTGGGAAATTTAGAAAAGAAATGGAGAAACTCAATTCATTTCCTAAGCAATAGCATATATTTATTTTCCTATGCCTTCTTGCTACTTAAAGATATATAGTCAAATAATTTAGTCTTGTATTGATAGAGGCTCACTTTTTCGTGCTAGTTATTATGATGTTCAAAAGATGTGGATGAAGGCTCTAAGACTTTTCTCTTCTCTTTACTTCCTCACTCCTACCACATACCCCCTGTCAACACACAGTATCTGTTGAATGTGTTAAATGCCTGCTGTTTGGGTCTAGGCGCTTCAGTAGAATTTGGGAATATGAGACATAGGGTTGTTAAAAATAGGCTTCAAGGAGATAATGAGGAAAATGGACAAGAAATCTAAGTCAGTGGTAGTATGTGAGCACTATTACTCTAGAAATGTGCACAGGGAGTAAGGAAACGTGTGAGTGATAGATACCTCAGCTAGGAGGTATATAGAAACTCTTCTCTAAGGAAGGGATAGTTGTGCTAAATCTTAAAGACTTAGTGAAAGTTAGCTAGGTGGATATAATAGTCTTTTTCTGGTCTTCTATCATAGTGGTCTTTACAATTTATTATACTTTCTTATGCTTATAATATATTTATTATACTTTATAAATTTTCTGTCTTTTCCCTAGGCCACCCCAAGGAGGTGAAAATTGCTAGACAGGGCTGCAGTGAATGGGTATAAGTAATGTAGCATGAGCCGTGCGTGAGGGGGAAGAGAGAAGAGATGAGTTTGGTTTTGCTGTTGAACACATTTTGGATTAGTATTCAAGTGTATCATTTGTTTTCTGACTGAGCTTGAAAGAAAATGACCACAAACTTGAGTGTCGTGATATGTGTACTTTAGTGTTTTGGGGTGCATATTAATAAAGATAAAAATATCCTATAGAATTGGGGGGGGTAAAAAACATCTGAGATATTACAATGCTTTGTGGTCTTCCAGAGTTTAACCCAGTCTTTCAAAATGTTATTCTTTAATATTTAATTTCTCTCATTTTGGACAAACTCAATATAATTTTAAATTTATTTTAGTTTTTCTCCTTAGGATTGATACTGGGAAAAAAAGATTGAGAGACACTTGTCTAGACAATAAACTCAGTGAGAATGGGGGACTATACCTAATCCACTGTGGTATCCCCAATGTCTTCTAGAGCATCTGGTGTTTAGTACACCCACAGTCAATACTTGTTCCCCTGTTCATTCATTCATTCCACAAAGTGAGGAAGGGTGTCCAAGTGGAGGGACCAGTACGCTCACGGGTACAAAAGAGTGTGGAGTGTTTGGGAACTTCATTTGCCCACTATGGTCGGAGAGAAGGCTGAGTGGTGGGAGTAGCAGGAGATAAGGCTGGAGAAGTATGTAGAGCTGATGCCTTGGGCTGTCAGATGAAGGTGAGGGAGAGTAATTGGAGGTTTTTAAACAAGAGATGAGTAGGTGTGTGTTTGTTCTCTGGGAAGAGTGGAACTTGTTCTGTGTGGAAGATGGATTGGAGGAAAAAGATAAGGTGCCTTGGACCAATTTAGAGGATTTTGTGAAAATGTGTTGATAAATAATGAGGTCCAAACTAGAAGGTGTGGAAGATTCATTAAATATTTATGAGGCGGAATTGACAGGATTTGGAGTAAAGAGTGAAGAAGGGAGGTGAATCTTGGGAGATTCCCCAGACTTCTGGATTAGGTAAGTGGCTGGACAGGGCTACAAATCAGTACATGTAAGTTATGTAGAAGGAGCCGTGTGTGAAGGGGAGAAAGAAATGAATCTGGTTTTGAAGTCGAATGGGTTTTGGCTTAGTATTCAGATATATCCTTTGTTTTCTGAGCTTGAGTGACCTGCTGTACGTACTTTAGTTTTTGGAGGATGTGTATTAATAGAGAGAAACTGTCTTATTGAGTTGCAGTCCTGCAGCTGATTTCAAATCTCAGCGACACTGAGATCTGTGTGTGACTCTCTGCTGCCCTTTGGTGGCAGAAGATGTCCTTAGCAAGGAGAAAGAAATGGAAGCATTCTCTCTTTTTCAAGTCTCCAAACGTTTGGTGGCATACTCATGAGAGTTAAAACTTTCCAGAAGTTAATGTGGCCATGTTGATGTGATGAGTGGATTTCTCAAAACATCCTAAGTTAAATTTAATAGTTTCTTCCATTTTGATATGCCAGCAAAACATTCAGTAAGTGTTGGTTTTGAGTCTTCTAGGTTTTTTTTATTAACATGTAACAATTTCTAGGGTTTTTTTTTTTTTAGACTAAATGGCTGTATTATTTTCTAAAATCGCTTTGATACACATTCATCCACTTATTGTATAAGAACAAATAGCTAATTGATTAGCTGGTCTTCACCTCTTTTTATAGAACATGTGTTTTCTTTCTTTTTTTTTTTTTTACTGAGGAAGATTTGCCCTGAGCTAACATCTGTGCCAGTCTTCCTTCCTCTACTTTGTATGTGGGTCATAGCCACAGCATGGCTGACGAGTGGTGTAGATCTGCACCCAGGATCTGAACCTGTGAACCCAGGCCACCGAAGCGGAACGTGACAAACTGAACCACTAGGCCATGGGGCTGACCGCAATGTGTGTTTTCTTTTAACAGGCTATTTGGTGAAACCTTTCTGGAGATACTGTGTTTTCCTGTACAGGAGATCAATCTTATATTAGCTTATTATACAATTCATAATGCACATGATAATTTTTATTTTTTACTGAGCAAAATATGATTTCTATTAGTATTTACTTTTGAAAGCTAGTGTTAAAATTTGCATAAAATTTGCTCTTTTTAACTTAGTAACCTTCTTTTCTCTTCTAGATAAGCTCCGAAGAAGTATGCCTAATCTAGCTCGGATGCCAAGTACAACCACCGTTAGTAGCAACATTAGTTCTCCAGTCACCGTGCGAAATAGTCAGAGCTTTGACTCAAGCTTGCATGGAGCTGGAAATGGAATTTCAAGAATACAGTCTTGTAGTAAGTCTAGCAATTTTTAATTTTTTGTAATTTTTAATTAGTTGTGATGCCATGACAAGTATATCTTGCTGTTCCATTTTTTTCTTTTTTTTCTCTTAAGATCATTACAGGAAACTTTTTTCCTTGTCTTGTGACTTTTTTGTGTGTATTTTGTCATTACAATTGAGTAGTGTTTTCACCAGTGCCCATGTTACCAATTAATAATTAGTAAATTACAGTCACAGGCCGCATAAGAAGGTTTCAGTCAACGATGGACCCCATTTATGACAGTGGTCCCATAAGATTAGTACCATATCGTCTCAATGTGTAGTAGGCTCTACCATCTAGGTTTGTGAAAGCACACTCTATGATGTTCACACAGCAGCACAATCACCCGACGACACATTTCTCAGAATATGTCCGTGTTGTTAAGCAATGCATGACTGTATATGTAATCCTTTATATCCCAGGATAGCAGTAGAAGCACTAAATGGTGATTAATTTGTCCACTCGTCCTACAAAAATAATCTATTTTCTTTGCAGATCTACCTCTTCCTAGGTATCTACTTGATACCTTTACTCTGAAGAAAGCACTTTTGTCTAGTTGTTACTTTGGTCTTGTTTTTCACCAGTCTATAGCTTCCCCCCCTACAAATGAAGTTATATTTTAGAGTGTCTAAAGTAGTATTTATCCACTCCATTTCAGCGTACTCATGGTCTGTGACTCATTCTCTGTACGTTTTACCGAGCAATGAGCAGTGCAGTGAGCATTAAGTCTAGCGTTTGTGTATTTTCACTTTGGGTGGGGATGCGGTAGTTCCAGGTTCTTTCCCCCCATTCCTGCTCTTGCTGTCTGTATGGGTAGTAGGGGTTAAGTCTGAGACTGACCCCTGGGAGGCAGACTCAAGGTCCCAGTCTCATTACTGAGGTGCCCAAACCTGGGAAGCCTGCAGTGTGTTCAGAGTGTGCTGGCCGAGAGTCCTCAACCGGACATCTAAGGCTGCACCCAGAGTGGTTTGTAGCCCTTCTCCCTTGGATCCAGTTTTGGGGCTCAAGTGGTATTTCCTCAACATGTGATGTTCTTTCATTCTTTTAGTGTCTTAGTTCCTAAAGACAAAATGATGACATTTACTCTGCACAAGGAACTGTGCTAACTGATTTATATTCATATCTTATTTAGTTCTGCCAACAACCCCATGAGGTGGTTTCTGTTGTTGTTCCCATTTCGCAGATGAGGAAACAGTTTTATAGGTTAAGTAAACGTTTGCCGAAGGCCATGCAGGTGAAGGAATAGAGATGGAAACAGCTCTGCTTACCCCAGAGTTTATGCTTTTCACTACTATATTCTGACCCTCACGTGCTGTTCTTCTGTCCCCATCTTCATCCAGTGTACTCCTATTTACCATTATTGTACAGCCAAATACCACACCTTCTGAAAAGCCTCCACTGATGACTCTAGTAAACTGTCCTGTGTACCCTCAAAACGTGTAGAATGCATTAGATTTTTGGTGCCTTCCTCTGTAATTCAGTGTGTCATACTTTACTGTTGTTATATTTATCTTCCATAACAGATTGTCAGCTCCCTCTGGGCTTGGACCGTAGTTTATCTGATTTTCTGTCCTCAGCACCTAGCATGCTGCCTGGTGCATAATGAGCTCTCAGTAAAGGTTTTAATGAATGAATGAATGAATGAATGCCATAGAGTTGTATCTTAGGGCTTGATCTGTTATTCTTTGAATTAATGATTGTGTAAAGACACAGAAGACAACCAGTGCAATTTACTAATGGTGGGAAGCTGAGAGGGCTGCTAACTAATTTTATGTCAGGAGGTTAGGACAATGGGCCAAATTTATCATGAGATAAACATACAGTTGTATACTTGAGTACAAAAGTCAATAGTATAAGCGTAGAATGGGAAAATATGGTTTGACAGTGGTAAATATGGTAATGATTAGGAATTTTTGTTAACTCTAACTCAGTGTGGGTTAATAGCATGATTTGAGTGCCAGAAAAATGTAACCCAGAATAGAATAGAATGTACACTACACCGAATGGCCAGTTTTGATGGAAGTGCTCAAAAAATGATGGAAACATGTCAAAAAGATGTAGGAGACAACTTGAAGCTCCCAGTGACCGAATCGGGGACAATTTGAGCCACAAAAAAAATAATAAAGGATTATAATCCATAGAATAAAATAAATAACCATAGGTTCATACTTAATTGAGTAAATAAATAAAGAAGGGAAATTCTTCTTTACAATATAATTCCAACTAATAAATGTAAAAAAAATTAAAAAAATGGAAAAGTCATTGTTTGTAAGCCAAGGATAATGAGAGGAAAAAACTTGAGAAGAGTGATAATGTGTAATAGAAGGTCAGTGATAAACTTGTTTCAAATCTTAGGATTCTGCCATCGTTTGCTTTTATTCCTAAGCATTCCCAGCAAATAGTTAAACATTGAGTTTATAGCATGAAGATTCCTAGTTCTGGACCAGTTTACTTTCTGTAAAGAACAAAGATAAAGTTGGAAAGGCAGCATGATGTAGAAGGAAGAACACAGGATTTAAGTCAAAAACTTGAGTTTGGGTCTTAATCATAAGCTCTTGGGCAAGATTATATTCTTTCTGATTATATATTCTTTCTGATTCTTGTTTTCTCGTTTGTAAAATTAGGATTATGTCTATTAATTTTAACTAGTTTTTCTTATCTACTTTTTTTAAAATCAAGGGTGGTTATCTATTTTGTGTATAGGAGAGATAATAGAATTATTTTCCTAAATAACTATTCTGTAATTTCATTTCAAATGATAGTCATTGGGATTTCATTGACTCTGTAGATAAATTTTAGGAGACTTAGTATCTTAACAATATTAGGTCTTCTAATTCATTAACAGGGAACTTTCCTTCACTTATTTAGATTTTGTTTCACATCTCTCAGTGAAGTTTTGTAGCTTTCTGTATACACGTTTTATAGATCTATAGTTAAGGTTATTCCTAAGTATCTGATTTTTAAAATAAATTGTTTTTGGTAAATAGTATTTTTTTCACATTTTTGCACATTTTCACAGTTTGCTGGTGTTTATTAGTAGTTTACTTTTGTATTTTGATGTTGTAGTCAGTGATTTTGCTAACTTCATTTATCCTAATAGTTATAGAATTTGGAATATATCTGATAAAATGAGTAAATATGAACACCAACACATATTTAAGAATGTTCGTAAAACCCCAAACTGGGAATAACCCAGCTTTTCATCATCAGGAGTATAGATTGTGACTTTCATACAATGGAATACTACTTGGCAATGCATCAACAGATAAATCTCAGAAACATGTTTCATGAAAGAAGCTAGACACAAAAGAGAACATACTACATAATTCCATTTATATGAAGTTCAAAATAGGAATAACCCAACCAATGGTGATAAAAGTGAGAATAACACTTGTCTTTGGGGGGTATTCACTAGGGGGCATAAGAGAGCCTTCTGAGGTGGTGGTAATGTTTTATATCTTGATATGGATAATGTTTACATGAGTGTGCTCACTGAAATTTCATTGCACCCTAGACTTAACATTTATGTACTGTATGTATATTATGTTTCAAAAGAAATAGGGCCAAATTTATATATTTTTTAAAATTAATAGACTTTATTATTTTTTTTTAGCAGTTTTAGGTTTATAGAAAAATTGAGCAAGAAATAGAGTTCCAAATACCCCCACTTCTAGTTTCTTCTATTGTTAACATTCTTGCATTAGTATGGTACATTTGTTCCAGCTGATAAGCCAATATATTGAAATACTCATAATTAGAAGCTACTAAATTAAGGAGTTGTAGAATTGGTTGGAAAGGATCTTAGAGATGATTTGTCAACCAACAGAAGTTCACTGTGTCCCCAGAACTTGATGGGAACCTAACTCTAGCAGAATCTTACCTAGACCTTATCTTTCATAGAAGTTTTTGACTACTCCACGCATACATCAGCGTTCCTGTGTTGATTTCACCTCATGTATACTTGAGCAAAACTGATGTTTTAAGGAAATGTTTTCAAGAGATAGTAAATAAAACCATAGACATTTTTTGTCTTTCCTTCTCCTATTTTTATTTCAAAAAGATATTTATTGTATATTTTATGGCTAAGCAAGTTCAAATCAGTTAGGCTGTTCTAGAAAACAAGGTATGTTCCTGTCTAACTGAATCTCAAGTACCAGGCAGCAAAGGCTAGAGTCATTAATAAAGAGCAGGCAGAGGTTGTCCCTAAGTTTCCGTTAAATTTATGATTAAATTTTTTCCCTTGGAGAAAAGGATTATAAAATTGAAAAATTACTGCCCAACTGTTCAGTGTTTTTTAATGGGAAATGATACACAATGTTAGGCCAGTACATTGATGAAGTTTTTATGGGTTTTTAACCCCGAGTGCTCCCTTCGTTTTACAGATTTTGCTGTTGTTATCAAGGTAATAATAGCTGGCACTTGCTGAGTGCTTACTAAGTGCCAGGTGCCATTATGAGGCTTTATGTGTAGATTAACTCATTTAATCTTTCCACCAAGCCTATGAGATAGCTAAATGTCGTGATGAAAATTATTTAAGAAATACATCTATATGTAAGCTGTTTGTACCTACCGATGTCACCTCTGTCTTCCTTTCTATAATTACAGCTATTAAATTGTCCCTTTGTTTGATTTTCATGAAACCATCCCCAAAGCAACCATCAAGAAATCCTGTCTTGCAAGCAGGCAAGGAAGAATTGCCCTGTGCGATCACAGAGATGATCAAATTTGTTAAAGGAAAGGAGGTTTTTCTTAGAAATGGGTTCTAAATATAGTTAGGCACTCAGAACTGTTGCTGATTGACAGAGTAGGAGACTGTCTTGTCAGAAATTAGAATTTTCCAGGACTAAATGCTGTCTGGAGCCCTTATTTCATTTATCTACTTCTATATACATACATATTACTCTTTGAAGCAATATCAGCTTTTTTTTTAATATAACACAGATTTAGAGAGCAGTAGGGCTTTTCTCTCACGTGCATGTCGTTTTCTCTTCTAGTTCCATCACCAGGACAGCTTCAACACAGAATCCACAGCGTGGGACATTTCCCAGTGTCTGTCCGACAGCCTCTTAAAGCCACAGCGTACGTGAGTCCAACCGTTCAAGGCAGCAGTAACATGCCTTTATCCAACGGCTTACAGTTACATTCCAACACGGGCATCCCCACGCCAAACAAAGCTGCTGCTTCTGGGATCATGGGCCGCAGCGCACTTCCAAGACCTTCTTTGGCAATAAATGGGAGTAACCTGCCTCGAAGCAAAATTGCACAACCCGTTAGGAGGTAAGAATCTTTGTTCGTTGGTCTGCATTAACTTTATTTGCAGTTTGAAATTAGAAACTGCTCCTGGAACCATCCTGACTTTTCCTTTGTCTCAGTCTAACCCTAGTAGGCCATGCCACCCTTTATGGCCTGCCTTGTGTCCTCCTTCCTCTGGAAAGTGACGGGGTGGGGGTGTCCCTGTGTGGTCAGGTCCCCTTCCCTCGCATCACCCTTCCCTTCCTCCGCCATCACTTCGCTCCTGGGCACTGCTTGCTTTTGCTGTAATTTACCAGGTAAGTGCCATCTCCAGAGCTTTCATATTTTCCTTCCCCCATGTTATTGGCACAGCCTGCCCCCTGCCCCTTCAGGTCTTTGCTCAGGTGACATGTCTGTCCAAAATTGTAACTCCTGTGACAGTTCCCCTTCCCTTTCTCCGTTTTTTTCGCCCTAGCATTTATCACCATCTGATGGACTGTGTATTCTATTTATCTATTAGTTTCTGGTCAGACTCTCCCCACTGGAATGTAAGCCTCGTGAAGGGGTAGTTGATTCTTTGGTTCACTGCTATTTATCCCCAATGCCAAGAACTACGCCCAGTGCAGGACAGGACTGCAAGTATTTGTTGAATCAATAACTCTTGATCAACATGAGCAAAAATGTGTTAGGCATATGCATGTATACACACGCACACCCTCCCCCCACACTCATGGTTTGAAAAGCATCTTAGTAATATTTAGCTGGAGCTTTATTAGCTTATGTTGGTAAGTTCAGTATGGTCCAGGTAGAATTTCTTTATTTTTCAAAATCCCAGATTATTTGTGGGGCACGTATTGGATGAGCTCATGTCCCCTTCTTACACTAGATATTCTGGAGTGTTTGAGGTTAAAAAAATTCCGTAACAGTGGGTTGAGGAGAATTTGGAAGATGAGACAGTGGAAGCAGGAAATAGGGACGACTCTTCCAAGAAATTTGGATATGAAGGAGGAGAGCGAGGGAACCGTAGTGAAAGATTGAAAGGGATGTGGGAACAAGTCATGTTTCTTTCTTTATGTGTCAGTATATATACAGTTTCACTTTTTATTTCCTGATTAGAATAGGTGCTCAGATCAAAAACAAATTCAGAACCTATTGAAAAACACAGAAAAGTAAATAAAGGCAGACCCATAATCCTGCTACCCAGATAGACTTCCTTTTGGTGCGTGTTTATTCAGTAAATCGTGGCTTATTCTCCCCAGTGAACGCAGGGCTGTGTTGTTGTGTCCATGGCTGAATAGAATCCCATTATTAAAGGTACATGGGTTATTGTGGCCCATCCATTTCCCCTCGGATACAGGTCTCCAAACTCACCTCCTGGAAAGGTGGTCACTGCCAGACTCTCTGAGAGGATCTGTTCCCCCAAACTTAGGCACTCACTGGGTATTATTCTTTTTAAATTCTTTGCCAATATGATAGGCAAATCTTTGATTTTTTTATAAGGTGAAAAATTTCTTCAAGTTAATTTACTACTTGAATTCAGTGAAGTAACCATTTATGTTTTTTAGTCCATTTTTCTATTGAGGAGTTTATCTTTTTCTTCCTGATTTTAAAATTTCTACACTAAGCCTTTGATCGTTTTTCACTTATGTTGCAAGTTCACTTGTGCACATACAATGTGCGTGGCACTGGGCTGGGTGTCACGGCACTGAGAACTGGGTGTCAGCAGATGAGCGTGTTGAATGCCCAGAAACACAGGTACACTTGGGGAAGTGCCAAGAGGCTGTCACTGCTGGAGTGGAGGAGTTGTACGGGAGAGTGGATCACAGTATGTGATGTCTCATGGGATTATTAACGAGCTGTTTCCTTTTTTCATCCTTTTATAGTTTCCTTCAGCCTCCAAAGCCTCTGTCTTCACTCAGCACTCTGAGGGATGGAAACTGGAGAGATGGTTGCTACTGATGCAGTTTTTTGTACCCTTAAAGAGTGGGAAAGAAGTGGAAATGAGGGTTGTGTTACCCAGCTGGCTGGGTAGCAGTGGATGTCGGGATATTCTTTCCCTTTTGCATTTTAACATATTTACTGCATTGTTTTTCAATGGACCAATCACCAGAGACTAATTATTGCACTTAAATATTTGCCTGAGATACTGCAACATTCTCAAATTCATGGTTGCAGTATTCTGACACTTAGATCTAGGAAGTTTTTGTAGACCTGCTATGTACCTGAATACTTTTTGAGAGAATTGAGATGTATCAATAATGCTTTCTTTGCCATATGAGTTTTTTAAAGTAACTTGTTGGATTTACTTACATGTTCTAAACTTCTTCCCATTACATGTTCTGTATTTTAATACATTGCATATTTACAACTAGGTTCTATAACGTATGCTTTGAGATTTACTTTTTTATAGTTTACAGGAATTTTATTTTTTGTGCCTATTTCTTTTTACACCTATGTGAACCACTATGGAACAACTTAAATTTTGTGCCATAAAAATATTTTTGTGGTAAGGTACTATTTTTTTAGCTCTAGGGATATATCAGCAAAAATCCACCATGCAATTTGAGAGACATAATTTTATGTTGAATGAGCACAACATAATCTGAAGCATTGCAAGGAGATAGACAGCAGAGTTCAATGGTCTTGTCTTTTTCATTGTTAATTTATTGTCATACATGGGTTTCCTATTTATAATGGCATCATAAGCTCATTGCACTTAACACCTGCAATGTTTGCTACTGTACCACAATTGATTTTCAATACTTTATTACAGAGGATGAAACTGTAATGTTTTATTAACAATGCTTCTGGAAATGAATGCATTTTAAAGCAAATAAATCTTTTTGATAGACCTTTTACAAAACCCATTTGCACTAATGAATGCTTTCTTATGGTATATGACTTACTATTTGTTACTGTGTACACTGCTGTTTTGGAATGTTCAGAAATAAAGATTATTTCAGCAATATCAGGTCGCGCATGAATGTGCAGCATGAACAGTAGAAATACCATATCTATGTTTCCCTACAATTGTAAGAGTAGTTATCGTTGCTATGTTCTTATACAGGGCATTTATATCAAAGGCAGGTAGACAGAATAGTCACATTTGTAAAACTTCTTTTTTTCTCTAACAATAGTTCTGATAAGAAATGTGAGGCTTTAGTTTTGCACTGAGGTTTATATCCTATTTATTAGAAAGGCCATAGGAACTCAAGTAGCCTCATGCCCAAAAACACATTTATGGATGAACACTGTCAGTGGAGATTTTAATATTTTATGGGGTTGAATTTGAATATTTTCTCAGATCAGTAAATAGCAAAGTATTATAATTCTATATTACATTTGATAAATGTTGGAAAACTTTTTACCTGAAGGTACTATGGAAAGGTTAGGCAAAGGTTTTAATGTTAGATTTTATTTATTTATTTATTTATTTATTTTTGTGAGGAAGAATGGCCCTGAGCCAACATTGGTTGCCAATCTTCTTCTTTTTGCTTGAGGAAGATTGTCCCTGAGCTAACACCTGTGCCAATCTTCCTCTATTTTATGTGGGATGCTGCCACAACGTGGCTTGACAAGCAGTGCTAGGTCTGCACCTGGGATCCAAATCTGCGAACCCTGGGCCACCGAAGCAGAGTGCACGAAATTAACCACTACGCCACTGGGCTGGCCCCAGTGTTAAGTTTTAAAATAGAGTTCTACCTCCGGTCGTTAGAGATTTTTATTTAAAGTGTGCCTTTACATGATAATTCTATCTAAAACTAAAGAATCGGCATTTAAGTAACTTGCATTTTAAATGAAATGTGAGCTAGACTAGGAGGTGAGACATCAAAAGAGAAGTTATATTTTTTGAGCACTTCTTTAGTGACTAACTGTGCTGGGTATTTTGTATACATTTGTCTAATTTGAACAATCATCTACTCTTACACCATTTAAAAAATAAAGACACTGAGCTGGAGAGGTGGATATGACCTCGTGGAAATATTTAGCTAGTAAATAGTGAAGGTGTCTTTTGAATCCAGGTTTAACGGATCTCAAGTCTCTTTTTCCCATTATTGTGTTCTCTTCCTGTGAACACATGTAATTATGTTAGTACTTTTTTAAAAAATGAGTTTATATTCTGAGGAAATTAAAGGATTTGATTTCATTTTCAATTCAAATATTTCGTTATATTCAAAAAAGTCTGTTTAGCCCTTAGGATAAAAAAACAAAGACTCCTCCATCTTGGATTTTACGTTCCAGTTGGGGGAGAGAGAGACAATAAACAATAAACAAGTAAGTAAATCACAGTATGTTAGATCCTAAGCACTGTGGGAGAAAAAGGAAAAATCAGAGTAAGGTGAGTTGAGAAAATGGAGCTGGGGAGAGGGCACTCCATTAAATGGGGTCATCTGGGTAGATTTCATTAAGGAGTTGACACCTGGAGATGAAGAGAGAGTGAGTCGTAAGGCTGTTTCACGGCCTCTTTCACCGGGAGTTCTATAGAACACAAATGGTGTTAGTGATGATTTTCACAATCTCCCTGGGACGGTATATAGCAATTATCCTTCTAGATGCATGGGAGACAATTTAATATATTGCATACAGTGGATGCCCTAGGGGAATGGATGCCCTACGGGAGTGGTTCTCAAAGTGTGATCCCTATACCATCAGCAGCAGCAGGAGTAGCAGAAGCAGCATCTCTTGGGAACTTATTAGAAATGCAGGTTCTCAGGCCCCACCAGACCTGCTGAATCAGCCCTCCAGGTGATTTGCAAAACCTCCTTCAAGAAAGGCTGCTGGAAAAGCAGGAACAGCTTGTGCCAAGACTTGAAGCAGATTATGCCTGGTGTGTTTGAGGAAGAGCATAGAGGCCAGTGTGGCTGTAAGCAGAGGAAACAAGGAGCAAAGTAGTAGAGATGAGGTCAGAAAGGTGACAGGGCAAGATGGTGTGGGGCACTGTGGGCCACAGAGAGGACAGTGATTTTACGCCAGAATGGGAGCTGCTCATGGTTTTGGGCAGCAGAGTTCATGTTCTGACTTATTTTTAAAAGCATCACTCTGGCATACAGAGAGTAAGATAACATGTAGATGCCAGGGAAGATGAATTAAACTATTCAGTAATCCAGGTAAGAGATAACGAGGAATTGGACCAGCAGGATAGCAGTGGAGATGGTAAAAATGGTCAGATTTGGAATATATTCTAAAAATACAGCTATCAGGATTTCTTTATGGATTTGGATGGTACTGTGTTAGAAAAAGAAAAACAAAAAACTCCAAGGGTTTTGGGCTGGCAAATACAAGGATGAATTCCTCCAATAGAGATGGGGAAGGCCATGGGGGGAGTGGGTTTGAAAACCTTCATTCTGGGTGAGATCACTTATGCCTTCAATCTCATGCGACTTCCACACACTGGGTAACAAACCAGGACTCTTTAGGAAAAGGGATCCTGAGAAGCTTCATTTTCAGTCCTGGGAGAGAGCTGTGGTTCTGGGTTAACAGACAGTCTAGCCTGGTTTACATTTGTATTCTCTATTGCTGGGTAACAAGTTATCACAAAACTTAAGGCTTAAAATAATATTATCTCACAGTTTCTGTGGATCTGGAGCCTGGCCACAGCCTCGCTGGGTCCCCTGGCTCAGAGTTTGTCACAAAGCTGCAGTCATCTTGAGACTCACCGGGCAAGAATCTGCTTCCAAGTTCACATGGTTGTTGGCAGGATGCTTTTCCTGTGTGCTGCTGACCAGCACACAGGAAAATCTCATGTGTTTATTTTACTTCTAAGAGCATTATGATAAAATCTCCTACTTCAATAGTGGATGTATCTATATACTCCTCACAGTTCTGTCAAATTTTGCCATTGTCTTTGAGGCCATAAGATTTGGGATCTACATATTTAGATATCTTTTATCTTCCTGCCAGAGTGAATGTTATCATTGAAACTATTCTTTTTTATTAATGTCTTAAAATCTATTTTTCTGATATTAAATAGCTATATCAGACTTCTTTTAGTGTTGTATGATATATATTTTTAAATATTTCCTTTCAAACTTATCATTCTTAAGTTAAACAGTGTATAGTTCAGTTTTTTTAAACCTAGTTTGAAGATCTTTGCCCTTCAACTTGAGCCTTTAAGCTATTATATATAAAATAATTACTGACATATGTAGATATAAATCTAACACCTTCTTATGAGCTTCCTGTTTGTTACATCTGTTCCTTTTCTGCCCATTTTTGTCTTCCTTTAGACTATTTTATGATTCTACTTTTCTGTCCTATTAGTTTGAAAATTATGCCCTAATCCTCTGCTCTTCTTTAAGTGGTACCTCAAGAAGTTACACTGTGTATCCTTAACTTCAAAGGATAATATTAATCTTTACCTTTACCATCCTCTTAGGCAACGTAAGGACCGCCTAACCTTCTTACATCTGATCTCTGTATGTGTAATTCAAGTTTCAGCCAGGGATTAGAGAGGAGAGATCATATGTAGATTTTTTGCGCTCTCTGAAATTCAGAGAACATAGAGTTAGCCATATAAACAATGCAACATCCTATGATAAAAGATATTTAGAGAAAGGTTCACAGAGTAGTGATGGGACCAAGGGAATGATCAGCTGCCATGAGGCCAGAAAATTTCCCAGGTAGTATAATTATTTTATCTAAACCAGGCCCTAAGTTTACAAATCAACAGATATTTGTGGAGAGACTACTACGTGTCAGGGTTTGTGCTAGATGCTGAGGATATCAGAGTCAATAAGTCAGATACAGTCCCCACCCTCGTGGAAGTTACACTCTTGGTTCTAGTGAGAAAGACAGGTTCGAATCCAACCACATACTATGTCCTTCCTATAAAGGAACAAGCAAGGGGCTAAGATAAGTAGAGGGTGAGAGGAGGGGGACAAGGATGCTCCAGGAAAGCCTTTCTGAGAGGAGGATATTTAAGCTGAGAATGTAGAGGAGTTAAATCAAATGAAGAGGAAGGCAAGGATGATTTCAGGCAGAGATGGGGAAGAATTTGAACTGTATAAAGAGCCAAAAGAAGGGTGGTGGGGCTGGACCTTAGTGTGTTAGCAGCAGGACTGGCTATGTGATTTGTGGGGCCCAGTGCAAAATGAAAATTGACAATATATTAAGAATTTCAGGATAGCAACAGTACAGCATTAAACCAATTAGTGTCCTTCTGAGCATGGGCTGTGTGCCGCTGCACAGGTCGCAGGACCATGAAGCCAGCCCTGGCTAGAGGAAGAGTAATGAGGGCTGAGTCGGAGGAAGAGGCAGAGGCAGGGCCCTTAAGAACCTCAAGTAAGTAAGGACTTTGAATTTTATTCCAAGTTCAATGGGAAGTTATATTAATAGTAATACTAACACTCACAATGCTCTTCCTATGTGCCAGACATTCTGCTAAATTCTTTAGAAGTTTTACCAAGTTAATCCTCACACAGCCTTACTGTTGTAAAATTATACCTGTGGGATTTTAATTTATGGAGATGACTGAGTGATGACATAGATGGGTCAATGCCATTAAAAGAAGATTTTTATTACTTACATTTCCCGAGAGGAAGGGGTGGGTCATACCACACAGGGCCATGTGAGAAGCGTCAGATTTTGATGTGGAGGCAGAAGCAGAAGTGAGGGCAAAGTCTAGGCCACAGCCTTTATTGGGGTTCCTGTAGGAAAGGCAGAGTAAACAGTTTAGGACAGGCTGGTTTGGATAATTCTTTTTTTTTTTTTTTTTTTTAAAGATTTTATTTTTTCCTTTTTCTCCCCAAAGCCCCCCGGTACATAGTTGTGTATTCTTCGTTGTGGGTTCCTCTAGTTGTGGCATGTGGGACGCTGCCTCAGCGTGGTCTGATGAGCAGTGCCATGTCCGCGCCCAGGATTCGAACCGACGAAACACTGGGCCACCTGCAGCGGAGCGCGCGAACTTAACCACTCGGCCACGGGGCCAGCCCCTGGATAATTCTTTTTATAAGATTTTATTTTTCCTTTTTCTCCCAAAGCCCCCTGGTACATAGTTGTGTATTTTTAGTTGTGGGTCCTTCTAGTTGTGGCCTGTGGGATGCTGCCTCAGCGTGGCCTGATGAGCAGTGCCATGTCCACACCCAGGATTCGAACCGGTGAAACCCTGGGCCACTGCAGCGGAGCTTGCGAACTTGACCTCTCGGCCATGGGGCCGGCCCCAGGTTTGAATAATTCTTGCAGGCTTCAGGCTCTCGGGGTGGTCTCTAGTTGCCTGGTACTTGGCCCTGGGATGATTGAGGGCAGGGAAAACACTGGTTTGGTGTGTGACAATTGGATAAGAAGGTGGTGGGGGCTCAGCCTTCAATCAGCTGGTCTGCATGGGCAAGCTGACCTTCAGGTGAAAGGTAAACACTTTGGTAAATGGTCTGGCCCCGTGATGAATGGATGCCAGATAGACACAATGAATTGAAGACAGCACAGTTAGAGCACCCACTGAGGTAAGTACTATTATTATCCCCATTTTATTTTTTTATATTCCCATGACATATTTATAACTTGAATTTTGTATCTTTGGACCCCATTCACCCATTTCACCCACTTCCCACCCTCCACCTCTGGTAACCACCAATCTGTTCTCTTTATCTATGAGCTCTTTTGTTTTTTTTAGACTGCACGTATAAGTGAGATCATACGATGTTTGTCTATTTTGTTGTTAGTGCCATTAAGTCTATTTCAACTCCTAGCGACCCTGCGTACAGCAGAGCAGAACCCTGCCAGGTCTTTTTTGCACCATCCTCTCACTTTCTGGTGCTGTATCAGACAATACCCCACTGCTGTTCATAGAGTTCTCATGGCCAATTTTTTGGAAGTGGGTGGCCAGGTCATTCTTCCTAGTCTGTCTTGGTCTAGAAGCTCCACTGAAACCTAGCCACCGTGGGTGACCCAGCCGGTATTTGAAATACTGGTGGCATAGATTTCAGCATCACAGCAACACGCAACTGCCACAGTATGACAACCAACAGATGGTTGGTGTGGTTCCCTGACTGGGAAATGAACCCGGGTGGCAGCAGTGAGAGTGCTGAATCTTAACCACTAGACCACCAGGGCTGGCTGTGTTTCTATTATCCCCATTTGAAAGATGAGGGAACTCGGGTACAGAGAGGTTAAACAACTTTCCCAAGATCACAGAGCTATTAGGTGTCAGAGCCTGGATTTGAACCCAGGCTTTTAACCCAAAAGCAGTAACTTGAGCAAATGTGAATTTATAACCCGCTTTGTATGGAGAATGGATTAAAGAGAGCCAAGAGTGGAAGCAAGCACAAGGTAGGATGGGCATTCCTTACAGAAAGAGCAGTATGTACAAGAAAACAGGATGTGCAAAGAACAAAAGTTAAATTGCTTGTTGAAGCCAGGGTAGTTTCATTTAGCTGCACTGCAGGGTGCAAGGGAGTGCTGTAAGAAACTAAGCTGAAGGGATGGGCAGGAGGTAATTTTGAGAGGGGCTTGTACCCATGCAAAGGAAGAATGGGGAGCCTGATCTCTCCAAGGGGAGACTTGAAGGCAAGAAAGCCATCTAATACTGGTTAGCCAGGGTTCAGTGCAGGTAACACAACAATTCTAGCTATTTTGAAGCAGAAAGAATTTGATGGAGGAAATTAGTGCCTTCAAGATTATTGGAAGGACAAGTGGGTCAGGCCAGGCTGGGACTCAGAATGGCTCCTCACATAGCATCACAGACCAGGAGACCTGTTAACGTTGCCAGAGACTGGGCAGTAGGGAATTGGAAGCTGCCACTGGAACCATTGGCTCCACTAAGACACTGCCATAGTTATAGTCCAGGGATCAGGACTGCATCCAGGCTGTGTCGCCGTGCTCTCCAGATCTGCACCAACAAACAGTGGATGGGCCACAGGTCCCATGTGTCCTACCTGTGAAGGAAGTGACCAGATAGGGGAACCTCTGCTAATAAAGCCAAGGCCTCTATAGCTGTGCTTGCCAACAAAAATGTCAGACGCCCCTGAACTGTCACCTTTCACTGCAAGAGCACGTCATCAGTGGACCCTCGATCACATCTCGGATCCTTGCAGCAAGGAAGTCTGATAGATGAGGCTTTTAGCTTTCTGTCCTCTGCAGTGTAGGGAGACACACCCAAAGGAGCACCACATCTATAATGGAGATGATTGGACAGTGGATAGAATAGAAGGAAAAGATATGAGAGACGCAGAAGGTAAAATGGATAGGGCTTGGTGACTTATTGGAAAGACTTTGGTTTAAACAGAGCTGAGCCAGTTTAACAGCTTGTGCTTGGCAGATTCATTTAAGTGAACAATATGTCCAGTGATGAGAGGTGAGTGAGGGCTGTGATCTGCTCTCTCACAACCTCCCAGCCAGAGAAGTTATCACAGGAAACAGCTTTACCAGATGCTTTGCCACCATGTAACACGGGTCACCATCTTTCCAACTCCGATGCCGTATTCCTGATCTCTCACTGCTTGATTGCTAAGCCAATGAATGGCACACCTTTTACATTTTTAGCCACAGAAGCACTCCACTTCCTGCACTAATAGTTGTATTACTAAGGATAGATATGTTAGTTTGGTTTTCCCCAGAAGCAGATCCTGAGACAAGGGTAAGTAGTTTAACTGAGAGGTGCAGGAAATGTCATAGGTGAGTGAGGAATCAAGAGAGGACTTGGAAAGTACTATTTATTAGGCGAGTAGCCGCTGTGGGCATCTTGAGCTTAAGCCCACAAGGAAATTCTGGGAGGTGGTATGAACACACCCTTCAGGGTCTCCCAGTCAACAGCTGAGGTATTTATTCACAGTCTCCCACCAGTCAATGGTTGAGGATACACCCGAAGCACGTCAATTCCCCAGGCCTCCTGGCCTTCTGTGTTGGGTGACCAAGCTGCCTTCCCCAGCTTTGGAGACCACAGTCAGCGCTCTGACAGCACCTGCTACAATTGTCTAGATTGAGGTCAGCAAATAGGCCAAATCTGGCCCATGGCCTGTCTTCAGCTTATAAGCTAAGAATGATTTTTACATTTCTATAGAGTTGTTAAAAACGAAAAGGAGCACATGTTACAGAGACTGTGTCGCTTTCGGTGCCTAAAATATTAACTTTATGACCCTTTACAGAAAAAGTTTCCCAGCCTGTAGTGTAGATTATCTTACAGTAACAATCTTCAAATCTCAGGTTAAAAACAACCGTTTCTCACATGCATTCTAGGTCCAATGGAGGTCAGAGGAGGGTTTGCTCCATGTAGGCATTCTGTACCTTCCTATGACACGGCCAACAGAGGAGGCCAGGGTTCATCACAGCAGGGAGAGAGAACATGTGAATCAGAGACAAACCTTTTAGTGCTCCAGACTGAAAGGGACTTGTGCCATCTCCTATCACTGTGTATTACCAGAACTACTCACATGGCCTCTCTTGGCTGCAAAGGAAGCAGGAAACATAACATTCTGTGTCCAGGAAGGGGAAGAGACTTGGAAATATTGGTGAGCACTGCTCATGTCTACCATGGCTCTTTTACATCTTCCCTCCATTTTCCCAATATAATAAACAAATTTTTGATCAAAACAATATTTATTAAATTTATACATTTTCCTGGAGTTAATAACTGCTTCATTTAAAACAAAAATTCTTGAGAGTGATGTCAGCATCATGGCAGCAATAAGATGCTGCCTTCATCTCTCCCCTTTAATCTACAACCACTAAAACATCCATAACTCAACAAAGTTTCCTCTGCCCAACACACTAGGACACTAGGGAGATCTAGACATCTGCACATCTGAAGGTGGGTGATGGAACATACAGAGGAGGTAGAAGTGGAGGAATAGTGGAGGTAGTGCCTGTGGTTCTCCTCCAACCCCACGCTGCAGCAGCTGAGCCTAAAGCACCAGCTACCCTAGTAGCAGGTGTGGAGGCAGCATATACTATTCTTACCTCTCAGTCACGACAGCACCTATGCCCACAGGGAACAGGGCAGCAGTGGAGGCAGGACCCATGACCCTGGTCCATCCAGCCACAGAGGCACCTGCAAATCTGGCCCCTGCTCCTGCAGCAGTGGTGCCTGGGATCTGGACAACCTCAGACACGGTAGAGGCACACGCCATTCCAGTGGTGCCAGCAACCACAGCAACAGTGGCAGCCGCAAGGCACCAGTCATGCCAGAGGCAAAATCAGCAATGCGGAGAGCAATAGTGACACCTCTGGCAGTGGTGGTAGAGGACAAAAAGGGCTGATTCTCAAATATAGCCAGAGGCATCTCAGGTAAGAGAAAGCAAAAACTTGTACTGTAGCAGCACCTACTGAAAAATACAAGAAAAGCCTCTAATTAACAACCTGTTGAACTGTTAGAATCAAAGTAAACAAAGCTGAACCTAAATAAGGAAGGTGTTCATTACACCTTCAAATGTGCCAGCAGAGGAAGAACTCAGCATACACCATAAAAAAACATGGTAACACAGTATTGCAAAAAAGAAAATGACAATTCACCAGAAACCACACTTAAAGTCATGGAAGATTGTGATCTAACTGATAGAGAATTCAAAATAGCTCTCATGAAGAAACTCAGTGAGCTACAAGAAAACTCAGAAAGGCAGTTTAAAAAGCTCAGGAATAAAATTAATGAACAGAAGGAATACTTTACCAAAGAGATTGAAACTCTAAAAAAGAAGCCAGCAGAAATTCTGGAGTGAAGAATTCAATAAGTTAACAAAGAATGCATTAGAAAGCATTGCAAATAGACCATATGGAAGAGAGAATTAACAAAGTCAAAGATAGAACTCAAGAAATGATTCAGGTAGAAGAGGAGAGAGAACTAAGATTTTTTAAAAATGCAGAAACTCTACAAGAACTATCTGACTTCATTAGAAAAGACAACATAAGGATAATGAGCATCTCAGAAGGAGAGCAGAGAGAGAAAGGAGCAGAAAGCTTATTTCAAGAAATAATAGCTGAGAACTTCCCAAACCTGGAGAAGGAACTGACTATATGTCCATGAACATAATAGAACACCTAATTTTCTCAATACAGAAAGACCTTCTCCAGGACACATTGTATTAAAACTGTGAAATGTCAAAAGAATTGTAAAGGCAGCCAGGGGAATAATGACAGTAATCTACAAAAGTACCCCCATTAGGCTACCAGCAGATTTCTCAGTAGAAACTCCCCAGGCCAGGAAAGAATCCAATGACATACTCAAAATGTTGAAAGATAAATACTGTCAACCAAGGATACTCTATCTAGCAAAGCTATCCTTCAGATATGAAGGAGAAATAAAGGCTTTTCCAGACAAACAAAAGCTGAGGGAGTTCATCACCACTAGGCCTGCCTTACAAGAAATGTTGAAAGGGGCTCTTCTATCTGTAATGAAGAAGCAAAAGTATACAAAACTTTGAGTAAGGTGATAAATAGACAGAATCAGAAAATAACAATTCTGTATGAGAATTGGTTGTAAAACAATAGCAAAAGGTTAAAAAGGGAAAAAAGCATTAAAAATAACTACATGGGCCAGCCCCATGGCCTAGTGGTTGGGTTTGGCACACTCCACTTTGGCAGCACAAGTTCATGGGTATGGATCTTGGACACAGATCTATGCCACAGATCAGCCATGCTGTGGTGGCAACCCATATGCAAAATAGAGGAAGACTGGCACAGATATTTGCTCAGGGCTAATCTTCCTCAAGCAAAAAAAGAGGAAGATTGGCAACAGATGTTGGCTCAGGGCAAATCTTCCTCAGCAAACAAACCAAAAAACCCTATAGCTACTTCAATTTGGTAACAAAATAAAAAGGGATAATTTGTGACAAGAAAAACAAAAAGGGAAGAAGGAAAGGGAATGCTTCATTGTATAGGCAAATGAAGATAAGATGCTATCAGTAGAAAAAGACTGTTATATCTATAAGACATGTTATTTATTTATTTATTTTTTAAAGATTGGCATCTGAGCTAACAACTGTTGCCAATCTTTTTTTTTTTTTTTTTTGCCTGCTTTTTCTCCCCAAATCCCCCCCAGTACATAGTTGTAGATTTTAGTTTTGGGTCCTTCTAATTGTGGCATGTAGGATGCCATCTCAACATGGCCTAATGAGCAGTGCCATGTCTGCACCCAGGATCCAAACCCTGGGCCACTGAAGCGGAGTGCATGAACTTAACCACTCAGCCACGGGGCCAGCTCCTCTATATGACGTTTTATACAAACTTCATGGTAACCGCAAAACAAAAACCTAGAACAGAGACAAACACATTAAAAAAAGAAGAAACTGAGGAAAACATCATAGAAAACCAACAAACTAAAATGGCAGACAGAAACACAAGGGAAAAAGAAACAGTGGATATAGAGAACAATCAGAAAACAAAAGATAAATGGCAGTACTAAGTTCTCATGTATCAATAATCACCCTAAATATAAATGGATTGAATTCACCAATCAAAAGACAGAGTAGATGCATGGATTAAAAAACAAGACCTAACTATATGCTGCCTTCAGGAAACTGAGATCTAAAGACAAACATAGGCTCAAAGTGAAGGGATAAAGATGATACTTTAAGTAAATGATAACCAAAAGAAAGCAGGAATAGCCCTGATCATATCAGACAAAATAGACTTGAGGCCAAAAAAAGGTAACAAGAAACAAAGATGGATATATAATGAGATATATATATATATATATATATATATATATATATATATTTATATAATGATAAAGGAGATAATCCATCAAGAAGATGTAACATTTATTAATATACATACACTTAACATAGGAGTATCAAAATATATAAAGCAATTATTAACAGACCTAAAGGGCAAAATTAACAGCAGCACAATAATAGTAGGACACTTTAACACCTCACTTATACGAATGGCTAGATCATGCAGACAAAAAGTCAACAAGGAAACATCAGCCTTAAATGAAACATTACACCAAACGGACTTAGATATATATAGGACATTCCGTCTAAAAGCAGCAGAATACATTCTTCTCAAGTGCATATGGAACATTCTCAAGGATAGACTACATCTTGGGACACAAAATAAGTCTCAAATTTAAGAAGACTGAAATTATATCAAGCATCTTTTCCAACCACAATGCTATTAAACTAGAAATCAACGGCAAGAAGAAAGCTGGAAAAATCACAAATATGCAGAGACTAAACAACATGCTACTGAACAACTAGTTTGTCAGTGAAGAAATCAAATGAGAAATCAAAAAATATCTGAAGACAAATGAAAATAAAAATACAGCAGAACAAAATCTATGGGATTCACCAAAGGCATTACTAAGAAGTTTATAGCAATAGAGGCCTACCTCAAGAAACAAGAAAAATTTCAAATATGCAATCTAACCTTACACTTAAAGGAACTAGAAAAAGAACAAATGAAGTCCAAAGTCAGTAGAAGGAAGGAAATAATATAAATCAGAACAGAAATAAATGAAATAGAGACTAAGAAGACAATAGAAAAGATCAATGAGACTAAAAGCTGGTTCTTTGAAAATATAAATAAAGTTGAAAACCTAGCTAGACTAAGAAAAGAAAAAGAGAGAAGGCTCAAATAAAGAAAATCAGAAACAAGAGAAGTTACAATGGATGCCATAGAAATACAAAAGATTATAAGACACTACTATGAACAGCTGTGTACCAACAAATTGGACAACCTAGAAGAAATGGATAAATTCTTAGAGTCATGCAAACTTCTAAGATGAAATCATGAAGAAGTAAAAAATCTGAATAGACCAATCACTAGTAAGGAGATTAAAATAGTAATAAAAAATCTCCCAAAAAACAAAAGTCCAGGACCAGATGGCTTCACTAGTGAATTCTACTAGACATCCAGAGAAAATGTAATACCTATCCTTCTCAACTCTTCCAAAAAATTGAAGAGGAAGGAATGCATCCTAACTCATTTTATCAGGCCCACACTATCCTGATACCAAAACCAGATGATGACAAAACACACACACAAAATTATAGGTCAGTATCTCTGATGAACATAGATGTAAAAATCCTCAACAAAATATTAGCAAACCAAATACAACAACATGTTAAAAAGATCATACACCACAATCAAGAGGGATTTGTTCCAGGGATGCAAGGATGGTTCACCACCCACAAATCAATTAATGTGATACACCACATTAACAAATTAAAACATAAAAATCATATGATCATCTCAACAGATGGAGAAAAAGCATTTGACAAGATTCAACATCCATTTATGATAAAAACTCTCAATAAAATGGTATAGAAAGAACACACTTCAACATAATAAAGGCCATATATGACAAATCCATAGCTAGCATCATAGTCAACAGTGAAAAACTGAAAGCTATCCCTCTAAGATCAGAAACAAGAAAAGGATGCCCATTATTACCACTCTTATTCAAAACAGTATGGAAAGTCCTATCCAGAGCAATTAGGCAAGAAAAAGAAATAAAAGGCATCAAATTGAAAAAGGAAAAACTGTCACTATTTGCAGATGCTATGATTTTATGTATAGAAAACCCTAAAGACTCCACCAAAGAACTATTAGAAATAATAAATGATTACAGTAAAGTTGCATGGTAAAGTTAATATACAAAAATCTCTTGCATTTTTATACACTAACAACAAATAAGCAGAAAGAGAAATTAATAAAAAAAATCCAATTTACAATCGTAACAAAAAGAATAAAATATCTAGGAATAAATTTAACCAAAGAAGTGAAAGACCTGTACACTGAAAATATAAGACACTGTTGAAAGAAATTGAAAAAGACAAATAAGTGGAAAAATATTCTGTGCTCATGAACTGGAAGAAGTAACATTGTTAAAATGTCCATATTACCTAAAGCAATCAATGCAATCCCCATCAAAATCCCAATGGCATTTTTCATGCAAATAGAACAAAAAAATCCTAAAATTCTTATGGAACCACGGAAGACCCTGAATAGCCAAAGCAATCCTCAGAAAAAAGAATAAAGCTGGAGGAATCACACTCCCTCATTTCAAATTATACTATAAACCTATAGTAATCAAAACAGCATGGTATTGGTAGAAACACACACACACACAAATCAATGGAACAGAACTGAGAGTCCAGGAATAAACCCACACATACAGGGACAACTGATTTACAACAAAGGAGCCAAGAACATACAATGGAGAAAGAAAAGTCTCTTCAATAAATGGTGCTGAGAAAACTGGATAGCCACATGCAAAAAGAATGAATGAACGTAAACCACTATCTTACACCATACACAAAAATTAACTCAAAATGGATTAAAGACTTGAATTTAAGACATGAAAGCATAAAACTCCTAGAAGAATACATAGGCAGTATGCTCTTTGACATTTCATCTTAATAATATCTTTTCGGATATTTTTTCCTCAGGCAAGGGAAACAAAAACAAAAATAAACAAATGGGACTCATCAATAACTAGCTAATAAAATAAACAAGCAGGACTACATCAAACTAAAAATCCTCTGCACAGCAAAGAAAACCATCAACAAAATGAAAAGGAAACCTACTGAATGGGAAAAAATATTGGCAATTCATACACTTGACAAGGGGCTAATATCCAAAATATGCAAAGAACTCATACAACTCAATAGCAAAAAATCAAACAATCATTTAAAAATGGGCAGATGATATGAATAGACATTTGCCCATAGAAGACATGTAGATGGCCAACAGGTACATGAAAAGCTGCTGATCATCATTAATCATCAGGGAAATGCAAATCAAAACCACAGTGAGCTATCACCTCCCACTTGTTCGAACGGCTATTATCAAAAAGACAAGTGTTGGTGAGGATGCAGAGAAAAGGGAACCCTTGTGCACTCTTGGTGGGAAGGTAAATTGGCACAGCCACTGCGGAAAACAGTATGAAATTCCTCAAAAAATTAAAAATAGAACTACCATATGATCCAGCTATTCCACTTCTGGGTATTTGTCTGAAGAGAATGCAAATACTAATCGGAAAGGTATATGTACTCCTATGTTCACTGTAGCATTATTTACAATAACCAAGATATGGAAGCAACCTAAGAGTCTATCAATTGATGAATGGATAAAGAAATTCTGGTGTGAGTGATGTCACTAAGATGGGGAAATGGGTCATTTTTGACTTCACTCTCTCTCAAAAGAAGAAATGCTAACAACTATTCAAGAACAAGACATCACTGAGAGGATCCTAGAACACAGAGGTGAGGCTGAAACACCCCCTGAACCTCGGAGACCAAGACAGACTGCTTTCCAAGGGCACGAAAAGCTGCATGTTGACCGCTTTGCCGCTCCCCCAGGCCAGTGCAGGCACACATGGTGAGGTCTCCCCTGAGCCTCTGTTCCTTCAGTGGGGAAAGAGAACACAGGGGGACAAACAGCGCCTGCTCCCCATCTTTGGGGTTGCTTTGTGGGAGCCCCCATTCTGATTTCGCATCATGAGGATTGCAAAGGAATCTGCAGGGCTTAACCACTGGGAATCTGTGAAGGAGAAGGCTTGCAACAACCAGCGCACAGACCTTGGCCAACTGGCTGCTTTGCTCATCTGTAGAACCAAGTTGGGGGCACACTCCAACAGGGAACTTGGCGGGGTACAGATCTACCTAATTCGCATCTTCAAACAAGGAGTTTTCTGGCCCTAGAGCCTGGTTTGCCTAAGCCCAGGCAAAGAGCGGAGTCACAGGCCGGCCTGCGGGGGAGTGTGCCTTCCGGCCCTATCCAACCAGAAGGGCTGGCAGTAACCCCTGGAAGCTGTGCAGCCCAGCAGTGCTTCAGATGAGAGACAGGCAGGCAGAGCTGACAGCCCCAGAGCAAAGCCAGTACACTGGGAACATTACCTATTAGTTGTCTATTGCTGCATAACAAATTGCCATATATTTAGGAGCTTAGAACAACACGTTTTCACCTGTCTGTATAGCTCAGAAGTCAGGATTCAGCTGAATTGGGTTCTCTGCTCAGGCTTTCTCAAGGCTGAAATCAGGAGCCCGAAGGGCTGCCTTACTTTCTGAAGCTCAGGGTTCTCTTCCACGCTCATTCATGCTGTGGGCTGGATTCACTTCCTTGCACTTGTAGGACCAATGCCTCTTTTCTGCTGTCGGCTTGGGGTGGGTCTCAGCTCCTAAAGATCTTACCTTGTCATGTGGCTCCCTCCTTATGCCTCGAATCTGTCTTTCAGGAGAGGCCCAGGTTCTTTTAAGGGCTGACTTGATTAGGTTTGGCCCCTCTGGATAATCTTTCTTTTGATCAGCTCAAAAGTCAAGGGTCAGTAATCTAATCTCCAGCGTGATATTCCATCCTAAACGCAGGTTCAGAATGCACCCAGGAGGGAATTATACAAAGTGTGTACACTAGGGGGCAGTGTTCCAGGGGGCCACCTTAGAATTCTGCCTACCGCATTGGTCCATTATGTTGATGGTCAAATTAACTATCACAAGCCAGAAATTCAAATGAGATGCTAGTGAAAAAAACGATCAAATGATCTTCCCTAGCAAAGACGTGAGTTTATCACTTATTTCATCAGTTGAGTCTTACAGCACTTATACTTCACTATGACCATTTCTTAGTGTGCCACCATCTTGTTAAGGATCTGTGCAATCCTTTCTAATATTTTCTACTTATTCTTTCCTGTTCTATTTTATGACATTTTTTTTTAAAGATTGGCACCTGAGCTAACAACTGTTGCCAATCTTCTTTTTTTATTTATTTATTTTTCTCTGCTTTTTCTCCCCAAATCCCCTGGCACATAGTTGTATATTTTAGTTGTGGGTCCTTCTAGTTGTGGCATGTGGGACCCCGCCTTAGAGCGGCCTGGAGAGTGGTGCCATGTCCACGCCCAGGATCCAAACCTCGCAAACCCTGGGCCATCCAAGCGGAGCATGAAAACTTAACCACTCGGCCATGGGGCCAGCCCTGTGACATTTTTTTAAAAGTTGATTATGATTCAAAGTGAATTTCACAAAATGGATTTCATGATCCATGATTTGAAAAACAGTTGTAAGGAACAAATTTTAATTAGTAATCTCGAAACATTTTTCCTGATAGAAACACTCAAATATATTTATGCAAAAATAATTATCTCTAAATAAATTAATATGGCCTAATTATAGATGCAGATAGATAATTTCAAAACTTTACTTAACATTATTACAAGATAATTAGCAATATCATTGCAGGCCACAAGAGGGCAGCATCTGTTCTAAGTATATTTTCGGCTTAAATGTGCTCTGTTTTCCAGCGAGTAGGTATTCTGGTGATTGAATTATTTATCTTGTACTAGTATAAGCAAAAAATGATTTATGCTTGGCAATTGAGAATCAGTCCTGTCAAAACCAAAAGAACTACAATTTATTTTTTTTGTCTGATCCAAGAGAATCAGCTGAATTCTTTTTTTATTCCTTCTTTCTTTCTTCTTGCATTTCTCTTACTCCATTTTCTTTTTCCCTGCTTTTTCTTTTTTGTCCTGTCTGTCTATCTCTCACCTATGTTCCAGAACAGGTGGTCCATGTAAGGCCCAATAACCATGGGCCCTGAGGAAGTGTCAGTCATAAACATTTTATGCTGACTCAGATTCATTGTAGAGTCCCTCAGTTTCCAGCTGAACTTGACCTCCACCACCTCTCTTGTTACCTATGCTAACCAGTGGCTCTTGTGGTGTCACTTTTGCGAACTGATACCACTCTCTTAACGTGTGTGAGAGGGGAGTCCTGCCCGGAGATGAGTCAGCACATTTAATCACGGGTTCTTAGACTGTTAGGCCTTTTCAGGCTTAATTCTCATTATGAATGTAGAAGGAAATGTACTATTTTGAATCCCTTCTTCTCACCTCTTACTCTGGACCCACTACGGTTTCACCTTAAAATCGTGGTCTAATTTAACATCACCCTGTGACTCAGTCAACAGGAAATAGAGAAGAGGGCCTGAACGTTCTAGATAGATATGGAATGAATTCCCTGCCTTTTGTTTTACTTAGGCCCGTATTTGTCACAGGTGATAACACTGACCTTTCGTGTGTATTTGTTTCAGACGGTTCTATTTTGGGAGGAGGTGGGTTAACCAGATCATGTTTCTACATTTTTAAAGGGCCTGCAGTGCATGAGTACAGCTACCTATGTGAATTTCATATTCTTTCTTCTTACCACTGTGCCCCTTCGGGAGTTTTTGCACTTGACCTGTTTTCTCTTGCCTTTGGGCCTCTACATTTGGTGCTTGCGCTGCTCAAAGTCCTGTTCCCACAGCCCTTTCCTTGTCTCGGTTCCCTGCTTCAGGAGTCACCTGAAACTGCTTCTGGGAAGTGTGGCCTTGGCTAGTGTGTCTTAAAGTTCCTCATCATCCGGCATTGTAGGTGCCTGTGGACTTGTCGCTGTCTCTTAACAGACTATACCCCTTCAAGACCAAGACTGTGCCGCTTCCTAGACCTGTCATGGTGCCTGGCCCCTAGTGGGCACACAGGAGCCTTTTTGTAGAACACAATCAGAAATAACTGCTGATGCTGTTGTTAACCTTGAGTGGATAGACAAGGTCCTTGATAGAAAAGTTGGTAGACAAGGTCTTGTGGGTAGAAAGAGGACAGCGTGGCAGGGGTGTGGGAGATTAGATGTGCTTGGATGGCAGAGGTGTCCAATACAGGGTGAGATGAGGTCAAGAAATTGTGGGGAAAGGGACGTGTAAGCTGACGATGGACACATCAAGAGTCTGAAGAGGTTTGGGAGGTGTGGGTTGCAAATATAGCTAAAGACTTTGGTTTCGGGAGGGACAGGCAACAGGTCTTCAGCTTGGCATCCTTTATTCTGGTTCTCACGACCACCAGGAGGCACAGAAGGCCAGCCGGCTGCTTGGGGCTGGAAGGAGGCGCCAACTCAGAAGGGTGGCCTGGCAGAGCAGAGGGGACTCATGCTCTGTGTACCACAGGCGCTTGCCCTGGACCCTGAGTGGAATCTGGAGAGGAGAAGCCACCTATTCTGGAGGGAGGGGAAGTAACATCCTGCCAGGTGGAAAAAACCCAAAACTACAAGTTTGCTAGAGCTCTGCGCTCCCGATTTTATTCCGAAAGACATGCTCCTTTCTTTCTTCTTCTTTTAAAAATCTCATTACAAAAACTCCAAGTTCCTCATAGAAAAAAAAAGTTATTGTAACTCTTCAGCATCACATTCCTCCTTCACACACAGTCTCCCAGGTCCTGGAACCTAAAAGGCAACCCCGAACACTCAACACCCATCCCACCCGTCTGCGCAGGGACTGCCCAGCCGGGCGGAACTCATCTTTCCCTCCTTCCCAGAAGCGACGGGGCCCTGGGTTTGCTGTGGCCTGGAGTGTCCGAGCAACCCCGGTGGCAAGATCGTGATTTCAGCGCTTGAAATGGAAATAGGCCTAGCCTAGGGGAGAGCAGTTCAGAACCTGCTTTGTGAGGAGCACAGAATGGCATATGGTTCCACAGTTAAGGATTCCAGAATCAACCTTTTTAAACCACAGTTTGAAGATGGCTTGGGGAAAAAACTGTTATTACTAAAACCCAAAAATGAGCCATATTCTGGAAACTGGATAGTTTCTCTCCTGTGAATGCAGATATTCTCCCTGTGGTCAGGGAATGGCAAACCCTCAGAAGAGAACGATTTTCAGAAAGTTAATAGATGAATGCTGAGTCGCTTTGCTGCCATCACAGATGATAATTCAATTGATGAAAACAAACCAAGTTTTTCTTAATTCAGAACAAGTATTTGGGAAGGCACAGAAGATTGTTCGCTATGGATGCATGTGGGAACATTAAGAGGAGGGGTGAGCTGAGCATGTCTCCTTTACGTTTCTTTTTTATTTTGTTTTTCATAACTATGCCTAAAAGGAGGAGACTAATAAAATAACTATCTAAAGAGCAGGGCATATGTATGATGGGTGAAAAGATCCAAGTACAAGAACAGTCACTGAGATACTTTTTATAGTAGTGAAAAAGAGGAAATAATCTAGATGAGCATCAGTAGAAATATGGGTGAAAGACCATGGGCCACAGTGGAACACTGTATAATAGTTAAATGTTAAATTGAATGAGCTAAATTATATGGTATAACATGGAAAAATCTTGACAACTTTTTTCAAGTTTATTGACATCTAATTAACACATAATGAAAGCGTAATTTTGAATGAAGAAAGCAAGTGACAATATGCACAAAATGAGAACATTTATGTAAATGGTGATGTTAAAACAAAATGACAAATTGTATACATTTGTAACAAAACTTGAAAATACAGGAAAGGATAAATCCTAAGTTCAGGATGTTGATTTTCCAGGGGATGGGAGAGGAAGGGGATGGGGGCATGGGGATCACAGCTGAAACTATAGTGGCATATTTTTAAAAATAAAATTCTGAAACCAATATCCCACAATTAAATTTTTGTGACAGATACATTTATGTCTGTTATATTATATTTTGTTATTTTTCATAGTTTTGAAATATAAAAATAAATTTAAGGAGACCTATGAATGTAGGCATCTAAAAGTTGAGCCTCAGATAAGAACGATTCTGAGAACACTCAGTTTATCGGTTCTTAGCCCTTTCAAACAGAAACCCCATTTCATTAAATTGTGCCTACCTGATGCTGTGACTCTGAGAAATCACTGGGGAAAGGAGAGGTGGCAGGAGGGATGGGGAATGCAAACCCATATAAGTCTTGGCGACCAGGAGGTTTTTATTTCCTCACAAATGGGGACTCTTTGAAGGGAACGGTAGTCTTTGATCTTCCTGAACCAACTCAGCATATCCAGCCAAGTGCTGGGAACACAAAGGCAGCTAAAAATATCAATAACAAAACTTTTGGTTGTTCTTCTGAACAGCTCAAAGCAGGTTCACACGGATTCCCTCATGTCGCCTCCCTGGGGTCCTGAGAATCTGATTCGGATCGCATTACCAGCGCCACTCTGCCAATCCCAGTGGTCCCATCCTGTTCAACATGGAACCGGAGGGCTCTGTTCTAAGAACAATGACTTGGGAAGGCCTGCTGAGATAGGCTAGTCTGGATTGCATTTGGCTCATCTCATTACCGGATTGATAAAGGTCGAGAACAATGACAGTGTGTTCCTCTGTTGGATTTTATTGAAAGGAACTTGCACTCAATATTCCTGACTGTGACAGAGCCTTAGTATATTTTCTCTCAGTGCCTGTATAAAATTTCTGAGAGTTTTCATGGCTTTTGTCTATAAACTAGTGTTTTGAGAAAGATAGTAAGAGTTGCATCCAGATGATTCAGGAAAACTAGAAATCCGTGTTCATTGGGCCCAAGATACTCATGCTTTCTTGGTAAAAGAAGATGAGGATACACGTTTAACAATGTCCCGACAGAGTTGATTATTTATATCACAGGTCAGCTACTAAGTAGAGAGCCAGAGAGCACTGGCACACTGTTTTGTTTACTTAGTAGAGATCTTTCTGCCATTATCATCCTAATTTCTAATAACTATCTTTTGATGCACCGCAAATAGTCTGATTGTTTCCAAAGGATAAAGAAAACACCCTGGATATTAGAATGTAAGTTTTATAGCTTCTTTCGGCTGTTGTGTGGTGGTAAAGTGGATGTTGGTTTGGCTCTAGGCCCAGCTACCTTAGCAAGGAAAATGATTCTACAGAATGCGGAGAAATTAAAGACATCAGTCAATCTCTTCCTGGATAGTAGGTAGCAACTTGTGATTGAAGAAATTATCTCTGTAGGGACCAGAATGGGAGCTAAGGAGGCAGAAATGAAAGTGGAAGCCCAGAGCCCTCACAGTGGAAGCAACATGGTGTGATTTCTACCCTAAGGGATGGAGTCGGGTGGCATGGTTGGGAAGGAAGAAGAGCGATCATTTGGAGGAAGAAGATGGGAAGATTCTACTGTTGCTCGTGGCTACAGACGTGACATTTCAGTTAGACTGGACTTTCGATTTTGGTGGAAAGGAAAGAGAAAAATACTTAGTTTTGAGCTCTTACTATGTTCTAGGCATCTCGTTGAACATTTTAAAATAAGTTTTAAATTCACTTGTCAACATGTAGTTGTACATTATTACAGTATTGTTTTTAGAAGAGAAAACCAAGCTTAGAGAGATTTACTTCCCCAGGGTCATGTGTCTAGTAAATAGGGGGAGGTGGAATTTAAATCTAGGTTGGTACTTGACTTTGAAGCCATGTTTATTCTACGATTCAACATTTGGGCCATGAAGTGGGTTATAATGCAAATGAGAGCATCCAGGTGCATAAACACAACACACACATTCACTCACTCATATGCTTTCATTGTGTTTACAGAAGGGATTTCTAAAGTGGGGGACGTGTCACCCAGTGGGTACACAGGCTGATTAGTTGAGAGTATGGGAAGAAAATATTAGAACTTTTACTTGTATTTTCATCTCAGCTTTTAAAAATTGCTACTTTGTGTACATCTTATAATATATATACTACATTATTTATATCATATATATGTGTGTGTATATATGTATGTGTATATATATGTGTGTGTGTGTTTATATACACATATAAGATATGTGATCAAAAAAGTTTGGAGAGTGGAGATATAGACCAGAGGCTGGGAAATTACAGACTGTGGATCAAATCTGGCCCATTACCTGACTTTGTAAAGTTTTACTGGAACGGAGTCATGCTCACTTGTTTACATGTTGTCTATAGCTGAACTGCGTAGTTGCTACAGGGACCATATGGCCTACAAACTCTAAAATGTTTCCTGTGCAGCTTTTTACAGAAACATTTTTCCATGCCTGATTTAGACCAGGAAGTAGGAGTAGACAATACAAATTTTGAAGCAAACCTTTGACCTTAAACATAGTTGATATTTAATCACTGTTCTGCCTAGAAGTGGATACAGCCCAATGTCTCTGAATGATCATAAATCGACTTTTAAGTTAGTACTTGCTATCTCATTATCTAAAATCCTGCATCTTATCAACCAGTTCTGTGTAACATAGGTCACGATGAGCAGGCAGAAGAGTTGACACAGAAAAACTAAAGGGAAATCTGCATTACTGAACAAAAAAGGATGCTTTCTATAACAGCCAGCGTTAACCTGCCTGCCTGAGATGTGGCTCTCGGGCATACTGCCTCTATTCTCACTCAGCTGCAGAAACTGCAGAATTGTAAGCTCTGTCTTGCTTGGTGCCTTAGTTAATCCTGACCAACTTGGCCTCAACCCCACCAGCAGCTGGTTTCTGGAGTAATTCTGGGATTGGATTTGCCTGGAGCCCAGATTTGCTCTTGAGTGTCCCTTTGGGATAAAGCCTAAACCACAAGCTACTAAGCTAGGGCTGTGACTACTCTTTAACCCTTATCTGCCCTTATGCCCACAAATATCCTGTTCCAATTGTGTGGTTTCGCTTCCTTCCTCACTCAAAGCTCTCCAGGATCATGATGCCACCATTTGGGGATCTGAAATGGTGCCCTACTTAACCCATCGTCTCAGGCAACTTAGGAGTTAAAGCAGCCTGGATTCCAACTGCATTTCTTCTTGCGCTCGGACACTGTGCTTTGGGCTGCTGGCCACTCCAGCAAGACTTGGCCTTATAGTTCAGTTAGCTTTTCTAGCCCATTCTCTGCAGATCCATCCTCACTTCCCCCTCTCTGGCAGCTGATTTTGAGGCCTCAGCCTGCCCTGCAAGTAAGAACATAAGGGTTTTGTCCACAGTCTTGCTTCCGACTTCCTAAGCAGTAAAATATGAGCTTCAAATATTTGAAATAAACAGGGTAGCAGAACAAGCCACTTATGAGATAAATCAGTCACAACTAAGATATTTCTCAAATGATTAAGCATCTTGCCTGTAAGCCCAGTTCCTCATATGAGTTCTTAACAGCTTTCTCAACCCTTTTCAGGACAGGAGAGTTCATCAGAGGTCTGAACCCTTCTATGGTCTGGTGATCAGAGGTTAATAATTCCCTCTAGCAATGACTCCTACACTCAGTGGAGACTGTGACCTTGCAATACTGCTCCAGGCCTCACGGGCTCTCGCCAGGGCCCCTAGTCCGCAAACAGGGGAATATCCTCTTATATTGTCCAATGAGTTCAGCAAAATATAGCATTGATGCCTATTTGCTGCCTGACATTACAAGGCAGTGGGGCTGACCCACCAGCCACTACCCAGTCATTAAGGATGCCCGCAGATTGTTACCTTGCTTTTTGTTTGGATAATCTTGAGGGAAAACTAACTATCCTCTTGGATCTAGTCCTTTATAATTCTTGTAAAGATTCTCAATATCATGGAGAATGCCTTCAAGAAGATGGCTGATTTTGTACCTGTCTTGCTTCTTCCACCCCCAGACAGACTCTTCAACACATAAATCAGACTAGGTTTCTTCCCTGATTAAAATCTCTCATGGTTTCCCACAGCCATAACGAGAGATCACAAGGCTCTGCACAATCCGGTCCTGCCTGCCTCTCCATACTCTTCGCCCTTCTCATGCTTTAGCCGCATTGCACTTCTACGCTTATTTCCACCCAGGCCTTTGCAGTTGCTAATCCCTCTGCCTAGCATGCTCTTTCCTAGATGTTTGTGGGGATGGCTCAGTCTTATTACCTATGTCTTAGCACAAATGCCACTTCCTCAGAAAAGTCTTCCCGGATCACCCTGGTGACAATAGATGCTCCAACTCCCACTCACCCTTTTCCCCTGTTACTCTATTTTATTGTCTTCATAGCTTTATCATTCTTCGGATTTATGTTATTTATATTATTTATGTCTTTGTTTGCTTGTTTATTTATCATTCATTCATGTCCACATTCCAACAAGAATAAGTTCCGTGCAGGCAGAACTTCATTCGTCTTGTTCACTACTTTATATTCAGAAAATAGTAGTATGCTGTCAATAAACATATCTGGACAAAAGATTGAATGAATAAATGAGGTCATGACTAGTTTTCTCCACTACTTCTTACATCACCTATCATCTTCCAGGAAGTATTTCATCTCCGTGAGATCCTTGGGCACATCCTCTCAACCAGGCCCCACATTTCTCATATACTTTCCAGAAAATCCCTAAATTGACTTTTAAGTCAAGACCTGCTGCATCTCTGTAGACAGAAAGGAAACTCAATTGCTCAGCCCTCCCCTTCTAAAGTGCTAGCAAAACAGTTCCTCTAGCTTCCATACAGTTAAGCTTGCGCACAATTGTTGATGAGAAGCCCCCAAAACTTTCTCTGCTAAATACTTACAGAGTCTTAGAAATTTATTGGATTAAATAATGGAAGTGAGAAGGCTATGAAAAGTTTAAAATATTGTGCAAATTAAGATTACATATGTATTTTATTTTATTTTTTTTAAGATTGGCCCTGAGCTAACACCTGTTGCCAATTTTTTTTTCTTTGTCTTCCCAAAACTCCCCAGTCCATAGTTGTATATTCCAGTTGTAGGTCCTTCTAGTTGTGCTATGTGGGACACTGCCTCAGCATGGCTTGATGAGCCATGCTAGGTCTGCACCCAGGATCTGAACCAGCGAAACCCTGAGCCGTCCAAGCAGAGTACATGAACTTAACCACCCGACCATGGGCCCGGCCCCACATGTATATCTTAGAGACATCTTGTTTTATTGATTTGGAGAAATATACTATCTTAAAAGAGACTATTTAGATACAAAATGGTAGCCAATAACAGTTTTTCAAATAATGTTTAAACCATACATTTTAATGAATTTCAGTGCAATTGGTCATGCAGGTATATCAGTAAGGGTTTGATCAGAGAAGCAGAACCACACTGAGTCATAAAAGGGATTCATTATAGGGTTTGGCACTATGTAGTTATGGGAGCTGGCTAAGCTGTTATGGAAGTATGTTGTCCTTGTGGCTAGTGCTGAGCCTAGGTCAGCTGGGAGGAGTCAGAAAGGGAAGCAGAACACAAAGTGTGGGAGGTCAAGGACAAAGTGAAACCCCTGAAGAGGAACTGGAATGTGTGCCTGTCTCTCACTGGAACTCATGGCGGTCTCTGATAGCTTCCAAGCTTCCCACTTTGATGATGTGGGTGACTGCAAAAGAGCTGGTGCGCTTCGCTGGGGAGAAGTTGAAGGAGGAGATCTGTGAGGAGCTGGAAGAACTAAGGCCTGGGTATTGCTCCACGCCAACACAGTGACCCAGCACATCTGCGACACTGTGCACGATGTGAGCTACAGCAGGGCCTGCCTCTCAACCCATCTTCCCAGTGTAAACACGGCTGCTGCTTCTCTCCTACCTTTTAAATCTCAAATTTTTCTTTTGGCCTATTCTAACTCAAACAATGCAGAGAAACATGGTTCTAGTTTAGCTGATTTCACACAAGACCAAGTCACTTTAAGTAAATAGCAGATTTTACAAGGTTCTATAATCCATACAGCCATAAATATATATTTCTTTGAAGTTCATTGATTCCAGATAATCCTGGGTACTCATCTAGACTTCACCTCCAACCAGCATCTCACCTTTAGGAAGTCACTTAAACACCTTGACCTTAAGATAGTGCACTGGCTAAGGGCATTTATATTGTCTCTCTAAATGTCTTTCCAACTCCATGATGTCCTGCCTGTAAGATTTACCTCCTTATTATTTTTTAATTAAAAAAATGCTTATAGAAAACTCAACCAATAAACGTGATCTTTGATAAATGGGCATACCTATATGCTGGTTCTAAATCTATGAAGTTTTAAAATACTTCTTATTTTTTTAAGTTATACACTGAACTCTTTGTGGATGAAATGGCATGATGTGTGGGATTTGCTTCAAAATAATAAGGGAAGAAGGAAATGCCCGGGAGGGAAGGGAGTAAACATGAAATACAATAGACCATAAATTAATAATGGCTGAAGTTCATAATTATTGAATGTGGGTAATGAGTTCATTACACTATTCTCTCTACTTTTGTACATGTTTGAAATTCTCCGTAATAAAGAGTTTATAAAAGCATTGCATGCTGAAAAGCTTTGGTTGTTACATTTTGTTTTTCCCTCATTTTATTTTATTATTAACTAAGAAAAATGAGGTGTTACTAGTCTATTGTAAGATCCCCAGGAAGACAAAGCCCTGTGCCCATATGCTCATTTATATCTATAAATTATTCCCTTCCTAGCCCCCAGGTTGCAAGCCCAGACCTGGGAACTTTTGTTACTCACACAGCAGAACATTAAAACATTCAACACGCAAAATTTAATACAATCCCCTGTTTTCAATGAGGCGCTTCACCCTGGGCCTCCCCTGCTCTCTCTCCTCACAGAGCCTTTTTGGTCCAACTTCACGAGAGAATAATCTCCCGTCGTGTATCGTGTTGAAGGGAAGAGTAACCCAGCTGTAACAGTCAGAGTCGGGGAGTAGATCTGGAAGACTAATGCACTGAAATGGTTAGACTTCCAAATGAGTCCTATTTTATCAACCTCCTCCCACAACAGCCTGATGAGCTGGGATCTGAGGTAGCGACTGACCTCAGTCACATAGAACTCTGCTGGGCTCCAGTGAGTCAGCTGGAATTTTCATCTTCTAAAATGTTATTGACATATATTACTTCTGAACGTCTCATCTACAATTCTTTTTGTTCTTATTAACTGGTATAATTTTTATCCTTCATTCTAAATTTTAGAACTTAATGGGTGCTAGAGTAAAAAGCATTTTTTTAATCCAATCGTTTTAGCTGGAAATCCTTGCGTGAGTGTGTCAGTCCAGATCATTGTATCTCCTTGTTTTCGTAGAGCTCATGTCAGGTGTCTTACATGGATCTACAATTCTTCCTCACAAATTAACTGGCTGTATATCTCAAACCAGGCCTGCCTGGACTTGCAGTATCTGCTGGGCTCATCTGCTGAGCCAGATTCCTACTTTTAGAATCTTTGGATCACTCCTGTCTCTCCTGACACAAGTAATGCTTCGTTGGATAGATTTATTATTCTAGCTTAACCAAATCACTCACGGTGATTATTACTATCAAAAGCATTCAGATGCACTACGGAAGAGTACATTTATCTGTATTTAAAAGCAGAAGTCAGGCTAATTCTACCTCCTGGAAGGTTACAGTGCCAAATCCTACGTAAGCAAAACAGGCAGCTCCAGTGATGTCAGTTGGGTCCATTTGCAGGTCCAGTGAAAGGGGATTGTCTTTGTCTTACAGGGATTGAAAGTTCCTTCTGGTCATTTTCTTAGTAGGCTGTAAAGGATCTTTGGAGTGAGTGCCAGGCTTCTAGAGGTGATGGTGATAGCTCCCTTCTGTCCACCTCTCAGAGCTTTGGTGGAGAGGGATGGCCAGGGAAAGGAGGAGATAGGGCACCAATAGGCACTCTGGGCAGTTTGCAGGGCCCAGTGGAATGGGGCTCCCTTTCCCACCTCCTACCTTCGCCTAAATCTGCAAGCTCTAAAGACAATCCCAGTTCTGAGAGGGTTTATGATCCTGTACCAGTTTGCAAAGCTGCCCTTGGAATGTGTACTTTAAAATCTCTGCTTTGACTTAGACACTTGTCTTCACTCTAAAGGGAGCAGTTTTGATTTAGAAATTAAGGCCAAATACTTAAATGCAGAAAGCCCCTAAATTCTGTGGACGTCTATTTTTACCTGTTTGCTTCTTGTTGCAAGACACGGAGAAGGCCTCTGATAACAGCACTTGTTTTTCTTCACTTTCTTTTGTTTCTTCTCTTCCTCTGTTTTTCCTCTTCGATTATTATTATTTAACCTTCCTTGAGTTCCTGATATTCGAAATTTAAAAAAACAAAGTGGTAAGGCATAGTTCCTGTCTTCAAGGAACTTATAGTCCAGACAATAATGTTTACCATTGAGATTGTTATTTAGTTAAGAAGAGAAGAAAATATTTCAGAAAGAACTAGATTTTCATTTTCCCTGTTTCTCTTCATTTAAAATTAAATTCTCTACTCTCTGCTCCACTTTATCTCTGCAAAAACATTGTCATCATCATACATGAGCCTTCCAAATTTGTTTTTTATAACTCACATGCCACCTGCATTTGCTCAACTCCCCTGTTTTTTCACAGAGGGATGTGTCATCTTTGGTTTGGGTTTGTTAGTCCTTAATTAAGAAGTCTGCCTCAAACCCACCCATCCCTTTTGTGTGGGGGAGGTTCCTTCCTTTCCCCTGAAATACAACTGACTGTAAATGAACTTCCCATCTGTTTCATATTTCTGTGTGCACATGATTAGAGTTGGTTTCTCCCATTATCTTAATTGAATCCATCTTCTACATGTAAACATTTTTAAAGAAAATGCAAATTGTGCAAGGCTAGACAAAGACCTTAAGTTTGAGACTTCTTTTTGTTGTTAATTGGCTGAATATCCTATGCTCCACAGGCATGCTTTTGCCTCAGTTTTCCAATCCTGGGAATTCCCTTTAGAGTAATGGCTCTGTTTATTTCAAAGATGTTAGAGATAAGAAAAAGGCTACATACATAGGCATGGAATGTTGACATTTCTGTTTAAACCACTTTTGAGACTGTGGAATATCACAAATAGGGCTCCCCATTGCCATGACGTGGAACAAGAACATGTAATGTTTTGTATTTCTTTTGTGTAGTTCAGTGTTTGTTTTCAATTTATTAATCAGCTGCATGCCTTTGTGCTTATTCTGGGGCAAGTTATATTGTTCTGATGAGAGAAGATAAGCTTAAATGAGTCCATCTCACAAAGATAACTTTCTCTGCCTTATAATTCTCTCTCTTGGTCTTTTCACACTGTGTCTTTGCTTCTATATCCATATGTTATTTTTCCACTTGCTTGAGGTGAAACTAACTTTAAAAAGTCTGACAGTGAGGTTAAATTTTCTCCTTGTTCAAACAAACAATAAAAAAGATCTAAGTCCGTAAGTTTGTAGGGGATAAAAATGAAGGGTAACTCTTCTTCTTCTATATTCAGATATTTTCTTTTAAGCTTACTTAGTTCATCGCTGGCATTCTTTCTGCTCTTGTTGTACCTTAAGAGGAAAATTTGTTCCCATAAAATAGACAGCAGTTTCATCGCCCATGGATTCTTTATTTTATAAAATTGAGGATTTCTATAATGCTTTAAGAATATTATTTGATTTACCAAAATCTGATTCACCCACAGATTTTCAAGAAATTGCATGAAATCATGGACATCAGTTTCCACAAAGCAGTCAGTCATCTTTTAAAACATTAATCAGGTGATATCTTGTCTCTCCTTAAGATCCTATTTAGGTTTTCTATTGTATTTGGAATAGAATCCAAACTACGTCCTGTGGCCTTCAAGGCCCAGTGTCACTTGACCCTAGCCCAGCCCTGCAATGTCTCTTTCACTAATTTCCTTTTGCTTACTACATGCTCTTACTCTAAGACACTGATTCATTGATTCACTTGACAAATATTTTTTGAGGAACTGATATGTGTTAGGTGTTAGCTGCTGTTCTATACAATGCAAATACCAATGAGAACAGGTGTAACAAAGTCTTCACCCATATGAAATTGGTATCCTGGGTGGATGGGCAGATAAAAAGCAAAACAATATATAACATGTTAGGGATACGTGCAGTGAAACCAAATACAGTATGCATGGCAGGACAAAGATAGAGGAAGATGTCTTTGGTTTGGGTGATTTGAGGAGATCTTTTTAAGGAGACAACATTTTTAAAAAGGCATGAAGGAAATGAGAGGATGAATCATGAGATTTAGTAGAAGAACATTTTAGGCAGAGGGAATAGCAAATGCAAAGGCCCTGAGGTAGAAATGAGTTTGTGAGTTTGATGGACAATAGGAAGGGGAGACAAGATAATGTAAGAACTTGCAGGCCATGGCAACAAGTTTGACTTTATGTGTTGGGCGTGGACTCTGAAAGTGTAAGAGAGGAGGGTAGGTTGTATAGGTGAGAGATGATGGTATCTGGGATTAGAAAAATGGCAGTAGATCCTGGAGAAGTGTTTGAGTTCCAGAATTTTTTTCTGAGGTTTAATGTTTTATTTTATTAAAATTTTTTTGAGGTATACTTGACAAAATTATAAGCTATTTAAAGTGTACAATGTGATGATTTGATATATGTATACATTATAAAAGGATTCCCCACATAGATGTAACTAACATGTCCATCACCTCACACATTTATTGTGTTTTTGTTTTTGATGAGAACATTTGAGTTCTACTTTCTTAGCAAATTTCAGAAGTATTTTTTTTAAAGTTAAGCCAAAAGTATTACTATTGGATTCTATATGGTGTGTAAGAGGAAAAAGGATGTAAGGATGACTCCTGAATTTTTAGCCAGAGCAACTGGATAATGGAGGTTTCATTTACTGACACTGGAAAGACTGAGGAAGGATCATGATTTGAGGGGAAAGCAAGGATTTTGTTTTGGATATGTGGAGTTTGAGCTGTCTATTAGACATCCATTGGAAGATGTCTTGGCAATTCAAAATGTAAATCTGGAGCTTTTGGGAGAGTTGCAGCTGGGCTATCTAGATGATATTTGAAGCTGAGGCAGCGGATAAAATCAGTCAGGGAGTTGATGTGGATAGAAAAGAGGGCAGAAAAGGAGAAAATGCCCACACAAGAGACTGTAGAGGATCATTAACTGAGACAGAAGGAAAGCCAGACTATGTAAAGTTCTGGAAACCAAGTGAATAAAGACTTTCAAGATGGAGGAAATAATCAACAGTATCAAATGCTGTCAATCATATCAAGTGTGGTGAAGACTGTCTTGACAACTGGATTTGGCAAGATGGAACCACTGGGCACCTTGACAAGAGTGACTGAAGTTTAGTGGTGGGGTTGAATTGAGCAAATTGATGTTATTTAGTGATTTAATAGCTGGTTAAAAAATATATTGAATGCAGGGCTGGCCTGGTGGTGTAGTGGTTAATTTCACGCGCTCCACTTCAGCGGCATGGGGTTCATGGGTTTGGATCCTGGATGCAGACCTACACACCACTCATCAAGCCATGCTGTGGGGACATCCCACACACAAAATAGAGGAGGACTGGCACAGACGTTAGCTTAGTGACAATCTTCCTGAAACAAAAAGGGGAAGATTGGCAATAGATGTCAGCTCAGGGCCAATCTTCCTCATACTTGCACACACACACAAAATACATAGAGTGCAAAAACAAAACAGAATGAAACAACATTTTTCTTATGTTCAGCAATGTATTGATGTTAAGATTAAAATAATTGATGTTGCCAGAGTTCAAGATCTTTGTTAGTTTGCGTGAAGCTTGAGGTCGTAAAATGAGTGAACACAGGAGATGAGTTCTTGAGATACAGGTGCTCTGGCTCATGGGCAGTGTGGGATAAAGAAAGTGTACACAATTACCGAGGCCACATGGTTTGAATTCAAATCCTTACTCTTCTAGCTGTGCAAGCTTCAGTCAATTAACCTCTTGAGTTTTGGTTTCTTTGCATAAAGTAGGAATAATATTGACAATGTCAAGAAATTACTGGAAGAACATATGCAAAGGGACTAGTAGCATAGTCTCTTGGATTCCTTCTCTATTGAGTTATAGAAAAGTTGCATGAATATTCCATTTATGTCATTGAATGCTGAGGCACATGCCAAAGGGAAGGGCTTCTATCTCCTTAAATTTCTTTTATCCTGGAGAAACAAAAATTGTTCAGTTAAAAATGTCAGCTTCAGCTTCATCCTAGTGTAGGTGAAGTTAATAGTCACTGTGCTCAGAACGCTTTCCCTGAAAGGAGAAATTCTATTGTTTTCTTTTTAAAGAGAAGCAATCTCTCTCTTTCTCTCTCTCCATCTCTTTCATCTTTTTCTTAATCTTCTTGTATTTTTCTCTTCCTTTCATTTTCTGATCTTACAAGCAATACTTGTTTATTTTGGGGGGAAAAGGGGATGTTTTTAATTCTTAAAGAGATGCAACCAATGATGGCAGTGTTGGGTAATTTTCCTAGGAATTTCCCACCGGGTGACTTGACTCTCCTCTGGCTGCTCCTGCTTCCGTGTGGTTGAGGGCAGGGAGAGCTCATTCCTGTTCTTATTTAGCAGATAGTGCCTAAACATGATAAAAGACCTCTGTGGAAACTTCCATGGAGCTTAACTTTGTGATCTCTTTCAATGCTCTCCCTTTTCCCCACCACTTTTTTCTTTCTGCATCATATCTTTTTAGTTGTGAAATCTGAGTTGTCAACAGCTTATGGAGCTGCTGAGTTCCTACCCTTCTTGCGTGATTTACAGGTGTCATTTAGCCCTGACAGTCTTCCGGATTGGGCCTTGAAACACTTTCCAGCAGCCGTCTCTGCTGCCCAGCACTGTTACTCCACAGTCATTGCTCAGGAGGTAGAAGACTTCTGTGCCTGGTGACAAATGGTGACATTTCAGGAAGCTGAGTCCTGGGGCGCTTGAGGAAGCGATTACTCTCCTGAGAGAGTTGTGGGTTGGGCTGCCTCTTTTGTTTATTGTTTTGTGGAGGTAAATGAATCTGTAGAGACAAGATGTGCTTCTTGATGTCCCTTGAACAAGGGTTATGGCCCCTGTTTTTGCCTAAGTTGTGTTTGTCACACTCAGCTGCCGCTCTGTGAAGAGGAAGGAGGCAGGCTTTGCTTAGGACTGATTGAGAAGGCACAAGGAAATGGGACCCACACACTGATTGGAGCTGAAGGCTCTCGGAGCCAGGCAGGTTTTCTGTGCATGTGTTCCCCAGGAGCCCTCAAGTGCTTACATGAACTTGACAAGCACCTGTGATTTATATTTTGAATCTTGCCCAAGTTTGTACAACAAACTTTTGGTTTAGTCTGTGGGGGAGATTTTGAGCTTGAAGGCTGCTTGAAAAGCGAATGATGTAAGTTGATGTGCAATTGCTCTGAGCTGTTTTTAAATGAAGGAAACGTGGAGGTCCAGGGACACGTGCTTAGAGCGGTGTTGAAGTTCTTGGCTAGGGAGCAGATTGGGATGGAAGAAACTTGTGAACTCCGAAAAGTCTTGTCCACCCACATTTTGTTTCTCATCTAGGCTTTGAAGACAAGTATCTGTCATATAAACCACTGAAGCCCATCAACGTGACTAGATCCTGGAGCTCACATCTGGTTAAGCGGCAGGGAAAAATCCAAGTGGCAAATGCTGGGTCTCATGATTTCAATAAAATCCTGTTAGAAAACCTCGTCATTACAAAGTGCATGATATGTTTGGAAGAAGTAACTCTTTTTTTTAATTTCCTACAACAAATTATAACTGAAGGAAATACTTTGAATTGAAAAAAATTGCATCCTTTCACAAACACGAACCTGCAGGTGTTAGCTTCTCAATATTTTGTAAAAGAGCCAAATGAGTGTTCTGTTGTTCTAGGTGAATCACTGGGTTATATGAAGTATTTTAAGGTTAGTTTTGGTCCTCTTTTTAAGGTAGTTTCAATAGCTTTAAATACCCAGAGCAAATTCACCCAACTCTCTACAGTGTTAACCAACAAAGGCTTAACTTTTCGGAACCCCCATGATAAATCAACTTTATGTCCTCCATGTGAGAGTTCTAAGGTTTTAGTGGAGAATGTTAAAAGCAGCATCTCAAAGGCCGCTCTGGCTGCTATTTTTCTACATCAAATGAATGATAGCAACAACAGAGAAATAAGACCAAAATCCAAAACCCGACTGTCCAACAACTACCAGATGGTTCTTATCTCATAAAAACTCACATAGATATCAAGAAGTCACATGGGCAGACAGGCCTGTTGGTTTTTGTTCTTTGTCCTGTCTCCACCACTTGTTATTTTATCTATAAATTTCTTCTAGAGTCGGAAGTAAAGAAGGCCCTTCCTTCCACATTTGGATCTACTCAAGGCACTGAGGAGAATCCTGCCATCTCTTCTCGGGAGATAGTGAAGTGTGATGCCTGGTGAGAAGCCCTCAGTTGCAGGGCATCAGAATCTGCTAAGCACCAGCAACAAATGCTTATTTGTGGCCCCGAGACAGTGTTGAGGGAACAGCGTTGGGAATGGACTCCACTATGAAGTTCCTGGGGCTCTCAGGGAGATACGAGCTTCTGTGGCCTGCAGTAGAGCTGCATGTGAACAGTGACACTTTAATTGTTGCTTCGTTCTTCTAGGTTGAGATCGGAAGTTTTCTAACACACAGCATATTCACCATCAGGAAAGCCCCCACTAGTGATGGCAGAAAGAAAGAATCTGACCTAATTCTAGACGCCTCTGATAGTTCAGCTACACAGGTTTGGCTACTGGACTCTTCTCATTTCACAAAGAAAAGCCACTTGAGACTTTGAGGCTTTTCAGGATGCTGGCTATAGTTTGAATGGTTTAAAATGATCCAAAGGCTTCATGTTCTCCCAAAGCTCCCTTACAATTGTGTTAATTGATGTAATAAATAGCTATTGCTTTTCTAAAGGATTATTTTATAAAGAATTTTCCAGATTTTTTCCAGTATGTCCCCAAAGCCAGAGTGCTGGTAAAACATGGCATTGGTTACATTTTATTATTCAGCTTTTGCGGAGAGTAGTAATTGTTCCTATTGCATTGCGGTAATGTTTAATTTTTTCTTGTGCATATGTCTTATCTTAGTAGTTATCAAGCATCTGAAAGTCAGAGGCTGCAGCATGGTTCTCTTTTAGTACCTTTTCCTGAAGGGAAACGGAGCTCAGTTGACTCATACTGGGGAATTGGTTACTCCTGAAGGAGTAGGACTGAAGATGAACTTGCCTCAGCCCTTGGTCCTAGTTTTGTACCCTCATCAAGAGTCAGGACTTCGTGTGGACTCTGGAGGTGGACTCATGACTTCTTTCGGCACCTTTAGCACAGCTTCTACTTTACGATCACACTCAGAGAGCAAACTCTGCTGGCCTCTTTAGGGAGCTGACGTTGTCCCGCTTTGTCCATCACCTTCCTCACTTTCCGCTTTATGTCTTGGCTTATGGCAGAACTAAATGGAATATTTTTTTTCTCCCAAGAGTGGCAAAAACAACTTTAAGCAATCTCTGTTTAAAGATATTATAACATAGTAATTGCTCTCTAGCATTTAAGAAGACTGACTACTTGCCAAGCACAGAGACAATGACATCTATATCCTCTCTCCTCAACCCTTCTGTCCTCACTCACCGCGCTCAACCCAGTGACCTTCTTTCTGTTCTTTGATGGCAACAAGCGCATTTTTCCAACTTGCAGTCTTTGAGTTTGCTGAGGTTTTTGCCTCAACCACTTTGAAATGCTCCTCCCTTTGCTTCATATAACTGATGTTACCCATGGCTCATGTCTCTCAGCTTAATGTCACTTTCTCAAGAAGACTCATATGACCAGCTTCTCTGGTCACAGCATTCATAACATTTACTACTATCTGAAATGGCCTTATTGGCTTATTGGTTTGGGTGTTTATTTTCTGGTTCCCCTCATGAGAATATACACTTCGAAAGAGAAGGAACCTTGCCTATCTTGTTTTCTGTTCTGTTTCCAGCATGCAGAGTGGTGTGAAGTGTATGTAGTATATATGTATATATATAATGTACTGTATATAGTATAGTAGCTACTGTTTTGGTTGAATAAATGAATAAATTATCTCATCAAGTATTCATAACTGTGTGAAATATTATTTTTCTCATTAAAAAAATAAAGACATGGAGATTCAGAGAAGTTTACTAGTTTCCTTGATTATGAAGAGCCAGCAAACAGAATTTTCTATGTCACTGAATTTGTCAGATTTTCACAATCATCAATAACTGTATCTTTATTCTCAACTTCACCCTTGTCATATTATCACAAGAATCACCTTGGAGTGTGAACGACTGATATGCTTAACTTTAGGACATTTATTCATTCATTCATTTATACCCTGACATAGTCTAGCAAAATTTCAGGTGGCTCAGAAAAATGCACCATAAAGTTAGATAACATTCATGGTCAAGTAAGTGGAAGAGGAAAAGCATCCCAAGAGTAACTGAAATTAAAGATGTAGGATGAAGCCAGGGGTGAAATCAGTACATAAAATGCTCATCACAAACTCTAGTGCACGTTCTAACGGTCAGCTGCAACTTTGGCTTTACATTGCCTAGAAGAGAAAGAACGATTCCATTCTTCATGGTGTTCATAAGGCAAAAACTAACCAGAGATTCAAAAGCAGGACAATTTAGAGACCCCAGAGAAGTATTCTTGGCTTTTCTCACAATGAGAACACTGTGTGATGTGAGGAATATTCTCTACAGTGTCTATGTGGTAAATATAGCCAAAGTTTTTATGTTTCTTTCCGTATAACATGACAGCACACTAAAGCCTAAGTGAATAAAAAATAATTATATAAGGACCCCAAAATCAATTTTATAGAACCCAAAAATAAAGCTTTCCAGTTGTCCAGCTCAGTGCTGGAATGGCTTAATCCAACGAATAAATTTTAGACCATTTAGAAGGATCATGTTTATATCAGGTCATAATACTGTTCTCTCTAGCCAGGCTGATCAATACTGATCAGCATTTGATGCAAGGAGTGTAGGATACACACACACACACACACACACACACCCCCCTTCTGGCAAGTACCTGGAATGCAAAGACTCTGGTACTGATTGTATGTGTAAGCATAAACTTTGACACTTAATGAGGCTTAGAATAGGCTAGTAGCCCTGGCACAGATCACTGGATCTTGGGTAGGAAATCTTAAGAAATTGTACCTGAATTTGAAGTTTTATTATTGTTAACTTGTGCAATGGGGAATATTTTAAAACAAATTTCTGTTATACTCTTTTCTACCACTGTGTGGCAGATCTGAGGCACTGGGGCCATCCGCTTGGCATTCCATTTATGAATGATTGCTTGCTTATTCCTGCCATGGTTTGTGGAAAGTGAAACATTTAATTGTGGACTTAAACTGACACTTCATCCAATCTTATGTAAGTAGTGATTTAATTTTGTCTAAATTTATTGAATCACCTGGATGGCTCAAAATTTTAAATAGCTCTAATAAGATTTCCACGCACAAGCAAGTCATTTTCAACAGTGGATTGATTATACAACACGGAAAACCTTTGGCGTGTCAAGCATATGTACAGTTGCTGGGAAATAAGTCAACAAAACACTAACCAGTTCATTTAGTAACTAATAATCGTCAGCCCCAAGGCTACAAGAGCCATTCAGGCTGGGCTTCCTCTGTCAGGGGCTCGTGGTCTCTCTGAATGGGTAGTAGAGTGGATTTCATCAGATAAGCTGTCAAATGCTTCATAGAACATGCCTGGGAGAATTAAGCTTCCACTGTTCGTACAATTTTATCAGACACTAGCAAAGTAGATTTTCCAGTAAAACAGGAAATTGCCCTAAGGCTATGCTTTTGAACATTTATTCAAGATGTACTTTAAATGCTGTTTCAGCTGTCATTTTTTGCTATTGGCAGAAATGTCTTTGCTTTTGTTGCAGATGAACAGTTCTCTTTAATCATCAAAATCAACTAAAGGGTGGAGAAAACAAGAGCTGTAAAATTAGAGCGTGCACAAGAAGGATGAGGGTAGGTAGGTTTTCATGCAAAGGCAATTTGCACTGATTTGGAACCACGATGGAGATCCTGAATTGGCAACAAAGAATTTACAAAGTTCTTTCTTTTAATGAGGTTAATAAGATATGCTATATCATAACATGGATATATGTATATGGAGGCAGTATAGCATAGTAGCTAAATGCATAAACTGTCGAGTCAGCCTGCCTAGTTTCAAATGCAAGTTCTAACCCTTCTAACTTTCGGACTTTGAATGAGTTACTTAACTGTTTTGTGCCTCAGTTTCCTCATCTGTAAAATAGAAATAATTACCTAACACATGGTGCTGTTGAGCAGATTAATTATAACACATGTACGCACTACATAATTATTTGCTGTTGTTACTATATCTTTCCATAAAATCAATAAGGGGTCATATGAAAAACAGAATACAAATATATTAACTCTATTTCGCAGTTTAAAGTATCAAAATTAATAACTTCTGAAAGGTATACCAATATGAAATTTTAAGAACCAATATAAAATTTCCAACTTTGTTTAGGAAGTACAGAATATGTGTCTCAGAAACATGGAATGAAGAGACAGCAAAGGAAACACTCAATTTTCAATGAGTAGAATGCAGGAAAATTATAACCTTCACACCTTTCAGTAGGAAATAATCTCCTGGTAGATGGTAAATACCTACACAGCATTCTTTTAAAAAAAATCTTTATCGTAGCCACTAAGTGAAAAAATATGGTGATTTCCCATTTGATCACCTATGACTCTAAAGCAGCGTCTCAGGAAATGAATGGCTGATCTCCTGCGGTATTCGTGTGGCCTCCTCTTTCTTCTGATCTGAGAATAGAGAGCCATTACTGTCTTTTTGCCTTAAGCCATTTTTGAGGAGCATCGGCTCATTTCCTCAGTACAGTCACAGAAAGTGAAGCTGGCTCCTTGAGACTTGTCTTGAAAGGTAAGTCTAATATTAAACTGTAGTCCAAATCTGTAAGTTTTTTACTGCGAGAGAAGCAAACTGCTTCAGTCACTTCAATGATCAGTACGGATAACACAAGCAAGCCTGACCCCTAAATGACCTCTATTTGCCTAACACTGGCCCTGTACTCTTTACATAGGAATATTGACCTTCACTCAGCTACTAAACTTATTCTAGAGATTACAAAACATATCTGTTGACAACACTCAGGTCTTCATGTGCAAAGAATATAACTTCGTTATGAAGTTTCTAAAATCTCGTTGCTCAGAGTTCATCAGAATGACTTTCATCTTCAGTGGTCTGTAGAGTATGACCCAGTCTTCACACTGCACTTGTGTGGTAAAGAGACATCGTGTTGTCCCCGTTTTATGGAATGTGAAAGAAGGGCAAGGTAAGCCTAAGTGACTTGCCTACATTACATCCTAAAAGGAGATCATAACCCAGATTTTTGGCTCATACTTTCACACTATCGTTTTACTTTAGCTTTCTTTGGAGGCATTAAAGAATATGTCTTCACTTAGAGTTTTCTGCCTATTTTCAAATATAAGTCAACAATATTTCACACTGTATATATAGTATGGTAAGTCAATCCTACAGTAACACTTATTTTGGAAATATGAGTTTGCTCCAACATGATTGATATATTAGAGAATGATTCGAGCATGACAGAATTTCAAATTTGGAGGTAGGTGCAATTCTGTCCTTAGAAACACTAAGTAAAGACAGAAAACCATATACGCAGCTGGTTCCCTGGCGGCATGGGAATACGTGAAACTCACCCCCGCACACCTAAAACATTTACTAACTCTCCGGCCACTGGGTGCATTATGAGTCACTCCCATCCACATCTGCTGTTACAACTTTCCCTCTGACTTCAGAAAACCCTCCTTCACCACTCCACAATGACTCACAAGCTGCAATCCTTCTAGACACCACGTCTGCCAGCAAACTTCAGGTCTTTTTCAAGTAAAGAGCCGTATTTATTGTAGTATTTGTGTATCTTAACCACTTAACGTGTAAAACTGTGCTACTGCTTTTAATAAGTTCCTATCGTGTTTTCATGTGTCACTAATGAATGTGGTTCACCTAACCCCATATTTTCCCATGTGCCCTGCGGTTTACATTGGAAGATATTGCATAGCACAGGGGTTCTTAGGAAAGCATATACCACACTGTAGAAGAACCCTATGTGGCATATAGATCATCACACTCTTAAACTCCACAACCATTTATGCAGCACTTGTTATGTGGGAGGCACTGTTACCAGACATGGTGGAGGATGTACAGATGACCAGTTCTGGTCCTTGCCTTCTAGGATCACAGTCTGTCAGAGACTGTCACACATATAGGTATCTCTAATGCTAAGTCACACAGTGCTCATAAATGAAAAGTTACAATGGTAAGGAGGAGGGAGAGAATAATTCCAACCCAGAGGATCTAGGAAGATTTCTTGGAAGACGTGAGATTGGAATTGGGTCTTGATGGATGAAAGGTGACTTTAACAGACAGATGGGAAAGACTTAGGAAGAAAGGTTTTCTGGTCCTTCTTAAAGATAGTTTAAAAATGCTTCCATTAATGACCAATTCTGAGTCCATGATGGTAGAATCTTTGAGAAACAAACTGACTACCAAGGAAGGATCTGTGTGTATCACAGTTTTGGCTTCCTTGAAGAGACTGACAATAAGTTAGGAGTCTGAATTAGGCAAACTCAAGCTTGTCCCTATGAACAACCCTCTTCTCATTCCTGCTGTTACCCTTAGCCTAACTCCTACAGGATTTTTGTTTCTAGTGGTTAGTTCTTGCCTGACGATTATTTGATAATGAAGATGTCACCTAAAAAGAATGTGGCCTCCCCCAGACAGACTGGCAATTTTAGAGGGTAAACTGGAAGGGAAGTAGGGGCATAGGAAAAAAACATCGTTGACTACCCACCATGTGCCACTCACTGAGGAAGTCAGTTTTCTATGTGTGATCTTATTTGATTGTCACCATAAGCCCCTGCATTCTTCTAATTCATCATACCCGCTGCAGAAGAAATAGAGATGCTTGCTGAGCCCACAGCAGTAGTTCTTAACCTTGGCTGCATGTTAGGATCACCTGGGGGTGAAGGGAGATTTAAAAAATCACTTTGCCTTGGGGCCAGCCAGGTGGCATAGTGGTTAAGTTTGCATGCTCTGCTTCAGTGGCCTGGGTTCATGAGTTTGGATCCGATTCCAGGCGCAGACCTACACACCACTCATCAAGCCATGCTGTGGCAGCCTCCCACATACAAAATAGAGGAAGATTGGCACAGATGTTAGCTCAGGACCAATCTTCCTCACACACACACGCACACACACACACAAATGATTTTGCCTAGACCCCACTCAGCACAATGGAATCAGAATCTGTGGGGGTGGAACCCAGGTACTGGTAATTTTTTAACACTCCACACAGGTGGTGCCAACATGTGCAGCACAGGTTGAGAACTATTGACGCAAAGAAAGATCTCGTCTCCCCGCCATACCTGCCTCACATAGGGAAGCGTGAGAGCAAACTCATTCCTTTGATATAAGTGGTAACTTGTATAGACTCCAAGCTTCACATTTTAATATGAGAGAAAAGGAACTCATAAAATTACTTTAACTTAGACATTTTAGAAGCATTGTGCTTCAGAGTTATGTGTAGGTGAATTGCTAGGTTCCTGTCAAAACAGATAGATAAGCGCTGAGGATGCATCTGTTATTGGACGCTTGGATTGGTTCCAGGTTTTTGGCTATTATGAATGAAGTTGCAGGGAACATTTGTATACGAGTCTTCATGTAGACAGGGTTTTCATTTCTCTTGGGTAGATGCATAGGAATAGAATTGCTTGGTAATATAGTAGGAGGATATTTAACTTTATAAGAAACTGTTTTCCAAGGTGGCTGTACAATGTTACTGTCCCGCCAGCAATGTATGAGAGTTCCGGTCTCTGCACATCACTGCAACACTTGGTATGATTAGGATTTTGATTTTACCCATTTTAAAGGCTTTGCAGTGCTATCTCATTGTGGTTTCAGCTTGCTTCTTTCTCATGACCATTGATGTTGAACATCTTCTACTACTAATATTGATAACTTGCACATCCTCTTTGATGAAACGTCTGTTTGACTCTTAACTATTCTTAAGTTAGGTTAATTGTTTTCTTATTATTGAGTTAGCATTTATTCTCAAGGGAATTTTAGTGAAAGAATTAAACAGTTATGCCCAAAGTATGTTATATGTAAGTATTAACTGCTCCCCAATGCTCCCATAAAAGCATAAGTTATGTACCACTCTTGGCAGAATATTTTGGGAGAACAGAGAAAATAGTCACACAAATCAATTTCTGTGACCTGTGTTTCAGATGAGGAGCCCTGTTAAAATTCATTTTCACGTCTATGTAATGAATAACATTTTCTCCCAGTTGGTGGCTTGTCTTTTCATTTTCTCTTAGTTTCAGAGAGATGTTTTTAATTTTGATGAGGCCTAATTTGTCATTTTTAATGGTTTATTTTTTTTTGTCATTTCTTAGAAATCTCCCCCACCTCAAAGTTAAAAATATTTTCTCCTATGTTTTCTTCCAGAAGTTTTATAATTTTAACTTTTACACAGAGGTCTGTGATCTGTTTCGAGTTTAATTTTTTGTATGTTATAAGCTAAGCGTCAAAGGTTCATTTTTTCCCCATGTTAATAGCCAATCATGCTAATACCATGTGTTAAAAGATTCTGTCTTTCCTCATTGAATCACTTTGCTATCCCTTTTAAAAGTTACTGACCTTATATGTATGCATCTACTTTTGTGAACTTTCTTTTCTGTTCTGTTGATTTAAATTTCTATCCTCATGCTGATACCACATTTGGTGTTGTCATGCCTACAACATTACAGACAGTGAAAGCCTTCCACATTGGTTCTTCCTTTTGTCACAATTGTTTTGGCTATTTGCATCTTGATATAAATTTTAGAATCACCTTTTCAATTCCTAGAAAAGAAACTGCTGGGATTTTTATTGGGATTGCACCAAATCTATAGCTCACTTTGGGGAGGATTGACATTTAACCGTATTAGTTGTTCCGATCCACGTATATGGCAGCCTCTTCATTTATTTGAGTATTCCTTAATTTCTCTCGGCAATGCTTTATAATCTTCATTGAACATATTTTACACATATTTTAAAAAATTTGTCCCTAAGCACTTTATGTTTGAGGAAGATATTATAAGTAGTATTTCTAAAAAATTTTATTTTCCAAATGTTAGCTGCTTTCCAAAGTGGCCGTACAGTATTATACTCTACATAGGTAGAAATAAAAATGATTTTTGTACATTGACCTTCGTTCTGTAACTTTCCTAACTTCATGTAGTAGTTCCTGTGGCTTTTTTATTGTTGTTGTAGATTCTGTAGGTTTTTTTTACATACATACAGCCATGTAGCAACTTCTTAAATGCCATGTTTTCCATCTTCTCTTATCAGCAAAATCTTGTGGAAAAATGAAACAAAACATTGCTGTCTAGTGTTAGTGTGGATCATCTTCATATAAATAGTTTTTATATCCCCATACCCTGGACAAAAAAAATGAGCAAACCAAATTTTCCCTAAAGTTATTAAAATGCAAACTCTATCTTTGAATTTAAAATAATAAGACAATATTACCCAAATGATTCAACAGATAATTGTAGAGCACACAAAGTAGATTGAATTTTTTCCCCTTCGAAAGATATGTTTGCCTAGAAACTGTGAATTTGATCTTATTTGGAATAAGAATATTTTCAGATGTAATGAAGGCTCTCAACATGAGATCATCACGGCTTAGAGTGGGTCCTAAATCCAGTGACAAGTTCTTTATGAAAGAAGAGACAGGAGGAAGCCTTAGAGGAGAAGGTGATGTGAAGACAGAGGTACAGAGTGAAGTGACGCAGCTACAAGTCAAGAAGCACCGAGGGTTGCTTACAGCCACTAGCCGTATGTGGAATGAACTCTCCCTCTGAGCCTCCAGGAGGAACCAACACTGTCGACACCTTGATTTTGGACTTCTACAGAAGTAAGGGAAAATAAATGTCTGTTCTTAGAGACACTGAGTTTGTGATAATTTGTTATAGCAGCTCTAGGAAACTAATATAACGTGTTTTGAAAAACACGTTTTTAAAAAAGTATATCGTTTCAAGTCTGTAATGTTCTCCCTCAGGTTTTGATTCTAAGCAAATCTCTTGATGTTGCTTCCATTAGGATTGATAAAAGTGTTAAAATCTTTGATGATGAACTATACCTGAGGATGACTGGTAAATTGAAATGCCCTTCAGACCAGAGGGCCTTAAGTTTCCTTTGAACTCACCACAGTACCATGTAGAGGCCATCCATCCACATAATGCTGCAGAGTTTTTTGAAAAGGATAAGAGCTTTTACATAGTCTGATATGGATTGTAGCCCTGGCTCTGATTTATGCAAGTTAATTAGCCATTCTGAGATTCAGTTTTCTGATCTATAAAATAGGGCTATTTGTATCAGTTGCTGTTGTTATGGAGCCTAAATGAGATACTGTTTCCAAAGTATAAGGTGTACTTATTAAACATTTTTCTCCTCTAGGTGTTGTAGAATATACAAGATCGAATAACATCTACTGTTTTGCTCTCATGAATATAGTCTTGTGAGGTACGTTAAATATATAACTATATGATACAAGCTATAAAGTAATGAATCCTACAAGAGGGACATATAACGTTCTTTGATTCTTCAGATAAGAAAAGGTGGTAGAGGATAAGGGACACTTATAATTGTGGTGTACACTATGCCAGGTGCTTTATAACTTTATAAAATCTGTGGATAACAAAGAATGTTTTGAAAAATAAGTGGCATTTGAGGAAGGCCATGAATGATGGTTTGAATAAGAAAGAAGAACTTTTTGGACATATAAAGATGGTGGGACGTTCATTGAAGAAAAGAAAGTCTTAGAAGCAGAAAGTACAAGGTGTATTTCAAAAATAAAAGAAGAAAATATAAAGTGCATTTAAGAAATACATAGTAAGTGAGTTTGGCTTGAATATTAGATGGATGAAAGAAAAGCAATAGAGAATAAAGTTGGAAGGGTAAGCAGAGGCTAGACCTTGACTACCATGTTAAGCAATTTTGTCTACAAGGAAGACTAAGGAGATATTTGAGTGGATGAATTCAGTGTTCACAGCTGAGCTTCATTCAAGATTAATTTACTAGCATTGTGATGTTAGATGGATTGGATGCAGGGAGAAAAGGTTGTAAGGAATAGATTATTGCCGAAATAATATAGCAATGTAGACTTGAAGAAGAGTAATAAGTGAGAATACAGAAAAGTGGACAGAATGCTCACTTACTTAGAATCTATGGAATTTAGGAGCTAGTTGTATGTGGGAGGCAATCCTTCAGTTCCGCTTACCTTGGCCTGGAGCAAACTTGGTGAAAGGATGCATCAAGTGAGTCAGTTTCTGGATCAGACAGAATCAGGCAGGATATTTATTACCATGGAGATGTTGGAAACAAAGAATAGTGCAGAACAGGTGTAAATGATCCTCTCAGTTGAGCCAAGGTCAGCATCAGAGAAGCAGGGTCTTTTATTAATGGACGCAGCACTAATGGATGGGATCCAGAAAGAACTGTAAAGGAAATTTTCAGGTGGGAAGAACCAAGATTCTTCTGGACAGTGGAGTCAGCAAAGCACGATGCCTGGTGCTTACTCTTGTTGGGTGCTCATGAAAGGGCAGGTTGGCTTTTAGAGGTATTGGGCTCCAGGTTCAGTGGATAGGGAGGAATTAAAGATGATGATATGAAAGTAAATCCCTTAGACTAAAATATTATAAAGAATTATTAGAAATGACAGAAAGAAGAACAAGGTTTTGGTTAGTAGTATGTGTGTGTAAGTTTGGTTGTAGGCTCAGGTGGAGAATGGTATGGGCGAGTTTAGGTAGAGAGAGAAATTATCAGTTTGTTTTTGATACATGTTCCATTTGAAATGCTGATGGTTCATCCCATGGGGATGTTTAGAAGCAGAGAAAGATATACAATTGTTCTGAGCTTCAGTAGGTCGCTGAAGTACACCACCAGACATCTTCATCCAGGTCCTTGGTTGGTCAGTGCTCCCAAAAAGTCTGAGCTCTGTGTTCAGCCTCCAAAGGACTAGATTTGTTGACTGTTTCTGTTTCTGTGGGTCTGGTCAGCAGCTTCAAGTACTCTCTGTCCACAGATGTGGCTGTTTTCTCCCAGTATGTAAAAGCCAGAGGCATTTAGAATGGCCCCATGAATTTTCTAGTGAAAACTGTAGGGATTTGTTGTCTTAGGAAATTAGAAGTTTCTAGGAATGTAGAGAAGAAAGCTTGGGAGACACTACAAAGTTACTGCTTTCTCTTGGGTTTTGTTGCTTTGGGGTGGTTATGCTGGTACTCCTCTGTTTGCCTTCCCTGAAATCTATTCTCTTCTCCGTCCTGCTTTGTGCCCCAGAAGGCTTATCCCTAAGGACTGCTCCCTTTCTGGATTCTGCTTAGGTTCAGCCACTGGGAAACACTGGCAGGAGATGAAAGAGCTGGAGGAGAGATAACCCCGGTATTTCATCCCCACTCCTTCTCTTCTTTGGTAGTTTGCCTTTGGCAGTAGCTGAAATACAGCACTTGTCCGGCAGATGCTCTTCTGTGGCTCCAGCCTTCATTGTGCTCTGATAACACTGTTTCCTCCTCTTGCTTCTTTAACCAAAGTGATAGTAATGATTTCCTTTTGTTGCTAGTATCTCAGTGCCTCAACATCCCATGTTAGTTCCTTTAGCTCTGCCCTCACTTCTATAATTATTTCCCTTGTTAAAGTCTCTTCATTTGAACAATCTAGGGAGTGACTTGTGTTTCTTGCTGGGACCTTGGCTAATACAATTGTCTAAGTACATAAGGACAGATGGATACCAGTTCTAGTACTTCCTTATCTCTAAGTGAGATTTCACAGCCCTTAGGAGCGCAGGATTTAAAAAGAGGATCACTCCCTGCCACCAGGAGTTCCAAAATTTGAGAATATAGGTCATTTAGCATAGTATCCAGATCTACTCTTACATTTTTTACTTGCAGGTAGTCGTATCCCTGAGAATTACATTGTGTCCAACATAAATATTAATTACATTACTTATAATTATTATAGGATAAGATTTAACAGATGATATAACCACTCTAAGACATCAGATAGGATGGTTAAGAATCTGAAAGATCTTTTTTTTTTGGTTTTTTTTAAGATTGGCACCTGGGCTAACAACTGTTGCCAATCTCTTTTTTTTTTTTTTCTGCTTTATCTCCCCAAAACCCCTGTACACAGTTGCATATCTTAGTTGCAGGTCCTTCGAGTTGTGGGATGTGGGACGCTGCCTCAACGTGGCCTGATGAGCGGTGCCATGTCCACGCCCAGGATCCGAACCCTGGGCTGCCGCAGCGGAGCACACGAACTTAACCACTGGGCCATGGAACAGGCCCCTGAAAGATCTTTTCAGTGACGCATTTTATAGTGACCACATCATGGAGAAATTATTAATATATTTCCTTTAGTGATGTGCTAACTCTTTGCTTGAACTGAAGTCTTAGATTTCTAACCAGGCATAGGTTTACCTAATATTTTTCCATGATGGTTATTGTAAATAAGTTATCCATCTGATTTGATCTAATAAAATGAGTTTCCCCCATGGAATTATAGACAGGAGCCTAACTGAATGAATTACCAGATTGACACTTATTTGGACTTTACCAAAACATGATGTAACTCAATGATTAATGAATCAATCAAGAATTATAATTATGGCAAACAAGAGCTAGAACTTTATTTTTCTGCTATAAAAGATGTGTTATACATTTAGAGTTGTATGGAAGGCAAAAAGTTTAAAATAAATATATATAAGTGACTAAAAGACTAGAAGTAGGGGAACTTCCTGGGGTCCTTAAAATAATTAGAATAATGTAAAGTGAAAATAACAGTTTGAGGGGTCAATTAGTAAATATTTTATGGTAGGACAGGTACTGTTTATTCATTTCCACTGGGAAATAGCACGAAGTAAAAACCTCTGCTCTCTCAGCTTCTCTCTGATCCCTTGGCTGGAATTTCTCTTATCCAATGCATCTTTTTTCTCTATCTCAACAACTCCTCTGGGAGTTGGGTGAGGGTGGGCTTATGGGTGCAGGGTGAGGCAGGGCTTATCCTGAGGGACAAACATGACAGATATTCCAACTGAGACATCATTCAAGAGGGGCTGGGCAGAGAAGCTGAATCTTGCCGCCTGGCTACAGGCAGGTCCCTTATTAGATCAAGAGTTCAGCAAAGAGGATCACAAGTTCTTTTTACAGCTAATGTCTTTAACTTCCTACGTTTGCTCTGCCTGCAGCATTCCATAGTAAATTTGTTGAAGTCAGGAATTGTGTCTTCATTTTAATTCGCCACGGCATCTCATAAAGAGTTTGATACTTATATTTTTCATAATTGACTTATAATCAAGTCAAGGTTAAAATATAGGCACTAATACTGACAGAAATAAATGGAATCCTTTTTTCAAGCATAAATCATCTCATTTTTTGTGGTTGAGGAGGATAGCACTTGTGAGATGAGGTTTAAATTAGATTATTCAATAAGATCCCTTCTGGTTCCAGGATTCCAGATTTATGTGGTAATTAGTGAAGCCCTATAAGGCTGATTGCCAAAAGAACTGATGACTTTGATTTAAGGTATACATAATGGAATAGACTATGTTGGATACTGAATCCACTTCTAGCCAAGCATTCTTTTCCTAGAAGTCTCTTGAGTAGTTTACGCATGTTGTATTGGGTAAGACTGGGCTTTCAAATGGGCACAAGAGGCAAAAAGTAAAGTCTCTCTTCCAGGATTCATGTAATTGTTACTGATCTTCAGGGCTCATAGCACTAAGCAGGCTGTAGACTTGATGAGAGGGCTGGTTGAAAAGCCCCATTAGAGGTGAACGGGGTCCTCTCCCTCTTATTCATTTGCACTGCTGGTAGAGTTAATGTTTTGAGTCTGAAGGACACTATGACTGTTATCAGTTTTATTAGACAAGTGACTATAAAGGTAATTAAAGAGACCAGGCCTAATAACCCAACTCTTACAATTTAAAAGTAAGAAAGAGGCCTGATAGGGTACCAGGGATATACCTATCATCCTAATTAAGTACTAACAAGACAGTTGTCCTCACTTTGGTAACTTCAGTGTATTCCCTCTGTTAACTGTCTCCATCCAGTGAACTCATCTACAATTCTTAATTCTTCTCCACGGTTATCCTTCTTCATTCTCCACACAAGCAGTGTTTCTATAGCTTTCAGTGTTTAGCAGGTGGTGTCCCCAAAGCACTCACCCCAAATTGCCCATCCAGTTTATTCATTCATCCACCTTTTTACACCTTCCCCCTGCAATTCAGATTTGGCCAAATTGCCACACAGTTTGAACTTGTCATCTCTCCCAACATTTTTGCTTTATTAAGCAAGCTCATCTCATAAATGAAAACAAGAGGAGATGTGTGGCAAGCCCATTCTCTTTTAATTTTAATTAAAAAATCACCGAGCCAACTTGCATTGCTTCGGGGAAGAGGGTTGGGGTAGATCAAATATTTAAATGAATCCAGTGAGGACAGACAAATGAACATATGTAACCAAGCAGCAGTTTTCTAACTCAGAGGAGCCTCTTGCTCTAGCTGTATTCAAATATTCTGCAGTATTGTGATTAAATGTCTCTAAAGACAGGGAATGCTGTTTTTAGAAATGCAGAGCAATGGTGTCTGATGTTTGTCATGGGCAAGGCAGAGAAAAACTCATTGCATAATTACCTAAAACCTCTCAATTTTACTTAAGAATTTGTTTAGCATCTTTTTAATTGTGAGGAGTTTGAATCCTGGGAATGGATCTGCATTGATATTTTCTGTGAGGTAGATTAAGAAGGTAAAACCCAAAGAGCTTGATTGATCTACCAATATTTGCCGAATGAGAACTCTAAGAAATAGACTAGCTATTTGCGTACAGCCACAGGCACAGGTATAGTTTCACAGACAGGACATCAGCTTAAACTGAGGAGTCAGTGGTGAAATGGCCTTTGGTCCTGATCCTAATTTACATAGGATAATTTCCTCCAGGCATAGTACACTACTGCTGTGTGAAACAATGTATGCTGGTTCATAAGGCTTAAATCCTACAAGGATCTTTCCACTCATTTTTGGTAGAGCCATCTGTTACTGTTCCATTTATGGAGAGAAAGCATCTGAAGAAAAGTACTAGTTTGATAAATGTTTCAACTATTAAAATATTGGGTTTATACTAAAAAGCCACTTTCGTTTCAAAAAGTAATTTCCTTTTTTTTCAAAGTATGTTTTATTTAGGGATTTAGTTGAGGCCCAATAATTCCATCTCCCTAATAAATGGTAAGCGTATTGCGCTATTTCCTGGTTGATAGCTGTTTGCAGGAATCTTCTAGTCTGAATGAAGTCTTTGCCCTCATTTTCTTCCCAATAATAGGCAGCCTGTACCCACCTCCCACCAGCCAGATTGCAAACAAAATATCCTCTTTGCAGCTTCAATCAAAATCTATGTTGTTTTAACCTGGAAATGGTGTTTCGTAAAGTTCTTTAGCTTAAGGAAAAATATTTTGTACTCTGTCACACATGATAATAACTCCCATGTGTTTAAGTCATTTTGGTCACATTCAGGAATTTTCAGAAGAGTTTGTTTTTGTGGGACTCCAAATGCAGGAAGACAACTAGACTCTTAACCTGCCTTCTGCCATTGGAAGGTAAAATAAGATTCCAATGGGGGCGGAAGAACATTCTATCTGGGTTTATGTCATATCATAGCTGCAGGCATCTTGGTTTTATTTTGCCGTCTCCATGCGTCTTATGGGTGTGTCTGTACTGATCGTCTCAGAGGATAACTGCTAGAAGGCAGGGACCTGGTTGATGTCATTTTTTTTGTACAGACCCAAGAACAATGAAGCGCTTGTTGAAGCTATTGGATGTGATGTACAGAATTTTCAATCTAGAGCTATCATTGAGATGCTTATGGCTGCTTGAGCAGAGAATCTTGGAGTAGTTTGTTGATTGGGATACTAGAACTTAAGGTTAGCCCTTAAATCCCAACAAAAATTTGCCTGATTTCAGAGGTGATTTTTGACTGACTCACCCTAACCAATCTCATGTGATACTATATTAATGAAATAATGGAAAAAATATGTATTTACTCACGCCTTTCTTTTTCCTTCCCTCCTTCCTTCTTTCTGAAACCATTTAGTAAATTCCTCCCACTTGTTTGAATCTTTACATAGTCTCTCTTATTTATAAATGTCTTCTTTTTATTGATGAAGAAATTGAAATTCATTGAAATCAGCAATACAAAGAGACTTATGCACCTCTATGTTCATTGAAACATTATTCACAACTGCCAAGACATGGAAGAAACCCAAGTGCCCATTGACTGATGACTGGATAAAGAAGATGTGGTATATGTATATATACACACATACAAAATAGAATACTACTCAGCCATAAAAAAGACAAAATCGTCCCATTCGCAAGCACATGGATGGATCTTGAGGGTATTATGTTAAGAGAAATAAGCCAGACAGAGAAAGACAAACACCATATGATTTCACTCATATGTGGAAGATAAACAAACAAATACATGGACAAAGAGAACAGATTAGCGGTTACCAGAGGGGTAAAGGGGCACATATATATGGTGACTGACAAATAATAATGTACAATTGAAATTTCACAACATTATAAACTATTACGACCTCAATAAAAGAAAAGAAAAGAAAGGAAATTGAAGTTCAAAAATTTTGAATAAACCATTCATATTCACATAGATCCTATATAGCAGAGCCCAGGTATGAACTGAGGTCTGTATAGCTTCAAAGTTACTGCTGTTTTTTAGTTTATTTATTTTTATCACATTGGAATATACAGTCTTCTGGTCCACTAACTGCCTTCTTTCACTACAGGAAAATCTTCTTGGAAAGTTGTATTATAACTGGAAGTATTTAAAATCAGGGTGAGAGATAAGCTGAATGATCCAATATAGGGCTACTGTAATTGAGCAACTTAGCTGTATTATTTTATTTCCTCTAAAGGGATATATCTAAGGGAATCCAGTGTTTTGTTTCATAAGTGAGAATACTCTTTCACCTCTACAGTATTTGAGATACTCTGAAAAATTTTTCCTCTCTAGGCTCCCACCTGTTTTTTAAACCAGTTGTCCTTCAGACAGAACACTTTGCTAACTAGATGAGCAGCTACACTGCTGAGACCCTCAAAATGGCAGAGCAAAGGAGCCTGGATCCTTAATAATATCTTTGAACAACTGAATCCATCTTTGTACTGCTTATCTCCAAACCACTTGATAAGAAAACAAAAAAATATATTTATGGTTTATGCCACAATTAGTTGAGTTTTCCATGATTTTCAGCTCATTTTTCCTAACTGATACATTTGACTTTATGGGAGTGCACAAGAGATACATTCGCCTAAACATGTTAAATGCAAACACTAAAAAATCACATTTGTGATGATTTTGCATTGCTTATCCTTTCATTTGGCTCTTAAAATCAGGTTTAAGGCTAAAGGAGGAAAGTTCCAAGTAGTAGAGTTTTTTCCAGTGTCTGAAAACACTTTTAGATTAGAAGTGTCTCCACTCTAGAGTATGCTCTTACATGAAGTGATTTTCCTATCTCTGGAGATACCCAAGTGGAAGCTGAATGACCATCTGTCATAGATACTGTTGAAAGGATATCTGTGCTGGCTGGGAGGTTGGATAAGATGGCCTCTTCTAAGTGTTAATGGCTATGATTCTCTAAGTCTTCACACCCTTAAATGGAAATGGCCTCTTTACCACACAGGTTCCTCATTGAGGGAGGCATGGACAAAGGAACCAAATCCAGGCTTTGGTTCTACTTCCACCTAGCTTTGTGACTTTGAGAAAGTAGTTTCCTCAAATTTCTGTTTTCTTCTCTATAAAAGGATGGAATTTTAATTTTTTAAAAAAATTAGCAGAACACTCCCTTCTTTTTTTTAATGGCTTATTACATGGACCCTTCATATTTAGACCCATAAAAGAAGAGCTGTTTTGCAAATATTGACAGATCTGAAGGAAGAAATAGACAACAATACAATAACAATAGGAGACTTCAATACCTCACTATCAATAATGGACAGATTGCCCAGAGAGAAAATCAATAAGGAACTGAATAATATTATAGATCAAACAGACCCAACAGACTATACAGAACATTCTGCCCAACAACAGCAGAATACTCATTCTTCTCAAGCACACTTGGAACATTCTCCAGGATAGATCACATGGTAGGTTACCAAAAAAGCCTTATCAAATTTAAGAAGACTGAAATCATTCCAAATACCTTTTCTGATCACCATAGAATGAATCCAGAAATCAATAACAGAAGGAAAATGGGAAAATTCACAAACATGTGGAAATTAAATAACACACTCTTAAACAACCATTGGATCAAAGATGGGATCAAAGGAAATTAGAAAATACTTTGAGATAAACTAAAACAAAAACATGACAGACTAAATCTTATGGGATGAAGCAAAAGCATTACTAAGAGGGAAGTTTATAGCAATAAACACCTACATTAAAAAAGAAGAAAGACCTCAAATAAACAACCTAACTTTACATCTCAATGAATTTGAAAAAGAAGAGCAAACTAAGCCCAAATTTAGGAGAAGGAAGGAAATAATAAAGATTAGAGTCAAAATAAATGATACAGAGAATAGAAAAACAATAGAAAAAAGTGATGAATGTGAGTTGGTTTTTTGAAAATATAAACAAAATTGACAAACCCTTAGTTAAACTAAAAAAAAAAAAGAGCAAAGACTCAAATAACTAAGATCAGAAATGAAGGAAGAGACATTACAACAGATGACACAGAAATAAAAAGGATCATAAGGCACTAATATGAATAATTATACACCAACAAATTAAGCAACCTATAAGAAATGGATAAATTCCTAGAAACATGCAACCTACCAAGACTGAATCAAGAAGAACTAGAAAGCCTGAATAGATCAATAACAAATAAGGAAATTGAATCAGAAATCAAAAAATTCCCAAGAAAGAAAAACCAAAGACCAAATGGCTTCATGAGTGAATTCTACTAAACCTTTAAAGAAGATTAATACCAGTCCTTCTCAAACTCTTCCAAAAAATAGAAGAAGAAGGAGTATTTCCAAATTTGTTTTACGAGGCCAGCATTAACCTGGTCCTAAAACCAGACAAGAACATTACAAGACAAGAAAATGACAGGTCAATATCCCTAATGAACACAGATGCAAAAATCCTCAAGAAAATAATGGCAAACCAAATTTAACAATATATAAAAAGGATCATACACCATGATCAAGTGAGATTTATTCCAGGGATGCAAGGATGGTTCAACATCCACAAATCAATCAATGTGATTCATCACATTAACGAAATGGAGGGTAAAAATCATTTGATCATCCCAACAGATGCAGAAAAAGCATTTGATGAAATTCATCTATTCATGACAAAACCTCTCAATGGGGGGAACATACCTCAACATAATAAAGGTCCTATATGACAAGCCCACGGCTATCATCATACTCAATGATGAAAAGGTAAAAATTTTTCCTCTAAGACCAGGAATAAGACAAAGATGCTCACTGTCATAACTTTTTTCAAAACAGTACTGGAAGTCCTAGCCAGAGAAATTAGGCAAGAAAAGGAAACAAAAAGCATCTAAATTGGAAAGGAAGAAGTAAAATTTCACTATTTGTAGATGATAGGATATTATATATAGAAAACCCTAAAGCCTCCTCCAAAAACTGTGAGAACTAATAAATGAATTCACTAAAGTTGCAAGATACAAAATCAATATATAAAATTCAGTTGTATTTCTATATACTAATAATGAACTATCAATTAATCCCATTTACAACTGCATCAAAAAGAACTAAATATCTAGGAATAAATTTCATTAAGGAAGTGAAAGATCTATACATTGAAAAATCTAAGATACTGATCGAAGAAATTGAAGAAGATACAAATAAATGAAAATATGGCTGAATAGACATTTCACCAAAGAAGACTTACAAATGGCCCCAGCAGGTATGTGAAACAGTGCTCACGGATTTGAAGAATTAATATTTTTAAAATGTCCATACTACTGAAAGCAATCTGCAGATTCAATGCAATTCCTATCAAAATTCCAATGGCATTTTTCACAGAAATAGAACAAAAAATTCTAAAATTTGTATGGAAACAAAGACTTTGAATAGCCAAAGCAATCTTGAGAAAGAATAATAAAGCTGGAGGCATAACACTGACTATTACAAAGCTATAATAATCAAAATAGTGTGATATTAGCATAAAAGCAGACACATAGATCAATGGAACAGAATACAGAGCCCAAAAATAAATCCATGCATGTATGGTCAATTAATTTACAACAATAGAGTCAAGAATATACAATGGGGAGATAATAGTCTGTTCAATAAATGGTGTTGGGAAACCCGGACAGTCACACACAAAAGAATGAAACTGGATCACTTCTTATACCATATCCAAAATCAACTCAAAATGATTTAAAGACTTAAATGTAAAACCAGAAACAATACAACTCCTAGAAGAACACACAGGCAAAAAGCTGTTGGACATTGGACTTAGCAATGATTTCTTGAGTGTGACATGAAAAGCACAGGCAACAAAAGCAAGAATAGACAAATAGGATTACATCAAACAACTAAAAAGTTTCTGCACGGCAAAGGAAACATTCAGCGAAATAAAAAGGCAGCCTGTGGAATGGGAGAAAATATTTGCAAATCATATATCTGAGAATGAGTTAGTACCCAAAATACACACGGAACTCACACAACTGAATAGAAAAGAAAAACAAAACCAGAAACAAAAAACAAATGACCTGATTAAAAAATGGGCATATGGCTGAATAGACATTTCACCAAAGAAGACTTACAAATGGCCCCAGCAGGTATGTGAAACAGTGCTCAAAATCAGTAGTCATCAGGGAAACGCAAATCAAAACTACAATGAGATATCACCTCATACCTGTTAGAATGGCTATTATTAAAAAAAAAGAAAAAAAAAGTAACAAGTGTTGGTGAGGAAGTAGAGAAAAGGAAACCCCGCATGCTGTTGGTGGGAGTGTAAATTGGAACTTATGGAAAACAGCATGAAGCTTCCTCAAAAAAAATAAAAATAGAATTACCATTTGCTCCAGCAATCCCACTTCTGGGTATACATTCAAGGAACTGAAATTAGGATTTCAGAGAGATATCTGCACACCCCTATTCTTTGGGCATTATTTACAATAGCCAAGACATGGAAATCACCTAAATGTCCATCAGTGGATGGTTGGATAAAGAAAAGGTGGTGTATTCATACAATAGAATATTCTTTAGCCTTTAAAAAGAAGGAAATCCTGGCATTTGTGACAACATGAATGAACCTAGATGTCTTTAGGCTAAGTGAAATAATTCAGACACAGAGGACAAATATTGCACGACCCCACTTTAGTGAGGAATCCAGAATAGTCAAATTCGTAGAACCAGAGAGCAGACTGGTGGCTGCCAGGGGCTGATGGCTGGGGAAAATGGGAAGTTATTGTCCAAAGGGTACAAAGTTTCAGTTATGCAAGGTGAATAAATTCTGGAGATCTCGTGCACAATGAAGGGCCTGTAATTAACAACACTGTGTTGTATACTTAACACTTTATTTACTAAGAGGGTAAATCTTGTGTTAAGTGCTCTTAACACAAAATTTTAAAATAAACAAATAAATAAAAGGTCTGGGAGATGATGGATAAGTTTATAACTTTGAATGTGGTGGTTTCACAGTGTATACTTATCTCCAAATGCATCAAGCTGTGTACGTTAAAAATTACAGCTTTTTGTATGTCAATCATACTTCAATAAAGTGACTTAAAAAAAAAGAATAAGGTTGCTCTGGGGTCCAGAGACCAGTTTGAAGTTCTGCTCCTCTGGCTTCTCTCACTTCAGGCTTCTCCTGCCAGCCCCTGTGGGACTGAGTCGTCTGTAGAACATAGTTTGAAAACTTCTCTCGTAAGTGTTACCAAGATTTTTCTAATTGGAACTTTATACGATTTGACTTCAGGGTGAGGATAGAATATTAACAGGAAGAATATCACAGAATTCACACCCAAGTTGGAGAGGCAGTATGACCTGTTCCTTTTTTTTCTCTATTGTTAAGACTGATTGAAGCTATTGTACCCACTGACCCGTGAAAGTAAAGAAGTTTTATCAAAGAGCCACTAAATACATGGAATCATTTTGTTTACTTCTTAAGCTTTATCCAAATTTGAATATGTGGCTCCTTTGAATGTAAGTTTTCAGCCTGTTCTGCTAAACTGCCGATCTCTCTTTTACAAATGTTCTAACTCAAAAGTGTTTGGCCACTTTTCACATAATGAGGGTTTTTAGGCCTGATAAAAATGATGCTGTTCTTACACTGGAGCAAAATAACCTGCTCACATCTCTTCTTTGTGTCTGATCTAGCACTTGCCCTCTATCTGAATGTGCGCCTTGAAGTATATATGTAAAGTAAAAACAGGAATTCCGTTTCTAAAGAGATTTCTTTATGCTTGTTTTATATCTTACTCCGCTTGCAAGTTAAAGTCATAAAATGAATAGATGTGGCCTTTATTAAGCTTTGAAGATCTGGTGTGCTTCTATGTGAATATCATCTCATCTGTAGCATTTGAATTAGGAAAATCCTTTGTGTGATTTCAACAACCTTTTGTTCAGATAGTTAAATGCACTGACCGAGCCTTTTGACAGAGCCACAGAAAATTCTCTGCTGAATACTTAATCAGTTCCTAAGTTGGCTTGCTTCCACTTTTCCTTTCTTCGAGACTGTGTTGCTAGACTACTAGAGTCTTTTATTTGTGATTCTGAGATTTTAAGACTAAACTTTAGGCAGAGTCTATATCATAATATTTTCATCACAAACATTCACTATTTCATACACACATATACACTGGGGTATGTTAAAATTTATGCTTATATTTTTGATGAATAGGTTTATGTTTTTCTAATGCACTCCTTTACATTTGATAGCTTAATTCTTAATTACTTTACATAATAAGCTTATTATGATACCTTTGAATATTAACACAGAAATCTAAATCAGATTGGATCCTATTTCTAGGGATCAAATAGAATAAGACTACAGGCAATGAAGAATTTATTGAAAATTGCTCTCAGGCATACTGAATAAAGAATGATGGAGGAAAACCAGTGACATTCAAAATTCTCTATCTCTTTTTCTAGTGCTTCACAGCAGAGACTGTTTCTGGTAGATTTTGTGAGCGAAGAAAGGCAGTGATCTGCTGTGAGTTCTCATCTATTGGATGTCTGGAGTGAGTGGAGTAGAACTTGACTGGCTGACTGATTACTACTTTTCCATGTAGTAAGATAATCCAATCAACCACGTGTTTTATCATTGTGATCTACATATAAATAGACATCTCTTAAGTATGTGGGCCTTTTGAAGAAGGATCAAATCTTGCCAAATTTCCTTACTTTTAGGCAAGGGAAATGCTGGTGGTAGTTATAATACTCCAAACTATTTCTTTGGATCCAATTTTAATATGGAGAGAGAAAGTCACTTTTGTTAAAACAGGGATTGAATTTTGAAGAAACATTGCTTTGAGAGACACAACATGCATTATGATGTATTCAGCCAGATGTCTGCAAGACAGAAAATCACACGACTATGCAAGCCATGTGAGTGTCCTTTAAGGTGAAAAAAAAATAGAAAAGAAAAAACAAACTTGGGTTAGATATTTCCTTTTTTGCAGCACATTATTCCAAATCACATGGATGCCTTATGTTTGTAATTTGTCAATTATGACTTTCCCCCTCATGTGTGTTAAACTCAGGCATCACTATAATTTTGGTATTGTATCACAATCTTGCTCTAATTTGTTTACATCTATTTAATTATATGGTTACATGTGAATGCAGCAGCCAGGGCTCCTCAGGTATCTGTTAGGCAGTTGTTAGCGTGTAGTAAGAAAGTACTCTTTGCCACTCATGACAACTGTATGTAGATCGTATTTACTCTCTTAAGATCCTGACCACATAATTGAAAAGTATATGTACTTGAACATCCTAAGCAATACTGCAATAATTAAATGAACTTTTCTTTTGTTCTTCTGTTTTGGCAATCCCACTGTCAGTATGTCAATAATGTTCACTAAGTGATCACAGTGTAGATCATAGTTTCTTAGCCATACAGGAATGGGGGGTTTCCTCCAGGGATGTCCTTACCTGAAGATAAGGGATCAGAGCACTTTTCACGACAGGGAAGGACAATCCCAGGTGGGGAAAATGGTCATGGATTTACTGTCACTTCACTCTATTTTTAACAACACAATCACTTCTCTGGTGGCTCCTGCCCCACACAGCCTCTGGCATATGGTAGATACCCAATGGAGAATTGCTGAATGAAAGAATGAATTCAATCTCAAGGACATCCATTTCATTTTCTCTGCAGCTGTACCAGTGGCGTGGCAACAGCCCAGTCAGCACATTATTTTAATAATTGTTTTCTTATGCTAGTTTCCATAAGGCAGTGGTCTATACAATTTTTAGTCCTACATCACTATTAATTAAGAAGTCTTGTGCATGCACTCCCCAAACAGGTGCTTTTAAAAATAAAATGTTAAGTTTTAAAACACATTTAATACGTAGAAGAATATGATTAAGTAAGTTAGTAGAAGTTCTAATATTTTTATTCCTGCATTCCAGTAGATTGTCTTGCTTACCTCCCTTCTTTCCGCTCTGGAGACTTGGCTATAAGGAGGCAAAAAAGAAGAAGGTGCAGTCTCCGCTTTGGGAAGCTCACATTTTATCTGGTAGACCAGAGGAATACAATGAAGTACAATGATAGAAAAGGTATTTTTATGGTCTGATCAACTAGAAGATAGTCCCTGTACAGAATTTTCCTGAAAACACAGATTTTAAAACATATTCCACTGTCTACAACCTTTGATTTGTAGTAGGATGTTTCTTATGTTGAAGTGAGTTCAAGCACACTTAGTACTTTTCAACTGATATGCTCTATTCTCTAGGAATCACCCACATTTTATATTAAAAGTAACATTTTGCTTCTATCTGGAAGAATCTGTCCATTTAAGATTGGCCTGCTAATCCCCTAGACCAGCAAATTTTACTTTTTGATGGGACTTTTTTTACCTGAATTTTGACTCTGAGGAAATGATAGCATGTGAAGCAGGTGTTCTATAAATACATTCCAGAGGTTCACTTCAGGCCTGCAGGATGATGTAGCAATATATAGATGGATCACAAACATAAGCACAGTGATTCTGTAAATAATCCAATTACCTCAGTTTTCTTGGCCATCTATCTAGGTACTGATGTCATGGAAAATATCCTTTTAATTTGATGTATACATCAAATTGGGCTCTTATCTCTCACTACCTAATTGTTCAATCCTCCTTCTTCATTCCCACTTCTTGCCTTCTATGACTTTACGTCATGTGTATCTCTTTTCAGCACAGTGTGGCCCCCAAATGGAAGAATAGGTCAATCATTTAGAGTAAAGCTGATAAATATCCATAGTCATTTGTGGAGTAATTCTCCTTAAGAGATAGTTTCAAAATAAATTCTTTCCAAGTCTGCTAAGTGAGTCAGATATATTTGCAGTGAGATAGTCATGTAACATTTATCTATGCGTTTTTGCTATAGCTTGACTATTTAAAATAATTATGTTAACAGGATTTTCGGCTGCATAGAATTTAGGGGAAAGAAATAACTCAAAAGCTATAGGATTGGTGAATATGTCTCTAGGAGTAGTTATCCAGTGTACTCAAGAGAGCATAATAAGTATAGGTGTCATAGTAAATGTGTATATTGGCATTGAGCCTCCTAAATTCATCTCCTGTGAGTTTGACTAATGTGGTTAGGTCGTCTGAGTAAAGTGAACTTTGCTCCCACAATACAGAGGGCCAAACCCTGTATCATGATGAATCTACTAAAACACTACACAGTAGGAAGCTCTACCTGAGGTCCTTAGACGTTGGACCTTAGACATTGTCCTTAGTCACTGGCCTCTTTGCCATTGTTCCCTAACTTTGGCAGTAATCCCAATTCGTTATCTGCGTTGAATTCTATGGTAAGTATGTTGTGTAATTAATTTGTTTTATAGATCAGTTTCTCGCTTTTAATAATTAGAACGTATCTACCCTGTAATAGTTATGGTACTGCGAGCTACTGTAAGACACAAATCTCAAAATTCTAGTCATTTAACAGGGTAAATTATTTCTTGTTGTTCATGTGTCTCCAATGCAGATGTTCCCGGTGGGGAGGTGGGGTGCTTTGACCCATTTAATTAGACAGGGTACAAGTGGATGGGAGATCTGCCATCTTCAACATGTGGCTTACCAGGTCTCTTTGGGTATTGGCTGAGTGGAAAAAGAAACATCTGCTTCTTAACCAACCCAGCAGGGCAGTGGCATACATCACTGCTGCTCCCGTTCCACTGGGGCTAATCAGTCACATGCCCATATGTAGATGAAAGAAGGAGGGGATTAGGAAATGCCGTCTCTGGTGGGGTAGCCACTTCCCAGCAATGACTTGCTACCAAGGAAAGAGAGCGTGAAGGCTTAAAGAACGGCCAGCCCTCTCTGCCACAATCCAAAGCGTGGTGGAATGTCCAAAGGACAAGAAAAGTATCAATGTAATCGTTAAAAATCCTTTGCTTTGTAAAGCAAATCTTTGATGCATTGTTTTATGCTTAAGAACAAGGCATGCATCTTATACTAACAGGGGAAGTTTAAATTATGAATCACAGTGTTTAGGTTGCTTTCAATATACCAAGTAAAGTCCAGATCTCACGATTAACTGCCTAATTTCATCGGTGTAGACAACCAACTCTTGTAGACCTAACGTGGTTTTTTAATCTGAATTATTTAACTTGGTTTACTACATTCTAAAATGGATAAGTAAAATAAACTCCTCTCCTGTTTTATATTGCATAAATATAATATGAATATGCTTTTTCTTCTTCCCAAAGAAGAAGAAGTTCTAAATGATTGGAAGAAAAAAAAGTTTGAATTTTTCTGGATATGTAATAGAGCAGAAAAAAACCCTCAAACATTCATCTTGCAGTTTTGGCATCTGTTCATAGAAATATTCAATGGTGTGGAAAGAGATTCTATGTGATGTATCAACTGACAAAAATATCACCCAAAGGTAAATATATATATTTCTTAGCATATGGTACTTCAGAAACACAGAAATATTTAATGGGCAAAGATGGACTAAAGTAAATATTGAAGCTACTTTTCCATAAAAGGACTTGAATTCTGTTTTAGTATATAATCTAGAGTGTGCCCAGTATTCTTATTAATGCAATTTTTCCTTGAAGATGCCTTGACTATTAATTCTATATTCAATGAAACAGAAAGCAAACACAAAACCAAACAAAAATATTTAAAAACCAACTTTTGGTTGGAATTGTCTTTTTCTATTGAATTTAATTAATTGATTTTTTAAAACAACTTTTGTTCTAATAAACTGAATTTCTGTCAGTCCTTTTAGTAGATCTTATGACTAAAGCCTTGAGCTGTAATGTGGCCAGTCTCGTCAGGGAGAAGAGTCTTTCTCAAGGAAAGATGGATGTCACATCTCATCAAACAAATAAGGTGAGTTGGTGAGTTTCAGGGTATAAGGGGTGAAGACAGGTTATGTGGGAGTGTTAGAGAATATCCTATAAGATCTAGCTGGACGTTTTATTAATTTACAATTAGCAAGGGAGCACAGGTCTGGCCTAGGCCAGTGAACTCAATGAGTTAAGGCCATCAGGGAAGATTCTGGGGCTGCTAGCTTCCTTGCCAAAACTACATGTATTAAATAACTAAAGTTATGATGATAATGCAATGATAGTAGTATTCACCAATTATTGAGGACCTTCTCCGGGCTAGGCACTGTGTTGGAGAATTAAAATATACTTTCACAAAATTTCAGAACAACCCTGCAAGGAAGGTTTTATTGTTCCCATTTTGTGGATGTGGACCCTGAAGTTCAAGGAGGTTGAGTGATTTGCTCAAGGCCACATAATTATTTGCAGGAGAGGCAGGATTCAACCTCACGTGGGTCTGACCCCAAAGCCCCTGCCCTTTTCTGTAGGCTAATCCTCCTCTCTCAGTGAGGTATGCACAACAAACTTTAGGGATCCTTAGACAAGTTTATCATCACACTTCTGCAGACTTCCGTCTTCCCTTGCTCTGACATTAGTGACTGCCCCAGGCACTAGCATTTCACCGCACACTGCAGAAATTATTTATGACGGAGATTTGCAGCCTGGGGCTGGTTTACTGGAACTGTTTTGAACAAAAACAAAAGGAAATCTTTCCTTGGTTGCTCCAGGATTCTCTGATTCTTTGATCCAAAGGAACTCTGTCTTCTATGGGAGATGTGGGGAAGAATACACGCAGAAGAAAGGCCTTTTCCAGGCCAGTGGCCTTGCTCGGTTTGTATGAGTCTAACTTTCATACTAAATCTCATCAACATCAGCAGTTTCTTTATGATTACTTAAAACTTCCTCTGAGTGTTGTGGTGGGTGGTAGTGGGTGGGAGGGGGTGGGGATAACCCAGGGGTAAATGGGAGGGTCTCCAGACACTGACAGGTGAAATATGCACCATCTTCCAAGTGAATTTATATTAAATCTTTGTCGCCGGAATGTTGAGAGAAATTAATACCTGTCACACACATGCCCCCACACTGCTGCCTCCATCTCCCTATTCCTTTTCTAACTCTGACCCTTCCTTTAAGACTCAGCGAATGCATCAACTGTTCCAGGAATCTTTTCTGATCTTTTTAAGCCCAGGGCTAGGTGGCCAAACCATGCTCCCATGGCACTCTGTTATTGCATTTACCAGATTGGGATTACAATAAACATTTGTGCCTGATGATAATTTAAAACAGGGTAAGGACAATGTTTTATTTGTCTTTGGATTTTCAGTACAGTAACAGCAACAAAAAAATCCTGAAAATTCTCGGTAAGTGTTCCAGAAGACCTGAACTGAGTTTCATTTATTTATACAATAAATATTTAGTGAACATCTACTATGTGGAGATACAAGGAAGAGGAAATCAGACACTGTCTACTTTGTCTTTTTGTTCCTAAAACCCATTAGTTAATGACGGGATGGTGACCTAAAGTGAAAGCCACATGGCTGTTTTTTAGCCAAGGAAAAAGCAAATCATCATCATAATAATAACCCTCCAGGAACCATCCCAGGGAGATAGTCTTCTATTCAGATTGTACATACTAGATTAAAAAGTTCATTGAGATTTGACACCGGAAGCCATTCAGACTTGTCTGTAGGACTGGTTTCTGTCCTTTAATTAAGCATAAGATTGTATAACTATCCCAAGTGTGGACAATTGAGAAAGGAGATACCCAATAAAATGTCATCTTAATAAATAATAGAAGGACAATAATCAACTTATCAATTATTACTGACATTTGTGTACAAATTTAAATACGGAAGCACTGTAGTATGCAAATAAACTTAGACGCCAAGACAAGCTAGTGCCTTCTTAGGAAGTTCAATTATCGTCAATTTTCCCCCCCTCAGCCCCAAGTCTAAGGAAAAAACTTACGGTGAACTTTTTCCTAAAGTCAAATTTTTCAGGGTATATATGTGACTTCAGTGTTAATCTGATTGGCTGCATTAATCTCCTGCTTAAAATTAAATCACTGCCAGAATAAATTAACAACTCTTCTCTCCACTCTTATTTTCTCCCTTGCACTCTATGATCGCACCATACCAAACTGCTTATAATCCCCCAACCAGCCAGCAGCTCATGGCTCCACACCTTGGCAACAGTACGTCAGAATTCACTCTATTAAGCTTGGAGCCAGACAGAGCTGATTTAGAATCTATACTCTACCACTTACACTTTATTAGTTCTTCCACCTCTCTGAGCCTCTGTTACCTTATCTGTAAGATAGGAATAATAATGTCACTCTCATGGAGTCTTTTTAAAAATTGTCAGAGGAGCCAATAATTAGAAAATAACTAGAATAAAGCCAGATTCCTGGGCGCACAGAACAAAATTCTTTTCTTTTCTTCAGATCTTTGAACTTCATCTTAATTTTTGTTGTATTCATATGATAGTATTTAAACTAGAGGCTCTGCAATTAAGTTTCTTGAGTACTTATCTCTTTTGGAGTACCTACTAGTAGCTAAATAATTTAGTAAATTAAAACTCAATTTGCTCATCTGTAAACTAGAAATAATAATACTTCACCGTGAAGACTAAGTGAAATAATGTCACTTCTTTAAGGATTTGTCATTTTGTTATGATTTTTTACCCTGGACTTATCTTTAAAACAGCATAGTGGTATGTTTCCCTTTTTACATATGTTGTTGTTTTTATTTTGTTGAGGACCATCAGAAAAGCTGATTTCTGAAATTTTCCTGTTTAAAGAGGTTTTCATTTGCTACAAACACATTCTGTCTGCCCAGTACCCCTATTCTTTTGTGGAACAGCTAACTTGCTTTGTCAAACCTGTATTTCAAGTTGTGTTTGTCAATCTCAGGAACTTGCCTGTTGGCCATAGTGATTTGTCCAGGGGATGAAACAGATGACCCAAAGTAGACCAAGAAATGTTTCTCCTTAGAATCTTATAAGTGAGCCAGTTCTTCTCCGGAGATAAAGCTGTGAGATATGAGATCGACACCATACTTGCCGCCATGGAGAAAGAGTCAATCTGAGAAAATAAAGATGACCTCAGAACCACAGAGGGGGAGGCAGGGTGTTCTGACACTGTTTCGAGTCTGCTTCCAGCCACTGCTTTGACCCAGCTGTGACCTGCCCTTCATCCGGTACTTAGCACTTCCATGAAATTCTCCTGGTAGCATGTTGGATTTCAACCTGAGCTTCTATCATTTGTGACTAGTGTTGACTATCACAGAAATAAACTGTTACGTCTACTGATTGTCACACAAGACTAGATCTAGCCTGCCACCTATTCTTAATATTATTCTAACATTATAAAACATGTCTACAGTTTTAAACACTCTACATACATTACTTTTAATGATTGTGCAATGTTCCATCATATAGCTATAGAAAACTTTATTTAAACTTTCCCGTAGAGGGAAATTATGATAATTTCCTTATGTAACAATCCTAAAATTAAGGGATATAAAGCTCTTGCTATATACTGCCAAATATTTTTTAAAAGGATTACAGCCCTTGGAATCTCATCCGTACCATGTAAGAATGTTATTTCATTGCACCATTGCTAGCAGTGAGTATTAGTACTTTAAACTGTTTGATAATTTGTATTAGTGGAGTTCAATATTTCTTGACAGGTTTATCTTTTGTTCATTTTTGTATTTAGTTCTATTTTGTTCCTGATACATTTCTTATTGATATATATGCCTTTTTAAAAATAAAATCAGGGGCCAGCCCAGTGGCACAGTGGTTAAGTTTGCACATTCTGCTTCGGTGGCCTGGGATTTGCCGGTGCAGACATGGCACCACTTGGCATGCCATGCTGTGGTAGGTGTCCCACATATAAAGTAGAGGAAGATGGGCACAGATGTTAGCTCAGGGGCAGTCTTCCTCAGCAAAAAGAAGAGGATTGGCAGCAGATGTTAGCTCAGGGCTAATCTTCCTGAAAAGAATAAATAAATAAAGTAAAATCTTTGAATTTTTGTAATATTTGTATTGATTTTTCCTTATAGTTTATTGTTTGTTTTAGCAGCTTTTTATACAAAGAGCTTTACGTTCTGATGCTGTCAAATATATCATTCTTTTCGTGTATAATTTTTTCTTTTTCTTTTTTTTATATTTTCTTTTTTTTTTAATTGCAGTAACATTGGATTATAACATTATATAGCTTTTGGATGTACATCATAATATATTTCAAGTGTTCACCACCTAAAAACTAATTACGGTCCATTTTTTTATTATTGCTAAGAATGTCCTCCTATGCTGGAGATCAGATAAATATTCACCTATAGTTTTTCTTCTCCTAAAATAAATATTTAAAAAATTTCATCCAGTCATCAGTCTGGAATTCATTTTCTTCAAATATCTAGTTGGTTGTCTGAAGACTACTTATTAAATAATCCATTCTTTTACTCATTGATCTACAATAAGATTTAATCACACAGTGTACTAAATACTCTACATATCTAAAAGTTGTCACTTATAGATCTATACCAACCGTCTGAAAATCATCTTTTTTTTTAGGTCTGTAAGATTTTAGTTGTTATACTTTTATCCGTTTTGGTAAGAAACAACAATACTCATAGCTAACATAGAGTGCTTGCTTACTATGCAGCAGACATAGCAGTAAATAATTCCCATTTATGAGAATCTTTAAGCTTCTCAAAAACTTATGAGTTTCTAGGAAGGTTCTCTTCATTTGAAAATTATCCTTAGGTATTCCTGCATTTCAGATGAATTCTAGAATCATTTTGTGAAGTTCTATAGTTTTTCCTTGGAATTGTTAATTGATATTTTTACAGATATTGCCAAGATTCCCTTCTGGTTGAGTTCAGCAGGGCTGGCTGGGGCTGAGGTGCTGCGAGCAAGGGTTCGATAGGGGCCTGTGAGAAGCTCTCCACCAGTGGAAGAAGGAAGCTTGCCTACCAAGAGCTAGCACAGATCAGTGCTGTCCACAAGGAATGTAATGCAAAACGCGTAATACAACTATATACGTGATTTTAAGCTTTCCAGTAGCCACCTTCAAAGAGCAAAAAGAAACATGATATTAATTTTAAGAATATGTTTCATTTAATTCAAACCATCTGAAATATTACCATTTCAACAAGTTATCAGTATGAAAACTATACATGGGATATTTTACATTATTTTTCGTACTAGTTGAAGTTGTGTGAGTGTTTTACACTTACACCACACACCCATCTGGACTAGCCATATTGCAAGTGCTCCATAGCCATATGTGGCCAGTAGCCAGAGTACTGAACAGCACATGCCTGGAGAAAACCTCTAATCTTGGAAGGATGACAGGGAGGGGAAAGGCAGTTAGAAACAGATTCTCAAGGTGAACGTAGCTGTCCCACAGGGCAAAGAGTGGGTAAACTTAGAGAGATTCTCCAAAGAGGAAACCCAAAGCTAGACCCTCTGTTTAAAGACTCTACATCTTGAGCTGGGAGGGAAGAGTGGTGCCAACAGAGTGCCGATCCCAACGGGACAGTGGGATTGAATCTTCCCATCTATTGGATAATTTTGGTGTGATCAAATAACAGGTAATATACAGCTAGAGAAAAAAATGGCATATTTTTAAAGTGGATTTTTTATTTTGTAAATGCTTAGGTGTTTCTGGAAGTGTCATGGGAATGTGAAATGAAAAGTTTGAAAAGCTTGTTCCAAAAGTGTGAGGGTATTTGAGAGAAAAACTTACCTTCCTTTTTTTTATTTAGGAAAGGATTTTGAACTGTTTATCAATAATAGAACACAGGACAATACTTCTCTTTGTATGTGTGGAGGAGCACAACAAAATAGAAGGTTTGTTTACTTACTGTGCATCTAGAAGTTCACAAAAACAGGTCCAGAACTAAGAAAATAAGTGGAGAGTCTTATGCTTATAAAGTAACATCCAACATTTTCAAGAAACAATGGTGATCGAATAACGTCATTGAAAATGAAGACTCAATGCTGTGTCTTTATTGTCTCTGGTTAGAAATTACTTAAGCATTTCTGTTGAAAAGGATGCAAAGGGGGATAGTAAATGTCTTCAGAAATACTAACGAAGAAATCTGAAAAGAGAAAATAGCCAGGACATGAAAAATAGCAGATTATATCGGCAGCAATAGTGGGATAACAGTTTTGAATAGAACTATTTGCAGTCATTGTATAAGGAGCCCAAAGGCTTTACGGAATTGGTACTAATAGGAAGATACTGCAGAAATTGGTTTATGGGAAAAGTTTTAGAATCTAAAATAACATGTACTTGACTATGGGCTCTTGGTTCAGAAACTTAAAAAAAAATAAAGTTATATTAGATTGAACTATGTGAAATTGCCATTTTTGAAGTCATGAATAGTCCACTATCAGTAATTTCATACAGATAAATATATAGGGTGTAGGGAACTTTATTTTACTGGAATATAGGAAAATCTAGAAAATGATCTGAATCATACTAATCTAAACAAGTCGGATGTAGTAATCAGGCTGACTGTCTTACTGGGAGACAGTATATGTGCAGTGCTTTAGAAATGGGAATCTGAAGTCAGGCTGTATGGGTTCTGGCTCCACTAGTTACTTACTGTATGCTATTGAGCAAATAATTTAACCCCTATCTGACTCAGTTTCATTATCCATAAAGTGGGGATATTAATAAATTATTTCATTTAGTCTTCCTCAAAACATTACGAGTTTGATTTATACATTCATAATGTTTTGGGGAAGATTAAATGAGATAATTGATGCAAAATAATCAACACTGTGCTTGGCACTTAGTAAATGCTCAATAAATGTTAGTTACTTTATTTTTTTGGAGGAAGATTAGCCCTGAGCTAACAACTGTACCTATCTTCCTCTATTTTATATGTGGGATCACAGCATGGCTTGATGAGCAGTGCGTAGGTCTGTGCCCAGGATCCAAACTGGAGAACCCCGGGTCACTGAAGTGGAGCATGTGAACTTAACTGCTATGCTAGCAGGCTGGCCCCAAATGTTAGTTATTTTACTTTATTTTTTGAGGAAGATTAGCCCTGAGCTAACATCTACTGCCAATCCTCCTCTTTTTGCTGAGGAAGACTGGCCCTGAGCTAACATCCATCCCCTTCTTCCTCTACGTTATATGTAGGACACCTGCCACAGCATGGCTCAACAAGTGGTGCATAGGCCCACACCTGGGATCTGAACTGGCAAACCCCAGGCCACCGAAGTGGAATGTGCAAGCTTAACTGCTGCACCACCAGGCTGGCCCCCAAATGTTAGTTATTCTTAAACAGCTTCATTGAGGTATAATTTACACCATAAAATTCATCCATTGTAAGTGTACAATTCAGTAATTTTTCATAAATTTAGAGAGTTGTGCAACAATCACCACAATGTAGTATTAGGACATTTTCCTTTTTTCTGTTTGCAGTCAATTCCTGCTCCCATTCCCAGCCCAGATAAACACTGACCTACTTTCTGCCTCTCTCAATTTGCATTTTCCTAAAAAACGTATGTAGATTGAATAATAGAATCTGTAGTCTTCTGTGTCTGGCTTCTTTTACCTAGCTCAATATTTTTGAAGTTCAACTATGTTATAGCATGTATCAGTAGGTTGTTTCTTTTTATTACATTGTATCATATACTGCATGTTTAATCTATTCACCACTTGACGGTTTTTTCCAGTTTGGGAGTATTATGAATAAAGCTGATATGAATATACAAGTTTCATGTGGACATATATGTTCATTTCTCTTGAGAATTGCAAAGTTGAATGGTAAGTTTGTGTTTAGCTTTTTAAGAAACTGCCGAATATTTTCCAAAGTATCTGCACCATTTTATGTTCCCACTAGCAATGTATGAAGCTTTCACTTTCTCCACGTCCTTGCCACAACCTGTAATTGTTTGTTTTTCTTACTTGTAGTCATTTTGCATGAAATTGTGTCTCACTGTGGTTTTAACTTACAGTTCCCTAAAGACTAATGATGTGGAATGTTTTTTCATGTGTTTGTTAGTGTTTGGTGTATCTTTTCTTTGTTTAAATATTCATTCAAAAATTTGTTCATGTTTTAGTTGGGTTGTTCATCTTTTAATTATTGAGTTGTAAGTGTTCTTTATATATTCTGGATACAAGTCCTTTATAAGATATATGATTTGTAAAAATTTTCTTCCTGTTGTGGTTTATCTTTTCATTTCCTTAATAGTGTCTTTTGAAGAGCAAAAGATTCTAACTTAAAGTTGAATTTGTTAATTTTTTAATGAATTTTGCTTTTTGGGTCATATCTAGGAAATTTTTAGCTAACTCAGTATCACAAAGATTTTTCTCTTTTCTTTTATTGAGATATAACTGACATATAGCATTACAGTCATGTGCTGCATAATGATGATTCAGTCAACAACGGACTGCATATATGGTGGTGGTCCTATAAGATTAGTACCATATGGCCTAGGTAGTAGTAGGCTATACCACCTAGGTTTGTGTAAGTACATTCTGTGATGTTTGCCCAACAGCAAAAACACTTGATGATGTGTTTCTCAGAACATGTTAGTTTCCAGTGTACAATGTAATGGTTCCATATTTGTTTATACTGCAAAATGATCACAATAATAAGTCTAGCTTTTTCTCTTCTAGAAAATTTCTATTTTTCTAGGAGTTATTTACCTTTATTTCTTACATTTTGATCTATGGTCTATTTTGAGGTAACTTTTGTGCATGGTGTGAGATAAGGATCTAGATGCTTTTTTCTTTTTCTTCTTTTTACATAAAATATCCTGCTGTCTCAGCAGCTGTTGTTGAAAACACCATCCTTTCCTTCATTCATTGTGTTGGCATTTTTAATGAAAGTAAATTGACCATAAATATAAGGGTTTATTTCTGTACTTTCAAATCTATTCCGTTGATCTGTACATCTATCCTTATGCCAATACAACACTGTCTCATTACTTTAGTATTATGGGAAGGTTTAAAATTGGATAACTTCAATTTTCCCCAATTTTCTAGGTCCTTTGCATTGTCATATATATTTTAGGATCAGCTTATTGACTTATACAAAAAACCCTGCTGGGATTTTGATCAGGATTACATTGAATATAAAGATTAATTTTGGAAAAATTGTAATTTTAACAATATTAAATCATTTGATCCATGAACATGAAATATTTTTTGTTTAGATCTTTTAAAATTTCTCTCAGTAGGTGGCCGGCCCCGTGGCCGAGTGGTTAAGTTTGTGCGTTCCGCTGCACCGGTCCAGGGTTTCACCTGTTTGAATCTTGGGCGCAGACATGGCACCACTCATCAGGCCACGCTGAGGCGGCGTCCCACATGCCACAACTAGAAGGACCCACAACCAAAAATACACAACTATGTAACAAGGGGCTTTGGGAGAAAAAGGAAAAATAAAAAATCTTTAAAATTTCTCAGTAATATTTCACATTTTAGTGTATAACTTTTACACTTTTTTATTAGATATATTTCCAAGTATTTTATTCTTTTTGGTTCTCCTGCCAATGATGTTGTTTTCCTAATTTCACTTTTGATTGTTTGATATTTGTGTACAAAAATACAGTTGATTTGTATAAGTTGATCTTTTAACTTGTGTCTTTCCTAAATTTGTTTATAAGCTCTAGTGATTTAAGATATAAATATATATATATATTTAAGATATATAGGAGATATACATATAAGATACAAATATAAGTTCATTAAACAGTTTATTCCAGATAAATATATATATATTTAAGATATATGTAGGAGATATATATATAAGATACCAGATAAATATATATATATTTAAGATATATGTAGGAGATATATATATAAGATACAAATATAAGTTTATTAAACAGTTTATTCCAGATGTATGTGTTATTGCAGTTAGAATGTGACAGATATTTAATTAAATATTTAAAATGTGAAAAGACAGAGGTTTTCTGTGGAAAATGTTTAGAATATTGGAAAGACACCACAAAGGAGAGGGATTTAAAAAATTGTGTTGAATTAAGTGTGGGTGAGATAGTTGTAAAATATTGGGAAAAATTAAAATTGATGATTTTGCAGTGTTTGTCCTTTGCGAGCACTGGTAAGTTCTAGGTTCACTTAAAAGAATTTAAAAAGTAACCCTGAAATTCCTAGATAAATCTTTCCGGGAGTTGTGCAGAGAACAGGACCCAAATTCAAACATTCAAAAGACCTTGGTTCTACATCAGAAGACTGGAAAATGAGTGTACAACAATATTAAGTTAAAATGCAATGTTGTTGTATGGACACATATTTTTTACGTATGCGTAGAATAAACACATAAAAATGACTCTATAAATTAGTAATAATCTATAAATCCCAATCGCGTTGTGTCAGAGAAGAGGTCTTATACGAAACTTCCAAACATGCCCATAGTTTGGAGATTGGGGCCATTATTTAATTATTTCATGTCTAGTATTTTATTGGCTACATAACATGCCTTCAGATTGGAATGAAGGGCAACAACAGAGCATGTGATTTAGAGAAAGTAAACTGCGCTATTTTACTTTGCTTCTATATTTGAATGTAAGGAAAAGTAGGTTAGGACAAATAATCAGCTTCCAATTTAGATACATCTATGTCCCTCCCAAGCAGGGAAAAGTTTTTGAGGGCCATGACAAGCTATTGAAGTTTCTTTGTGCAGTCAGTGGTGTCTGGAAACTGAGGTAGAGCATGAATAAGAAGACGAAGAAACCTGAGAGCGTGAATGGATGATGAGAGAGAGAGATATAATTTTTAATTAGAAACATGACTCCATGAAAGCAAGTTGCAAACCAACTGAGAGTCAAGCTATCTCATGGTAATAAATACTCAATGAAAAGGAAAGTTGGTCTACGAATCCATTCTTGTATCATTGCCTTATTATGTAGAGAAATATTCATTTGGAGCCAAAGTCTCATTTTCTGTGACTTTGAGTATTCTTTTTCCGGCAGTAATTTGGCCAAAGATTTTTTGGTAGGTGTACACATTTGAGAAAAAGACCATTTTGCTAGGTGACTTCTTTCCATTTCATTAAGAATCAAGTCATTAATCTCATTGCAATCTGATTAGACTACTGTCTTAATATGATAAAGATAGGAAATGATTGTTTAAAAAAAAAGACGAATTTCTGGGGATAAGGAACAACCCCCTTCCCCTCCCTTAAACCTCCATTAATAATGTGTGAAGAAGCAATAACAATGCGCTCAGTGTTCCCTTTAGAGGCTTCTTAAGAGGCCAGCCTGTTTGTAAGAAGCTTTCTGTTGCTAATGTGGGTTGAATCACTGACAAAGGCCAGTGTTAATGGTCGGCTGCAAGAATCTAATCCCTGGAAGGGAAGCATTTCCTTGGATGGCTTTGTAATGTGCTTGTCAAACATTTTAAACCATTTAACAGAAAGGAGCATTGTGATGACAAGACACAACACGGCCAGTTCTTTGGATGCATCTGCCAACGGAGTAATGCAATGATCCTTTTGGGCTCCAGTGGCTCAGGCACAAATGCAAACTCGTGTGTGGAGTACATCTTGCTTCTCGGTTTTGATGTTTTGCCTACTAAATAATTAGTTTTGACTGGGCTTATTGGCTTCTTTTGCATCTGTTTCCTTGCAGAATATATTATTAATGTTTTATGCTAAATCATATCCTTTCTGGTTAATCTTAAACTTCTTTTGGAAAGCTAATAAAGTCATATTACAGGCATGTCTTTTCACAATCTCAAAACAGCACTGGAAGGTTGAAAAAGAAAACCAGACGGAATCTCCCTTTCTCTTGCCAGTTGAAGATTCATTTTCAGTTACTCTTTGCAAGCCACATACAATGAATATCCTGTTAGTTCACTTCCATCTAGAATAGTGAATCTAATACTAATTTATTCAGAGGATTAATGTACCTTTTGTTCTGATTTAGCAATGCGTTTGCTTTATGACTGCCAAGCATTTTGCTCTATAAAACCACACTAACCACGCAATCCATGATGATTGCTGGGCTCAAAGATAGGACTTACCACATCAAATGACACTCACTTCCAAGAACCAAAGATGATAAATACTTTCATCCACTTTTTAAATAAATTGAAAGAGAACGAGAGGGGGAAAAAAGGCTTTAGATTTAACTTTTAGACCAGGAATTCAGTTATATATCTTATATATCTATTAACTGTTTGTGCTCAAACCATCTGCAAGAACTTGGAGGGAGAAGGTATCGTTTATTACTTCTTCCTGTTGGTTACAAAATGTGTTATTCTGAAATAATGGAAGGTGGAGAAAGGAAGTGGGGAGTAGTGGGGATAGTAATCTCCAGAGCCATCGTGTTCCCAGAAATGTTCTAATATCTGCATCCTTTTCTTTTCTGTATCTTTCCTTCTTCTCTCTCTCTTTTTTCTTCTTTCTCTCCTCCTTCCCTTTCCCTGTTTTTTCTTCCCTTTTTCTCTGACTTTCTCACTCCCTTTCTTTCCTTCTCAATAGAACTCTCGCTTTTCCCCCTGTTGCCTTTGAGTGGTGAGTGTCATTTCACCTTCAAGAACACTTAAGGCTCTCCTGGCTACCAACCCTAGGACTGGACAGATCCCCTCCCTCCTTCCTCTTAGTCTAACAATCTGTTGGCATTCCCTTCTGACCCAATAGTTATTATTCTTGCAATTGAGAGCAGTAGGAAAAGGTATTCTGGGGTCTGATGTTGATAATAAGACCTTAATACGGATGTCTGGAAATTATTTACAATTAAAAAATTATTAATGCACTATCACTCACTAGCTTTCTCTTGTTTTCTGGAATGGGGATATAAGATCCACAATTCACAGTGGATCTTATCAATGCTTGCTACCTCTAGAAAGCAAGTTACTAATCCATGGCTTTGTGAATATCATATTTAAAGAAGAAGTCTGCAGATCTTTTGGCTTTATTCTCTGAATTTTGCAGGAATGTCCTCAAAATCATAGGAGAGTTTCATATAGGTATTCCCAGTACCTAGAAGGTACGGAGTACTCAATACACATTAAGTGTATGTAGTAGGTACTCAATACACATTAAGTGATGAATCAAATGTAATGTTACCAAACCAGGCTCATTTTTCCCACCATGCAGCATGCCAATCACCAAGATGATGAGTTTTGCAGCAGAGAAAGGGTTTTATTCACAAGGCAGCCAAATGAGAGGACAGGAGAACAAGTCTCAAATCCACCTCTCCAAAAATGGGGATTACGGATATTTATGGGATAAAAGGGCAGAGTTGTCTGAAGTGTGGTGATAGATGATTGGAGGTAAGGAAAAGTGAGGGAATTGATGATCTGCACAAATGTAGTCCAGCTTCATATCTCTTCACAAGACTTCATCATCTGAGGGTGGAGTTTTTGGCCCCCCAGATGTCAAAGGGTCACCTATTGGACACTCAACCATGCAAGCCTAGTTGATGGATGGGTGGTCTCAACCAACTTGAACTGGACAAGGAGTCAACTCTCAGTTCCTCAGAAACAACTTAGGCAACTGCTACCATCATGACCCAAGCATCAGAGATGTTACCTATAACGAACCTTGTGGGAGTCTGATAACATATTGCTTATCTACGTGACTTTTAAGAATAAGCAGCACAGCTAATAATGGATGGGCAAACAACTAAAGGCTACAATTAATAATTGCCTGAAAAAAAAACTTTAGTTACTATCTACCTAATCATTAATGGCTATCTGGCCACCAGTTTCAATAAGAGGGTCACTATTCATGTGTTTTGGGGTGAGAAACAAACTTGGAGAACTGCTTCTCTATCCTGTATCCTGATCACTCTTGACTCATGTTCATATTAATATGGATTTAAGATTCCCAAACTAGACTGAAATTCCAAATAGGTTTTCAAAAGTGGGATTGATAGCTCAGTGTAAGTGTCACTTGAGGATGATGCCTTCTTCCTCATCACCCACCCGTTTGTGTGTGTCCACCAGTTTGTGTGTCTGTGTGTGTGTACATGTGGCTGGTTCTTATGCACAGCCACAGGACCTGTACTTCCTTCTGTTGTGGATCCTTTCATGTTTCTTTGTTGGTCTCTTTCCTTAGACTTAGCAACAGCTTAGGGGGCGGAGATGTGTCGTCCTTCTTGTATTCTCAAAGCCGAGAAACCTCAATGAACAGATCTTAGTAGTCCATAAGCATTTTACTTTGGATTCACCCTGCCATGTGATTACAAATACATTTCAATGCACCCATATCCCACATCAAAATAATTATTTTATAAATAATTAAAATTACTTGGCCATAAATAACACATTTAATTTATGAATGGCTGATATTTCTTGGCAATCATTGTGGATTGTCAAAAAGTTGCATGAAATAGTGAAGTAGGAAAACCTAATCTGCAAGTTTTTGCAAATATAACGAAATTTTTATGCATAGCAACTTACTTGAAAAGTAAATAAAATTGAACAGAAATTGAAATTGAATAGAAATAGGCATTTACTTAAACATTTATTACTTCAGCTTTGGTTTTTCTTTTTGTATTTTGGAGTTCATAATTTTTTTTCGGGTCTCAAACATTTTTGTAGGTCTTTGACAAGCTCATTGGCCCCAGGCACTGAGCCCAGGGTGCCTAAGGGGTTGAACAGGCCTGCAATGTAGGGCTCAACAAATAGCTGACACCCAAGTAGTTAAATAGCTACCCACCAAGGCAGAGCAGTCAAATGTGGTTACTGCTTTTGAGCAGAGCATTTGATGTTGGGGCTTCGCTCTGCAGTGTCTTTGAAGCTGGACGTTTCCAAAGAGAGAACAATTAGAAATAAGAATGCAGACAGACTTCATTGCCAGAGCACAGCACAATTGCTGAGCGTGGATAGAATGGATATGAAGGAGGTCCCGGGGGGTTTTCAGTTCTCATCAGGAAGCAATTCATATAGCCATGTTTGGGTAATTAAATGGAAATAGTCATGCTATACAGAGAAAGGCCTCTCACTGCCATCAGTGTTTATTTTAGCACCATCTGCTAGGTTCAAGATGAGGAGAACTGGATGGGAAGTTTACACTGATGCTTTGGTGTGCTTAGACTTTATTTTATGTAAGCTCAATCACAAATATTAATTGGCTAGTTATAAGAAATGCAATTCCATAGTTTGGAATATCTTTACCTCATATCTGGAGTGATGTCAATTTTCCATTCTTTTTGTTCAGACTATAGATCTTTATTTATATGGTGCAAAGCTAGCAATTTTAATAACTACCTAGTACCATGTGCTAGACATCACAATACACACTGTACGTTAATTTAATCATTGCAAGAAACCTACGAGGTAAGCAATATTATTATTCCCATTTTACTGGTAAGTAAGTTGAGATTTAGAGAGATTAAGTGACTTAATAAGGTCATATAACTAGGAAGCAGAAGCAGTAGGTTAATGATGAGGCTGTTACTTGTAATTCTTGTTTCTTTTGCTTGCCTATAATCCCCAGAATTTGAATAACATTAGTTACATGAGCTCCTTCAAAATAATTTTCCTTTACATTTCTTGCCTTATTATTATTCTGGTCCTGTGTTAATGAAACTCTCTTTCCTAAGATTTGAATATTTAAAGCTAAGTTTTGAAAAGAAACAAATATTTGGAAATGCTTCTAAAATAGTTAAAGCATGCTAAAACAAAGGTGTTCAAGTACTTTCAGTATAATTTTTAGTATATTAAGATAGCATAAAACCTTTTTAATTTGGGTCTTAGTAATTCTAATGGCATAGGAATTTCATCCAGGTTGAGGTGGAGTTTGCCTGTGCACGACCCTTTAAAAAAATGAATAAAGAAATAATGCAATGAAAAATGCTAATAGAAGCTTTTTGAGAGAATAAACTATTTTAGATATGTTAAATATAATTTATTTGCATTTTATTAAATGGTCTATTAACTAAAATTATTTCTATCAGAATTCTAGAAACTCAAATTTCTTGGCATTTGCTCAATTGCTGTGTTTAAGTGAACATAAAAACAGTGTATTTCTTTTAAACATAACTTATAATTTGGGTTGATTTTACAAATTACTTGGTTAGTTATCAAGTATAAATCCATTTCAAGACAGAATTTTCAATGAGAAGGTATATCTTTTATTCATATTACTATTTAGAAATTATTCTGAAAAAAATGGTTTACTTATCTGTTTCCCGAGAAATATCAGCCTCTACCTATCCTTTGATCATCCTCATTAATCCCTTCCCTATCCTCATCCTGACAAAAAACAAGTGAAAGCCTCAAAAAGTGTGCTTTAATTGAATGGATATGTACAAATGCAAAGAATTCATTGTTTTTGCTCCGGGTTACTGTTATTCACTTTTTCCTCTCGCTCATCGTTTTGATATTCTACTCTCCTTTCTCAATTCTCCCAACAGATGCAATCTGGATGGATCACAATCCACCTGGATCCCCTACAGCCAAGAGACAGGCATTAACCCAGAGTAGGTTGGTCAGACTCTCTGCCTTTGATATTTGTACCCAGGGCACGGTGATGGAAGGACAGGAAATCAGTAGAACTGATCTATCCCACCTGGAAGAATGTGAGCATTCATTTCTACCCTAATTCCTGTCCTTTCCAAGTCTTGGATTCTGAGCTTTACTCACCATTCTGTGAACTCACTCATAGGCTCCCAGTAAATTCCATTTTTGCTTCATTGGCTGGACTCAGTTACTGTTGCTTACAACCAGTGCCCCCAGCTGAACCACTGCTCATCTACTTCCTTTCTGTTTTGTTTCCCTTCATTTTTTCTTCTCTTTCAAACTTCCCTCCTCCTTTCTTGCTAGTCTCATGTTTTTCTTTCTCTTACTTGGAGGCTTTCAAGGATGAATGAAAAATGAAAAAAGCTAACACAAAAATAGAAACATGAAAATATTTTGAAGGTGTTTAATCATGACTGCTTTATTTTTCTTTTCAATCTAAAATTGAGAGTTCCTTGACCGTATATTGTGTACAGTTCCAAGTCTTATCTGAGTACACACAAATACTATCATTAATAGCAAAAAAATAATAAGCAAAGCAACTTAATCCCCCCTGAAAAACTAGGCAACACCTCCAACAATTTTACAGTTTTGGCCTATTAAAACACATTTATAGCTTGTCTAAAATAATAGATAATTTGATCCATGCAGTATTTATTTTCAAGGGCTCTGCTGTCAGATCTATGTCTTACTAAAGCAATTAACAAAGTTATTTTTAGAAGTAAGCATTTAACATCTTTTCTGCAGCAGGCTGAAAGAATTTAGGTTTTGATGTCCAGTCTTCGGCTATAATTAAAGGTAAATTTAAATATTTAACACAGCAGCCAAGGAGCCACAGCTACAAAGTTTACTTGAAAATGAAGTGAGTCGTTTCATTGAGTCGTTTATCTCCTCTGCTTGCATGCATGGTCAACACAAGTTTGTGTTTTGTTCTCAATTCTCTTGCCCAGATATCCAACAGCTGTTGCTTTCCTCAAACTGTAAACTCCATCTTCCTGTTTTACCTTAGCTGTTTTGCTCAACTGCCGTAGATATAACGGCAATTCAAAATCTGAAAAGTTTTGGTAAATCACAGCAGTAACCATATGAGTAAGAGCTGCTAGGTGATGTCAGAAGCAAAGCCAGGTCTACTGATATCAACACAGTTAATTCGGATAGTGTTTCCAAACATAAATCATTTAAAAAGAAAAGATGAGCTTAGCCTGGAAATCATGTTTCAAAGAGGAATCAAATGATTTTGTCTTCTGAGGGCCATGCAGGAGACAACATAACCTACATCTATCTGAATCTGTACAATTTCCCTTTTCTGTTAGCAGACCTAATTTGTCTACATCCTATACAAGAGTTAACAAGTGCATAGACTTTATATCAAGTTTTAAAAAAAATTGTGAGCATAATGCTTATTCCTTCTGTAATTGTATTTTTGGTCATGTTCTAAATAGTTTTGACTTAGATTTTATGTTATCATTAAATAATAAATTTTTGCAGATTTTCAAGTAGGATATATTGTTTAGATTCAATCTTGCACTTACCATAGGGTCTTATACTTCCTTATATAGAAACGTCTTCCTTTTCTGACAGAAGCATCCGTTGCTTTGGGGCACACTGCAACTATTGTAGCAGAGATGACAAGAAAAAGTAACAGTTGAGACATCACTTCAGTTTTAAAACAGTGATTTGAACTAAAAGAAAAACAATAATTTTGAATGCCAAGAATTTTGGTTTGCAGTAACTGGGCTTTTGGATTATATAAGGTTTTTGAGTAGCAAAAGTTTGGTTTTGAGTATCAAAGGCAAAGCCCTGGGGGAATCAGGAAATAAAGTTCATGGGTTCAGGACCATCTTTGGAAGAGAGCAGATGAAGAGCCAGGTAATCGCTCCTGCAATTGCTTTTGGGGAGATGAGAGAGAGGGAGGAATGGCACATTCAGGCCCCATGCCCTTTCCCAGGCCGGAAAATACACTCAGCTGATACTAGCAGGAATGGATACTGACAACCGGAGTCCAGAGGAAATGTGGCGATCACAGAAATTTATAGAAAATGATGAACGTTCTTACATACTTTTTGTGCATCTCATATTTTTGACTGTGAAATAACATATGCTAATGTGAAAATGTAGATTAAGAGATAACAGTTTACGTAATAGTTTTTGTCACTAATAGAACACATTAAGGAATGTTATGGAAGACTGAAAAGTACAAAAAAATGGCTGGGCATCCTGCACTTTTCCTAATTACCTCTGCCTTTTGCTGTCTTTAAGAAATTTACAGTCTAAATTGTATACTAATGTAAATAACTTTTCCATAGAAAAGCAAAAAACTTTTACCAATGGAAATGCAATTTATTATTTTCCTGTGGACATTAACCAATTTTGAATCTGTTTTCATTCTTGATTGTGTATATAGGTATACGTGTTTGTTGAATTCTTTTTTGAATCAATTGCAACATCTTACTGGTTCCCTTGCTTATTAATGAGTTAAATTCTTTGACATGTTTTAATTTTATATTGGTATAAGAGTCATGATTTCACTCTTTAAGAAAATTACCTTTTAACATATATTTTCTAGTGACAGGAAATTTCTGGAGAAATATTAACTTATTTTAAATCTATTTATGATGATGGGGATCTTCAGCATCTCCCCCAAACAGCAGGGGAAATAGTTTGATAAATGATTAGTAGTAGTTACCTATTGTCACCTCTCCAATCTTATTATCTAGGTATTATGTGCTTAGGGACAAACTCCTCTCTTGGTTTTATGTTTGCACAGGAAGGTTTTCCATTGGGAATAAACTCTCTTGTCTTCTCCACCCCTTTACTCAGGCCTCACTAAGGGAGGTAAAGTGGTTTATCTCCTTAGGGAGACTAGAAGAAAAAATTGGACAAAATTCAGAAGGAACATAGCTCAATCTCTTTTTCCTGGTGCTCTTTCGCATCAACTGCTTTCATCTTAGAGACTTTATAAGGGGAAGGACTAAAAATGAGAGGTCTAACATTATCTGCATTGCCAGTAAAGTCCACTAGACTCATAGACCTACAGCTCCATTTTCCAAGAGCTTTATCAGTAATGAATCTGACATTTTGAATTCCATTGCTTGCATCTACCTCTCAAACGGTTTAGAACCTGGATGAGAAAAAGAGGAGTTATGTATTAGGTCTCAAACTCCAGGCCCAAGAAAAGGAACTGCTCTACTAGTCTTCCATATATAAATATACAAATTCCTACTGTCATGCTTTAACACTAATTAACAAGGTATGTTTCAGGAATGCCTTAATAGAAATTGAAGTGATTTCAGAATAAAGTTACATGACAGAGCCACGTTGTGGAATAGAAATATCTAGTTAAATCTTTTGGCATTCAATTTTAGAAGACAAAAGACTTGACCTATTTATAGTACATCGGAAAATGTCTAGAAGTTTTTACTAGGCTGTCAATTATGTTATGGGGTGAGTCTAATGTCCTGTATACCTGCTGTTATCAAAAGGACTTATGCTCACTATGGTAAGTTAATCAAGTTAGAGAAGGTGCAGATTTCTTCATATAGTTATAACAGAAGTTTGAAAAGTACTAGATAAAACAACCCAAGGCCGAAAGCATGAAAAACCTTCAATGATTTTATGGCATATTTTCTATCCTGTAAAAAGTAATTAGATGAGTTTTCATGTGAGTACTTTTTGGTTATTTTCATGAGTATTTTTTCTTAAGCTTCTATGTTAGATTTATCTACTTAGTCCAATAAAACACTTACTAGGGAGTTGCTATAATTATAAATGTAGTACATAAATGAAGATAATGGGCATAGTATCATTGATTTTGTAATATATGGTAGGATTATTTAAAGTTTACAGTGCCACTTGCTGATTCCATGAAGTCCTGAAAAAAATACCAAAATAACCTATTGATAAAGCAAAGTCAAGTTATTTATTACCTCAGTAAGAGAGACTCCTTCCTTGACAGTTTTTGTAGCTTCTCAGAAGAGGAAGGGTAGATGGGATATTTATAAGATTTTGAGGGTTCTGGTTAAGGCACATCTTCTAACGTGCGGTAGAGGGGCTGACTGGGACTGAGAAAAGTTTGTTCCAAAATAGTTTAGAATTGGTGGACACAGTGAGGTGAAAGTTTTAAAATGAGTCTGGAAGAGTAACTCATTGATTGATGAGCCTAGAGAAGCAATCCAATGTCCCAAGATGGGATATTTACTCTGAAGAGGGCTAGGTGAGTAGTCCATTATTGGAACAAATGGAGTTTTGGGAAGTTCCTCCAAAAAAACAATTAAGTTATTTGCAACTTCATCTTCCTGGGCAGTTTACTGGAATAGTAAAGTCTTGTTAGAGCAGAGGATTGAACTGTAAAGTCATTTTGACTTAAACCATATGCTACGTGGTAACAGATAATTTAGATTCTCCACAGCGAGGTTTTGTGATGTAATTTTCAGTAACATTTAAGTTTTTGGTCATTTGTTGATTACCTCAGGATATAAATAAACAAAATTTATTGGAAGGTCAATTTAGAAAATATTGTTTAGTATTTTAGAGCTAAAAGAAATGGAAGCAATAAAAATTTTGGACTTATTAAATGCCAGAATAATCCTGAAAAGATGAAATGGAGACATTTTTTAGATAGCATTATTTTGCTAGTTATTTTCCTTGGAAGTAATTTGTGGTCCGCCTGTGATTTGTGGTGCTTCCAAAATAGATATGTCACTTTTATTGTGCCTTCCTCACAGCGAAAATCTTTATAGACAGTAAGCTTACTTATGTATTTTTAAATTCATATTTTCTTGTTAGGAGTTAACATTAACTGGTGACTTTATTAATGCTTCTGTCAATTTAGAATTGGTATTTTGGCAAGTTGTTTGTTTTTGGATATGCCTCATCTAGTTCTGTCACACCCATCCATAAATTTGACTGAAATTATTATAATAACTGACTATTTCAGTATCATGTAGATAGCTTTGGTATCATAGTAGAAATCAAAATAACATAAAATATCTCAGAGAAGTGCAACAGGGTTCATAATCCTTTGGGAAAGAGTTTCCATTGAAATACTTTTAGCCATTATTTTGAGCATCACACTGGGAATTCCACAGCAGGTGTATCTGGCCTGTGATTTCTGTCTCTCCTGCCTCTTGTTACAATTTAACTTGAAAGTTTTCCTTCTCTTCCTCTGATTTTAATAAGTAGGTAGGTAAGAACCTAGATCTTCATTTCTTTTTTTAAGTAGGAAAAATTGAAATTTCTAGAGGAGGACAAATGTAATAGTAAAAGTATATGCCACATGTTATGTTGCTTGTTTAATATTTTAATATTCATTACTTTCTTTTATGGTTTCCAATCCCTACCTTTCAGACGCTAAGAAATATAACCACATAAAAATAACCCTGGGGATGATGTATATTGCTGCTGGTATATATCACAAGCTTTCTGGAGAGTTGGGCTTGGTCTCAATGTTGAGCAAGTAATGGAATAATTCCTAAACAAAAATCCCTATTATATTCTCAGAAGACCAAGTACAATGATTGTGAAACAAAGGTTCAGTGTTGATAACCTTATGTGTCAGCCCCTTCAGAATGGGGCTATTTGTTCCCAAATCAATCAGATGGAATAAAAACTGAACAAATGGCTTTGAGGAGGAACTGCATGTAACGTTCAGGTGCAGCAGATCTTGTCATAATCTTGGTCTTAGAACTCTGGATTAATTCAAAGCTCAGGGTCCTGAGATATGAACCAAGAAGGGAGCTCATGAACATTATACTCAGTGGAGAGAAATTGAAAGCATTTCCCTTAAGATCAGGAACAGGGCAAGTGTGCCTACTCTCACCACTCCTATTCAATATAGTACTGGAAGTCCTAGCTAGAGCAATTAGGCAAGAAAAATAAATAAAAGGCATCCAAATTGGAAAGGAAGAAATAAAATTGTAATTATTTGCTGATGATATCATCTTATAAATAGAAAATCCCAAAGAATCAGTCAAAAAATATGGTCAACTAATATTCAACAAGGCAGCTAAGAATATCCAATGGGGAAAGGATAATCTCTTCAACAATGGTGCTTGGAAAACTGGAGGAACACATGCAAAACAATGAAACTGGACCCCTATCTCACACCACTCATAAAAATTAACTGGAAATGGATCATTTAAACATAAGGCCTGATGTCTTAAAACTCGTAGAAGAAAATGTAGGGAAGAAGCTCAGTAATATTGGTCTTGGCAACAACTTTCTGGGTATGACACCAAAAGCACAAACAACAAAAGAAAAAAACAACAAATGGGACTACATCAAACTCGAAAGCTTCGGCACAGCAAAAGAAACAATTAACAAAATGAAAAGACAACTTACAAAATAGGAGAAAACCTTTGCAAACCATATATTGGATAAAGGTTTAATAGCTATCACTTATACGTGAAATCTAGAAAATTTAAACCTTTAAAAAACAGAATAAATGGTAGTTATCAGTGTATGGGGGTGGGGATAAGAGTGATGGTGTTCAAGAGTATAAACTTGTAGTGAGTAGTAAATAAGCCATAGAATTCTAATGCACAGTATAAAGAATATAGGTAATAATGTACTATAATTATGTAATGTGCTAAATAGCACTACAGTGTCAATCATATTACAATATATAAATGTATCAGAGTAACACACCGTACACCTTAAATTTACACAACATAACACATCAAATTTATTCAATAAAAAAATAAATGGAAAAAGAAGGGATGTCCTGATGGAAAGAATTGATTTGGCTAGCTGATAGTTAAAAACAGCGGAGTTTGTCAAACGCACAGTCAATCCATAAGGTCCATACTATCAAGGCAAATGGTAAGTTTTTCCTTTTCTTCCTGGGCTTCTGTCATGGGATATCGTTTTCATTTTCAAGACTAACCTTGATATTAAATGCAGTCTAATTTCACTCAAGGGGAAAGGAGGAATGGAGGGGGAAGACAGGGGAAAAGGGACATCGGTCAGACTCCTGGAAGATAGTTTAGATTGTACTCTTTCCTAGGGTTGGCCTAGACTTAAAGCTACTTTCAAATTACGTGTTCACTGAAAGGATTGTCAATTTTCCCCCAAATATTCAAGTGTATCAGTGTCCTAACACCAAGTCCTACTATCAACGTCTATTCATTCAACTAGCATTTATTGGATTCATACCATGTATCATGTTCTATGATAGGTGTTAAGGACAAAATGGATCCTATATTCGCAGAGCTTACATTCTACATGGGAGGACTGATATTAAACCAGTGTAGTAGGTCTATATAATTGTGTGACGGATAATGTGGAGCATAAAAAAAATTATCAAGAAAAACTGCGGTAGAATTATTGCCTACCAATTTTATGACTTGTTTTGGAAATCTCAAGTTACTTCTTTTTTTTTTTTTGAGGAAGATTAGCCTTGAGCTAACTACTGCCAATCCTCCTCTTTTTTGCTGAGAAAGCCTGGTCTTGACCTAACATCCGTGCCCATCTTCCTCTACTGTATATGTGGGACGCCTACCACAGCATGGCATGCCAAGCGGTGCCATGTCCGCACCCAGGCTCCGAACCGCCAAGAAGCGGAACGTGCGAACTTAACCGCTGTGCCACTGGGCCAGCCCCTCAAGTTACTTCTTAAATTTCTTTGTTATGAGGAGAGTGCAAATTTTTGGTTAGGTAGCTTTAATGAGAGTAGATACTTATTCTCCTGAAGACGGATAGAAAAATATACTTACTTTTGGTTTGACAAAGATCGCTTCTCCTCATACTCTTGGTATATAGTATCAAAGTATTGGGGATTTTCACGCAGGTCTCAGAAACTTCATGGAAGGAAAAGGATCAAGAACCTCAGCCTTCCTCTTCTGAGAATCACTCTAGAACTTTTCTACGAATCAAGTTGGCCTTAATGGGAATTGATTCCAGAATGGGAGTAAGAGGAGCTTCACAGGCCTGTTCCTTTGCGATACAGCCATAACTGGTGAAAATTATTAGGAAAAAAAGAAAAAGAAAGTTTGGAAATTTTCTTAAGGTCATACAGAAAATGAAGAAATATTTATTTAAGAAAATGCACTATCTCAGTAAGAACAGTGAAAGTCTGTAGCAGTTGAGTTACGACTTATTTCCTCTCCCCCCTCCCTCCTAACTTATGATGACAGAAGCTCCACTCTGCATGGGTGTGGCTGAGACGACAGGGCTCCTTCTGCCCACACAGCTTCCAGTCAAGGGCTGTAGAATCTCCCCAAGGAAGCACAGACTATGGGCATTTTTCATTCCCCCCAGCTTTGTGTTGCAGAGGAGGAAATTCCAGGGGGGTGTGGCTGAGATGTTGGGGGCTCACCTTCCTTTACCCAGCCTCCACTCTGAGCGTGGAGGATCTACACCAGGCATGGCAGACTGAGAACACAGGTTCCCATTGCCCTCGCCTTGAATTGTGCTTTGGTTGGTAGAGGACCCACACCAGGGAAGACAAGAGGGAAGCTGAGAAGATCAAAGGCTTCAGTCTTTGCCTAGTTCCCTACTCATAAAGCAGAGGTATTGCTCTGAGAGTAGCAGGCACTGTCCCAACCCCCAGCTCTAGGGCGGTGGCTCAGAGATTTTGCCGAGGATGAGACGCAGGCCATAGAACAGAGAGCGCTGACAATCTGCCCAAAGGAACACTTATTTGTAACAGAGTATGGGGAGTGTATCTACTTTTTAGAAAGAATTAGAGAAAAAGACAGATAAAAAGAGTGCTCCTGAGGTCAGAACAAAACTTAGAGACTAGTTTCAAAAACTGCCCTTGCAAAGGGGCCTAAATTTAGTTAGATCAGGCTATGGAGCAATTTATACCCCAAGGCATTGTCTAAACAAGAGAGAATCAGTCAGCACTTAGTGGAGACTAACAGATGGTTGTGATACTAACAGAAGCTGACAACAAAGAGATCAGGGCAAAAGATAGTCAAAAAGAGCCCCCTTAAAACTACTGTCATCCCACAGAGACTATGCTATGCCAGGATAGTGCCCTCTGAGGGGCAACATCAGAGGCTTCAGACTGTAGGGTAAAAAGTTTTCACTAAAGTAGTACAGCCATATCATTAAACAAATAAATAAACAAACAGTAACAATAATAATCCCAAGGGAGGGATCAGTCCTACATTTGTCACAGTATATTATCTAAAATGCCTGTGGCCGGACTCTTGGCTCAGTGGTTAAGTTTGCGCTCCGCTACCACAGCCCAGGGTTTTGCCAGTTCGAATCCTGGGCATGGACATGACACTGCTCATTGGGCCATGCTGTGGCGGCATCCCACATGCCACAAATGGAAGGACTCACAACTAGGAATGTACGGCTGTGTCCAGGGGGGCCTTGGGGAGAAAAAGGAAAAAAACCAAAATCTTTAAAATGCCCACACACAGGGAAAAAAGCAGGCAACAGAAATAGTCTGTGAGAGGGCTCAAATGTTGGACTTAAGAGACAATAACTTCAAAACAGCCATTAAATAAATGGTTGAAGAATAAGGAAATGATGCTTAAAGACACAGAGAAAGATATGATGACTATGTCTCATATTTAAACAGATACTACCAATAAAGAGATAGAAATTATTATTTTTTTTAAAAAAGAACCAAATGGAAACTGTGGAGTTGAAAAGTAACATAACTGAAATAAAAACTTCATTAGAGTGGCTCCACAGTAGATTTGAAGTGGCAGAAGAAAGAATCTGCTAACTCGAAGAAAGATCAATAGAGATTATGTAATCTGAAGAAGAGATTTAAAAAAATGAGGAAAAATGAATGTGGTCTCAGAGAAATGTGAGACACTATTAAACATACCAACATACATGTAATAGGAGTGCCAAAAGGAGAGGAGAGGGAGAAAGAAGCAGAAAAAATATTTTAAAAAATATAATGGCTGAAATGCAAAGAACATACACACAGAATCCTGAAGGAAAACTTACCGTGAGGGAGTGATAGGTCTGGACTGACATTCTGGACCCCAAACTGGCCCCAATGTCTTGAGAAGGCTAGCTCTAGGCCCAGTGTAGTTGATGCTGGCAATCCTTCTGACTTAGTTACCCTTGGTATGGGGAAATGATTCACTTTCTTGAGTAAGTGACTTTGAAAGCAAGAACTGAATGATACACGAGAGGGAGGAAGGGCACTGCATTTGTGCCCCCATTTAGGACAGAGGGAATATGTGCAATTTCCTTGAGACAGAATGGAGCATTGTGTGTATAAAGAGTGAAGGGAAAGAGAAGCCCAAGTGAAGCTGGAGGTAAACTGGTGTTAGTTCATGAGATTTGTAAGCCATGGGAATGATTTTTTAAAACTTTTCATTTTGAGATAATTGTAGATCCACATGCATTTGTGATAAGTAATATAGAGAGAGAACCTGTGTACCCTTTACTCAGTTTCCCTCAGTTGCAACATCTTGTAAAACTGCAGTACAACATTGCAACCAGATATTAACATTGATACAGTCAAGGTACAGAACATCTCTGTCACCAAAAAAATCTCTCATGTTGCTCTTTTACAGCCATATCCACTTTCCTGTTGCTCCTACCTCTTTCTTATCCCCAGGCAAACACTAGTCTGTGCTCCATTTCTGTAAGAGCAATGGCAAACCACTGCGTAGTAAGATGGTAGAGTTTGAAGAGTAATTTATTGTTCAAGGTAGATGTTTTGCAGCACTTAGAAATTTCAAAGAAATCTTATGCAATTGGGTCAATACTAGTTTTGAAATGTCAAACAATATTGATAATTCTTTTTTTTTTTTTGAGGAAGATTAGCCCTGAGCTAACATTCACCACCAATCCTCCTCTTTTTGCTGAGCAAGACTGGCCCTGAGCTAACATCTGTGCCCATCTTCCTCTACTTTATATGTGGACGCCTACCACAGCATGGCTTGACAAGTGGTGTGTAGGTCCGCACCCAGGATTTGACCCCACGAACCCCGGGCCACTGAAGCGGAACATGCAAACTTAACTGCTGCGCCACTGGGCCAGCCCCTACAATATTGATAATTCTTAACACGAATTTGATATTCAGCTCTAAAGAAATTGGAAGTTTTGAGTAAACAATAGATGAAGTCAACAAATGAATTAAACAGGAAAATTGATTAGCCAATTCAAGTTAGCGATGAGAGATGTTCAAGAATCTTTCCCAGAAGGTGTCAGGAGGGGTGACAAATGTGGAAAAAATAAAAGAAATTTGAAAAGAGAAGGAGGATGGAATGTATTGTAATTTTTTATTTATTGGAACAAACAGGGTTTCTCTGTACTTGGGTGTCCTTGCACTTAGCTAGTCAGACTTTGACAGATTGGAAGGATGCACCGTTTCTGTGGGTGTGGAACACACTCAGTGAGAAGGGAGGAGATCCGGGTAGGAAGGGCAAGTGCTCCTGGGGCAGGCTTAAAGGATGTCAGGAAACATGATGCAGATGCTCTATGGCTGGAAAAGAAGGCCACAAAAAGCTTATGCTGGAAGCAAAATAAACTTGACTTGTTTAGTAATTTTGTCCATGAACAATGCATGTTTGAAGACACGGATAAGGGTGAAGAGAGAGTATGGATCTGTTATTTTCAACATTGGTGCACCGTGGAATCACCTGAGGAGCTTTAAAAATTATCAATGTCTCAATATCATCCTCAGAGATTACGGTTTAACTGGTTTGGGGTATGGGCTGGGTATGGATTTTTCTTTTTTTGAAGATTGGCCCTGAGCTAACATCTGTTGCCAATCTTCTCGTCTTTTTTTTTTTTTTTCTTCTTCTTCTCCCCAAAGCCCTCCAGTACATAGTTGTACATTCTACTTGCAGGTCCTTATGGCTCTGCTTATGTGGGATGCCACCTCAGCATGGCTTGATGAGTGGCGCTAGGTCTGCACCCAGGATCCGAACTGGTGAAACCGTGGGCCACCAAAGTGGAGCACACAAACTTAACCACTCAGCCACGGGGCCAGCCTCTGGGTGTGGATTTTTATCAGCTCCACAAGTGATAATGATGGACAGCCAAGGCTGAGAAAGACTGGTTAGATATGGACCTGTTCAACATTGTAAGATTGACAGTTTATATATTTGCGTATGATGATTCTTATCTTTCAAAAGAACTTGAGTTAGGGTAAATAAGTCAGTTTACAATAAGACAACTGGAATTAAAAGAAAAATAACCCCAACAATTTTAGAGAATCTGTAGAAATGGTTCTCAGCTCCCCCTCCACATTTGAATCATCTCAGAGAGCATTTGAAATATTCTAGTACCTGGCCCCCACCCTTAGATCTGGGCTGGACTCTGTCCCAGACATCTAGTATTTTTGAAACAGAAGATTCTAATGTACAGCTAGGCTTGAGAGCTGCTAAAGCAAATTGCAATATTCAATAGATGATACCAAGCACCTGAAATAAACTTATTATCTAATTTGGATGTTAAACTGAAATCAAAATTCCTGGCAATGATTTAAGGGAGAAGCATGTTACTTAGCTTCCATTTTCTGGGTGAAGTGTACAAAACTCTTCTTTAGAGATGAGGTATCTCTGGAATGGAATTTAAATTTTCCTTGGTTGACCCTTATGTAAGGTCTTGAGTAGTGACTTACATCTCCAATCGAATCCTTACAAAAGATACTGGCATGCTGTTCAAATGAATACTTCTTGTAGAGACCTGTTATGGATGCAGAGGATATCTCCTTAAAATGGGTCTGCGAAGAAGTTTTGGCCAGGTAAAGAAGCAAGGAGACCTGAGAGAGAAAGTTCTTTTATTATTAAACTAATTTAGATATAACCTAGTTACCCTATTAGAATTAGTTTGCATATCTGGCCTGGGGAATCATAGAGTGGCCAGGAATATTCTTGAGATCTGATTTGCACAGGAACCCCAGTGTTCATGCAGAGAAAACATAAAAATCTATCTCAGCTTTGGCCAAGTTCCATAGTTACTTGCTTGAGGGGGACCCTGATGAAAGCAGAGCCGCAGCTTTAAGGGAAAAGGCTACCTCTGAGACATAAGAGAGGGCAGGACCTGAAAGGAACTGAGTCCTGCCTTAGGAAATAAATAAAAGGGGGCCGAGTGGCCATCCAGAAGAGTGACACTAAACCTTACTGGGGCACATGTGCCCCAGAGCATATGGCTCTTGTAACCAACAAGAATATCTGCTCTACAGGTACCAGAAAGAGAGCTCATTCATGAGATAGCACTTGATAGGGTTCAAAATATCTGAGAGTTGAGAAAGAATGTAGCAGACAAGTTTATTTTGGCACGATTTAGTTCCTCAAGTTCTGTCCCTATGTAGCCCTCTAGGTAACACACTGGCTGCCTAGTTACTGTGGGGTCATCTCTGTTAATTGGCTAGAGTCTTCCCTGAGTTTCTGGGCATGTAGCCCCATAGGGATTCATGGTAGGAAACTGTTAGTTCCTCTTAAGGATAAGAAAGGAAATAAGAAGACTAAGAAAAAGAAATCAATGGTTTTCACCATTGTGGGGGCTCGTATTGTGAATCCTCAACTTTCTAGCTAAAAGTCTTCAAGTGGCAAGTTATTTAAGTCCTTTGTGCCTCGTTTAACTCATCTACAAAATAAGGATAATAATTATACTAACCGATAAGTTTGTTATAAGAATTAAGTAAGAGAATGCTTGCCAAGGGCATTGCTCAATTCTTGACACATGGTAATCACTCCATAAAAACTAGCTGTTTTTGTGGTCATCATAGATGTCTTCATCCTCGCTATCATCATTGTCATCATCATCACCCATCATCATTATCCCTGGAGTGAATTGCAAAGGTTTCCCAGGTAGACAAGACAATAAGACAGACAGGACGCTTATCTCTGGAGCGTCAATTTTACTAAAAGATTGATGAGTTGAGATGGGGAAAGAAACATTTTTCATTAAAACAAACAAATATATTCTGAAGTAAATTTCTAAATCATATGGATTTTTAGGCTAAAATATGAGACATCAAAGAAATTTGTGATTGTAAAATTCCATAAATCAGTGTAACTTCATGTTAAGCCTCAAAACCTCAAGGGTCACATATCTTCTCTCCACTGATGTCAGCGGAATTTTGCTGGAAATTTTGGGAAGCATTACAGTGTAGCAGAACTCTAGAATCAATTGCATCTTAAATAGATCCTTTCTTTAGAAGAGATGTACACCACTGCAATTCCCACTGGAACAGATGCAGCACTGTGAGTTCCCAGTAACGGTGGTGTTGACATGGTACTTGAGGAGTCATCTTAAGAGACAGCTGAACAAGCTGGGCACACACACAAAACCCTGTATGTTGGCAAGAGCTGCTGCAGGAAAACAGCTGCCGAAGCTGTGTCTTCCTAAAACAGCTGGGAGAAAGGGAGAAACCACAAGCCCTGGTGCTAACTGCCAGGGTAGCAGCTGTTGACCTGCTGACCAGAGCTGCCACGAGAAGCAGCAGATGGGGTTAATCCTGCAAGATGGTCCTTCCAGGATTCTCCACACCTCTCCATTACCTCAGTATGAGTCACTTGAAGGAAGACGTGCGTGTGTGTGTGTGTGCGCGCAAGTGCGTGCATGTGCGCACACATGTGTGCATTCACAAGGGAAAGGACTGGAGAATAGTTAAAATTAGATTGGGATTTGTGGGAAGTGATGTTTTCTTAATCATCACTGAGGGGCATCCTAGGGGGATTAGATGCCTGGGAATTCAGAGGGGACTTTTAAACCAAATCAAAGAGACCCAATTAGTAAGCAGACAACCATAGTGCTGGTGTCTGAGGCAAGAGGGCTTAGGGAAGAACTTGGAGGAGCTAAGTGATGTCAGAATTGATCATCTCTTGGATTCTCTCTAAACTCTCAGATATTTGGAACCTTTAGCAGATGCTTGATGGAATTGAATTTCCTTTCTGATTTTGGCAGAGAAGTTATTCTGCATAGACATAAAGGACAGCCACATTGAATGGATGCCAAATTTAATCCTTTTGGGACCCACAGGAGGATCTTGCATTTCTGCTGTGTTTGGGTAGAAGTGGAGCTGACAGGTGGAGCCAGATTTTCATCAGAGGTTTGCACTTCGCAAGCACTTCAACGCATACATCGTATAGTCTTTTAAAAGCATTGACGTAGCAGGAGCCTGCCCATAGGACTCATGCACTTCTTTTGAGCCCTGCGATTCCAACGTTTATGTTTTAGTTACCTCAGCCATCAATATATGAATTAGGTGAATATCTGAGTACATAGTAAACATATATAATACATATATATGTGTATGTATATTTATTAATATACCCATGTAAGTATTCAAGTTGTATTTTCCCACTTACATTTGCAATAGTCTAGTAATGAAGAGATTAAAAACATGTGTTTCTTAAATGAAAATAATTACATAAACTGAATTAGAGCTTTATAATTTTTCTAAAATTGAACAGAAAGGAAATTAAAGTTCACAAAACCCCGCTTTGAGAGACAAATTCTGATTTTCATTGAGCTTTCTGTTTTGATTCCAAAGAATCTGAATAATATCCTGTTCTAACAAAGGATTGCAATGCATGTTTGAAATGAAACAGGTAAATGATTTTGGCTCCAGTAGACTTAAAGCGGCTAGACAAAATACAAACTTCCAGAGCCTAAAGCTTAAAGCGTGGGCCTCCTAATATGAAACATATAACTCTAATAATTTCCTCCAAAAGCAGAATCCACTGAAACTTGATGGGCAAAAGATAAAAGTTTTACAGAGAAGGGGATGTTGCAAGGAAACTTCTGTTTTACCTCATTTTCAGCAGCTTTGCTCACTGAGTCACTGCCGTGGGCAACCCGCTAGCAGCTCCCTGTGATATCCTTTTTCTATTTTCTATTTGATGCAGACTAGTCAAACAGATTACAGTTTTATTTCTCTGAATGAGCTGCTATCACAGCTTAATCATGCCAAGTCATAGAATATGAATTCGTGAACCAATGACACTGATATTTATCATTGCGTATGACTAAATGACAAATTCCCATTAATTACTGGGTGAAGGGTGAACGTGAAGTCATGATGTTGTAGAAAGGAGGCTCATGTAAAATCTGTAGTTAATCAAAATACTTTAAAATGTTTTTCTTCTTCAAAGTATCATTTAAAAATTATTCATGTGAGTTTACACACATCTTTTTGGGGGAAGGATATATGTGGCTAGTTGTCTTGTCTCTTTTCCTTCAGAATGTTGGTAGTTCTTTGTGAGAATCGTTCTCTCACAAATGTTGGAGACTCATATTCTTAAGGATTTGTGCATGAAATTATCCCATGAGCCTCCATTTTGCACTTGCTCTTAGACTATTTCTTTAGAATTTGTCCCCTGTGTTAGTCAATGTCTCCTAAATATGTTTCATTTGAAAAATTTCCTATAATTTAGGACCCGTGAAAACTTTCATTTCCCTGATAGAATGTTTTGGTTTTCTGATATTGCAAAATGGTATGTCAGTAGGTTAGCCCACTCATAACCAATTCTACCCATTCATAGAAAAGATATAAATCTGGATTTAGTTTTTGTCTTTTTCAGATTTTTGATATATTCTTACTTTTAAATTACCAGCTTCTTTAACGGACATTCTTTGTTGTGGATTGTCTCAAATCTCATGTGGAAATAAAGTTGTTGTAAGTAGAACATCCATGACCTCTTCAGGGTCCATGCCAGGGCATGGCTGGGTTAATACCAAATTTTTGACTGTAGCTAGCCACGTCATAGTAAAAGCTCTTGTGTTTGTGCAAATAAATGAGTAAATGCAAAAATAAGGCCTTTCAATGTTTGCTGTCCCCAAAGAAGTTTTCAGGATAACCAGGCTAGGCTGGGCCACATTCACTCAAGACCTGCTCTCTGTCACAAGGAAATTCAATAAACCCATCTAAGCTAATTGTTATATTCTTTCCATCTGGTGATGATGCCTTATTGCAGGGAAATTCTGGAGACAATAACTATTCCCAAAGTATAATGCCAGCAAAAAATCTCTAGCACTTTGCAGACTAGTGAAGGGGATATTTTAGAATTCAGGAGCTTTGTTTTACTTCTCAAGTTATCTCTATAGGCAGTTTTCTCTCAGATAACTTTATTTGATTACTTAATTAAATGGATCTTTCAAAGGTCTATAGCAATGCAAATGATTCCCATTTAAGGCAACGCCAATAAATTTTGTCTGGTGGAGGAAATAAATCTCTGTAAGTATAATCCTCATTTAAATGGGTTTTAACATCTTCTTTAACTTCTACTGGATCCTCTGCTGTTTAAGAGGTCTTATATCTAGTCTCAATCTGTACCTTCTGGAGTCAATGTAAATGTTCAGAAAGCTGGTCTGAAAGCAGTTAAGAACAGCTCCAAATCAACTAGTGAGGATTGGAAGGAGTGATGGGCGGAGGAGGAGACAAACTTCTGATAGACATCTTACTGCCTATATGCTGCGTCTCTTTAACCTCCTGCAACAGTGAGCATGCTGAAGCGCCAGCCTCTGAAAGAGGACAGTGATGTTATCTCCCAGACAGACTTGAAAAGAGAATAAACAACGCATTCCTCTTTATTAAAGTACGTCACACTGCTGGTTTTTGCATGTAAGAGTTTACCAAAGAAAATCTGGAACCACTAAATGCTACTTGCTCAACCAGTACCCTGTAACCGTAACATTTAGCTCTTTGGAAAAAAGAAGGACGCAAGATGAGGAATATTTTAAGTTATCCCAAATCCCTCTACATAGCAGATGCACCAGTGAGTTATGAAGGAAGTCAATGATGTTTGTCAGTTTCTAAGTCAATAGCTCAGTTTTGAATTTTATAAGCATGAAAATGGTATGTTCTTCCAGTTGTGTGACAAAGGAGATAAGCTGGATTGCCTCAGCATCGGTGATTTCTCATTCTATCAAAGGTTTCCTAGGATATAATAAAAATCCTGGGAAAGTAGTGACTATAGTTTTTTTAAAAGTGACACATTGTTAGGCTCTTTGTCAAAATGAGTTCTGTGATTACCTGTCCTGTTTTAGAATAAAGAAACAATCAAAGAATGCTTTTTCTTTTATTTTACTGAAGTATAGTTGACACAATATTACATTAGTTTCAGGCATGCAACACAGTGGTTTGACTTTTAAATACATTATGAAACGATCACCCTGATAAGTCTAGTAATCATCTGTCACCATACAAAGTTATTATAAACTATTGACTAGATTCCCTATGCTGTATATTACATCCACATAATTTATTTATTTTTTAACTGGAAATTTGTACCTCAATCCCCTTTACCTATTTCACCCAGTGGCTGACTCTACTCCCCTCTGGCAACCACCAGTTTGTTCTCAGTATCTGTGAGTCTGTTTCTGTTTTGTTTTGTTTGTTCATTTGTTTTGTTTTTAGATTCCACATATAAGTGAAATCATATGATATTTGTCTTTCTCCATCTGACTTATTTCACTCAGCATAATACCCCCTGAGTCTCTCTATGCTGTTGCAAATTGCGAGATTTCCTTCTTTTCTATGGCTGAATAATAATCCATTATATAAGTATATACCATCTTCTTTATCCATTCATCTATCAATTAACACTTAGGTTGCTTCTGTATCTTGACTACTGTAAATAATGCTGCAATGAACATAGGGGTGATATATCTTTTGAATTATTGTTTTTGTTTTCTTCGGGTAAATATCCAGAAGTGGAATTGCTGTATTGTATGGTAGTTCTGTTTTTAATATTTTGAGGAACGTCTATACCGTTTTCCATAGTGGCTGCACCAATTTACATTCTCACCAGGTGTATGAGGGTGCCTTTCCTTCTCATGCCCACCAACACTTGTTATTTGGTGTCTTTTTGGTGACAGTCATTCTGATAGGTGTAAGGTGATATCTCATTGTAGTTTTGATTTGCGTTTCTCTGATGATTAGTGATGTTGGGCATCTTTTCATGTGTCTGTTGGCCGTCTGTATGTCTTCTTTGGAAAAACATCTATTCAAGTCCTCTGTCCATTTTTAATTCAGATTGTTTGTTTTTTTTGCTATTGAGTTGTTTGTTTATATATTTTAGATATTAACCCCTTATTGAATATATCATTTGTAAATATCTTCTCTCATTCATTAGGTTGCCTTTTTGTTTTGTGATAGTTTCCTTTGCTGTGCAAAAGCTTTTAGTTTGATTTAGTACCATTTGTTTATTGTTGCTTTTGTTGCCCTTGTGTAGGAGACATCTCCAAAAAAATATTAAGACTGATGTCAAAGAGTTTATTGCCCATGTTTTCTTCTAAGAGTTTTATGGTTTCATGTCTTAAATTTAAGTCTTTAAACTATTTTGAGTTTATTTTTGTATATGGTGTAAAAAAGTGGTCCAGTTTCATTCTTTTGCATGTTTCTGTCCAGTTTTCCCAACACTATTTATTGAAGAGATGTTCTTCTCCCCAATGTATATTCTTGCCTCCTTTGTCATAGATTAATTGACCATATAAGCATGAGTTTATTTCTGGTCTCCCTATTCTGTTCCATTGATCCATGTGTTTGTTTTTGTGCCAGTACCATATTGTTTAATCAAAAAATACTTTAGAGAAAACTGTTAGATACATTAACCTTGGAGCTTTCCAGGGCCAAATCAAGTGTACATACTTCCAGACCAGTTAGACTGACTTCACAAGTGCTTAGCAAATGAGAAGTTTTGGGAAAAATGCACTTGAAAGTTCTGTTGATACGTGGTTTCACGTGGACACATCCTTCCCTAGTAAGCCATCGAGCGTCTTCTCTGTTGTTTTATAAGAATTAAACATCTTTTTGGGGCTGGCCCCGTGGCCGAGTGGTTAAGTTCGTGTGCTCCGCTGCAGGCGGCCTGGTGTTTCGTCGGTTCGAATCCTGGGCGCGGACATGGCACTGCTCGTCAGACCACGCTGAGGCAGCGTCCCACATGCCACAACTAGAGGAACCCACAACGAAGAATACACAACTATGTACCGGGGGGCTTTGGGGAGAAAAAGGAAAAAATAAAACCTTAAAAAAAAAAAAAAAGAATTAAACATCTTTTTGGTGGCAGGACACAGCACACTGACACTTGGATGGATGAAAGGCAGAACTCTTTGTTAGTTAGAGCTCAGAAAGAGAGAAGGCTGCCGGGTAGACCTATACACGGTGTTGCCCCCAGGGACATGGTAACAACCAGCTGAAGCTGTAGTGGGTAGCTTATATGGCAAAGAAGTGAGATTATCTAGGTTTCTGGGCTCCCTGTGGCTTGGCCAACTATTCAAGTTTCAGGCCCAGGGTACAGGGGCTGTTCGTAGGCCCTGGGGTGATTAGGGCTGTTTTAGAGTAGCTCAGAGTGTGGAAGTCTGACAAGGGAAGCAGTTGGGGTGTGGACTTAACTGTTCAGGAAGGGGAACTAAGTGGCCTCTAACTAGTCAGGACCTCAAAATTAGGTCAAGACAGCATTTTAAAAACAAACTGTATTACATTTGTGCCCAGCATTGTGCTTGGGCTTGGCAATGCTTACGATGCAGAGCAGTGTGTGAGAAGACATACCACTATTAAAGAGGCTCCAGAACAGGAGGACTGACGTGTGGCAGGACCAGATTCCCATTATACACAACTGCTTTGCAAGATGCACAACAAAGAGAAAATAAGGTATTGAAGTGACCTCATATTCTGATTCAAAAGATCTATGGGAGTTTCTGCAGCCAGTATCTCTCTACAGACTTTCCTAATTCCCTGTGAATGTCTGCTACTTCTCTTTTTAAAATAACTTTTTTGAGATATAATTTACATACCATAAAGTTATCTGACTTAAGTATACAATTTAAAGATTTTTTAGCAAATTTACGGAATTTTGCAACATTGCCACAATCCATTTTTAGAACATTCCCATTACCCTGGAAAGATTCCTCCGTCCATTTGCTGTCAGTCTCCTTTCCCAACCCCAGCACTAGATAACACTAATCTGCTTTTTGTTTGTAGAGATTTGCCCTTTCTGTACATTTTATACAAGTGGAATTATGCAATAAGTGGCCTTTAAATCTGGATCTTGTGTCTAGCTTTGTCTTAGCATAATGTTTTTGAGGTTCATCTACAGTGTAGCATGTATCAGTACTTTTTTCCCCTTTTATTGATAAATAGAATTCCATTGTATGGATATACTACATTGTGTTTACTCATTCACCAGTTGACGGACACTTGGATTGCTTCCAGCATGGGAATATTATGACAAGTCTGCTATGAACATTTACATTACAAGTCTTTTTTTTTTTAGGTCAGGAAGATTGGCTCTGAGCTAACATCTGTTGCCAATCTTCCCTTGTTTTTTCTTCCCCAAAGCCCCAGTACATAGTTGTATATCCTAGCTGTACATCTTTCTAGTTCTTCTATGTAGGGCACTACCTCAGCATGGCTTGATGAACAGTATGCAGGTCTGCGTGAACCCCAGGCCACCAAAGCAGAGTGTGTGAACTGAAGCACTATGCCTCTGGGCTGGCCCCCGCATTACAAGTCTTTATGTGGACACGGATGTTCATTTCTCTAGAGTAGATACTTAAGAGCAGAATTACTTGGTCATATGATACATTTATATACGACTTGCTAAGAAACTGCCAAACTATTTTCCACTGGCTGTACCATTTTATGTTCCCACCAGCAATGTAGGAGAGTTCTAATTTCTCCACGTCTTCACCAGCACTTGTTATTGTTTGTCTTTTTGATTATAGCCATTCTAGTGGGTATGTGCGAACATTAATTCTTAGTATTGATTTGATAGTGTGTTTGCAATATGTCTTTACTCCAGAGGTCCCTTCTGTTCCTCGAGAGGAGAATAGTACCTTCTGTCCTGGAGCTTGTTCTCAACCTCAGGGGAAGCCATTTGGTCCCTTTTATCAGGACTCAGGGATCTGGGAAATGGAATTGTATGTGTCCTCTCTCTTTTAAGGACCCAGAACATCTGAGGGACATTTCCCTACTGATTCCCTGGGTCTAACCAGAAGGTCATGAAAAAGTCATATGACAGAGGGAAAGCGAGTCCTTATTTCAAGCTTCATCTTTGGTAAATGATTCTATGGTGATAAATACCTCAGAATTAATCATTTTTCCCCATTGTCCTTAGCTAATTGAGAGCACACAACTAAAACACTTTTGAGTAACAGTTGGTAGACCTACCCCAGATTATTTGTGTTTCAAAATGGATTTGTTTATAGGGAAGGAAGTTTGCATAATGAAATAAAGTTTAGATTGGGAATCAGAATACAGGTTATTATTCATATTGGATCACTAATTTCTGGACCTTGAGCAGGTTCTGGAACTGAGTTGCCTTATACACAGAACGGGAAAGGTAAAATAATCAGAGGATTTCATACTTTTTTTTTTAGTCAAAGAACTCTTATCTGGAAGCCCAATATATTAATCAGAAATAAGAGGATTTCCTTTGTTTGAAATGGAGTGGGAAGCCAAGCTCCTCATACACCGTGTAATGATGTCATTAGTTATTGAATTACTCACAGAAAAGACTGATTAAGGTAAAGCTTGTTATTATTGTTTCTAAATTATGTTGTTCATTACTGAAATAACCCACTTCTTGCACCTGAAGTTATCCAGTGGCTTAGAATAGCAATAAAAGGATATATTTTTTTTCACCAGGCAGTTTTTAGTTGATATTATGTAATGTTCACGAGGTAGATATACTCATAGTTACCAGTTCAACTGAAAAACATTGCCAGGAAAACAAGTAACTTGTTTCCTCTTCCTGGGTTTTTATTATCTTGTATCTTTCAAAGGGATCAGGTCAATTATCCATAATCCAATGTCTAAAATGCAAAAAAATAGAAAGGTTCACTTTCATCATTTTGTATTTCTTTGATGTACTTTAAAATGTAGAATATTTTTTTACAATATATACTTGTTGCCTTCTTGATTTTTAATTTAAAGAATCTCAAAGAATATGACATACCAAGTGGGCAGTGCCTCATGTCTTTTTAGGTATACAGACTGTAGAAAATCTGTCCATTCATCTAAGTAATTACTGGAAACAGTAGTCCCCAAGCAGCAGACAGTGTGATCTACTGCAAAGAGTACAGAACATGGAGTTGGAAGACCTGACACTCATTCTGGCTGTGCCTCCAACCAGCTATGTGATTTTGGGTAACAACATTCAACAACAATTGGCCTGAACCCAATGTGTTCATCATAAATACTTGGCGAATTAATGCATTAACTCAGCCAATATTTGTTGTGTGTCTACCATGTTCTAGGCACTGTTGTAGGTGCTAAGATCAGAGCAGTAAACCAAAGATTCCTGCCCTTGTGGAGCCGAGATTCTAGTTGAAGAAGACAGACAACAAAACAAGTAAATCCATAGTGTGATAGATCTGATAAACATTGTTTTGGAGAAATATAAAGCAGGAAAAGGGGATGCCATACACTGAATGTTTGTGTCCCCCCAAAATGATATGTTGAAACTTAATCTCCAATCAGATGGTATTTGGAGGTGGGGGAGGTCATTAGTTCATAGGGTGGAGGCCTCATGCATGGGATTAGAGTCCTTATAAAAGAGGCTCCAGAGAGCTTCATAGCCCCTTCTGTCATGTGGGGACGCAAGGAGAAGATGGCCATCTATGAAGCAGGAAGAGGGCTCTCACAGACACCCAATCTACTGACTTTGATCTTGAACTTCCCAGCCTCCAGAACTGAGAAATAAATTTCTGTTGTTTATAAGCTACCCAGTCTACGGTATTCGTTATAGAAGTCCAAACTAAGATAGAGGGACAGGAAATACCAGGCAAGGGGCAGTTGCTATATGATATAGGGTGGTCTGGAGAAGTTGACATTTGAGTAGACACCGCAGAGAAGTGAGAGAGAACAGATACAAAGCCCTGGGCAAGAGTGTTAAAGACATATTCAAAGAAGTCAGTGTGGCTACAGCGGAGTGAGAGAGGAGAGAGGTGGGAGTTGAGAATGTGGAAGTAGCAAGATGCCCAGATCTTGTAGTGTCTGGAGGAGAGAAAACTGACCATCAGGTTTAACAATATGGTGGTCATGGGTAACCTTCATAAGAGCTGTTTCAGTGGCGTACTGGGGTGAAAATTGTAGTTTGGCTTTTATTCTCGACTAGATAGAAAACTTTTTGGGAAGGGGGTAAAGATCTAAACAGAGAAGAGAAATGATCTGATTTACTCTGAGGAGTTCTAGCGAAATAAGGACAGAAGCAAAGAGGCTATTACAGTAATGATGGGGAGAGAGGATGATTGTTTGGACAATGAAAGTAGCGTTGGATTTGGAGAGAAGTGGTCAGATTCTAGATGCATTTTGAAGGTAAATTCAACAGGATTTGCTAATAGGTTGGAAGTTGGTTGACAGAACTCAGAGATGGCTTCAAGATTTTTGTCCTGAGCAACTGAAAGAATGGAGTTGTCATCAACTGAAATGGGGAAGCTGTTGGAAGGGCAAATTTTGGAGGGGAACTGGCAATCAGGAGTTTAGTTTTGATCATCCTCAAACTAAGACACCCATTAAACATCCAATTGAATTTATCAAGTAAGCAGTTGGTTTTATGAGTCTGAAGTTCATATGATAAGTTGAGGCGAGCAATATAACTTTGGGAGTCATCAACATAGAGATAGAATCTAAAGCCAGGAGACTAGGAGAGATAACTTAAGGAGTGAGTGTAGGGAGAGAAGATAAGAAGTCTGAGAACTGAGCCCTGAAGCACTCCAATATTTAGAGTTTAGGAAGATGAAGAATATCTGACAAAGAAAACTAAGAAAGGAGAGAGGGAATAATATCTTAAAAACTAAAAGAAGGGCCCGCCCAGTGGTGCAGCAGTTAAGTTTATACGTTCCACTTGGGCAGCCCGGGGTTTACCAGTTAGGATCCTGGGTGTGGACACGGCACCTCTTGGCAAGCCATGCTGTGGTAGGCGTCCCACGTCTGGAAGATGGGCATGGATGTTAGCTCAGGGGCAGTCTTCCTCAGCAAAAAGAGCAGGATTGGAGGCAGATGTTAACTCAGGGCTAATCATCCTCAAAAAAAAAAAAAAAAAATCTGAAAGAAGACAGTGTTTCAAGAAGGAAGGAGTGATTATCTATGTCAAATGCTATTGATAGGTTAAGAAAGGACAGAAATTTGACCATTGGACTGAACAACATGGCAGCCATGGGTGACCTTGGGAAGAATGACTTCAGTGGAGTTCCGGGGTAAAATTCCAACTAAAAGTCAGACCCTGTACAAAGGACATTTTCTACAGGGCAGTGGTTCTTTACCTCTTTCAGTGATATTTGCACTTCAGGAGCTCACAGTTTAATCAGGAGCCATAAAAATGGGCAATTATGTGGTAAGTGATACAATAGAAATATTTACAAACTGCAATAGAACTGTTGATGTTTTTGTTTCTTTATTGTATTATTTTGAACTCACTGATTTTTAACATATGATGCATTTTGATCCATGGTAGTCACTATTTACTTTATTGTTCAAATGGTACTCCTTTGGCCAGGGGGAGCCTCTTCAAATTGGCTGCTATGTCTTTGACACGACCCTACCAGTCTTTGAAGATTTCCTTGCTCTGTGGTATTACAAGAGGCTCAAGACCCTCCTTGTACATTTCCTGCTTCAGAACTGAAATCTTCCACTTCTCCAAGGAGCCCTGGTTCTTCCCGGTGGTAAATATAATTAGAAATTATAATCTGGGCCCTCAAGGTATATATTGCTACCATATTGGTCATTTTTTTCTAAGTCTTTTTAGTGGACAGAACTAGAAAACAACATTTTTAAGAGAAAATACTTTGTGGGTTCAGACTGATATTTTCCATTCAAATACAGGATTATAGAGTTTCTACTCAACTTCTTTGATTTGATATCTGTACTTGCTCTTTCACTGAAAAATCTTGGTTTCTAATGACATTTTTATTAAGAAACAAGGTAACTAAGCTGCAAAGTGAAGGTGAAAGGGCCTTCTTGCCACCAACCACTGTGGGGCACAGGTGATCTGAGGACTGTGGGGCACACAGCACTCTTTGCATGCCACACAAATGCGACGACCCTCAGATTGTGGCCAATAAGAATCTTAAATGACACAAATCTAGGTTAGTGCGAGATTGTTGATATGATTTGAATGTAAACATGTTCTTGTGTAAGCATAATCTAAAATTTCATGGATTATCCCAAAAGGAAGGGGCTCATTTTGAATGAATGGAAAGAAGGGGAAATTTGCTGCTTATCACATATTAGGGTCTTTACAGGATTTTCAAGAGGTATATATATACACACACACACACACACCCCCTTTGTTCTCCCAGAAAACTAGACATTAACATGTTGCAGCCTGCTAGATAAAGGAGGCTGCTACTGAAGGAAAGAAAAGAGTTTTATTTGCTCATCCAGTGCTGGATTTTTAAAATGCTTTATGGTGTTGGAGGCAGGGAGTCTATTTGATGTGGGTGCTTGTGTGTGTGTTTGTGTGTGTGTGTGTGTGTGTGTGTGTGTGTGTGTGGTGGGGTAGAAACGGGATGGGGTAAGTAGTTAGAAAAATTGCTCTCATTGCTCAGCTTAAAACTATGACAATTTAAAAGGCATGATTACGTGCAGACCCCAGCTGTAAGTGCTAGTTAACAACTGCATGAGGCCAGTTTAATATTTATTTGCACATAGGATTCAAGGGACGTATTTCTTCGCATCCAGTTTTTATCAGCTCTCTTGGTACACAACGTATTTCTTACCAGTCTCTGAATAGGAAGAAAAACATACGATGTCCTGATTTTGGTTTCCTCTTTTGATTTGATACCATGTGTCGTCTTACTGCTTACTCCTGCTTTTGATACAGTTGATTTCTTAGGAAACAAGATATTTGGGAAAAGATACACTAGAAATCCTTTTGATTGATTCATAACTCTTCCCCTAAGTAACAGAATTGAAGATTTCAGCTAGATAATTGCACGGAATGGCTTTTTAAAGAAATTCTACAGGTTGGGGACAAGAAAACAGTCCATTCCCCTTGTTGTCCCTAAGTGGTCAATTGTATTGGAGGGAACTTTTCATGACACACGATTCTGGGTTCTTTGGATTGACATCAGCTTGATTTATTTGTTCCTTATTGCTGTTGTGGGCTGAATAGCCTATAATTTGTTTTGGATGTATTGGAGTTTATCTGAATTTATTATTCTATTTGTTGTGCCTTGACCTATTGACATTGGTTTACATCATATTTAAAGCTTAAAGGTGACACTGAAAAAATAATCTCTCAAGTAATAGTCCTGGAAACAAACTCTCTGATGCTTTTTTCTAAAGTGATTTCCTGGTTCATGCTTTTCTTCATAAAGGCAAACTTAGAATGTTTTATGAGACAGAGTACATGTTTGTTAGACAAGATATCTGGCTGGATAAGTAGGCAAACAATTGTTTTACAAAAGAAAATTGAAAAGCAAATCTAATATCACTTTTATATCCATCACCCTCCTTTTCCATAAAAGAAAGGCCATTTACTCATGCAGGTGACCTGAGCTCGTGTCATGTTGCTCTATTTATAACAAGTAAGACGTGGTGTTTCCCTAGAACATTGGGTACAGAAGAGGTTCCAGGCCCGAGGAAAGATGAGAAAAGTACATTACTGGAATATCTCTTCTCATTGCTCTCTCACTGACTAGAGTAAATGAATAAAAGAGAAAATGAAATCAATTCAGAAAAGAATTACAAAACCAAGCAATTTGTTAGAGGAAAAAGAAGTCTTTGAAAGTTTCAGGTAGTTGAATTATTTGTCCAGAACAAGAGGAAGTTCAAGGCTGAATAAACAATTACCTTAAAATTATTTCGGAGAGTATTTTTTATAGAGGGCGTTTCATTCATTCAGTCAATGTTTCTTGGGCACTCATACCAAGTATACAGTGGTACACAAGGTAGGTGTGGACCCTGCCCTTAGGAAGTTTTGTCTCGGAGAACCCCCTCCCCCAAATCAGGTAAGCAAACCAAGAATAAAGAAATCACAAATTGCAGTAAGGGCTGTGAAGGAAACATGCAAAGGGCTCAGATAGGAAATAACAAAAAGAATCTACTTTAGACAAGAGAGCCTTTTCTTTCCAGTCTCAGTTTAAATATCCCCTTTAGAGGAGGTATCACCTTTAGAGGAGGTGGCATGTAAGCTGAGACCTAAAGGAAAAAAGAAGGAACTAGCCACCCGAACAGTGGGGGTGGGGGTAGGAAGAGTGCTCTAACCACTTTGTATGTACAAAGGCCCTGAGGCAGGAAAGTGGTTGGCTGTGAGGACCCACAGGAAGACCACAGTGACTAGATGATGGGAAGTAAAAGGGAGAGTGACTCAATATGTGACTGGAGAGAGAGACGTCTACATCAGGCAGACTTCATAAGTCATGTTAAAGGCTTTAGATTTTATTCCAAGTACAATGAGAGTTTATTAAGGGGTTAAATGGGGGTAGTGACATGATCCAATATACATTTTAAAATATTATAATTTTACAAATAGTGGAAGTGGAGAGACCAATCAGTAAACAATGAAAATATCCAGATGATGATGGCTTTACCCGCCTATGTGGAGGCAGAGAAGGAGAAAGTGCATAGATTTGAGAGACATGTTGGAGTAGAACCCAGAGGCAGAGCTTCCTATTGCATTGGAAGTGAGAAGTGAGGAAAAGGAAGGAATCAAGGTTTCTATTTTGAGTTAGTGGGTGGTTGGTAGTACCCTTTGCTCAACAGGGGCATACTGAGAGTGGTGGGGTGGAAAACAGGTTTGGTGAGAAAATCAAGAATTTTAATTTAGATGTGTCAGATTTCCTATGTCCATGGAGATGTCAGAGAGACTGTTGTAAAGAGAAATCTGGAGCTTCAGCGGAGGGCTGGGTTAATGGTATAAATGTAGAAGTCAGCAGCTAATTCAATGCTTTGGGAATGGATGCGATCAGCTATGAACAGAATGGAAAGGAGAGAAAAGAACGTGCAGGGGACCAAGTCTCCAGGGGCACAATAGAGGCTGGGGCAGTAGACAGAGGAATCTAAGAAAGGATGGTCCATGGAGCAGGGGGAAATCCAGGACATGGTGCACGGGAGTCGTGAGAAGAGTGTTGAAAGGAGGGGAGAGTGGTCAGTTGTGTTGATTGCTTCTTAGATATCTTGAGGACAGAGTAATGTCTACTGAGTTTGACAATGTTGGGTTTTGGGTGATCTTGACATGGGTGTTTCAGTGGAATTGGTAGGGCTGGAAGATCATTTGCATTAGGTCGAAGAATTAAATGTGAAGGAAAGACATGGAAGATCACCTTCTGTTATACACTCTTAAGATCAGACCACATATCCAATGCTGCTGATTTAGGAATAATTTTGATGGTCAAAATCAATTTCTTCTTTAAAAGAAATGTAGCCTTTCCGTCTTTGAAAGAATTTTAAAGCTACACAGCTCCTGATGTATCTGGAATGCTTAATAGATAGTCCAGTTACCAGTATTTATGTCATCTGACCTAGAACTTAAAATTTGTCATCAGTCACTAACTTTTGAGTTTTACTGCTTACCCAAGTCATCTAATAAGCAAAAATTTACATTTGCACTTAAATGACTATAAACTTGTGGTCAGCATCAGCTGAATATCCACAACATAGAAAGTATCACATAAGGCATCGTGGTGAGTTACAAATGAGGCAGAGGCATAACCACAAACCTCCAAGGAGTTTACAATTTCAACTCAAGCTGTTGGCCAATATTTATAAAAAGCAATTAAATAGTTTTCTCTCATAATAATCTCAACAAAGTCTTTGTTGTCTCTAACGTGGTTTATTATGTATAAGGAAACTATTCTGTACAATTAAAAAATTAAATGTAATTTATTTTGGTACTCCAAAATATATTTTGTAAATATATGATTACATGTGTCTTAAGAACAACTTTTTAGAAGCAGCAAGATGAGAAAACAGAGACTTGAACCAAAATTAATCAAAAGAGGTTTTTTCCCTTCTCTCTCTCCTCTTGTCTAAACCCAGTCTCTCCCGCTATGACTGCACTCCCACCTCCTTACACTTTCTCAGGATTTTCTTCTCTCGAATATCCCTCAAATATCTCCTTTCTTCTGTACCTTCAACGTCTCCCCTCTAGCAGTTTGACCTCCATCATTATGTAAACTCTCCCAAGACTATTGTGTATTAAACAAAAGACAAGCATTTTACAAACCACTCAAGTTTAAGACGCGCCAAGTCAAATACATGTAAATACATGTTCTCCTCTCAATTCTAGTACACATGCACACACACACACACACATCCTTCAAAAGAATTGCAGGCTGGCTTTTCCTTGTGAAAGGCATCACCCATGCTAGAAACCTGGGAGGTATCACTGACTCTTTCCTCCCTCTTACCCCCACCTTTCAATCATCACTAGTTCTCAACAGGGGGTGATTTTGCCCTCAGGGGACATTTGGCAATGTCTGGAGACATTTTGGTTGTCACGACTGAGAGGGGATGCCACTGATATCTAGTGGGGTTGGGGCTGGGAATGCTGCTAAACACCCTACAAGGCACAGAACAGCCCCTACAATAAAGAATTTTCTGGCCCAACATGTCATTAGTGGTGAGGTTGAGAAACCTGTAGTAGACCATTCCATTGTATGGACATGCCACAAAATTTAGCTATTGAAACTATTCCTATTGGAGTTTGAATTTTCCATTTTTGGCTGAAACAAACAATACTATCATCAACATTCTGGTATCTATATCCGGGTCACATAGCAGTTTCTCTACAAGTAGAAATTTTGGTCACAGGATAAGCATATCTCCAACTTTCCTAGATAGTTCCCAATTATTTTCCAAAGTGCATGTTACATTTTTACAATAGAAAATTAAGATTCAGCTTTCTTGTATCATAACCATCACACATAATTTTCTCCCCTTTTTATTCCAATTTATTTCTATCAATTTTATTTATATCACAAGATTATTTAAAACAATCTTCCATGTTTACATTGACAATGTAGATTTGCTTATATCCAGTCATGTAGCTTCGATTATATATATTTTTTCTCCATAAGAAAAAATTTTGGAGATTAATAATTGCCTAATTACTATTCATTTGCTTGCTTTCTATGTAACTCCCATTCATTGATCCTCAGATGCTTTCATAGAATTACCAACTCCTACAAATAAATCAGCTATAACAGGCTCTCTCTCTGTTCTGTTTTTTCATGGCGATATCCTTCCTTTTCTCGTCGGCTCCTAACCAGATGATTGCATCAGAGACAGGTTAACCAGTATTTTTCCCCCCTCAATCATCTTGGGAATAGTTTGTGAGTCTTTCCTGTGTTGGATTCACCTGTTTCCTGGCTTCCCTAATTTCCTTCCTCCATTTTGCTTAAGCACACTTTGGTCCAGTAGCTTTACATTCTACTTTTCTTCAACTTCACCTTTGAAATTCTTTTATTGTATTTTGTTTTACTTCTTTTAATATATTTTCATTTTGCAGGAAAATTTTCTAGATCTTTAAATGTTCCTTTTGTTCATATGCTTTTGCTTTTCGTTTTTTATTGTTATAGGGAAATTTATTATAATTTTGTTGAATTTTTTCTTGTGCTCTCTGCACTTTTTGCGTTTCCTCAGTCTACCTACCCTTTTTCTGTTTGCTTCAGGTGCTATCTTTCACTTCAGAAGTTTTTCTAAAATGTCTACTGACCTTTGCCTGCTTGTTCATATGTAATAGTGTGGCACTAAGAGGCAAATTGGACATTTTATGTATGTGGGCGGAATGGAGCAGGTGCAAGACTCAATTCAGTGAGAACCTCCTCATCCCTGATGTTGATTTTTTTTTTCTTGAGTTGGTTATTTCTCAGAACAGAATCTTCAGTCTCTTGCCTGGGACATGTAAGGCTGCTGGTCACTCTTCTGTGTGTCTAGTCGGCAATGAGGGCTGCAGCTCTCAGAGTCTATAAGGCAGGTCTTTGCTGAAGCCTTTGATTCCAGTAAGAGGCCTCATTTCCACCAACAGATGTCCTCATTGTGACTAAGTCCATGGGTAATCTGGCACAACCTGTCCAGGAAATAAGCCATATGTCTCTTAGCTGACTGGGGACAATCACCAGTTGTACAGGCTGGAGTTGAATGCTGGAGTCTGTGCTCTTGGACTTTTAATCAATTCTTTTGTTTTTGACCTTACTTCTGTCTCTTGTCTTCAAAGGTACTTACTGCCTCCAATTCCTGCGTCACTTCTGGGCTCTGAAACATGTTGCCCTGTCTCTGGTAGACATTTAGTAGGGAAAGTTAAATCTGAATAAGTTGTCCCTCATCTGTCTGGTTTTCATCTTACACAATTTTGTTAATGTTTCTAGTTGGCTGGTTTGCTCTTTCATCTCTGTCTTTGTGGATTTATACCTTTTTATTTTTATTTTACCTGTCATTTTAGTGGCATTTTGGAAGGAAGATGAGGAAAAAAGCATATATGTTTAATACACTATCTTTAGCCAAAAGCTTAATCTTTTTCTACTGCTAAGGTGACATGATATATGACATGTATAAAATATATATTGAGTGAATAGGAGATGAGAAAATAAAGACATATTGTCATCCTATATGTCACACACACATGCATGCACACAAACTGCTCTAGATGACGTTTCTGATGTTTTTTGAATTGTCAGTTTCAAAGGTCACTTTTCCATTCTCATCTTACTCTGGTTCGCAACCTACTCCTTTATTTTTGTGTTGTCTTCCCCTGAGTTTCGTGACCCCAGTCTTTCTTATTCTTTGCAGTCTCTTCTGAATTTCTCTTCTCTGTCCACTCCTCTTGCATTTGTGACTCCTGTTATTTTAATGTCCGTCTGTTCTTTCCTTTTTTTCCCTACTTTTTCTGATTCTCCTTGAGGACTCCCAGGCATCCCCTTCTTTAATAAGTATCTCTAAAACACGATAAGCAGTTTTTGTCTTAATCCAGATATATCTCCTAAATTTCTCCATGGATACTCTATGGCACCTTAAACTCGTTCTATCCAAAATAGAATTCATTCCATTCCAAGAACTATTTTTTCTCTTCCAATTCAATTGCTGCCTCTCTTTTTCCTTAATATTTATGTAAGTCAGGTGTAGGCAATTTTTTTTCTGTAAAGGCCAGAGAGTAAATATTTTAGGCTTTGTGAGCCATGTGGTTTTTATCATAACTACTCAATCGTGCTATTGTCCTGAAAGGCAAGTATAGTTAATATGTAAACAAATGTGTGTGACTATGTTCCAATAAAACTTTATCAGCAAAAACAGGCCAGTAGACTGGATTTGGCTCTTGGGCCATAGTTTGCTGATCCCTGATCTAGGTTAATGGCCATTCCAGCCAGAAACCTCTTAATTGAACTTTATCTTCCATATCTATCTGATCAATACGTATGATGATTCTACCTTTCCATCTGACCTGACCTGTTTCTGCTATCCCCACACACTTTCCTCTCTCAGACCTTCATCTCTTTCCTCCGTCAGTTGCAGTAGCTGTTTATCCAGTCTCATTGCTTTCTGTCTTGGAGTCCTCTAATCCATGCTCCACAGGCTGCTTCCAAAGCAGTCTTACGAAAACAGAACTTATCCTGTTGTACCTAGTTTAAAATATTCAGCACTTTGCAAATACCTACAATGCAGGGTTTCCTCAATTTTAGGTGCATAAAAGCTACTTGGAGTCTCTGTTAAATTAATCACTTGTGGGGCCCAGAAGTTCTGATTATATGAATCAGAATTGGAAGCCAGGAATCTGTATTTTAAACAAACATCCCAGATGAGTTTGTGGCATGCAATCCTCAGACATTTGAGAAGCACTGGCCCATGGGAAAGGGCAAACCCCATTTCTTAGAACACAAAGCCCTCCCTGACTTGTTTCTCTCTCCAGCCTCACCTCTCACAACCTCTCCCTGAGCATGTTGGGCTTCAGCCCTTTTCCTGAGCTGGGCTTGCTGTTTCATCCCTTTCAGTTTTCCCACAAGACAGTCACTTTGCCAGTAATGCCATTAACTCCTTGTCTGCTTGGCAAACTTCCTTTAAGGCTCAACTCAAGTACCAAGTCCTCTGATGAGTTTTTCTCTAAATGCCCCAATTCTTACCATGTATGTATCTATATTCCAGTACCTATAACATCTGTTTTCATTTGTTTATTTTTCTATCTCCTCTATTAGATTGTGAGTTTCTGGAGGGCAGGGGCTATGTCTTCTGCATTTAGGGTACACTAAAATTATATAGTAAGTACACTAAAAATTTGTTGATTTGATGTAAGAATTAGGCTGGGAATATTAATATTTTTATTTTATAGATAATTAAACTTAGGCTCTTACATGTTAACTGGCTTGTTTGAGGTTAACCATATTTCCAAAACAATCAAGAATATCATATTTTTTTTTGACTTTTGGTGCTTTTTCCATTACACATGCTGCCTGCCTAACATGATGGGGTTATTCCCTTGGCTCGGGTGAGCCTTGAATCCTGGAAGTGTCCAGTGGGATTTCCCAATTTGGGTATACTCATTAGATCTGTTGATTATTTAACGTTGTTGCTTCTGAGGCTGACTAGACTGAAAGCAAGTCAGTCCAGAGTCATTGCTCTTCACAAGCTTGGCCTCTACTCTATTTGGGTTTCTGGACATTTCCATCTTAGGGCTGCTACATCTTTTGGTTTTCTTCCAAGAATATAAATTGTATTTATTTTGCCTACTTTTACTATAATGAATTGTGTGGGCAACATTACTATTATTATAACTTGACAACTAACTGTTCAAGAGAAGGTAGGCTCTTTTTGGTGACTGCTTAAAGAGGGTACTGCCCATGTTTTCCTTTTCTGTACTTCTCATATAGCTCCTGGAATTCAAACCACCTACATCTTGAAATGCCCAGCTGAGATTAGGCAGCTGAAATCCAGCAAAGTTCAGAGATAACCACAGCAATCTCTAGAACACTAGGCTGGGTTTAACATAATTATATGGGAAAGGAATAAATGCTAATTCTTGATTACTTTTGTCAGAAAAAGAAAGATAATATGTGCTAAGAGATACAGACACGTAAACTTCAAGAACAGTCAGTATGCATTTATTTAGTGCTCGTTTTATTTTCCTTGTATTAAATTTTATCATTTCTGTCTCCTATCTACTAGGAATCTTGCATTTTTATCAATTTCATCCCACCTTGCACATAGTAAACACTCAGAAGAAGCTTGTGAAATGAAATGAGTGATCCCCAAATCACATTTCAACCTTTCCCCTTTGACCTATGGTACAATAATGATTAAAAAGTGAAATGCTCCAAAGGTAGGCAACCAGAGATAGAAAGACATAAGGGACCATTGGAAACCATCAACCAGATAATCAACCTCAGAAAAGCGGATGTCTGTATGTATAGCTGGTTACTTACAACAATAAAATACAACAAAGCAGCCTGGAAACCAGAAACTTGGCATTTTAATTTAAGAACTTTCATATTTCCTCGATAACTGTCTGTTTCACATAAATAATGTCCACTTGTAATATTTGTATTTCCTTGAAACACTTAATCATTTAGTATTTAATGAATTATTGCCTGCACCGTAAAAAATAAGCTGGTCTTCTTTTTAAGCAATTCAAATTTTTATTGGTTTTGTTTACCTAACAAGGAATCAGCCACTATAGTAGTTGCCACTTTAAGTGACCACAGAAAAACAAAATATATAATTATTTTATGTGGTTATGTTACAAGTTTATAAAGTTAGCTTCAGCATACTCATGTTTTGCTATAAATTGTATTCTTTTGGCCATACATAAGCTGTCAATACTAAAAGGTGTCTGAACATGCACCCAGATTAGCAATGTATAAAGGAGAAAGTAGGCTAAAATCACTTGTAAATCTTTTAAGTTTTAACATCCATACCAACGCTATTTTTGTCCTTTGCTATATTATGCAGTCCTTAATACCAGGAAAGATGTTTTAAAGTTAAATAGTAGCACCTTTTCCTATATATTGGTTTTAATCATGCCAAAAAATCATGTTTGTTTCTTACCAACCTTTATCAGTATGTTCACATTTTGAATCAAACATTTTTAGAAATGTTACTGAACACAATTTTATTATAAATAATGCATGGATGTACTCTGCGTGCAGTTCAAAATTTGGCAAGATGATTACAGACCACAATGCAGACATGCAGAAGGAAAGGGTATTAGGATGTAAATGAGGAGGAAGAAACAAAATTCAGTACATGGTAATAAAAGCGATCTGAAATTTGAATAGGTATAAAACATATTTTAACAAACTGCAAAAATATTTGTGACTCAACGTTAATTTAAAAACCAAAGTCTGAAAGGTCTTTTGTGATGACAGGCATCTGAAAAAGTGATCAGGAAGAAATTAATAAACAAGACTGTGAGTGATTTGTAAATAGAATCCATGTGGCATGTGAATTAGTTATTGTCCTTTCTTTTTGGCCACATTGTTGGGGTTTGATTTACTATATCATCACATTAGATGCTGGCAGAAAACAGCATTGCTAGCTTATTTCCAACATGTGGCCCCGGGTTACTAAAATAAAAATGTAGAAACTCTGTTGTATTTTAAGACAGAGTTAAAGCTCTTGGGCCCAATTTGTTCCTGAAGTCACTCTGAGAACATTGCAGTGTGTTTTGCTGGAACAGAATCAGGACCTTTTGCACTGATGTGACGGGGCAATGACGAACGTCAGGCTAAGAATGGGAATCTGTCCCCATGGGTTTCCTCCCCCCTCACCTCATTTCCTCTCCCTTCCGTTTTCTCTTGTATGTATTTTCACACGCATCTCATCCCAAGTTAACCTAAGGCACCTTCCTGGGGAGATGAAAGAATTAGGCAAGAATGCACAAAGTACGGGGTTTTTACAGTCTCAAAAAGCAGTTTTGCCTGTAAGTGACAGAAAAACACCATGTCAAGAATTCTTTTCTATTAGTTATTTACAAAAAATAATATAAAAATTAGTAATAAGCTTTATAGGTAGCTGTTAAATTGACTAATTTGTGTGATCTTAAAGAATAGTCAGTATTTTAACTATCATATTATACATATGCTGGAGAGCATTTTTATTACAGCATGGGTGAGAGACGATGCTGACTTCTCCTTTGTCAAGTGGACCCTGCTCCAGCCACTCACATTCTGTCCATTACGGGGTTACTGGCATCTCTCCGTTGTAAAGGTATGAACACTGGGGCCTGCCCTTCATTTAATCATCTACACGTTGTGTATTGTAGCTAAGTAATTACAGACGACAAAACTAAACAAATAGTGTTTAAATTACAATAGTGAAAGAAGATGTTTTAATAATCCTGAAAAAATCCTACATAGTATTTTCTTTGCAGAATACATGAATGGGAGATTTCAAAGCAGTCTTCTGGGAGTGTTCCAACCCTTCTCTCTCTTTCTCTTTGTGACATTTGCTCTTCTCCGAATGTAAAAAGTTTAATGATTTTCAAAAACCTTAATCTCTCTTTCTGGTAATTCCTCCTGATCATTTAAATAGGTTTCTAATGTCAAAAAAATACACCAGCTAAACTGCTTTCACATTTTGTGTCCAATTATAGTTCAACCAATGATGTGATACTACGAATAAAAAAGTTCTTTTAAAGAATTTTTAAAATTTTAAGTTGAGTAATTTAACCTTCATTTAAAAATTCTGTTTTACAGTGACACATTTCTTTTTTTGTATTGGATTTACATTAATTTAAAAAATAAATCTCTTTAATAGGAATTCTGAGTGGGCTCAATTTAGTTGTAAGTGGTGTCTGAACATACTGGAAGTTATTAAGAGCTATATTGAAGTGCTGACTGTAAAACAATCAAGTGCTTTCACAATGAGGCTTTTAATTCTTGATGCTTTTCTTCTCGTGCTGTAAACAGCTCATAAAATGTCATATGTAACTGTGAGTGTTAAGAAAATAATCAGTCTTACATTTTTACATTATTTTGTGCAAACACACAGTTGTTTTGTTTTGGCAAATGCCTCACTGTCTTAATGACTTCTGTCCAAAATAAAGAAGATGAGATTAAGTGAATATTCCTTCATTCAAGATGAGCTGTATTTATTACTGGAACGGAAGTTGTCATATCCGTGATCATTAGCTTTGAACTTTAAGCATGACTGCTTGTCTTCCAAGGACTGTTTTTCTTCAAATGATTGGCACCAGCAGCATAAGCACGACTGTACAAAACAAATAACTCGTTTATATGTTTACATCAGTTACACTGTCATGACCCTTCCTACTTTCTAGGGTTCTGACTTTCTTTGCATGATCCAGAATTCTTGGGCCACTTTCTTTCCACGCTCTCTTATTTTTCTCCTTAAAAACATATAATTACACAAGTAGTATATGACAATTTTTTTAAACTAGAAAATACAGAGAAGAAAAAAATGTATATAATTAAAATACTTCACCTTTTAATTAAAATTAAAAGAGAAAGTCACTCTTAATTCTTGATATTTACCCTTGATTACTTAAGAAATACTCTTAATACTTGATAAATATATAACTCAAGACCTTTTATATGCAAATAGAAATATGACCACACACATACATATACATGACTGTATATGTGCATGTTTGTGGAAGCATGTGTATAATTTATTTTAATAAAATTGTTATACATACTACTCCATAGACTGCTTTTTCTCACTTGACAGTGTCATAAACACCTTTCCATGTCAATGAGTTTAACATTACATTGCCATTTTTTTCAGCCACATGTTATTCTCATGTTCCTTTTCAGTATTGTTATACAATGAGATTATAAACTATAAAAGTGTTTCAGCTTTATTTATCCAATTTTTTTCTTGGATTTTTTAAAATGCAAAACTTTGTTCATTCTGTTTTCTGAGAATCTATATGCATAAGAAAATGAAATGGGAGGTGCACTGTTTTCTGTTCTGTAAAATGAAGGAGTTGATCTTGATGATGTTCTCTTCCAGCTCTAAAATCTATGAGTTTATGAGTGGGTAAAGAATTTTATAGACTGCCTTAGAGTTTACAAGGAAGCTAAGTTCTTGGCTTTCCAATAATGAACTACCAGGGACAAATAGATCACTCCCATATAAGGAGAGGGAACATTTCATTTCATGTTAAATTGTTGAAGGAGTGAAGGAGTGGTTGGATGGGTATTACAAGGCAAGCAATTGAACGAAGAATAATTGCACATATTCTACATCAAGGAGCACATCTCTGCTTTACAAAGGTGGAAAAGAAGAGGTAGAACTTGAATAAAATTTCTTTGCTTGTCTTGTTATTCTTATGTCCATGTGAAAAAGAGACCAACTTAACTATAATCCAAATTGTGCTGCATAGTCCAAAATCCACCAAAAACAGAAACAGTGTATTTAATTCATGTTTTAGCTCTTATTTTATTATGTGATATCTGTCAGATATCAATGCATGTAATTTTTATTAATTTTATTAACAATTCTATGTTTATAACTGATTGGTTGAGGCAGCAGGGAGTGGTTGACTAAGATTTATAGGCAGAAATCAACTATAGTGATTTATGAGCAAAAGTCATATTTTAAAAAATCATCCATGATGTAATGCAAGGGAAAATGTAAAACAATTTACTAGATCTCTCTGGATAGAAATATTAATAGTTTGGAAGGGTTACATTTGGTGCCAGATTAAAGGGAGCTTTTCATTTTGGAAAACTCTTACCTTAAAGCAGTTTTTGAATCTTTTGCTCACCAAATACAGAGCTATTGGATTAATGCAGGAATTCAGGGAGGCCATGTTGATGCCAATGTAGTCCAATACCAACAAAAAGCTGTAAAAAAAGCCCAAAACATGTCTGTGAAAAATATGCTGCTCTGAGCATGTATTCTTTGCAGACTTTTGTGTTTTTGTGAAGAAAAAAATTACTGATAACAATAGTTTTGACTTTCTCACTGGCCTTTGCTGATAATAATTCCTCTCTCTCTTCCTCTCTGCCTGGCTCTCTCTTTCTCTCATTCTCTGTCGTTGCCCACCCTCCACCCCCTTGCCCAGTTCTCTCTTTTAAAATAAAATCTCATTTGGAAGTGCTGAGGCTGGCTGAAAGAAGGATTTACAAAGTGTAGAGAAGAATCAGACCTGATGTTTTCAATCATGCTATTGACTCATCATTTTGACAACTCTGGCGCTCCATTTCCAGGGTTCTTATAAGTCCCCTTTACTCCTTCGTCTAAAATAGGAGCGAAAGTAAAAAAAGGAGAATCTTAATTGCTCCTTAAGGATTAGAAAAGTAATACCCTCTCTTTCTGCCTATGAAAGGGGTTAATGGAAAAACTTCTGAATGGCATTATTTACAATACAATTTCTATTTTACCTTTCTTACCTCAAAAGTTCACATCTATGGGGATCATTCTGATCATAAAGAGTGTGTTTCAAAATCCTGCTGAGGTGAAGAGGAAGCCAGCACAGGGCAAAGACAAGGACCAGGCAGAATACTGTTTTCGCCACTTCCCTTCTCTGAAATAAAACCACAGTCAGACACTGAATAAATGGTTCGTTATAATCACGGCATTATCCTTGCTAAGCAGAACAGTTAACACTGTTTACAAAAAGTCAGTGGCATTTGTAAAAATTCAGGACAATGAGCTTCAAATTAAATAGTTAATGTGAATTAGAACTAAAATAACTAGAGACTCATTTTAATAAGTAATGGCTCTTTCTAGATCCTTTTAGGTTATATAGAATATCTCTAGATAGATAATATAAAAAATATCCCGTGTATATTCAAAAATACCAGAAGCAAGAAAGGGAAATATGCTTTGGTATATAATTATTTTAGTTTGTTATCATCACAATAATTTTCTTATTCCTAACCATAATTGTAATCATGCCTTAGTACATATTTCTATTTTCTTACCTGCTTTAAGTGATCATTTAAAGCAATTTGCATGCCACTCTTCTTTCTCAACATTTCACAGGTCATCAAGGTATAAAAAAATGCAGTGATGGCCAATGGCAAGCAGAAATAGAAACTAAATAGCCACCAATCCTTAGCATTCTTGTAAAACTACGGTGAAGAGAGAATTTTATGATTAATATTCCTCTTTAAGAAAATCTTACATACCAAATGTTAAATTTTAAGAATGCTTTTGCATAACAAAGGAAAGCATCCCCAAAACAAAAAGGCAACCTGCTGATTGGGAGAAAATACTTGCAAACAATATATCTAATAAGGAGTTGATATCCAATATATATAAAGAACTTATAAAACTCAATATCACAAAAACAAACAATCTGATTAAAAAGAGGGCAGAGGACATGAATACATATTTTCCAAAGAAGACATACAGATGGCCAATGGGCACATAAAAAGACATTCAACATCACTAATCAGGGAAACGCAAATCAAAACCACAGTGAGATACCACCTCACAGCTGTCAAAACGGCTATTACCAAAAAGACAAGAAACAACAAGTGTTGGTGAGGATGTGAAGAAAAGGGAACCCTTGTGCATTGTTGGTGGGAATGTAAACTGGTACAGCTACTATGGAAAACAGTATGGAGGTTCCTCAAAAAACTAAAAATAGACCTACCATACCATCTAGCAATCCCACTTCTGGGTATTTATTCAAAGAAAATGAAAACACTGATTCAAAAAGATATATATTACCCCTATGTTCATTGCAGCATTATTTACAATAGCCTATATATGCAAACAACCTAAGTGTTCATCAATAGATGAATGGATAAAGAAAATATGGTATATACATAAACAATGGAATACTACTCAGCCATAAACAGGAGTGAAATCTTGCCATTTGCAACAACATAGATGGAACTAGAGAGTATTATGCTAAATGAAATGAGTCAGACAAATACTGCACGATTTCACTTAAATATGGAATGTAAAAAACAAAACAAATTGAACTAACAAACATAACCAAATAAAAACAGACTCATAGATACAGAAAACAAATGAGTGATTGCCATAGGGGAGAACCGTGAGAGGATGGGCAAAATAAGAGAAGGGGATTGAGAGGTAAAAACTTCCAGTTATAAAATAAATAAGTCATGGGCATGTAATGTACAGCATAAAGAATATAGTCAATAATATAGTAATAATGTATGGTGATGGATGGTAACTAGACTTGGTGTGGTGATCATTTCATAATGTATAAAAATATCAAATCACTACGTTGTACACCTGAAACTATTATAATACTGTCTGCCAGTTATATTTCAATAAAAAAAATTTAAAAATCATATTCATCAAGAAATAAATACCTTCTAAATAAAATCCATTTCATAAATACTATATAGAATTTTTCAGGCCACATCTACTGAGCAAATAATTAAATACATTAAATGAAACAAACTTTCCTAAAAAAGCATTTCAATTCTCTAGGGCAGTGTGCTATAATTATGCATAAAATGTAAGTAGTTGGACAAAATTCAAAATATTTGGAAATTCTAATATTTTTGTCTTCACATAAGCAAGTTATCCTTAAGGTGGTCTTTGTGTGAAATACCACATCTGAATATGTAAAGACATCCTAGTGTTTAAGGGAAGTTTTCACTTTTTAACAAGTTTGTTTTATGGGAAAAACAGATATGAAAAGGTCTATGTTAATCATTTAGCTCAGTAATGTATAAATCTAACCTATCAATTAAAAAAAATCAAAACTGCTTAAGACATGCCTTTTCTCTTATTGTTTTTCTGCTCTATTTAAAATTTTTTTAAAAAAACTTGTTGCTCCAGATTAATCTGTGTCAGAGCAGAATTTAAGTAACTTATGCAGTTCACATTAATGTCCCTCTTTATTCTTTTGATTACCATGATATACACAATTCGTAAAGTATCATGCAGTCTTTTTACATATAAAATAGAAAATAATCATCGGTGACACTTGGACCAGCCCCCTTTGCTTTAACTCCTCTTAACCCATTCTGTTGGGAAGATCCTTTTACACTAAGGCTCTGTACTCTGATGACCAGCACTGCCCTTCTTTTTGCTATCTCCTAATTCAACGTTCTTGAATAAATGGCCAAGATGAAAAGTTCTTTGCAATGGCAGCCTTCCCTCTACAGAGAGGACAGGCTTGCTGCTCAGAATCCTGCCATAGCAGGGCCACTTCTACTTGACCATTCGCTGAAGCAGCCATTCTCTCTCAAGGCTGCTGTGTTGTCTTATGCAGAATACGTAGTAGTGGTCAGTCTTTGTGGGGATTTGAGTAGAAAAGCTGTAAATTCAGACAGATTCTCTCCTGTGAACTTGGGTTATCTGCATCCCTGAACACCAGGATTTTCTTGGAGATGTAGTGACCCGGCTTCCTGCAGCTTGGGTTGTTACTCACCATTAACCCCGCAGTCCTGGAACTTACACTTTAATTTATGCCAAGGACAGTCATAAATCAATACCTTCCCAAGAAGGGGCGATCAGGGGGAAAATACCTAAATATTTATAAGGCAAGATGGAAAGGGAAAAAAAAAGTAAAACTTACCTGCATGAAGGCTGTTTTCTGAGTGGGATGAAGCAGGCAGATTCGCAGATAACTTCCTTTGTAGTCAGCGGTAATCATATCAAAACCCACGGCTTCAGGGACAGCCAGAACCACAGAGACCACCCAAATTAAAACAATTTCTACTGCTGTCCATTTTGGAACCCCGATTCCTTTAATTCGACTCCAAGAAGCAACAGCTCGATATCTGAAGAGCAAAATAGAATTGTTTGCCAAGCTGGCAGAGCCTGGTTTTATTGAATTATATAGTTTATTTTCTAAGTTACAGAGCAATCACTAGTATAGTGTCCAGGATATACTTCACTTAAATATTCACTCTTACCTGTCAATACTTAGAGCACACAGACTCAGCACAGTGATGCCCACGGAGGCCTTCTGTATGAAAGGCACCAGCTTACACATCTCGACTCCAAAGGGCCAGTCCTCCGCCAGCAGCTGCATGGAGGAGACATGAAGCTCTGTTAGGGAGACTTTCATGAGGCGCCCTCTCAACTGCATTACTTAGTGGAGAGTAATTAACGTACAGGGTAAGATAGCAAATTCCAGTTCTTATTCTTTTCCTCACGGACTACTCCTTTGAAAAGCACCAGTGTTCGATATATGGAACAAGAGAGTGGGCTGAGAATAATGAAAATGCAGCCAGTTCATGAGAATTCGTTATGCGTTTATAGTAGCTCAGGGTCAGGATCTCGACCGTGGGGCCAACTGAGGCCCGTCACTTAACTTCCCCTGACAACACTGAACGTGCGGTGCTGAACACGTCTCTGATACTGTCATGGAGTCTCAAATGCTCAGGTCACGGCCACGTCAAGACACGGGTTAGTTAAAAATAGATGATAAATGTTCCTTAGCTAGAGAGACTAGGCACTCCCATGGAGAACAGCGTGGGCATTCGCCTACTTTTTCTTCACTGTAGTCAGCTTACTTGACTGGACAGTAACTCCGCCACAGTAGGCACACTGCTCCTTGAACACACCAGGCACGCTCCTGCCTTAGGGCTTCACTGCAGGTCTTTCCTTATCCTTGAAGGCTCTTTCCCCACAGATCCACCCGGCTAACTCCCTTACCTCCTTCAGGCCTTGATCAAATCTCATCTTTTCCACATGACCTACCCTGATCACATTATTAGTACAGCAACCACCCAGGCCTCCAATCTCCCTTACTCTACTCCACTTTTGGTTTTATCTATAGCACTTATCAACTCCTATTGCATATATTGTAACATTTACTTATTTGTTTGTTTAGTTTTTGCTCTCCGGAACTCTCAGAGTACAAGACAGAATATGACCTCTGCAATTCCCAATTATACATGTATTTCTTTCTGTCTGACTTCAGACTATGCAGCCATCTCTTGTTAAACTCAGTTGTTTTCTTTCTTAAGATGACTGGGTGTGCCCCACACTGGCTAATGAATCCCTTTAGGTAAACATCTGGATCGAATGTTCATGAGGTTTTGAAAAAAAAAGAAAAGTATTTCAAATCTATGTTTTTTTATAAATGTTTTAAAAAGTAACCTTCCAAAAGTGAAAACTATTTTGAAACACAATTGAATCTTTCTGTCCTTTCACTAGTGAAGGTTCTTTCCAGAGTCTGTCAAGCTGGGCGATTGTTCTATAACTAGAATGGCACCAAAGGCTGAAATGTGTATCTCATTACCAATATGACTTGGAGCTCCAACAGGGGATCAATTTCATTTCTAAGTTAGACATGAAAAATTACACCAACATGTAGGACAAATGTTGGCAAACTTACCACAAATATACTTATTACAGGGTTCTGAAAGCCGACAGAGCCAGTCAGGTAACATAGAGGAACGGAGGGGGCCAGGTGTAAGAAAGTCATTGGTGTTGGGAAGATAATAGGGAGTGTTGGGGTCTGGGGTAAATCTCATCTAAAAGGAGTAGCTGCTAATGAACATGATGTGATTTTTGCCAAGGGACTCTAAATACAAAAATCTCTTGGTTTTTAGACCCCAATTGAAATTTTTATATGAAATCTCACAATTTAAGAAAGTTGTCAACTAATTCATTTTTTTAGAAAAATTGTCAGATAACATTGTATTATCATATTAGGAGAGTATGGTGGGATTTGGGGTACCGTCTTGATAGGCTTCTCAGCAAGGTCTCTCAGAACAGGCAACATTTGAGTAAGGACCTGACTAGAATAAGAGAGTAGGCCAAGCAAAGAGCGTTTTAGGCAGAGGAAAGAGCAAGTGCAAAGGCCCTGAGGTCAAAATAAGCCTGATGAGTTGAAGGGACATTAAGAAGGCTGATAAGGCTGAAGTGGAGTGATCCAGGCCAAGTGTCTAGGATGTGATGTTGTAGAGGTAGGAGTTTGAATGTTTTTTTGAGGAAATTCATTGCTTTTGAACAGGAATATGGCATGATCTTATTTATGTTTTTAAAAAGATCACTCTGGCTCCTCAATGTAGAATATATTGTGTGGCCAAAAAGGGAAGCTTTCGTGAGAGCTCATGGTGGGCTGGGCCGTGTGGTGCCATGGGGCTGAGGAGACTGGGTTATAGACGTACATATTTTAAAGGTAGAGCTAGCAGGACTTGTGGATGGGTTGGATGTAGGATTGACTGAGGAGTCAGGAAACTCAAAGAGGTTTATCATGTGAATGGTGGAGCCATTTATTGAAATGGGGAAGACTCAGGGTACCAAGGTCTGAACCAGCTACAAATTCAAAGTGCTTCAAAAGAACTGCCAATTACCCTCAGAAATATGAGAGCAAAAGCTTCCAGACCAGTTACAAGGACTCTGCCAGGCCCAGCTTGGTGTAAATGATCCAGACCATATTCTGTCTAATCATTCTGGTTGTCCTTAGATGAACTAGGAAAACAAAAAAAAAAAAACAAAACTAACACTGATATGGCACTTAAAATGCACTATTCTAAGCACTCTACACATCATCTATCAGTGAATCCCAAAAGCAATCCTAGGAGGTAGTATTACTATTATCCTCATTTTATAGAAGAAAATTGAGGCACTTAGAAGTTTATTGACTTGCTATGTTGGTTCTAACTATGTCCACAAATTCTTTGCTACTCCTCCCTTCAAAAGGTGAAGCCTCGTTTTCCTCCCCTTGAATGTCGTTTGGACTTAACGATTTGCTTTTAACAAGTAGAATGTGGTGACGGTGATGATATGTGACATCTGAGACTAGTTCATCAAAGGCATTTTAGAGCTTCCTCCTTGCACTCTCTTGGGCACTGATTCTGGGGGGGGGGCAGCTGCCATGTCAGGAGGACACTCCAGCACCTCCACTGAGAGGCCAACATGGCAAGGAACTGAGGCCTCCTGAAATGACTAGCACAAATTTGCCAGGTGTAGAAGTGAGGGGATCCTGCAGCCCCAGGCAAGCCTTCAGATAACTGCAGCCCCCGCCAATATCTTGACTGCACCCTCATGAGAGATGGAGCCAAAACCACCCAGCTAAGCTGCTCCTGAATACCCAACCCACAGTCACAGTGTGAGATAATAAATGTTGATTGTTTCAAGCCACTAAGTTTTGGGGTAATTTGCTGCTCGTCGTTAGACAACTGATATACTTGTCCTTGGTCACTCACTTAAGTAAGTAGTGTATCCACATTTGAACCCACGTGGTCTGATTCTAGAGTCTATAGTGCTTTAGAAAAGCTGACCTTAGAAAAGAGAATGTTTAGAATTAAATCAATATTAGCATTTTAAGGCCCATAGCTATGTGTCAAATAATGGTAAAATATTTAGATGTAGAGTAAAATTTTCTTCTAACCACTTAGCTATTTTATTCATGTCGTGTCCAAAAATTTGGATAGTCTCAAGTATTTTATTGTCTCAAACGAATTCCAAACATGCAAATATTAGTATCACACAGGTACAGCCATCAGATGAATCAGGATGAATGAGTGTCCAGGCCACTGCAGGGAAAGAAGTCCAGCCAATGAAAATGAGCTCTGCAGTGAAACCAGGCCCTGTTTTGAGGTTCTATTGTCTTTGGCTCAGCCTAGAAAGTGGATGCTTGCTCTTCATACCACTGGGAGGCCTGCAGCCCAACCTCTGACCCAAGTTATCACAGAGGATAGAGAAACACAAACTGAAAACTCTAGGGATTCTCTTCAAGTGTAACACAGAGATAGTCAGAAACCTAAACGTAATGAGAGACTACGGTTTTCTAATCTACCCTTCAAAAGGGAAAAAGACTGCAAAAAAAGGGAGTGTTAACCTTTATCAGCTTCAGTATTTCACAGTTTCAATTCAGACCCGAATGCTGCTCGTCCTGAGAGGCCATAGAAAATGGGGGATGGAGTGCCCACTGCCACTTCTATTATTTTGTAGTGAGAAGGATGATTTTGGCAACCTCTGACTCTCTCCGATCAGAAGGCTTTGCGGAGACATCCAGAAGCCTGATATCCTGTGACAGAAACCATGCCCACAACTGATGCTCATCTTTGTCTTCATGGCCTCCACTAAGAAAGTTTTGGGCAGTTTAGTGCCTGGAGCTTATTTAAATGCAAAGACTTCAACCTCTTGTTTAATGGTAAACAAAGTCCTGGGTGGGGGAAAAGCTGTGAAGTTAAAAAAAAAAAAATCACTCTCAACCAAGATGATATCTTTAAAATTCGGTGAAAGAATGTTCTTATAGATTTTTATGATTCCTGAAAATTAATTGCTTCACTATTTGCTGTCAAAAATAATGACTTTCAACAACTATAATTTGAAGTCCAACAATATAACTTTCCTCTTTGTAGAGGAAATTGATTCTCTTTGTTGCCAGAGGAAGCAACTCTAAACCCCACCAATGACACATTCTTATTCTTTATGTTTGGTTGTTTTCTTTGGACTTTACCCCATCAAATTAGATAACTTATGAGCAAGATCTGAATGCTGAAGACAAATCAAGCACATAATCAAACAAGACTCTCTGATTGCAAAATGAATGTTAGAGTTCGAGATTGGTTCCAGGTCCCCGCCACATGAATTAAATTTTCAGGTCTTGTTTAAAGTTAAGTTTGAATATATGTTACCTACAATTTATCAGATGTAGCCAGTTAGAAAATACTCCTATAACTGACACTGTTTTTCACACCGTGAGTCTCATTCACCGAAGAGCTTTTGTTACTGTTAGGTCCTACGAGAAGGTGGTGGCCAATTGACAAATAGCAGCCTATGCTTGTGCTGACCCTATTCCTCTAAAGCCATGCTGCTTCCTTAGCACATTTCTTTTGTATGAATAAACACAAATAAATAAACCCTAGATTGAAAAATGTTATGACCATACTGCCTATAAGGTCTCTCCTCAAGTATGGCTATGATTTCAAAATTTTATGTTAGGATAGCTGCTTGAGAAAAAGAAAAGGCAACAGAATCCAAAGAAACTGTTTTTACATTACATGATAAAGTTATTTTTGAACCATATAGGTTTTTTTGTTAATTTCTAAAAGGATAAAGAGCCTGAACAGGAAATAAATATCTTTTCTTTAAAGGTATCGTTAAGTGAGTCCTACAAAAATTTCCCCAACCGGGGGATTTACATTTTTCATTTCTCTTTTAATTAAAAATTACATTCTTGAGAAATTAAATGGAGAAAATCCTGTTAATACACACTACTGTTAATACCCAAAGGAATCAAGCCTCATAAAGTCAGGAAATGCCAAAGTTAACTGTCTTGCATTAACAAATGTTCAATTGCCTCATTAACCATACATACCATTTTTTCTCCTATTTTTTTATTGCGAGAACACACTGAGCTTTAACTCTTTATTTGTTTCAGAATATTCTACAACATTTTTAATGCCTAGCACAGTGCCTGGCACACAACGGTCACTCATTAAAGCGCCTTGAATAACAGTGGATGAATGAGTGGATGAATGAATTATTTGATCATAAGGCAGAAATCATGTGACGAAACTTTTTTATGAGCTTTTCAGTTCTCATATTTGAAATGAATTCTTTAGAGAAATGAGATGACTGTGTGTTTATTTGTTGTATTGTCTAGTCCATGTCCTCCCCACTTCCAGATGCTCAGGTCTTCTTGACCCATAGAGCCAGGGCGTCGGGGATTGAGGCATGAGGAGGGATGGCTGTTCTCTTGTTGGAGTTTTGCCTCCTGAGCAGGCTGGAAAAGGTGAAAAGCAAAAATTCTTCTCCCACCTCTCTCTCCTACTCAAACCTGTCAACGAAATGACTGACATAAAGCAGACCCTACTGTTTCTCACTATGTAATGAGATCCTGTGAGGAGTTTTAGTAGTAGAGGATTGTAAATTTGGTGGAGATGGACGCAGTAAGCATAGAGACATTGTAAGAGATTATCATTTAAGAGGGTGGTTGAGCAAAGTATTAAAGATGACAACTAGGGTTACTTTGCCAGATTGCTATCTGCTTCATCTTGCGATGAACTGTGAATATTTCTTTCCAATGACTGGTATTATAGAAACGTTTTTACAGCAAGAGTCAAAAGAGGGAAATAACGGAGTGCTTGTGTTTCACAACTTTGGGAAAGGGTGTATTCTTCTGTTTTTATCTCAGTTTCCTGTAGCAGATAAGAGCTTTTCTGCCTTTGAACTAGTGTTTTTAATAAGACAAGGCACCCCTATTCAAGGATTTCCATGTTAGATCTCCCTTTTTTTTTTTACTCATCTGTATAGAGAGAATTTAAAGTAAGCCACTGGTCAAGTGCATAGAAAATATTTTCTTGACATACATTGTACCCATGCCCTTGGGGACAAATATCAATTACAAGTTCCACCCTGCATCCATCAAAATGCACTTAATCACTTAAAAGTTGGGCCATGTGAGTTAGAAATATGTGGGTCAGAAATAATGTCAGTTTATCCCCCAGCGGTGCCATTTAAATAGACCACAATGTGAACAGCACCCCCCAGAGTTGTGCAACGCAGAAGCTCTATCTCTAGGAATCTGTGCATGCACACCCACAAAGCAGAGGGTGTCCCACTGCTCTAGAAAGATTCCTTTGACTCGCTAAAATAGAACGACGACTCCCTGAAGATGAAGTAAGGGTTTTGAAACAAACCTCGAAGAGAAGCAAAGAGATACGAAAGAGATGAAAAATAAATATTTCTTAGGAGAAATTTAAGTTCACCTTAAATATATTTCCCTACCAGTGTTACAGTGAAATTTACTTCTAAGTCTGTAATAGGCCTATAAAGAAATGTATTGCTACTCTCCTATAATCTGAACCTAAAAAAAATATATCCACAGTTTGTGCTTAAAAACTTTCATTGACACATTACATATTCTGAAAAGATTCAACCAAGAGAAATAATAAATGCTATTTACGACCCTAGCCTACTGTTAGAGTCACTTATCTAAGATGGACTTTCTAAGATCACCATGACACCTGAAGAAACTGAAGAATTATAACCTGATAGCCTCATGGCTCAGAAAGACTTTCAAAGTTAATGAATTCAACAAGCCTTATTAAGTAATTTCATGTCTTACTGAAACCTAATTCTATTTGTAGAATATCCTATGGGACACTGGTAAACTACTATCAGAAAATGTTCGATTATTATGGAGTCTAAAAGCCCTTTAAAATAATTTGAAAACACTGAGTCAGGGGGAAGAAGACAATGTACAGAGTAAACATCCGGAGAATAATTTTCCTCCTCTCTGGAAACGATGGTGAAGCTAAAGAGGAGAGAAGTAGAGAGGGGACAACAGGCAGGAGGCAGGAGTATGGCAGTGAGTCTCAGGGACAGAGAAGAGTTTGAGAAATGCTTAAGGCAACTTGCTCATACATTTCTGACTCAAGAGTGACTCTTTCTCTCTCTCTTCTGCCATCACATTTTGGCCATTTTCTTGTTCCTTTACATTTTTGCCATAGGGTCTGTATGGAAAGAGAAATAATGAGTCTCTACAATAAAAGCCTTAGAAAGAAAAGAAGTCTAAAATTAGAGAAGTTGTCAGCTAAGGTATACAATTCACCACACTCAGCTATCTCCCAAACATAACCAACTTCTTCTTAACTTTGCAAAGTCCTGAAAGAGCATGTTTCACTTAATAAATTACATCTTGAATCTTATTTCAGCTCAGGCTTTATCTGTCAACACCCTGTAAAGCACTTAATCATTTATTAGCATTTGGCATGTTTCTCTAAAAATAATCAACTATAGCATATTAGCCACACAGAGATAACCTTATATGGTTTTCTTTGTGAAATGAAGACCATGGCTCGCTGGCCATGAAACACCAGGGTCTTGGCTGTTATCCTCTTGTAAAGCTATGGAAATATCTTCAATCCTGAAAGATTCATTTAAAGTGAGCAAAGGAAAAAATGTAAACTTTTGATAGATAAGTCTCACCATATTGAAGTAAACATTGCTTTGACATTTTAAGATGCTTGGATTTATGGAGTGACCAAGTGGCAGATCAAAGGCAAACACAAGAAGTACCATAGACTTAACCTAGGGAAACTTTCAATGTCCAAGGCCAAGAGTTTGCCAACCATCTTGTCACAGGAATCCATGTTTGAAGCAGTGAGTTGGGAATATGAAGTCTTGAGTTTCTGGGTTATTTGAATTCTGCTATTGACCTGTTATTCAGTTATGACCTATATCCTCATACAGAAAGGGGAGCAAACTTTCCCCCATCTTTTTCATCTGGACAGTTACAAAAATATGAGTTACTAAAGCCCACTGCCCTTACACCTTATATATAACATCTTTCGTCAATAAACACTTGTCTGGTATTGACTGTTACAGGTGCTCTGCTAGGTGGGTGTGGGGAGTTAGGCTTTCTTTGTTAATTGATTTGAGGTCATTCAAAGCTTCCTGTCTTATTGTTTAATAATACTCTTGTAAAAGCTAGTACTTTAAATGTGCTTAATTGGTGATCCTTAAAATTTTTTTGACTTTAAATAAATGAATCTCAAAGGTATCTAGGCTCTGGTTCTGGTTCAAAATTCTTCTGCTACTAAAAAATCTCTAAATATGACTAAAATATCACTAAAATGTCTTAGTTACTTAACTGGAAACGGGAACAGCGTTATTATCTTGGGAAAAATTAGACTCCCTGCCCCATGACACCTCTACTTCTTGAATTGCTGCGTACGCATAAACTTCCATTTAAGGATTGCAAAATTATGACTTCGAAAGTTAAATTTAATGCTGTTCCATTAACTTTTACTATTAACGATGAAACTAGTTAATTAATACAGACTTGTTAAGTACTAAAAGTAGTCTAAGATCAGATAATGAGAAAGGTGATTTTGATCAGAAATATAGTTTTGAGTGTGTCACAAACAGACAATGTCTGATTACCTGACAAGGTCACTTTACTCGAAACTCATTTGTGGGTTCAGTGAAGCAATTCCACATTTTGACACGCCAGCATTTTAATGTTAGATGCACCCCACCTTAACTAGTTAAATGTTAAGGATCAGCAGTTTCGCCTCTCAGAGCTACGAAGGCAGTCTCTTTGCCTCCAATAGCGCCTACAAAGTCTTAACAGCAAAACCATCTAAGGGCACTCCAACGGCTCACGGCCTAAATTTAAAAAGCTCTCCATCACTACTCGACATCCGATTACACTTAGATCTTTATTAAACTAATGTCCATTTCAATATCTGTCCTAGTTTATAAGCAGATTGTTTTCAAATGCAGTTTGCTTAAACATAAGGGAAGCTATATTTGAGAATTAATTGTCAACTCATTTATGTAAACATAGTACAAAGAGAGTGCAGTTGTTAAATAAAATCCAGAAATAATTTAAAAACATTATTTACTCAAGAATTTTTAACTACTTGAGAAGTTAAAGAAATTTTAGCTCCAATGTGCACTCAAGGCTTGTTAAATATCATTGCTAAACCAAACAAAGCCAAACCAACTAACCAACCAACCAAGAACATAAAAACGTTCACAGCGTCCACAAGTACATGAATCTCTTTTGATTCCCACATAGCTTTGACATTGGTGCTCCTACAACTTAGTAGTTAGATGGCCTCTCACAGGCACACACACATCTAAATTACCACACTCATTTTAGTCTATACAGGAAGGACACAATAAGTAGCTTGTGAATAAGGAGATATTCATCCTCACATCAGATACTTAAACATTGGCTTTTGGGTCAGGTACAGATATAAACCACGTAAATATTGGCATGGTGACCCCTGTATATATTAGAGATAGACATTAATACATGTATATCTATGTGGACATGTTACATAAAATAGTGATTCAAACTAAGAGTACAACAATAACTTTGGGGCACAATATGGCAATATCCATCAAAATTGCAAATGCAGATATCCTTCAATCCAGTAATTCTAGGTCTAGAATTTACCCTTCAGATATAGTCACACGTGTGCAAAGCCGTATGTACAAAGATGTTATTTGTAGTCATGTTTATAATGGCAAAAACTGAAAAAAGAAAACTCAAACACATTTCCATTCATGTTCATACACACACACACACACCCTAATAACATTTACTTATTTGCTTACTTCGTGCCAGCCACTGTGCCAAATGATATTTACCTGTCTACCTATGTATCTATACATTCTTATAACATTTAATATATTTATATATGTATATGTATACACATAAATACATATATATTTTAAAATACCCTTTTTGGATTGCAATCAGTCCCTTTTCATTTTTCATCTGGATGGTCTTATGTAATGTAGCATGTAACAGCCCTACTATGTACTTTTGAGAAGGATAAACAAGGCTTTTATTTTCAGTAGTTTACTGAATATTTGCAGTACTTCAACAGCTTCAGTTTTCTGACTGTCTTATGACACCTCTCTAGCCTTCAAGACAAGATTTCCTCCCTGGCACAGGAGACCTGGTGAGTAGATTGACTCTTCCTAGAAGTTTCTGAATACCCAGTTCCTTGAGGGAGTCAAGGCACAGCTGACATGTTTCCTAAGGTGTTTCAGTCCCTCACGCAGTGCCTCCTTGTGAAATCCCGTCTCATTCTACAGTGGTGTCAAGGACTATGGCTTCCAGCGAGATCTGTGACATTTTGTGGTTTGTCAACTTTGTCAAACTCCAGATTTACTGAACTCCAGATTAATGTAATAGATTCACATTGACATTTCTGGGCTCCTGGGTGTTCCAATAGATGGAGTGAGAGGTTCTATGAACCCCCAGAAATTGTAAATGTGTGTGTGTGTATATATATGTATATATGTGTATTATAATATATGTTAATTATAATGTATATGTAAATTACCTGTAATAAATTAATTACAGATAATATGTAATATATATAATTAACCGGATTCTCAAAGAAAATTGTAATACCCCACAAAAACAAAATCGGAAATCACTGATTTAGAGATTCAAATCTCCCACTTTAGGATAAATTTAAATGGCATTCATAATTCGCTTATATAACTTTGTGTGAAGTATAATGCCCGGCTACTCTAAAATTCTAAATGCACTTTTTCAAACTTACTTCCATGGTGTCACAATTATTTAGGGGAATAAGTGGCTTTCAACTGGTTCTGTATTCGGTGTTTTGGTAAATAAAGCCTTTAGAATAACAAACAGTGATAGTATCAATGTTATATACTACAGACCATCTGAAGGGGATTTCAGGAGACAGAAATCTTCAGATGATTCAAATTAGAACTAGAAGTGCTTGCCAAGTATCCTACTGTGTGGTAGCGTGTCACATAAACCAGTGCAGTAAATGAGGTCCTAAGAATACTCCAGGTTGGAAAAGAGCATTCCGTGCCCGAGCTCGCTCAGTGCAGGGGGACAGGGAAGATCATAGCTCTAGGGCCAGATGGCCTGGGTTCAAGCCCTAGTTTCATCACTTTCTAGAGGTGTGACATTGGGCAAGTTACTTCTTCGCCTCTTCAACAGGTAGTTTCCCCATAAAACAAGGGTGATAACAGTAGCTCCTCCATAGTGTTTGCGGCACTGATTTAATGAAATAAGCTAAGTATCTAATGCATAATAAACGGTAGCCGTTATTGTTATGTTCTCTCTCAAGTGACACATATTTATGCATACTATAAAAATAAACCAAAGGCCACTACATAGGATTCACTGATGGCAAACCTAGTGATGGGACCTAATTCTATGTGATGGATTCATTTATGACCAATATAGATGACTAGATGGTCACATTTGTAATAATTTTGTTTCAGAAGTAAAAACAGCTTTAACAGACTGAATGACTTCAGGCAAAAGGATGTAACTTCTTAGGAAAATCATAAAGGACTTTGAAATGAAAGTAAAAGCTGGGTGCCCCTTGGGAGTCAGATATCCTCTGGCTTATCAAATTTAATAATTTGACCAGACAGAGAAAGTATGATGGTCCTGGAAGAGCTGATGTACATCTGGCCTGGAGGCAACACATCGAAGGAAAATGTCCTCAACCCCACTTTCCATACAGCACTTCAGCTCCTGGCTGACTTACGAACCCTCAGAGTTCATAAGAAGTGGTTGCCTAGCAGGATTTTAGGATTTCTTCTATTTATCCCCCATTTCTGAGAGTGTTTCCTTCTAGGGCCTGGATCCTAATCCAAATCCTATCTGTAAACCTCAGAAATCTCTTGGATTCCCTTAAAGTGTGGCTCTTTGGATTAAGATTTCCAAGAGATTCATGAAAGGCAATTTAAAGGCATGCCTTATGGTGTCTTCTCCTGCCACAAAGATCAAAGTGTCTCCGGCAACCCTTTTCCAATCTAGCCATTTTTTCCTGAGTACTGAGCCCAGGATTAGCTTTAGGCAAAGCCCCAAAGCACATTCCCATTCCCTTACACTTTAGTTCTGTTTTTATGTTTGACTTTCCACTGCTGAGCATGATACGCAAGCAGAGTTTTACATATTTGCGTATCCTTTAAATTTTCTGGCTCTTTCACTTTGGCTATTTTTCTTAACACCATAAAACCTTAGTCAGTGGACACTAACAGCGTTACTGTAGAGTTGAGGAAACTGAGGCCCAGAGATGCTGGGATGTGTCCAGAGTCCCAAAGCAATTTGGAGTCAAAAAGTGTGGGGGTTTATGTCCTGCCTTAGCTTTCTATCTCCTCTGATGCCCCTGGTAATCAGACAACAATGTTAGCCGCTGAAACTGTTAGGCACTCTACATTGAGTGCTCTTTATCTTGTCCGCTAAGTAATCAACGAGGTGCCACTTAAACATTGGAACCTAACAGATTTGGGTCTGATTTCCACCTCCATCTCTTTCTCATTGTGAGACCTTGAACATCCTATAAATCATCTGTAAAATAGAGTAATATCTCCTCGTGGGTTGTGGGAAGGAGGAGAAAAGGAAAGTAACACATCTATTCCAGAGCTTGGCCCCCTGGAGGCATTCAATATAGAGCAGGTGCAGTGCAGTCATTCAGAATAGTGAACTGTGTTGTGTACTCACCAGTCTGGGTCTCCTTCTTGTAGGTCATTTGCTTCCTAAAAACCTATTCCTATTCTAGCCCTTATGCTTTCAGGGCCCTCCAAGACAATGATTCCCAAGGTTAGTGTACAAATGAATCACCTAGGCATCTTAAGGTGCAGATTCTGGGGCCGGTCTGTGGCCGAGTCGTTAGGTTGGAGCTGGAAAGATGTTGTTTGAATTGATAAGGGCAGACACAGCATCTACTAGGGTTTAGGAAATCATCCAACTGCGAACAGGAAGAGGAAATGCTGACTTACCAAAGGTTTGTGAAGTGTAGTCATCATTGTTAGGAAGTACTCATACAACTTAATTTATTTACTACTCTGCCCATTGCCTGCTGTGACTAAGGCAAGTTCCTGCATATAAGAAATTCACAGTGTCTTTTTTTTTTTTTTTTTTTAAGGAAGATTAGCCCTGAGCTAACATCCCCTAGGCCAGGGCTGAGCCACTGTTACTTTGGTGGCCCAGGGCTTAGCAGATTGAGATTCTGAGCGCGGACCTAGTACTGCTCATCAAGCCATGCTGAGGCAGCATCCCACATAGCAGAACTAGAAGGACCTACAACTAGAATATACAACTATGTATATTCTACATAGTTTGGGGGAAAGAAATAAAAGAAGAAGATTGGCAACAGATGTTAGCTCAGGTGCCAATCTTGAAGAAAAAAAGATGCAGATTCTGATTTTGTCAGTCTAGGGTGGACTTGCAGCTCTAACAGGCTGTCAAGTGATATCAACCCTGCCAATCCATGGACCACACTCTTTTGGTGAGGAAGATTGGCCCTGAGCTCACATCTGTGTCAGTCTTCCTCTATTTTGTATGTGGGACACTGCCACAGGATGGCTTGACGACTGGTGTCTAGGTCCACCCCTGGGATCCAAACCCTGAACCCGGGGCCGCCAAAGCAGAGTGCAGGGACTTCACCACCACACCGCCAGGCTCTCCCCTAGGCCACACTTTTGAGTAGAAAGAACGTACCCAGTGAGCTGGACTTAGGGACTAGATACTTCAGAACCAATGGTTCTCAAACTTTACAGTTCATCATAATCACATGGAGGTCTTGTTAAAATACAAACTACTCTGCTCCACCCCAGAGTTTCTGAATCAGTAGGTCTAAGGTGAGGCCATAAGATGTCATTTCTAACAAGTTCCCAGGTGACGCTGATGCTGCTGGTCTGGGGACTACACTTGTTCTAGGCATAACAGAAGGCTACGGAATACCAGAAGAGAATTTGGTTCCAGCGATTACTGACTTTTAGGAGGATCTTCTTGAGTAAGCTCCCAGCAAAGGCTCGCCCATCTCCCCCTTCCTAACCCGGCCCCCGCAGGCGAGATATTAGCAGACTTTCTTTACCTTGTAGACATTGATGGGGATGTCAATGATGATGTGCAGCAAGTCTCCCAGAGCCAGGCTGGCGATCAAGATATTAGGGCCGTTCCGCATGCACTTGTTCTTGTAAATGATTCTCAGCAGTGTGGAGTTTCCGATGATGCCCAGCACGAACACTAGGCAGGACACTACTGTGTTGATGTACTTGAAAGTCTCCTTGATCTCGATGGTTCTTTCGCACGGGGGAGGAGGGAGGGTGCGTCGCTGGGCTCCCGCCGTCCTCCCTGCTTTAGGCATTTGCGGAGGTGCTGATGACCGCGGCACGCTGGCGTTGGACCCCGTCGGCCAGGAGGTCTTAGTCGGGGGCGTCATTATCTCTTCAGACCCCAGAAGTGGCGGAGTGGCCCTGGCCGGCGGGAATCTCCTCTCTTCTCCCTGGACCCCTGCCACGCCGCAGGCAAGGATCAGCGCCACCAGAACGCGTCCACACAGGGTTGGCAGAGGCTGCATGCTGCTGCCTGCTCCAGTGAGCGTCAGGTGGCCGCTCCGCAGCTTTCAGACTCTGGACATCCGCAAGGGAAGGAAGATAGGACCCTTGGATCAGCTACCCCAGCCACGCCCCTGCAAACCGCTAGCGCAGAGCGCAGAGCTCAGCTGCGCCACTACTATCAGCGCGCAAAAGTAACTCAAGTTGGCGCGCCAGCGGGAAACTCTGGCGCGTGTGACCCGCCTGCGCCGGTCAACTGTCCTTTTAGAACCAGCTTTCTCCGTGTTTTTTCTTCCCTCCGTTCCCCCACCCCTAACCCTGGGTAAATGATTCGCGGTGAGGCGGGGCATTCTGGAAGGGGTGTACCAGGGAGGGAAGGATGGGTCTCCAAGGCAAAGCTCTGAGCTCCTTGGTGTGTCCGGAGGAAGCATGTACGTTCTGGCTAGGCTAAGGACGCGTGGGCTCGCGGGGAATTACGGCACCTAGAGGCCAAGGGCATATGCCAATCTCTGCATTTTGCTCCACAGGGAACCCGGATACCCGATGTCTGAACAAGACTCCTCACGGCGGGTGAAAGCTGCTCCGCCTGGGCTGCCCGCCCTCTGGTTCCCCCTGCGCCCGCAAGAGTGCGCGGGCTGACTCGGAAAATCTGAGAATTCTCAACTCGGTCCGACTTGGGAGCGCATCAGCCTTTACTCGGAAGCTTCTGTCTCCTCCAAGTGGCTTGAAACACTTACGCGCTCTCCTTTACTCCAACCTCATCTAATTCGCTCTCTCTACTTAACTTTTTAAAAAGTATCTTCAAACTAGTAGACCAAGCCGAAGCCCCAGCAAAAGGTTCAATCACCGATATTAATTTAACACCACGCCAGAATGTTTACCTCGCGGATCCGACGCACCAGGCGCAGAGCGACGAGCGGGGACTTTCTTCCCTGGACGCGCTCGGCTCCCAGCTCGGTTCCAGTTTTCTCCTGGAGCAGAGCACGCCTCCCGTCAGCTGCAGGCGGGTCTGGCTCTGACGAAACGCTGAGGGAATGCCAGACAGTGTAGCCTCCACAGCGTGCTCGGGGTCTTTGCTGTCCCTAGACAAGTACTTTTATTCATTCGTCCCTTCCCCATCAATCACAGCCAGACTCCTCCCGCGCCTTGCGACCGCGCCACAACCTCTCCCCTTGGGCGATGCCTGGACAGCATCAGCAGGAGCTACCCATTGGAGAGGGCAGTCCTCCGCCAGAGACGCATCCTGAGAAGCTGTTTATTTGTCATAGTTCTAAGTTCTTCAAAAGACAAGCCTAAATCAAGGGCAACTTTTCACGCACCCCGCGACGCGCTGGGGAATCCAGACTAGAACAGGACTCTCTGTTAAACGTGTTAACCTGGACTTTTAATGACAACTGTGCCTTTTCTTTCTGGTAAATATCCTGCTATGATATCTAAGACCTGGTTGGTTTGGGGGCGCTGCTCTTTGCTCCGTTTTTGTTTTTGCCTTAGGTTTCTAGTCCACATCCGCCCCAACACGGAGGAGCGGGATCCGATCCTTTCTTCTCAAGCCCTAGCTCACTGCCCTCGGAGAGGACTAAAATTTCTCCCTCGTTTCTCTAGCAGTGGCTATTCTCTCTTCCTCTTATGTCTTGAAGAGTTATTGTCAGGCCATCTCAAGGATGTTTATACTGTCGAGAGACCTGATACCTATAGGGGACATGAAAATAATCAGAAAGCTACTGTTCAAATACAAGATGATATTTGTTTATCAGGCAGAGCATTAAAATAAATTCTTCCTATCCATTCTGGAACTCAATTTTTAAGGGATAGAGAGAAATAATAGTGACTGACAGTTTTGCCCTAAGTTGTATGAAACAGAAGTCAGAAAGTCAGACTGTGGGATGCACGTTGGATATTACTCTGCTCTCCTCCAGTCAACTAAATCCCTGTTGAATCTGTGAAATGTCAGACCCAGGAGGAATCACTCCATGCAAGCAATTCACCTAGAGGCTAGGTGGCTCATTCTTGGCTTCTCAGCTTGTTAATGTCATAGATGGGATAAGAATCTTGGATTTTTGGCTCCTATGCAATGCTTTCTGGGAAAGTGAAAGTAGAAAATCAATTTCTATTTAAAAAAGTGAGCTCTATGTGTGAAATATGGTCTAAAGAACATGGGTAAAGAGTAAGGCTACAGAAATGAGAAATATGGTGTTGTGAGTGCTAATGCCAAATCTGGATGTTTTGATCACCGTACTTGTCTTCCCTGTCTTGGTAAATAAAAACAAAGTCAACATTCAATTTCTTTATAGCTGAGCCAAGTAACAGTGTTATGTGAATAAGGAATGATATAGGTGCATTTGGAGTATGAATATTTTGCTCAGTTGTGAACCTGTGCTTTTCCCCATCATTCATAAACGGAGGGACCACTTTCTCTCCCTCTCCATTCACTTTCCCATCTTCACCTCCATTCATATTTCATGCACCCAGTCCTGGATGTCTATTCTAAGCCTCACCAAGATCTCTCTCTTCTCTTTTTGCATAGCACTTTAAGACTGTTAAACACAACTGAGAGCTTGATCACATAGAGACTTTTATGGGTCACTATTGATTTCATGTGAATTAATTTCTTTTTCAGGAGAGGGGCAGAATGGTAGGTTCTTTCTGTACCATCACAACACTTGTCACAAGCTGAGCTCAAGAACTACTTTTTATAGGTTTGGTAATTACAATTTTAAGCTATTTAATTATATTTTAGGAACTCTAGTTATAGGGTTCAAGAACAAAGCCAAATAATTTTAGGGTAATCGTACACATTTCTCACCTGGAATTTAAAACACAATGTTGGCTATCCCCTATATACGGTCTCCTACCTGTGTGAGGCACCTTATTCATAGGATCTCATTTTCACCCTCACAGCAATCTTTGAGTTAGAAATTGTCTTTCATGATTTTACAGGTGTTGAAATGGAACCTCAGAAATTCACTCAACGTCACAGATTTGGAACCAAGATTTGAATTCAAGACTCTCTGGTTGCACAGACTGTGCTTTTTTTGTCCCTGTGTGTGTGAGGAAGATTGGCCCTGAGCTAGCATCTATTGCCAATCTTCCTCTTTTTGCTTGAGGAGGATAGTCCTTGAGCTAACGTGTGCGCCAGTCGTCCTCTACTTTGTATATGTGACGGGGCCACAGCATGATTTGATGAGTGGTGTGTAGGCCCGCACCCGGGATCAGAACCTGTGACCCCTGGGCTGCTGAAGCAGAGTGCAAGAACTTAACTACTACACCACTAGGCCAGCCCCCTCTGGTTACACAGACTGTGCTTTTGATTAATTTAATTACAAAGAGTCTAAAGAGACTTTTTTTTTTTTTTTGAAAAGCAGTGTTTTAGACGTCAGTAACATTTAATTGAAGTTTTTTTTTTTTGAGGAAGATTAACTCTGAGCTAACATCTGCCACCAGGCCTCCTCTTCTCACTGAGGAAGCCTGGCCCTGAGCTAACATCTGTGCCCATCTTCCTCTACTTTATATGTGGGATGCCCACCACACCATGGCTTGATGAGCAGTGTGTATGTCTGCACCTGGGATCCGAACCTGCGAACACTAGGCCACTGAAGCGGAACATGCAAACTTAACTGCTGCGCCACCAGACCGGCCCCATTTAACTGAACCTTAAATTGAGTGAAAAAGTAAAGGTAATCATGTGAAAGATTTATTATTTGATCCTCACGAATGACACTAATCATGTCACAAGAAATGGAGTCTCAGTTTCCTCTTTTGTAAAATAGAGGAAAAGGATTAGATGCTCTCTAAAATGCCTTCTTGTTCTAGTATGTCAGTCTGACAGACTAACCGACCCTGTAAGAATGGCCTGAAGAGCAGAAAATTAAGAAAGGATCTTATGTCAGATTTTTTTCCTTCTTTTTACTTTCTCTACTCATGCCTTGAGCAATACTACTACAGATACAAGGTTTTTCACTTTATGACTTAAAATCTGTTGTTGATAAACTTAATTAGTAAATTCACCAGTAGTTAAAGTGCTATGTAAGTTTCATTTGCAAATAGGATCAAAAAGTTGTATCAAATTTAAGTAGTCCTTTCCCGAAAACTTTTGGGTTTGAACTCATTTTGCATTTAGCATTTATGAAGGACTTTTTTTTAACTTAGTAAATATGGAATCTTTCACAAAGTTGCTTTTATGAAGACACTTTTGGAAATGTCCCAGGAAGTGTATCAAAATCCCAGATTGGCTGAGATCACCCATCAAAGGCAGAAAGGGTGGTGAAGGACAATGTCCCACTATCCCTTTTAAATGCTTTAACTAGAAGGTCCTGCAGACATGGTTGAATGCACTTCAGAATTCATTCCTCAAAGAGGTTTGCCATGGGGAGCTCCTGCAAAGCAAACCTTTTCCCCTGGTACGAGAACAAAGAAAAGCCCTTTTAGCCACAAAAAAGCTAATACTTTCATGTAATCCCCTTGATATGAATGTACCCTTCAAAATCTACCTTGCATTCTCTAAATCATGAATGTTGAGGGGCAAGGTGTGTGAAAAACACAGAAAGTGTTGGTTCAGTTGCTTCTCCACACATTCCCCCAGGAACAGATCCAATGATCAAACAGTGGTTGAAGTAAGAGCATAAAGAAGAATTAAAGTAAGTGCACAAATCAATAGGAAGCAGCCTGAGCATTTCTATTTCTTGGATTTTTATCTTGTGTTAAATGGCTGTAGCTATTCGGGCCTAATGGTTAAGGGGGCTTTTTTTTTTTTCTTTTTAAATTAAGATGTAATTTATATATATCTAAATGGACAGGGCACAAGTGAACAGTTTGAAGAGCTTTGACAAATGTGTATGTCTCTCTGACTTATGCCTAATGGGGCTTTTTGAAAATGAATTTATTCTTCTAAAGAAGCAAAGTTTGAATATTTCAGATTTGGACACTATTTCCTATAGAACTTCATTAAGGCATCATCTCTACTTTATTGATTTATTTTATACCTATTATCAGCTTCTGTAACTAAAATATGATTCATAAATTAGGGGTGTGTTTAAAATGAGAGAATGTAAGATTTGAAGGCTTGTCAATGATTGCTTGATAGTGCCTAGTTCTGGTCCATGCCCCTAAAGTAATGAAAATTTGATAGGACTATAATAACTAGAAATAAGACAGAATTGTTTTTTTCTGCTTATAGAAAAATTGAGAAGCAGGAAGGCCATGCTTCCTTTTTTCTGTCTGAGAAAAGCAGCATAGTTCAGCGGCTTCAGCCTGGATCTACCTTAATTAATGAGAGGATTTGCTCTCTTGCTTATGGCTTAAGTAATTTCTATATTCCTTTCTTTGATGTATTCTTTTTTTATACCAGCGTCAGTAAAAGAAAAAATGAGAGTAACCTGGTCTACAAACTCCTTAAAACTGCTCACAGGAACTCTTTGGCACAACCTTAAAAATGTATTAAAAATTCCTGTCTAAGCCGGCAGGCCAATCTGTGCTTTCTTGGTGTGTCAGTGCATGCTTGACACTTCTGTAAATTATTTTAGGCCATTCAGTCATGGACGAAACACTATCATTACTTTATATCAGAATAATTCTATCATGTGTAAAGCTCTCCTTTTGGGGGCGATTATTTCATATGGATTATAATTTATGATGAGCTTATGGATCATTTTCTCTTACTATTTTCTTTAATTTTCACCTTTCCTTATTTCTCTTCTTTTAACATCCTAATGATGTGTCCAAAGGGATGTGACATAGTCAAAGTAAGTTAGAAAGAGAGGAGAAAGAGAAACTCGGGGATTTAACAGTCCACAGTTAAATAAAGGAGAATTGCTGGTGGGAATGTAAATTGGTGCAGCCGCTATGGAAAATAGTATGGAGAGTCCTCAAAAAAATTAAAAATAGAAATGCATATCATCCAGCTGTTCCATTTCTGAGTATTTATCCAAAGAACACGAAGACACTAATTCTAAAAGATGAATGCACCTCTATGTTCACTGCAGCATTATTCACAATAGTCAAGACTTGGAAGCCATCTAAGTGGCCATTAATGAATGAATGAATTAAGATGTGGTATATGTATATATATATGTGTGTGTACATATATATATTCAATGGAATACTACTCAGCCAAAAAAGGTGAAATCTTGCCATTTGTGACAACATGGACGGACCTTGAGGGTATTAAACTAAGCGAAATAATTCAGATGGAGAAAGACAAATACTGTATGACTTCACTCATGTGGAAGATAAACTGACAACACATAGATCTGGAGAATAGATGGTGGTTACCGGAGCGGAAGGGGTGGGAGTGGACGAAAGGGGTAAAGTAGCACGTGTGTATGGTGAGGGATGGCAAGTAGACACTTGGTAGTGAACACAATGCAGTCTATACAAAAGTTGAAATAGAATGCTGTATACCTGAAATTCATATAATGTTTTAAACCAGTGTGACCTCAATAAAAAAATTAAGGAGAATTTTTTTTTTTTTTAAAGAAAGGAAAAGTTTTTTGCAGTACAAAATAGAGTATGCTGGGAGACAAAGAAAAGGAAAATTTAACAGCAGTCTTTTTAAAAAATTGCATTTAATCAATGAGATATTTTAATTTCATTTCTGCTAATAATTAAACTCTGGATTTTAATGGAAATCTTTTCAACCAAAATCTGCTGACATCTTTAAAAGATTTCCTATCATTTCTGATCCAGTTGCGGGAGAACAGAACTACTTGAACCAAAACGTAAGGGGAAACAATGGTTTTCCTGAAAGTTTATTTACCTCGTGTTAGATGAATAATGTGGTCTCCAGCCGTATGTAAAATAAACAGCTCAGAGTTCTGGCATACCTTTGTTGAGGGAGGGATCATCAGGGGCTTTCACAGCCGCGTCCAGTTTCATAAGGCTGTTTCTGGTCATCTCCTCTGGAGATGCGTGTGCAGGGACTCGCCTCTTCCCTTTCAAGCCTGCTAGGAAGAACAGTTGTTGCTACCTATGGACACAGGGATTCCGAAATGGCTTCATCAGCTATGGACTATCCAAATGAAATTACTCACACAATCTCACAGGAAATACACAGGAGACATACTTCCTACAAGGGCAGTGGGGCAATGTGAGGCTAGCATTTGAGGGGCCACTGCAAAGGCAGTGAGGAGAAAATAGCAGGCAGGGAGGGAGGCAGGAGAAAGCAATAGGGAATCCAGAGAGTGATCAATCCTTTGAATATCTGCAGTGTTTATTTTTTTTTCTTGTGGTCAAAAATACGTAAAATTTACCATCTTAATCATTTGTAAGTGTACAGTTCAGTAGTGTTAAGTATATCTATATTGTTGTGGAATAGATCTCCATAACTTTTTCATCTGGCAAAACTGAATCTCTGTACCCATTAAAAAACAACTCTCCCCTCTCCCTTCCCCCCAGGTCCTGTTAGCCGCCATTCTACTTTGTTTCTATGAATTTGACTCCTTTAGATACCTCATATAAGTGGAACCATACAGTATTTGTCTTTTTGTGACTGGATTGTTTCACTTAAGATAATGTCCTCAGTGTTCATCCATGTTGTAACATGAGACAGGATTTCCTCCCCTTTTAAACCTGAATGATGTTCCATTGTATGTATATGCTACATTTTGTGTATATATTCATCCATCCATGGACATTTGGGTTGCTTGCACCTCTTGGCTAGTGTTGCAAGGAACATGTGCTGTAGACTGAATGTTTGTGTGCCTCCAAAATTCATCTGTTGAAACCTAATCCGAAATGTGATGGTATTTGGAGGTGAGGACTTTGAGAGGTGGAGCCCTCATGAATGAGATTAGTGCTCTTATAAAAGAGATTCCAGAGAGCTCCCTCGCCCCTTCTGCCATGGAGGACACAACAAGACGGCCGCCTGTAAACCAAGAAGCAAGTTCTCACCAGACACCAAATCTGCCAGCCTTGATTTTAGACTTCCTAGCCTCTGGAACTGTGAGAAATAAATTTCTATTGTTTATAAGCCACCCAGTCTATGGTATTTTTCTTATAGCAGTCCCAACATGGGTGTACAAATATCTCTTTGAGACCCTGCTTTTAATTCTTTTGGATATACACCCAGAAGGATACCCTGCTGGGTCACATGGTGGCTCTATTTTTAATTTTTTAAGGAACTGTTTTCCATAGCAGCTGTACCATTTCACAATTACACTGTTTATAGTTTAAACTAACTCCCAGAAAATAATTAGTTTATAATATCAATGAATAGAAAAATATGAATAGTTAAATTATAAAATGTTGTGATATGTCTATCTCTAAATGTATCAGAATTAAAATAGTTGTCTTCTTTTATTTTCCCCTCTCATTTCTTATTCTGATACAATGGAGAGGATTGAAGCCAAACAGATGAACAAATAAATAACTTAATTTCCAATGTAAACTGCAAGCTAGTCCTTCATCATCCTTCCTTCTGGAGCTTTCCTGAGAAAAGAAAATCTTCTGTTTGTTGCCATGGGAAGGGATTTATACTTGGGCAGTGTGGTGTATGATTGACTTTATAATATGGTATGATGTCGGGCTTCTGTGAACCTTTACCACTTCTCCTTCTCACCACCACCCAAACGCATGCCTTTCCCTCTGGCTTCCTGATGTCTGGAATTCCACATTCAGGAACTAATGTGCTCATGGTCCTTTCTTGAGAGCAGGTTTTTCCTATTGAGAAGGTAAAGAGAATCACCAGGGTGGGACAGGGCCAGAAGGAATTAATTCCACTATGGAGACAGGCAGTGGTTGGGTGATATGAGAACGGTGTTTGAAAGAAGCGCTTGAGATATTGGGGCACCAAATGCTAGGCAGGCAGGACAGATATAGTAGAGGGAAATCTGGTGATGGTTCATACTGGCACAGGGTCTCCCACAAGCCACAATGAGGTGTCACCTGGGAGTGTAGTCATCTCAAGGCTTGACTAGAAAAAGACAGGCTTCCAGTTCACTCAGGTAGCAGACCCCCCCCAGCCCGCTTCAAAGCCTATTACATGGCTGTTGGCAAGCCACAGGTCCTCACTGGTCAGAGACATCAGTTTCTTGCCATGTGGGCTCCTTCAGAGCACAGCTCACAACCTGGAACCTGATTTCCCTCAGAGCAAGCAAGCAAGAGAGTGAGAAAGAGCATCCAGTACGGAAGTCACTGTCTTTTTGTAATACTAGAAGTGACATCGCATCACTTTCTCCATATTATATTAATCAAATCACCAGGTCCAGCCCACACTCCAAGGGAGGACATTACACAAGGGTATAGATTCCAGGAGGTGGGGGTGATTTAGGACCATTTTACAGGCTGCCTGCTACGACTACTAAGAGAATTCTAAAGAATACCCCAGCACTGAAAGATAGCACTAAAGAAAGGTGAACATTTAGAAAAGAGGGCCCCTCCTCAAGGCTAAGTTGGGGCCCCCTGGATGGTGGAGAAGTTCACTGGGTTGTCCTGGGCCAGAGTTGGTCCACAATCACTGGCCAAGGTTGCTAAGCAGGAAGCATCCTGCTGGGGAAAGGGTGGGCTGAGGCTGGCACAGGTTGAGACTGATGAGCAGAAAGTCTTGGACCAAGACTAGTGAGCAGCAACTATTTGTTGGGGTTTTCACAAAATTTTCCCAATGGTTGGGGCCACTGATGCCCTGCATGCTTGCTGCTGGCACATAACTTGAAGCTGAGTTTCAGTTCATGTAAAGTTCACTTACTTATGACCCACCCTTATGATTAAAAGGCAACATCTTTGAGCTGCAACACCAAATGGAGAGCATTTGCCAGGGCTACCACCCATTATGTATCCTGGACTCCAACTTTTGTCCTCCTAGCTCTTCAAAGCTGGAAAAAAGCTGCCTCTTCCCCCAACTGGATTGGTAAATACCTGGGGGAGGGAAAAGCAGCCTCAAAATGGCAGTTTTACTTCTCTGGATTTCCTGCTTTTTTGGAAACTTGGCCGAATAATTCATTACCTTGTTAAATCTGTGAAGGCTTCAAGCTAATTAAAATACACATATGCATACACACACGTACATGTGCATATGAGATATCTATCTCTCATCTTCAACAGAAATAGTCTTAATTGCTTAGTTCTCCCTTCCTGGTGGTAGAAGTCAGAGATTCAAGGACCACTGTCGGGGCACTGAGCCCTCAGTTCCTTGCTCTGGGAGTTTGAATAAGTTCAGAGATTCCCAAGTTGAGGTAGGTTGAGGGTTGGATTCTTGAACTATATCTTGCCTTGTTCTAGTTGGTGTAGAAGCTGGGCAGGCCTGAAATTGCTCAAGAAGGACATTAGCAGATCCATCTTGGGCTGTGAGGATTGAGGAAGTCTGTATCTAAGAACTAGGTCAAGGGCCAACAAGAGGTGGGGCTGCTCAAGAAAAATTTAAGACAAATTCTCCCTTTTTGACAATTTGGTGAAATACTAGCCCTGGAATTTAGGTGAATTTGACAATCATGAACTTCACAGAAATGTTTTCATGATATTTTTCCAAAGTAGTTGAAAAAGTAGGTAAATATCATCACTGAGATGCTTTGGATAAGATTTATCCTGAGTAAGAGTGGTAATATCTTTAGCCTGACACAATTTCTTTTCTCTTAGTGCATTTATCCATCCATCCATCCAGATATTTACAATAAATAATCCATATCTTGTGAGGGAGTCAAGTATTTGCAGAAAAAGCTATATTATTACTCAGGTTTATTTAATCTTTTATATGCAAGCATGTAGACAAGCAATTAAATTAATCTTTTATGAAAATTTGGGGGGTAAATAAGGTAACACTTTTATTATATATACATGTATGTATGAATTTAATATTATGGAGTACCATAATATGTCATCGTATTTTCAAAGCTGTAGTGTTAGCCACTATCTTATGTCCAGAACCAAGTGACCTGATCTTTGGTGGTTTTCACTTACCACCAAGAAATATTCTGAGCAAATGTTTCATCCTATTTGTTTACCACAGGGTGGTTTCAGTATTGTTACCAAATATTTTATATTTTTTTTCATGACAGTGTTTTTTTGGTGTAAAATTAGCTAGAGTACACGATATTTTAAGGAGCTTTGTTTTCAAGAGGAATGTCTTTTCCTGAAAATGTTTACCACTGGAGGCATCAACAATGTGTTTGGTTTAAAATTAGCTCTAAAAACACATATTTAAGTTATTTAATCTGGAATATATAAATGCAATGGATTTGCCTGAAAAACAAAAATGACCCTTTTCCTTTGGAATTTCAGACACAACACAACTTCTCGGAAGTCAAGAGAAGACCAAATCTGAGAACAATGAGATCCTTACCTGTACTCTAGGGAAAAGATGAATTTGCTCTAGGGAGTAGAAGCAAGGGCAAAATGTCATTGTCTTAGTAACATTTTCACCAAATTATTTAAGAAGAATTTTATAAGCATTTCTTAAAATATTTCTAACGCTTACTTTAACCATAACAACCATCTTCCAAACCTCAACTTTTAAATGAATTTCTGTGAGTATCAAATTTACTTAGGGCCATCAACAAAAGATCCAAAGCAATCGTGGTTGGTTCTGGAGTAGGCATTTTCAGTTGAAAAACTCAGTCGTGTGCAAACATGTATCAGCTTTAAATTTTAGGTGCAGACATTGATGAAGGTCAAAAGGTTAGTGATTCATTTCCTGTAGTTGTCACTATGCTGCTTGTTACAACAGATTTCTGGAAGTGACTGACAATGGAAATAATCATGTAAAGGTCTTGTTTGTTTTGCATGAGCAAATATAATGTGGGCCCAATACTGTGAATTGTTTTGATTATTAGAAATCCTCAGAGCACACAAGTGAGAGGTCCAAAATATACATGACTCTATCTTCCTAAACAGTTGCAAGTATGATGTAAGGAGAAAAGGGTAAGATAAATCTGTAAGATCTAGTCATGGTAGATGTAGCTTTTCATCCATATACATCTGTGAATGTTCTTTGACATTTAGTGATGATATTGGCTTTCGCTTGGTCTTATGACATAGCTTCTGTCCTTTTTAGGTGGCCTTTATTTTTCTAAATGTACATTATAGGATTTGCCCTCCTGTGGCTTATTTGCTATTATTTTTTGGGCTAAGGTCTATCTATCTTAGAACAGTGAGATATTCTCTCTCTTAGTTCTTATGTGGGCTAGATGTTTGTTAAGGACCTAAAGATTGATTTGATGGTGGGCAATTTTCCATTGCCTTCTTGACCACATCTTCCTTTTAAATCTCTGAACTAGAAATAGGAGAGAATCATGCCCCCTTGTAAGGGAGGTAGCCTGGAAAGGAGAAAAGAGCATGGACCTTGGCAATTCTGAATCCTGGCCATTTACCAAACTGAGAAGCCTTATGAGAATCATTTTACCTCTATATTTCTCTTGGGTAAAAGGGAGCGTAAGAATAATGCTCCGTTGTAAAATTTATGTTCTATAGTTTGTAAAATATTCAGTATAGCTCTTGGAATAAAGTGTCTAGAAATATCAGAGATCATTTTTATTAATACGTTTTCCGGTTCCTTGAAGGTAAATGTTAAGGTAGGGACGCTGTTAGATCATGATGGGGTCTCTCTAGCGAAGTTTTGCTCCTGATAGACTTGATGCATTTATGGATTGACTGGTAGCTAAGTCTTGCAATTCTGGTATTGGCTATGGTGCTGGATTGCCTTTTTTTTTTTTGAGGAAGATTAGCCCTGAGCTAACATCTGCCACCAATCCTCCTCTTTCTACTGAGGAAGATTGGCCTTGCACTAACATCTGTGCCCATCATCCTCTATTTTATGTGGGACAGCATGGCTTGATAAGTGGTACGTAGGTCCGCGCCTGGGATCCAAACCAGTGAACCCCGGGCTACTGAAGCAGAGCACTTGAACTTAACTGCTATGCCACTGGGCCAGTCCCATGGATGCCTTCTTTTGATAATCCAACAATATGATGACCAGAAAATGAGTAATACTGACCACCTCAGTGTTTGTTTCACTGGTGTTCAAAGACATAGTCAAGGTCTTTATGACCAGTTCAACAATAACCACTTGAAAATCAGGGAAGAAAGCTGAAAACAGTGAAAATAGTTATATAGACAGCAGATTTTGCATTAGTTACAAAGCTAGAGCTACATAGATTCTGATGTCTTATTTCAGCAAGCTCTCAAAATGTACTTTCATGAAGGAGTGCTCCCAGTAAGCTGCTTTTAGAGAGGAGTATCTAAATAACTGGTCTGTGGTGGCGTCAGTTCCCATTTTTACTTCAGAAAACGTTTTTTTTTGAGGAAGATGAGCCCTGAGTTAACTGCTGCCAATCCTCCTCTTTTTGCTGAGGAAGACAGGCCCTGAGCTAACATCCGTGCCCATCCTCCTCTACTTTATATGTGGGACGCCTACCACAGCATGTCATGTCCGCACCCAGGATCCAAACCAGTGAACCCTGGGCCGCCGAGAAGTGGAATGTGTGCACTTAAGCGCTGCACCATCAGGCCGGCCCAGAATACTTTTAAATTTTGTATTTATTATTATTAAACATCTGTAACATTGTACCACAAATTAACATAGATGATTTCTTTATTCTTTGGATGTTTGTTTTCAGAAAGACAGTGGTGTTGTGATGAAGAAATGGTTTCAAGTAGAAACTTTCATGAAGATGGACATGGACCATCCATATCAGTGCAGATCTGAGAGCAAAATCATGTCAGAAATTTTGATGCTTTGTAATTTATTGACTTTTCAAAAGTACATACAGAAAGCTATTTAAAAAAATCCAGTGTTTATTGATACATCTATGTTCCAAAATAGAACTTTTAGCAATTCTGAGATGTTCTCAGAAATAATGAGATTTGGCTAAATGCACGCAGTGCCTAAATTTTGGTCTTTGCAAATTTAACACACACAGCTGGGTCTTGTTATTGGTGCCAGTGGAATTTGTAGAATTATCTATTTTATGACACATCCACACCCACTTTTACCTTATAAGGTAAAGACCCAAACTCTAAATGTGTATTATACATAGGCCTATATTTAGCAGCAAAATAATGATTTTTGCAAGCCAAAGAGAAACAGAAATTCAGTCTCCAGATGCTATTTTTGAAAAGCAGCATCTAAGTAGATTCTGCCCAATGTCATGATAATGTTGTTGACTAAGATAATTGCAGCCTGTTTTCCTAAAGCCATTATGTAAAGCCAGATTTCTATTTTTTAATACATCTAAAATATTTACATGCATAATTGAGACTAAAATAAAATGAAACTTCAAGTATCGTAAGGACATTGATGAAGGGGCTCAGTTTTATTAGAGTTTATATTTAAAGTCATGCCCCCAAATCTGCCTTTTTTCATATGTTGAGGAATTGTGCAAATTTTCTATAAAAAATCATATTAAAAAAAACCTTATAATCAACTTGCTTATAAATGATACTCTTGGAGAAGCTTCCTGATCCATAGAGATTTTTTCTGTCTTGACCATGTGGGGTTGGATGCCCCCAGAGGTTATGCTTGTGCCATATGACCCAGCCTCGTTGGCTATAGCTGATTGGTAGGGAGAGACCAGATCCAAGCTGTGCTATCAGATTCTTTTTTAAAAAAATAGATCAGGGAAACCATTTTTCACAGGAGATATTAGTGGCCTCCATGAAATGGCAGAGGTCAGTGCACAATTAAGATAATTTAGTCAACTACCCAACAGGAGTGAGGAAGAGCTCTGTTGACTTTGAGTCCATCCATCCAGCTCTTTTGAGCCTAGCTATCTCCTACCTTTCCTTAGGGTTGAAATAGTAGTGTATCTAAAAAACTCCCCTTTTGCCAAATTATTTTCAGTAAAGCATCTTTCGGTAAGTATAGTAATCAAAATAGTTATGACCGATACGAAAACCATGAATAAGAACGACACTTATTTGCTACTTATCTAAAATAAACCTTATTCTGTCATTCGCATCCTCTTACTCAGACAAATTATACACTTTTCTTTTTGATTGTTGTCTATCTCACTCCACTGGTCTATAAGTCTACAAGGCAAGAACTTTTTCTTCTTGTTCATTACCATATTCATTTTGCCTAGAACAGTAACAGGCACATGGTAAGACTTCAGGAAATATTGATAAGTGAATAAATTACCAAAGTTTAAAGATGGTAGCCATAGTATATTTCTTTTCTGGAGGCAGGGAGGAGATGCTTAACTCTGTGAAATATTAGGGAATTGAAGAATGAAGGTGTGTGTGTGTGTGTGTGTCTGTGTGTGTGTGAACTGATAAATAAGAGAACTGGAAACACAAGTCAGCTTTTAAATTAATGATGGATGACTCAGTTGGCCTGGCTAACCTACATCCTTCGCGTGTGACAGTTTTAGGGGGAAGACTTCCCTATGCCCCAGTTTGATTAGGCCTTCTAAGTGCTTACCTATCACAATACTTATTACACTATATTGACAAATCTTGTTTGCTTGTCTGCCTCAACGCACTCCACAATTCTCTACACTTCTAACATCACCACCATCATGACTATCACCATCACACCTCCGTCATTACCACCATAGGTGCCACCACCACCACCACCACCACCATTATCATCGCCACCACTGTCACCACCACTATCAAATCACCACCACCACCATCACTACCGCTACCACCACCAAAGATTTTAGGTCCCTTGAGATCAGGTGCTGCGAGCATGTATACAAAGTAGTTTTTGAACAAACATTCTTAGGCGTGTATCAGAAGTTAAACTACATATGTACATAGTGAATTTCTTTAAAACTTAACTGAAAAATCCCCTCATGAAATTCTAGCCCTTTTTTCTTTTGGAGAAGATATTACTTGAATTTTCTGACCTTTTGTTTCAAATATATGTAGATGCTATTGTGATTAATGTAATACAAACACAAATTTATTGAAGTAACTGCAATGGAGAAAAGTTAAAAGCAACCTATACATAACCATTATAAAATTGTTCACTACATAATTTTATTACATCCATAATATGGAATACTATTTAATCACTGATGACTGAATAAAGTGTATCTGTATGGAATGATGTCCACAACAGAGTGTTATGTGAAAGGATATGCTTCAGAACAGAATGTATAGCTCCAAAATATTTTGACGAAGTATATATACACGTGCATGTACATATACACATACATGCGTATGTGTAAAAACATAAAGAAAAATAAAAAAACATATATACCAATCATTTATAATAGTTATATAGGGGTGGCAAAGTGTGTAGAAAGCTTACGAAGGACTCTTATTTTTTAGTTTTAGAAGTATGTGTTGTTTAGAATATGTTTCAATTCATATGCAATCAGTTACTGTGGTAGCTGGTCTCCTAGATGGCCCACCATGATCTCTGCCTCCTACCTTTAAATCTGTGTGCAACCCCTTCCTACATTGTACCAAGGTTGTTCTGTGTTATTAGTAGAATATGACAGAAGTCAGTATGAGACTTCCAAGATTAGGTTAAAAAAGACCTATTTTCTCTCTCTCTGTCTCTGTCTCTCTTTGTTTCTGTCTCTTTCTGTCTCTCACACAAACACACACACACACAAACACTCACACACATACTCTTGTCTCTCTCTCCCTCTCTTATCACTTGATCTGAGGGAAGTCAGTTGCTATGTTATGAGTATCCTTATGGAGATACTATTCTTATGGAGAAACTGAGGCCCCTGGCCAAAAGCCAGTGAAGAAATGAGGCCTAATAACAGCCATGAGCATGAGCTTGGGAGTGGATCTTGCAGACCCAGTCGAGCTTCAGAAGACTAAATCCCCATCAACAGCTTAACTATGACCTGATGGGAACCCCTGAGCCAGAACTACCCAGCTAGACCACTCCTGGATTCTTGACCTCAGAGACTATGAGCTATAATAAATGTTTGCTATATTAAGCTACTAAACTTTGGAATAATTTGTTACACAGAAATAGATAACTAATACTGTTAGTAAGTACTTATTCAATGAATACCTGAATTAAAGTTGATTTAAAAAAATATATAAATGTATACAAAGAATGAGAAAGCAGTTGAAAAAACCCACTGAATTCATGGCAGCTCTATGTCATTATGTGTGGTCTCAATCCATGGATATAAGAAGCAAAACTACTGTCACATGGAGGGAGTGTTTAAGGAATATATTAACATGTAAGTATTAATAACATACTTGAAAAAGTTCAAAACATTGTCATAGACTATTATTTATAAGGGTGAAGTGATTCTGACTTAGACTCAAAGAAAAGCAACTCCTTTTTGTAAAGTGGTTTATTTTTTACATAGGCATATATAAATATTTATAATATATATACTCATATGCATATCTCTATGTGTGTGTGTTTATACACACATATACATATACATATTCGACATGCTAGTATAAATTAGATTGCTTAAAATTAAATGTAAACTAAAGTCTGAGTTATAGTAAACAGTGAAAAAACATTATATATTAATATTTGTTTTCTCATTAAGAAGGTATGTGGTTACGTTCAGAAAAATCCACGTATTTACAGCTAAGGACTTATTAGATATCTGGGAAACTCAGGTACTTTGGGCAAACTACTTCGACTGGATCACGTGACTAAGCTAACTAGCCAATGATCCTGATGTATTATTTTTTTTTTTGAGGAAGATTAGCCCTGAGCTAACTGCTGCCAATCCTCCTCTTTTTGCTGAGGAAGACTGGCCCTGAGCTAACATCCGAGCCCATCTTCCTCTACTTTATACCTGGGACGCCTACCACAGCATGGCTTTTGCCAAGCGGTGCCATGTCCGCACCTGGGATCTGAACCGGTGAACCCCGGGCTGCCAAGAAGCGGAACGTGGGAACCCAACCACTGCGCCACTGGGCTGGCCTGATCCTTATGTATTAATATCATACTTGATATGGTGAGGGGGAGAGCCATTTGGTAAACAATAGCACTGTATCTTTTATAAAAAAATAATTTACTTTACAATAATTTAGGGAAACTCTTGTCATGAGAAACTGGCTTTGCTCTTTAGGAATCAATGTTCAAATTATTATATTATTTGGGAAAGGGTTTTCTTGATATCTTTATTTTTCACTTTGATGCTGGGTTGCCCCAGTTGGGGATAGTGGGTCGCAGACACTGAAGCAGGGATGGTATACAAAAGATAGCTTAGTTGCTAGTTTTTAAAATACATCTCATATCTGATGGAGAAATGGTTTGCCACACTTTTTATTTGTAATTTTTTCTCCATATAATAATTCTTTTCCTTGATACTTAAATTCCTGATAAAATTCTTGGTGAATTGACTACCATTCAGGCATTCATTTCACTCATTTATTCATTTATCAATAAACTTCTGAGCGACTGTCCAGCGTGTAAGTATTTATGTGGCTGTTCCTAATTTGATACTACTTCTTTACGTGTTTCCTTTCACATCTTTCTGCATCTACTCTAAGTTAGAGGGTGATCATTTCTTATCTGGGAAAACTCAGCTTGCAAGTTGATTCAACATGGTTCTAAGTACTTTACACAATCACATTGTAAGGGAAACCTTAAAGCTACATTGTGGAATAGGTAACTAAAACAATGTTAAAGCAAACACACTACTAGTTATGAAGATCTTCGATTATTACAGCTACCAACAAACATGCGCAGATATGAGTTTTGTTTTTTTTTTTTAAAGATTTTATTTTTTCCTTTTTCTCCCCGAAGCCCCCCGGTACATAGTTGTATACTCTTCATTGTGGGTCCTTTTAGTTGTGGCATGTGGGATGCTGCCTCAGTGTGGTTTGACGAGCAGTGCCATGTCCGCGCCCAGGATTCGAACTAACGAAACACTGGGCCGCCTGCAGCGGAGCGCGCGAACTTAACCACTCGGCCACGGGGCCAGCCCCTGAGTTTTGTTTTTTTAAAATATCACTTCGTGTTCTGGACTTTGGCAATAGCCCACTAGCCCATGGCTGGATGCGGTCATCTCAGCCTCCTCCTCCCCATTTCCTTGTTTCACTTATGCTTTCAATAAATGTATTAACTATTCACAAGCACAGTAGGAGTAAAATGATGAAGCAGTCAGGCTCCAGGCTCTTCAGGAGCTCACACTACAATTTTATTAATCTGTCTTCTGTTGTGTCCTCAGATCTCTGTCCACATTTTATGTTGGACTACTTGCCTCTTGGTCAGGGGCTTCCAGACTCCCACAGCTCTTAGGTCTTGTTCATTTCATAGGTTTGACCAGGATTTTGTTAACTCTTACTGTTGGCTTCAGGATTTGGGTACATGTTGAGTTAGATGATGCTTTCTTCCAGGAGTGAATTCTGGGTATTTGATCTCTCACTAAAATATGCTGATGAAAAGTCCATCTGTCTCCAAGATAATCAATTTACATGATGCCAATTATCCTCATATTTGGGAGAATCTTTATTATGTCCTTTATTTTCAAATTTTGGGCGGGGGATTTTTAGATTTTGAAGATTCTATCTATATCTTTCTTCTTCACCTGTGGTGGAAAGCCATGTCCAATTGGGAATTTGGTGACCTTGATCAGAGTTCACCTTGAAAATTGGGTAGCTATGTTTAGGGTACGATGAGGGGACAGAAACCTGACCTGCCACAAAATTTAAGATGTAAATATATTTAGAGGATTCTTGCATGCAAGGGAGATGTTGAGAATTCCACTGGCAAGGAGCTCTTGTGAAAATTCCTAGAAAGGCTCTTATTAAGCTAATTTTCAGATGGAAATTTTCCTTACTGTCTTAGAATTTTATTTTGAATTCTCATCACACACACTACATAGGTTCTGTGATTCACAACATAAGGAGTGTGATTTTTACCAGACACAAAATACAACAGTAAATTGTCCTCTGATTATAAAAATGGAAAAATAAAATTGTTTAAATATCTGAAAGGAGAATACACAAAGTAGCATAGAATATCTTCTTATAAAACAAATATTTAAAGAAATAACTTTCTAGGCAATTTGGAACCTGGTCACTAATTCCTAGATAAGATTTAACCGTGATCGTATCCTTGACTGTCAAGCAACACGTTTATTAACTCACCCTGAAACGTGTCTTTTGAACTGTATCTTTGCTATGAATAGGATTTAGCTCCCAAGTCTTTAGAGCAATTTAACGTCAAACTCCATTCAGACTGCTTCCCTTAGCCAACATAAGCAGTTTATTTTCCTTCTTGGACTGCCTGAGTTACTTAAATGCATGAGATTTTTTGCACTTCCAGGTATCTGATTTTAGGAAATTTCTACTACTTTCTCAGTGTCTTCTCTGTCCTTTCTTCTAAGAGTGGAAGGAAAAAATGGGAGGAAAGGACCATGTAGAGTTTGTGTCTTCTTAAAATATAGTTTGACTAGATTTGTCTACTTGAAGAGAAGTAATTTTCATGTTACTATTAAATAGGAGTTAAATATCCTTTTATCTAAAAACAATTATCTCTAGTAAAATATCTTGGCTAGGGTAGCTCAAATCATACAATAACAGTTCTCTTTAGTAAAAAGTATTAGCTCACAAACTAATTTTTATATAGCTATTTCCTGACTGACTCAATTCTCTTTCTTATATACAAAGAGAAGACAAAATAATATCAGAATCCAGTTTTATAACACAGACATAACTATTTTGGTGAATTAGATTATCTGAAAAAATCAGAAGAGAAAGCCAGTTGAGAACAGGGAAAGAATAGACCTGAAGGTGGAAACAGAAGTGCTGAATCTTAGATACTGTCTATCTCAGAAAAGGAAGGATGAAGAAGGTGCAACATTAGCGGATGAAACTAGGATTTAGGGGACCAAGGGCGTTCCAAGTCTTTGGAGTAAGGTGGACATCAAAGACTGTCTTACCTCTTTTCCAATCTTTTCAGTGTCTCTTCCTGGATCTAATCTATCAGAACATCCTTACATGGTGACATGTGGAAATGATATGAGAAATACCAATCTTTGTTGCTTATTTAACAAGGTTTAGTATTTAAAACAATAATGGTAGAAATAGTTCCCATTTATTGAGTGAAATTTCAATGATATATCAGTCACTTACTTTCGTTATTAAAATCTTATTTTAAAAATCCTATGAAGAAGATATTTCCCCAGCCTTAAAGAGGATACTGATGCTCAGAGAAGGTAACGCTGTGCCTACGGCCATGGTGCAAGTAAATGACAGATCGAGAACCTGAGACCAAATCCATCTGACTGCAATCCCGGGCTCTTAAGCAAATGTTTGATCATGCTCACATTGACACTGGATTTCTAGGTCCACTCACAGCTTCCCTGTTGGCCTTCCACTGACATACTTATTGGAAAAGACAACAAATGCAATTGAAATAAAAAATTTCCAACAATTGGTGTTGGCCAAAGCAGTTTTTATTTCAATCTCTTTTTAGACAGTGCTCAAATTTAATGTTTTAATCACACAGATTTAGAGTTCAATTTAAATCTCTCCAAGATTAAAACAAACGAATAAATCAGGAAACATAATGACTTTTGGAAAGCATCCAGTTGTAATAAATCTGTCATGACCAACTAAAGGATACATCACATTAAAGAAGCAAACTTTGATCTTTCGCCAAGTACTCAAACATGCAAATTTCCCTTGTGCTGCATTATGTATATTTAAGAAATGTTGATGATAGGGCTATTTTAAAGGCTCTGCAAATATCCTTTTTTGGAAATATTTGTTTCTGTAACAATCTTAAGATGCTAGCAACTCATATGCCCATTTCAAAATATCTGTGGATATCAGGGATATGTTGAAATTCAAAATATAACTTAGGGAACATTTACTCTGGTGGGCAGAGGAGTAGGTTGGAATTTTGAGTGTGACACTTTTAACTTGTGTGACCTTCAGCAAATTTTCTGGTCTCTCTGAGTTCTAGTGTTATCATTTGTATGTTTGTCAAAATAATACCTTCTTCATAAATTTATTGGAAGGATTAAATGAGGTTGTGAATGAAAAATGCCTTGTACATTGTAGGTGCTGCATGATGTCTACCTTAAAGAATTGCTGTGCAGATTAAATGTGATAATGATGCTTAAGTATTTGCATCTTGTGAGTACTCAACAAAGGTATGTAACTGTCTTCTCTAGACATTTAAAAAACAATTATGTTAGCAGATTGGGCTTAAAATTCTAATCTACTGACATGTTCTTATGGAATGTACACCATCTTGATATTCACCATCACTAGAGCTCTCCATTCACTAATTTATTCACCCATTCATAGTTCTAGGTGCTACGCTGGCACTAGAGGTTGAATGTATAGAGGGGAGTCAGATATTATTGTCGCCATAAAGCAGATTCGTTGTATGTGTGTGATAAAGGTTTGAAACATCAGAGAGAAGGCAGAAAAGAAAGAATGATTAATCCTAACAGAAAAGAGTTTAAAAGTTTTTCATGAGGAAGGTCATAATGGAACTGAGCTGTAAAAGGTGTGTAGATGTTCTCCAGGCAAAAAAAGAAGGTAGAAAATTTCATAAAAATGGAACAGCTCAATAAAATTCTCAGAGATATAAAACCGCCAAAGGCACCCAGGTAACTTCAATGTTGGTATGGGTGGAATGAAGGCCAGAAGAGGGCCATTCACTGCAATAATGTTGGGAAGGTAGACATGGAGGATCATGGAGGCTCCCACATACCAACCTAAGAAGATCGGGTTTACTTTTCAGGTGTGGAGAGCATGTGAAATCACAGTGGGGGTCTTGAGCAGATTAGTTTATCAGAAAATATCATTCAAAGTCTAGTAGAAAAGGGATGAGGTGTGTGGGGGAGGGGGTAGGTTGTGATGCACAGAGACTGTTTGGGCTAAAATTGTCCAAGTCCCTGAGCAAGATGAAAAGACTTTGGGGCCGGCCCAGAAGTATAGTGGTTAAGCTCGTGCGCTCTGCTTCAGTGGCCTGGGGTTTGTGGGTTAGGATCCCAGGCACGGACCTATGCACTACTCATCAAGCCATGCTATGGTGGTGTCCCACATAAAAATAGAGGAAGATTGACACAGATGTTAGTTCAGGACCAATCTTCCACAAAAAAAAAAAAAAAAAAAGATGAAGAGACTTTGACTTTAAATATTTGGCAAGGGAATGAGTGGAAGTTGAGGAGGTCATTTATGACTCAGAATTCACAAGATGTGAGCTGAAGAGAATGAGAAGAGGAGTCTAGAGGCCATTCTAGTGTGGGTGCATGTTTGGTACTATTCATTAAGAGAGGAAGCTCAGAAATCTAGTGGGAAAGATGATGAATTCAATTTGGGACTAGTTTAATTTGTGATGCTTGAGACATATCCAGATGTGATGTCTGGTTGAAAACTGGAGGTGTGAGTCTGGAGCTTACGTCTTAGATGCAGGTTCCTGTTTGGGGTTATCAGCATTCTGTTTGGATGCTCTGATGCAGGCTGGATATGGGGAGTGAGTGCAGAAGCCAGCCCACAAAAGATGAGAAGAAATGCCAAAAGAGGTAGGAGGAAAGTCAGAGAAGCCAAGGGAGGGAAGAGATTCAAGAAGCAGCTCAGAGGTTCAGCATGATGGTAATAGAGAAGTCCATTGGCTAAATTTTTGTTTGTTTTTAAGTCCCTGTAGACACTCATAATTATTTCTAGAAGAAAAACTTCCTAGTAGAGAAGAGGTGGTATAGTTTATTTGTCTATTCTCTGTTCTGAGGAAAATTAATATCTGGAAAGGACCAATGTTTACAAGGAGACACAAGTGTGTAAATTGCACTGTTATCTTAATTGGATGTTCTTTAGTTTGCATATTATCAAAATACTCTTAGTGTTATATCAAATAAGGAATACTTGCATAATATTCATAAGATTTTTTTCACATTTGTTGGTTCATTTTTCTCACAACAACCTCATATCTATTTTATAGATGAGGGAATTTCTCTTAAGCAGGTTAAATGATGGGGCACAGATCATCAGAACTGGGGCGGGAAAGCTGGAACGGAAGTGTCTTGGTCAGCTCAGGTTGCAATAACAAAATACCACAGACTACATGGCTTAAATACAGACATTTATTTCTCACAACTCTGGAGGCTGGAAGTTTGAGACGAGGATGTCAGCATGCTTGGGTTCTGGTAAGAGTTATCTTCCTTACTGGAAGATGGCTACTTTGTTACCAAATCCTTAGCTGGTGAGAAGAGAGAAAGAGAGAGAGAGAGCTCTGGTGTCTCTTCCTCTTCTTATAAGGGCACTAAACACATCACAGGGACTCTATTCTCATGACCTTATCTGAATCTAATTGTCTACCAAAGGTTCCATCTCCAGACGCCATCATGTTGAGGGACAGCACTTCAACATATGAATTGTGAGTACACAAACACTCAGGCCATAACTTTGTGGTTTAAAATTTTTAAAAAGAGATAAGAGATGTTAGTTATTGGAAACCTTCTAAGTATGGACAGTTGGACAGGGACAATTGTGTTGTGCTCTGGAATCCATTTGGCACATGATAAATGCTTAATCAATATTTGTTGAACCAATTCTCAAATAAAACAGAAACTTTGCCTGGAATGCCAAAGTAATTATATACAACAGCATTTTGAGTATAGAGCTATAGGGTAAGTTCAATGTCACTTTGCAATTTCATAAATATCCATGAAGAGAGATAGAAGAATAGAAGGTTTCATCAATGTTATAATGTAATTTGATACAATTTTAAGATCATTGTATAAAATTCCTCATTGTTGTCTGGTAATATTAACAAGAAAAGCCTGAAATAACATTGTCTTACATTTATTAAGTGTTTACAATGAATCAAGCCCTGTTTCTGGTGTTCTGTATTATCTCACTTAATCCTCACACTAACTCTGAGAGATGGCTAATTACAGATGAGGATTTTACGGGAAGCTAGGTTAAATAACTTGCTGAAGTCTGTACAGAAATAAAGCTGTTTCAGAAACCAAGAAACCTGAGTCCAGAGCCCACACATTATCCACTAGATTATACATACTTCTCAGATATATCAAACAGGCTTTTCATATATTTCCCTTTTTCTTTGATTAGATCACTTTGCATGGATTAATAAAGATGACAATTTGAATCATTTACAGCAATGTTTACAGCAAATAAAGGCCATTGGCATCATCATACAAAGAATTAATAATGTACCCAATCTTACCATATTTACTCATATCTATCATCTAGATTAAAACAAAAATGTCAGTAATTTTTTTCTACTAATAGAAGATGTCTAGACAGTTGGCAAGATGCTGACTCAAATCAGTGGAAAAAGGAAATTGCGAATTAGGCATTTTCAGAAACATTACTAAGCAAACATTATTTATTCTCTAAATTATACAAACTTTTTCTTAACAGACTCAATTATTCTTAAATTATTTTATGCTAATTATATGGATAATAATAGTTTGACAGGTATTATGCCTTTGCAAAGATCTGTCTAATATGTTATAAATTTTTATTTCCATTACAAAAGTTCTTTCTTTGATGGAAATGGTTAGCCTGCCACTTAAGGAAACATCTAAAATAGAAATCAGTCTAAAGTAGAAATCAATTTCTGACTTAAGGATTGCTACACATCATAGTTATTACATTCTAGTTAAATACTCCTTCTGCTACAAAGCTATTCTTTGGTATAACTTCCCTGAAAGTGTGTAACACTTTGTCCTATAGAGCAGAATTTTGCTGTGGGGATATAATAATTAAGAACAGTGCTTTCTTTAAATGATCTCTAGTATATAAAAAGATTTGAACCTATTATATTATACTTATGTCATCATATGAAATGTCTATTACAGTCTCAACTATTGTTAAAATCCAAGCATTAAAGAGGTCTAACTGTATAGGGTAATTGCCACGACAATGGAGGTTTCTTACAGGCTCATGGATTTCATCTTTCTCTTTGTGATCCATGGAACTCATCTATTGCTTTACTGTAACTCTTCTTTTACCTATTTAATTTTTCCTGTAGCTGTTTTGAGATCATTTTACCAGCTTAGGTATTTCATAAGTAGTACTGCTTTTGATTTCAACTTTAAAGGATGTTCTAGTTTCATTGTTCTAAAATTTAGTCACTTAACTATGTTTGCTTTATTTAATAACTTAATGATTTTATACACTTTTTTCTTAGCCTCCTCTCAGCCTTTATCACTCTGATTTATGAAATTTAACTATTTTTGGCCTTTTCTCATCAAGGCCTAAACTCCCCCTTCATTATCTTAGTTTCTTTTCCATGGACTTTTTAAGCTTCATTATTTATTTGTTTCTTGGCTTCAGCCATCAGAAATATATCCACTATTCCAAGTCAGATGCCATATTCTTTGTTTTTTGAATAAGTAAATAAATTTTTCCAGAAAGTTTCTAGAAAATTTTAAGAAATTTTTTAATAAAAAGACAGCTATCAGTACTTTTCTAAATTTCTATAATATAATTCTTTTCCTTTATTGAAATAAATGTGGGGGAGACACCGGACATTTCAGAAAACTTGAGAAAGTGACCTTACAAAAGTCTCCTTACACTGGAGATGGTCAAGCTCAGGCTAAATGACCACATAACAGAATCTATACGGAATCACATGGAATGATCCGTCTTATCTTATTTCACACCTAAACAGTCTAGAGGACAGATTGCAAAGTGAAATCTATAAAATTTAAAACTCTCTGATCTTTTGGGTGTTAAGATACCAATTTTATGGGAATAAACTTTTGGAAGATTTACCAGGTTGCATGACTGGACAGAAAGATGGCCAATGAACCTCAGCATGAGCACGAATATTCCAGAGAGAATATTATTCAAAGGGTGCTAGAGAATTCTTGGCCCTAGATATTGAACCAATGTAAAGTAGGGGCCTGGCTATAAGTAGAATCCATTCCCTGAATACATTGGTCTAATATGTTGTCTTGGACATGTGTGAGTCCTGTCAACTTCAAGATTATATAATTCAATGAGCCATCACAAATTTAATCTCCCTTTGTACATTAGATTGACAAATTTTTACAAGGTGTAAGGCACTATGTATAAGCTGTATCTTAAAAGAAATTAGAGCTCACTTATTAGAGGAGATAAAGTAGGTGAGCCTAAATTTAGATGAGAGGCAGACTACTGTCAGTCTGTAATAGAGGTATAAATAAAAGGCTGTGTAGTTCAAAGACAGAAACTCATGTAGACTTGAGTAGATTCATGAAGTGGTTATTATGAGTTAAAAGATGAATAGAATTTCAAAAGGCAGAGTAGAGAGAATAGTATTTCCAGGCAGTGGAAGCAGCATGAACAAAGGTGCCCAGGCATATTCTCATGAAGAGCAAGTCATCCACTTTACCTACATATTAAAGGATTGGTTCTTGCCAGTTGGGTAGGGGCCAATCCCAGAAGCCAGAATGAACTTAGTTCAACTACTAGGTTGTGGGACTGGATTTAGAAAGGCAGTAATAAAGTACTTTTGCCGTATCTTCCCTAAGGTAAAAAAGTGAAAGAGTTGGTAGACTAAAAGTAGTGGTGTTGTAGACAAATTTCCAAGTGTGAGATCTTGGAGGGGGTGCAGCTGTTGAATGACTGAGTGAATACCTTGGGGTTACTGTGAACTCAATGCTGTTTGTCTTAGAAGGGTGTTTCGTTACAACTGGGGCCTATAGTAGGACTGTCCTGTGTTGATCCCTTTGATCTCAAGGATTTATGACTTTATTGACTTGTGTGTATATATGTGTATTTTATGTTTTTGGATAACTGATTTTAATTTTTAGCTTTTAAAATATATAGATCCTTCTTGCTATTGCTAACAACAAGAAAAAGAAGCAAAACCTCTAGGAAGATCTTGGGATAATCATTTGGGCTCTTTTGGATTAAACAAACAAACAAATGCACCTTTTTGCTGATTCCCAAGACAGTAAGGTTGGACTTCTGGTTTCAGCTTCAACATTTTGTAAAGAGCTTGGAGGTCATTACTACCACCCTTAGAACAAGAAAAATCCTAACAAATCGAAAAGTAACAACTTTTCTTGGACCCATCAGAGAACTGAAATCACAGGGCAAACCGTCATACCAAAATTTGGAGAGACAGGAAAATCTAGAGAGTTATAGCCAACATCTGCTTCCCTGGAACAGAAGCCACAAAAACTGGGCGCCCAGATAACCATAGTAGATTATAGCTGAAAGCTGCAAGACTCAGACTCTCTCTAAGGACTATTATTTTGGGAATACCAAGTCAATAAAGGAGACAAAATCAAGAATAGTAGAGGAATTTGAAGCCTCTGGAACTTACAGCTACAGCAAATATTAAACACAGCCCAACTTCTAAAGAGATTGATAGAAAATCTCATACTGAAGGACTATTTCCCTCAGTTCCTGTTATCTGATACATTTTGTACAGTTTTCAACAGAATATACAAGTCACGCAAAAAGCCAAGAAGAAATATGATCTGAAGAGACAAAGCAAGCCTCAGAAGCAGACTCAGATATGACACAGCTGGTGGAGTGATCAGAGTAAGACAGTAATGCTTTGTCACTATTTGGCCTCATTAGTCAACCCTTGAGATATACAGTGCCTCAAATCCTGACTCATGTCTGAAGCAGTAATAATTACAAAATAAGACTCTCTTCAAAGCCACAAGTCTTGAAACTATTATATACATACAGAAACATCACAGAAACCAAACTCAGAAGTCCTGCAGAGAAATTGCACACCTGCTTCTCTATAGAACAGCTGTTATCTAAAGAAAAAGGCGAAAATGTCCCAGGATAAGCCAGACTAAAGTTCTAGAGTATAATCTTGCAGAGTTGGCTGTCCTCAGCTTCTTCCTTAAATGTTGGGGTGGAGGGGAGGGTGCAGTGCAGAGGGGAGAGGGAAGGAAATGATGCATTTGGCATGTTGTCAAGCTAGTTGTGTCATCACTTTCAACGGTTTAGAAACTTGAAGCAAATATAGTTATCAACACATAGGAGAAGGTTTAATATCTTTTCCTCTGGAAACCGCCAGTTTTTCCAGCTAAGATTTGTCCTACTGCTCAGTTGTTTTTGGTTCACTCTGATTTATTGCGGAGCTCATGAATCACTGGCCTCTCCTATATAAGAAAAAAAAATCCCTTTTCCATTGATTTCAATTCTATGTCGGTAACCGTGTGTGATACACTAGATGATAACCTCAGCCATAGGCCATAAGCCTGAGACTAAGAGACTGATGGGTAGAGTACAATGACAGGAATTCAAGTTAACATGTAACAGAGTTTTTATTTCCCTAGAGATAGCTGTGTGGAAGACAAGGGAAATACACTGACGTTATTAGTGATGTATTTATAACAGTCGGCACTCCCACTTTCAGTTCCATTGTTGAACTGCCATTGTTGTTTCCATAAAAATCATACTAGGCAGTTTCAAGTTTATACAAGTGATTTATGTCCACACTTGCAAGGGTGAGAAATGGTTCTTTAAAGCAAGCGTTTACTTGAGAAAAGCTTCAAACAAATCCTATGAGGTTACGGGATGGGGAAAGCAATCTAAGACTATTCTTAAAAAGCCTTGACATAATTAAATAAGCTTTTCTAAGTGAAAAAGCATTTTGAAGTCAACATTGGTCACAACTCCCAGTGTAACAAGTTAAACAATGTGTACTTATACTGAGGATTTAGTTGAGCCCTTCATTATAATGACCAATGACCACCTGTATAGTAATAATAATACTAAAGATAATTTCATTGATTTTGTACTGTCTTTGCACTCATCTAAGAATAAAGAGTTTGGTTTTTATTGGATTTCCTATTGGATGACCATCAAAAATTTTAAGATAAATTCAATTTTTAGCTCCATCAAAATTTCTAAACCTATATTGGTCAAACATATCTGGTGAATTTCTAACTTTCTTAATGGCAATTAGAAAGGAGTAGGTACTGGTTGTGAGGGAATGCTTAACTGCTTTTTCCTAAAAATGAGACTACTTAATGGTATCTTGTAAATCACATTTAATATTGCCTTCAGGGATCTACTAGTCTAATTCTCCACAAAATCTCTGATGTGCTAGACAAAAATCTTCTAGAAAGGTAGAAGGGAGATTTTCTTTTGATTGAACAAGATTTCTTCCGGGTTCAAAGAGAATTTTTAAAGTTAGAGTCAATGGTCTTATGGGAATAACATACTTGAGTTTGGGAGTCAAAGAAATTTGGCTTCAAATCTCTGCTCTAAAAATAGGATTTAACTTGGCTTTAGACACCTACATATCCTTTCTGAAGCCCTTGTGTTTTTGGAGCTGAGGGATAATTGGATATTACAGTGCTTGGTACACGGTAAGTGCTCAATACTTGCTACTTCTGCAGTTCTCCATGCCTTCATGTAGTTTTTAATGAGCTTTTCAAATGGATGACAGATAATAAGGGAATCTGAAGGTGTTCATACCTGATAGACGGCTTCTATTTTCTCAATGAAATGGGAGCTTATCAAGATTGTCTAATGTGTTGAAGATTGAAATGAAGGTTTAAAATAGCTATTGTGCCCCTGTCTACAGGCACTTGATATCTTTATTGTAAGAATATTGATGTTCTGGTTTCTTTTGCTCAAACTCAGGACTTGTAGTAGTTTCATCTGTATATTTTACTGCTAAGAAAACCACAGCCAAATAATTGTTGAGATGAAATGAATGCAAATAGAAAGAGTAAAAAATACGCTTTCTTTATCATTTACTATGTTCTCACAAAGCTAAAAAATATACTTTTGGAGATAAAACATAGAGATTGCCACATTGTTTTTCATCGTATTCATTTACTTAGCAAATATTTATTGAGCATCAATCTGGAGATACAAAGGTAAATAAGATACTGTCTGTACATGTCAAAAATTAAATTAAATTAAGAAAAATTTTAAACTTATCTCTTCCTTTTCAAAATTTTAGTTTTTGAAGCACTTAATAGAGTAGGAAAAACAGGTAAACAATAAGTGATAATATTATGCAGTCTATGATATTACAGGGTATACAGTCATATGGATATGTCTCTTAGATTACTTTTTACAAGAAAACCCAGGACAAGGAGGAAAGTTAGGTGACAGCTTTCAATTGCAGCAACTTTAGGATCTATTATAGCATTTGAGCTGATGCTACACTCTTTCTGGACTGCCCCCATCAATGACTGAACACAGCAGGGGAAGTAGGGCCTAGTCACTGCCCAATAGGAAGCTCTTTGATGGCAGTCTTTGCAATGGAGTTCCCTGCTGGGCTGGCTGAAATCTTCCCAGAGCTGCACTGCAGTCTCAGACTCTTCCTACCCAAGCTTCTGCATCACAGTCTGCAGACTCTCCCCGCCTCCTCGTGCTCCCTCTGCCCTTTATCTTCCAGAGAGCTTTCCCCCAATAAATCTCTTCCACTTCGACTTGATCTTGAAGCTGGATTGATACACAGGGTTCTATGGGAACACGGAAACAAGAGCAGCCAGCTCTGCTTGAGGAAGTCAGAGAAAGCTACTGAAACAATGCTGGAAGTCTTGAAGGCCAAGTGAGAACCCACCTGGCAGACGAGGGAGAGATGGTGTTCCAGGCAGTTGGATTAGCATGTTAAAAGGCTGGATCCAGAGCACGTTTTCTGTGGGTAATTGTGGGTAACTTAAGGTATCAGGAAGTAAGAGTTCCTTTGGGCTAGCAGCAGCCGCAGCAGCACGAGACCAAAAGGAAGCAAAAGCCAAAGATGGAAGTGTTTGCTACCCATGCTGAGGCGGAGGAACCTAATCCATCTTGTGCTAGAAGTCTTTTGGGGAAGACTTAAAGACTTAGTCCTGGACTTTTCTTGGGAATTGGCTGTTTCCAATTTCTCATCATTTTTCAGTACTACTGTACAGAACAATTTTATACATAGTTTACATTACATTTTTAGATGTAAAACGTAATTAAATTGTGGAAAATCCCTGTGACAGAAAAAAATAAAATAAAAATCTCCTCTGCCTTAGCCACTTAGCAGTAACCATTATTAAATTTTTGGTCTATTTCTCTTCATTTTAAAAATAAATATGTCTATATTTCTCCATGGCTTTTGAAATTTTTTTCTCCTGAGGTCTTAGTGCTTTCCTTATTAATTTTCCACAGTTATTTACATATTGTGAATAGTAAAAGAGGGTCTGTTTATATATTTTTCTAGTTTGTCATTTGCCTTTTAATATTTTTTGTTTGAACTACCAAAACCCCAAACTATGACTCAATTAGCTCTTTCAATGCTATCTTTTTAAATTTTAAAAATTAATTTTATACTTAATTAACCTCTTCAGAAATTCACTAATAAACTACTAATTTTCTCATTTTCCTTTGTTTTTAATTTTTTATGCATCTTTTTAATCGCATCTGAGATTTATTTTCAGGGACTTTTAGAAAGTGAAGATGTGGGGGCCGGCCCCATAGCCGAGTGGTTAAAGTTTTGCATGCTCCGCTTGGTGGCCCAGGTTCATGGGTTCGGAACCCGGGAGCTGACCTACTCCACTCATCAGTCATGCTGTGGAGGCATCCCACGTACAAAGTGGAGGAAGACTGGCACAGATGTTAGCTCAGGGCTAACCTTCTTCAAGCGAAAAAAAAGGGGAGGATTGGCAATGGATGTTAGCTCAGGCTGAATCTTCTTCACACACATGCACACAAAAAGTGAAGATGTAACTTGATTTTCTGCCCTAAATACAGCCTTTTACCCCCTGAAAACCATTTGTTGAATAATCAATTGCTGTTAAATTGAATTTTGAAGGAAAATTAGGAGTTAGAAGAAAATTGGTGAAAAAAAGAGTTGAAGTAGACAGATTCTGTTCCCAGTGATGAGACAGAGCCGTGGAAGCTGGAGTCAGTGATGACAGAGAGGGCAGGAGTACAAGAGAGAAAGAGAAGGTGAGTGGGGTCCAGACCAGGAAGGGTATGAACTCAGAAATTTGAATATTACGTGGAAAACTATAGGGAACTATTCCCCATGTGTACACAGATTTGGATCTTATTTCTGTTTCATAATATTCACCCGACTAGAAATGATAAAGATAAATTAAGGGAGAAAAATATCAAACAAGAACAAATCATATGAAGCTATTACAATAAGCGAGAGGGCTTTTATATCTCGGGGATTATGGAGGAACGAAGAACTAGCAGAGGAAAGGAAGCCTATAACACACAGAGTAGAAAAACTACCCAAGGTGAAGTCCTAGGACAAGACGGTATCACATAAACTAGGGAGCCACTTTCAAGAAGCGGGGAGGGGCTGTCAACAATGAGAAACGATAAATGAGAGTTGCTGTATGCTGAGGGAAGAAAAGTTTTCCATTTTATCTAGTAATATAGAGATGATGTTGTCCTTTTCAGAAGCATTTCAGTTGAGTAACAGGATGTCAGGCCATATTTCAGTCAAGTTCCTCTAGGGGATTTCTGTGATACTGTCTACTGGTGTTTCTCTCATCCTTCTCCTTGGAAGTGCCACCTTTCACTGGCTACCATAGGGCTGCCACCATAGCATATGACCTCTTCCCTGACCTCAGTTGGCAGGCCATTGACTGACCAGACCCATTCCCTGTGCCTCAGTGATTTGTTCATGTTGAGTACTGGGGCCCAGCTAAGCCAGTGGGTGCCTTTTCCAGGGATTTTAATGTGAGATTCAGAGAATAGAGGTTAATCCCTCTCTGATAATAGAAGCTGTATGTGGTAATATTTGGGAATCTCATGCCCCAACACATGAAGAAAGCTCCCTATTGAGAGAAAATGAAGCCAAATGCAGGAAAATGTAGAGCCAAGATAGAGAATCCAGGCAATAAGTCTCTGAGTGTACTTGAGTCTTGGCTTAATCTCTACCCTTCTCACACTGATGGCTCACCACTTCTTTGGGTTGTAGGAGTAATAAATTCCCATTTCCATCTAAGCCAGTTCAAGTTGGGTTTTCTTTCACTTGCAACTAAAATGCCCTGACTGCTATGACCAAACGATGCTTGTAGCTTGCCAAAAAATGGAAGTGTGATGGGGTCAAGAGAGAGTTTACTTTAAGCTGGGGAAGACTTGAGCATGTTTATGCTGATAGGGAAAGCCAGTTGAGAGAGGGAGAGATTAAGGATACATATGAATACTAATAAGAATAAGCATGAGTGATGGGCTGGGGACACTGGAGGCAAGGAGATGGGAATCAAAAGCACAATGGAGACGTTAACCCAGATAGAAGGGAGGACTCTCTTCCACGCAGACAGAGGGAATGATGGGGTGGAGTGGGAACAGATGCCAACACGTTAGGGGTAATGAGAAAGGAAGTTAAGATCTTATCTATTAAGTTTCATTTTCTCCGGCAATACCATGTTATGGGTGAAAGGGGATGTGGGTAAGCAGGAAGTTTTAAAGGGAGTCTGGGGAAGAGGAAGTGAAAAGGAGTCCATCAGGGACTTGGAGACCAGTACTGGGTTCCCAGCAGGTGTGAGATGATAAGTGATAAGTGTCTAGAGGCACCATTGAAATCGCTGTTCTGGTTTTCCAGCAGTGCTAACCAGCCCTCTGCTGCATTGATCAAGAGTTTTCTTTTAATTAATAGACTTTTTTTAGAGAAGTTTTAGGTTCACAGCAAAACTGAGCTTAAAGTACCCACATACTGCCCCTTCTCCACACCACCTCCCCAGCACCATCAACATCCTCCACTAGGGTGGTACATTTGTTACAATTGATGAACCTACGCTGACACATCATTATCAACCAAAGTCCAGAGTTCACATTAGGATTTACTCTTGGTGCTGTACATTCTATGGGTTTTGACAAATACATAATGATCCGTATCATACAGAGTACTTTCCCTGCCCTGGAACTCCTCTGTGCTCTCCTTAGTCATCCCTCTCCCATGACCACTGGCAACCACTAATCTTTTGACTGTTTTCACAGTTTTGCCTTTCCCAGAACGTCATATCGCTGGAATCATGCAGTATGCAAGCTTTTCACATGGGCTTCTTTCAGTTTGCAATATGTTTTCAAAATTCCTCCATGCCTTTTCAAGGCTTGATAATTCACCTGCTTTTATCACTAGTTAAAAAGGAGAAAACAGGCTCAAAATGGAGTCACTTGTACTAAGCCCCACATCAGCAAACCAAGACTGAATATCTAACCTACTTGCAGTTTCAGCTTCTCCCAGGTACATAACCCTTAACCAGTCAATCTGGAATTACCTGGTCAGCACAAATGACGTAATCTGCACAATAGATAGACCTCTTCTGTCCCCCTTAGGAAGGCAAACTTGCCTGAAACAATGCACTCTTTGAAAATAACCTTTTTCACACCCCCTTCCCCCCTTAAAAACCTTTCCTTTTCTACTGCTCTTTGGAGCTCCTTTCTACTTACTAGACGGGATGCTGCCCGACTCGTGAATCATTGACTAAAGCTGATTTGATCTCTAAATTTACTCAGTTGAATTTTGTTTTAACACACTGAATAATGTACCTATTGTAGTGTTTGTTTGTCCATTCACCTATTGAAGGATATCTGGGTTGCTTCTATGTTTTGGCAATTATGAATAAGTCTGTTTATAAACATCCATGCGTAGGTTTTTGCATGGATGTAAGTTTTCAGTTCATTTCATTAAATACTAGAGAGTGCAATTGGTGGATCATACGGTAAGAGAGTTTTTAATTCTGTAAGAAATTGCCAAACTGGGGCCGGCCCTGTGGCAGAGTGATTAAGTTCGTGCACTCCACTTTGGTGGCCTGGGGTTTGCCAGTTCAGATCCTGGGCCTGGACCTATGTACACACCACTCAGTTCAAGCCATGCTGTGGTGGCATCCCACATAGACGAACCAGAATGACTTACAACTAGGATATACAACTATGTACTGGGGCTTTGGGGAGAAAAAAAAAGAAGATTGGCAATAGATGTTAGCTTAGGGTCAATCTTCCTCACACACACACAAAAAAGCATAAAATTACAGAAAAAGAGAAATTGCCAAACTGTCTTCCAAAGTGGCTGTGCCATTCTGCATTCCCACCAGCAATGAATGAAAGTTCCTATTGCTCCACATCCTCTCCAGTAAAAGTTGGTATTTTGAGAAAAAAGTTGAGGGTGAGAGAGTGTCTCAGAGGTGCCCAGGCAGAACACTGCAGGGAATGAAACCAGGAGAGAGCTGGTTGGTAGAAAATAGAGCGCTTGGCAGCTGGACCAGGTAGAAAAGTAACTGAAAGTAAGCAAAGTGAGAGAGAGTTTGTTGGGCACACGTCAAGGACTACATTCTTTAAAAGTCAGCATGAATGGGTGGACTGAGAAAGGAGTTTAAAGTCGAAGAGGTAGGAGGCGAACAAGAAGAGTAGGGTCAAGGATGCCAAGGGAAGAGTTTACAAACAAAAGGGAGGGTAAGAAGGGGGCCTCATTAAATTGCATGTAGACGTCACTCCAGGACTAGACAGAGGTTTTCAAAGTAGCCTACTCACCCAGAGTCCAAGGTTGTTCACAAATTTGGTAGATCTTTGTCTATTTGAGTAGCCCAAGTCCTCAAGAAAAGCAAAAAGGTGCTATGGCCCATATGTAAAAAGCAAATTTTACCCAGTAGAAATTAAAGTACTATAATATTTAGTGTTTAAGAATAGAAATATTGTGGGTGAAGCAAAACTTTTTGATGAAGACAGAGACCCTTTCTTAGATAATGTGATTGTGTTTTTAAGTAGAAGTCCAATTTTACCCTTAATCTCATGATGCCCTGGACCTAAGACTTTGTTTATCCTATCAAGGGGCCCTTGTGCTGCTCTGCAGATTGACATTGTACACTCTGCTACGTGGCTGGCTCTCATGGATGTGCTGTAGAGGCCTTGGCCCCAGGCAAAATGCATTCCTTTGAGGTTAACCCAGGCGGGGCTTTATGGAGGGCATTGTACAAGGAACAATGGCCCCAGAATATGTGAGCTCACTACTCTCCAGGCAGCCTTCATCTTCAGCAGGCAAAGGCGTCTCAAAAGGCACCGGATTCTGAACTGTCAAAGAAAGAAAGAACATTCATCGTATAATTTTCATCATCTTTATCATTTGGTTGTTTGTCTTTCGAGATACTTTGAAACAGCCAAGAGTAAACCATCACTTCTAAGCAACACCTCAAAATGATAGAATTTATAAAGTTTGGTTTAGATTTATTGCCAAAAACCAGATTTGAGACAGCAAAGAACTGTATTAGGCCTTTTCATTTTGAATATTCAAATGATTATTTCTTGAGTAATTGACACTATTAAATGATCTAATTAAGTAAATATCATAGACCTATGAAGATGAAGAATATGTATATTATATACATTCTTTTTTGAGGAAGATTAGCCCTGAGATAACATCTGCTGCCCATCCTCCTCTTTTTGCTGAGGAAGATTGGCCCTGAGCTAACATCCATGACCATCTTCCTCTATTTTATATGTGGGATGCCTGCCACAGCTTGGCTTGATAAGTGGTGCATAGGTCCATGCCTGGGATCCAAACCGGTGAACCCTGGGCCGCCAAAGTGGAGCGCACAAACTTAACCACTATGCCACCAGGCTGGTCCCTATTATATTTAAGATTAAAATATATATCTGCTATAATCTATTTATTTCAATATATAGAAATAAATAAATACTCAGGGAAATGAATCAATCTTAAAAGATTGGTAGAATTGGAATACATCGAGAGAAGAATTGCCCATTTACAACAGGAATGAATGTGACATCTTTAGAAGAATGAGGAGACTGGACTTACTAGCATTTGTTGGGTTAGAGAGAGAAGTTAAATGAATAGTTTGGGCCAAAGGGTGGAAATCTTCAAAAATAGGACAGAGGAATTTACATACAGAATGTCCTTGAAAAGTTTAGGCATATTGCAATGGCATAAAGAATTTCATGGCATTGATAAAAGGAATGGATTCGGGGAGCTATTAAAGTAGGTAGGAGTTGATTGTAGGAATCCAGGGATCAAGCAATGAATATCTGAAATAGAGTGGCTGAGATAGGGAAAAGGAAAAGGGCAGATTTAAGAATCAATGCATAGGAAAAAAAATTAGTTGCTTCCAACTTTCCTTTAAATTGGCATTAAGTAAAAAATATATGTAGTCATCCTTCCTAAATTGCAGTATTTTCTAAACTTCATCTAGTGGAGAATTACACACTTACACAAAAGTAGATAGAATATTAAAATGATCCCCAGTGCACCCATCACCCAGCATCAACAGGCAACCAAGCCTGGCCCTCCTTATCTATAGCCTCGTCCACTTCCCCCTTATTTTTATATATCACTTGCCATACTAATATTCAATAGTGTCATTTTATTAAATTTTATTAAACTTTTATTTCAAAATCTTGTTGGATTTTTATTATTTCCTGGAACTTATCAACGTTTATTCATAGTGCATATGCTCATTTTAAATAAAGATTTGAGGTGAAGAAACTAGTAAACATGTGACAGTCCTAGCTACATAAATGAAACTTTGAAAAATTCAAGGAAAGGGCTTAAGTTTCTCCTATTTGGGATCAAATCCATTATTTTATGGGATGCTTCATTGCAGGTAAGTAACCTCCATCTATATCTAGTCAAAAAGCAAGTGCAGGCCCTCAGTAATCATTCATTCAATTGACTGGTGAAATGACAATGAAAATGGAATTCAAGAAGTGGCTGAATTTAAACAAATGGCAGTGTAACTACTGACATTACTATTGATGACAGTTTTAAATGAATATAAAGAATAGCATATAATTAATAAAAATCACCAGAACTAACAAGGGGATACATTTATTCCTAAAAAATGTTACGTTATTTCTACTTAGATTTGGAGGCACTGTGGCATGAAGATTTCTTTGGCAGATAAGGTGACGTAATGGCAGAACTAGGACAGTGTGCGTATTAGTTTTTTATTGCTGCCATAACAAATTACCACAAATTTATTATTGTACAGTAGAACAGAACTTCAATACAGGTCTCTTTGGTCTAAAATCAAAGTGTTGTCAGCTCTGTGTTCCTTTCTGGAGGCTCTAAGAGAAAATCATTTCCTTGCCTTTACTGGCTTCTAGAGGCTGCCCATGTTCCTTGGCTTGCGTCCCCTTCCTCCACCTTCAAAATCAGCAAAGGTGAGTAGAATCTTTTTCAAGCCAAATCTCTCTTCTGTCTCTTCTCCTTTTAATGACTCATGTAATTAGATTGAACCTACCTAGATAATTCAGGATGATACGCCACCTCAAGGTCCTAAATCTTTACCGCATTTACAAAATCTATAAAGTCTCTTTAGTCATGTAAGTTTGCATATTCACTGGTACTGGGAATTCGGACATGGACATCTTTGGGGGGCCATTATTCTGCCTACAACAGCTTCTTTGTGATTTGAGCAAATAATTTTTTTCCAGTCAATATGGATTCAGCTGTAATAATATAATACTGATAAATTATTGAGCCATGAATTCTGTCACTGCAAAGTGGATATGGTGTGTATATGTCCTTTAAACATGAATCTACTCCTCTGTAGAAGTTTTGAATCAGTCTGTTTCCTCTGAACTCTACCTTAAATATTTCCCAGCAGCCCCTCTGAGAGAACCAAGAAAATAACATACTTTGAGAAGGAAAGTACTCACTATGGGCTTTGAGGTTTAGAAGGCAATGGATTTATGTGATACAAGAAATACAGTTAACGGACTAGTATTTCAACATATTCACTAAAATGCAACAAGTAAAATCTTGGCATTTATAGACATAAGGGTCATAATTCTGATTATTTTTGTTTTATTCTGAAAGTCAATGCCATGTAATAATTTATAATTTTATTTAGGAATCAAATTCTATGAAACTGATAAGCAGAATTATCACTTAAATCTCTAAGCCTTGTCTTCCCACGTCTTTAATTCGGGGGTAGTAGTACTATATATCCCAGAAGGCAGTTCTGAGAATTAAATTTTATAATGCATATAAAATGCTCAGAGAACCTTCAACACATAGTAATTGTTCAATAAATATTAGCTATTATTTTTATTTGCTAATGAGAAATCCTGGATGAACTATCCTGTAGGTACACTTTTATCTGAATTTGTGGTTGTTCACTCCTACTCTGTTATATATTTTACGGAAGAAACCGTATATTTTGGAAGTTTCCATGAATTTGGGTAATTTTGAAGGCCTCAAAACAGGGCACATTGATCAGGAATATCTACTTACAACCAATGGAGTGTCGGCCTCTCAAAAGAAATCACCTAGGAGGGTTATAAATGGATTCCCACGAAAGTTACATTCTTGTTTTTGCTATATTGTTAGGGTTTGGGAGAAATTTTTTAAAATTCTGAGAGGCAAATTCAATTTTTGGAAAAAGCCAAGATCCATGTGGAGATCATCCCATTGAATAGAGCAGGCTATTAATATTTTGGATCAATGATCAAGTGTGAATGCAGAGTAGCGAATCTGAACCCCTTATTGTATATTAGAATCACCTGAGAATTGCTGAAACTACAATTGTGTAGATCTCATCCCCAGAGTCCCCAGAGATTTCATGTTCAGTTGTTTGAACATGAATCTAACATGAAGTTAGAAAATAGGTATGTGTGTCTTTAAAAATACCCACAGGTGATTCTGAGGCTTGATCCAGGGTAAGAATTGTTGCTTTAGCCCCATTAAATCAGAATCTTCATGTTGGAATATTGGTATTGGTAATTTTTAAATCACCCCAGGGTATTCCAAAATGCAGCCAGTGCAGAGAATCTTTGCTTTATACTGATGAGACTAAATCAGATCTGAAGATGTTCTAGAAAGGTCTTGAGCAATGAACCATCCTCATGTGAGTACTGTGAAGGAACGACTTCAGGTAAATGTGAAGGTTTATGTTCAAGCGTGCTTCCCAAAATACCACCATCTTCTTACGTCGTTGTCCTAGCTGATCTGAGCACTTTGAGTGGGATGCAGCATAGGATATGTATTTACAAGATGTTGTTCACTGCCTGCAGGTGAAGCACAATATCTATGGTGATGAGCCATTGTTCAGGGAGAGGAGGGGAGTGTGGAAGTGAGGAGGACGGAGTATAGGATGTTCCACAGGTGTCCTGAATTATTGATGAAGGGAGATGAAGAAGAGCATGCATAATACAGGTCCTGCAATGCTCAAGTCTCTTTTCTGTCATCTGTCCGTCATTACTTGAAAGTCATACAAATTTGGTAGTACCTCTGTGCCTGCTAATTTTCTAACTTTCTGGCTCCTGGACTGCTCTCATGAATAATAGGAGACAAAGGACTAACATCAGAGAGAGAAAATAAGTAAATATTGAGAAAGAAAGGAGAACTTGATGAGAGATGGATCAGCATTGTAACCATACAGATGATTTAGTGCCCTTAATTATGTGAGCATCATTACTTCTGATCAAATGAATCGTAACCTCTTTTCTTCTGTCTTAGACCTCGCTGAGAATCTGAGGAGAGCTATGGATCTCTTCTCCGAAAAATGCGCAAGTCCACAGATACAAAAAGGTTTGCATATCATTTCTTTACAGTCCTCCTGGAGTCGTAACTAGACTACCCACTGTTTCACAACCCCAAGTCATTGGCTACTCCTTCTCAGTCACATCCCACTACTAGCTTTTGCTGTGCAAAGTATTAAGAGTCAAGAATATTTTGATCTTTGCTTTTGTGAAAGGTAAGCATTAAGGATAAGTATTAACATTGGTTAAAAAGATTTTTCTCACTTTTCATTTAAATTAATTATTTCTTAAGGAGGTTAAGAATTTCCAGAGAATACTGCAGTTGTGGTGTAGGCAGAGTGATCAAAGCTTAGAAGAGGAGAGAAAACAATCAAGTGTGGGGAGAAGACAGAAATGGGAATGACTAGAGAACTGGATGGAGGCTTGGCAAATGTAATTCTGTTATTGTCCAGGACTCTAGGACCGTTTAAATTTGTCCTGGAGGTATCAGCAACCTACGTAACAATCAGAAGAAAAAAGATAAACCAAACATTTTCTGTTCTTTCAGACCCCTTTTGTGAAAAGTAGGAGCAATATGGGAACAGTGAGATTGTTGGTTTGCATGTGTTGGAAAAATTGTGCCTGAATCATTACACAGGCAAGAAAAACACGAGAAGGGGAAAGGTAAAGATCTAAATATTGAAAATGGGTTCTCAAAATGTAATCAAGAAAGGCTTTGGTAGAAAAAGTAACGGGATTGCTTTAGTGTAATGACTACTTAGGGCTCCGTAAGAATCGCCCCCTCCAGGACACAGGAGTGGTGCACTTGCCCCAGGAATCATTCCTTGACCTGCTCAGTCAGGTGGCATTGAGGTGGTTCTCCTCTCCTGTGCCCCTCAAAAGCATTCCATCCTCTCCCTAATGTTACACAAACTTTATTGTCCCAGCATCAAATGTGTCTCTTTCTCCCCACTACAGTGTGAGCTTCTTTGTGCTGCCCTCTACCCTGTGGGTCTAGAGCAGGGCTTGCCACATAGTAAGTACTCAATAAACGTGTCTGTCTAATGGAATGGAGTTGATCTGAACTAGATTTTAGTGACAAAATATGAGTAATTCTAACAAGCATTTCTCAAAATGATATTATTTGGAATACACAAAATAACTGAACTCTTAAGCAACCTAATGCTAATTTTAAATAAAAACATGAGAGAAATATGTCATAGATGTCCTTTTGGATGCTTTTCTCATAGTCTCCTAAAAATAAAATTTGGAACTTCTTTTACGCAATTGGTCTTTCAACACAGATAAGGATGGTCTGGCTGGGTTGTCACAGCAATAAAATTATTTTTCTATTTCTGATATTTATGTTTGCTCTTGAGAATGTCTAACTGAAATGGTGACATTTGTGCAGTTTATTACCAGCCAGCTACATATGTATTGAAGTAGTATTATGTAACCCTAGATAGTTGAATTCCCAAAGGAAGAGCAAAGACTTTTTTGGATGACATGTCTTATTATACAAGAGTCTTAGGAAATTCTCTAAATAGTCCATCCACTAACAACTGTGACTTAAAAATCCTAGTTTGTATTTTAAATGTCTTTCCTTTTCAAAAGATACTGAATTAAAGTTTAACATCTTGTTTCCAATAAGAAAGGCATCCAAAAGTATTTTATTATTATTATTATTATTTTTTTATTGAGTTATTGATAGGTTACAATCTTGTGAAATTTCAATTGTACATTAATGTTTGTCAGTCATGTTGTAGGTGCACCACTTCACCCTTTGTGCCCACCCCCCACCCCACCTTTCCCCTGGTATCCACTAAACTGTTCTTGGTCCATAGTTTTAAATTCCTCATGCGAGTGGAGTCATACACAGATTATCTTTCTCTCGCTGGTTTATTTCACTTAACATAATTCTCTCAAGGTCCATCATGTTATTGCAAATGGAATGATTTTGTTCTGTTTTGCAGCTGAGTAGTATTCCATTGTATATATGTACCACATCTTCTTTATCCATTCATCTGTTGCTGGACACTTAGGTTGCTTCCACGTCTTGGCTATTGTAAACAGTGCTGCAATAAACATTGGGGTGCACAGGACTTTTGGGATTGCTGACTTCAGGCTTTTTGGATAAATACCCAGTAGTGGGATGGCTGGATGGTATGGTAGTTCTATTTTTAGTTTTTTGAGGAATCTCCATACTGTTTTCCATAGTGGCTGCACCAGTTTGCATTCCCACCAGCAGTGTATGAGGGTTCCTTTTTCTCCGCAACCTCTCCAACATTTGTTGCTATTAGTTTTAGATATTTTCATCCAAAAGTATTTTTATATAAATGTGAGACAAAAAGATGGTGTGTCATAAACAGTTCAAGCTTGTTCCCTCAATTCATAAAGAATCGTGTCTAAACTCAGATAAAAGATTGCCTGGGTAAGTGACAATTACATTATATTAAATCAAATATTATATCAACAAAAGTCATAAAATACAAAATAGATAATTTTATCCCATCTATTTGCCTACTGTAATAAAATTATCTAGTTTTTTAAACTGAAGTTTAGTTTACCAGAAACCTGTGTTCAACAGCTCTCTGTTGCCTTATGCTACATCCAGAATATTTGTCCATTAGTTATAGAGAAAGAGATGCTCTTCTCTCTGGAATTAGAAGACTTTTGTGTGAGAGAAATAGTAACGCTCATTTTAATTATACATTTGCTTCAAAAAATGCTTTAAATGTATGATCTCATTTGATACTAAAATAATCTTGTGAGTAGATAGTATTCCTCCCCAATTGAGAAAAACAAATTCAAGGACTCATTCACTCATTAATTCGGCAGATATTTACTAAATTTTTATTTTGTAACAGACAAGTGCTAAGTCCTGGGAAACAGAAAGTTGAACAAGACAAACGTGTTTTCAGCCTTTATGTAATTTATATATTAGCGGTAGAAACAGTAAATAAATAAAAATAATTGTAAGTTTTAAGTGCTACGAAGGAAATAAGGAGAATGCACGAATGAGGGAGGCCAGAGAACCATCTTAAATAGGGCCATTAGCAGACATCTTTGGTCACGTAGTCAGCTGGTCACTGGTGAATCAAGGCCATACTCGTGTCTTCTGCCTCCTGAGCTGGTGCTGTGTCAACTGCTTTATATTGATATTTGGGCAAAATGGTGAACTTCTCCTGAAAAGAATTTAGGCACTTTGGGAAATGACATGAATTTTTTTCAGGTCCCAGATTGCCCTTGAAGTTGAAAAAACAGGCAGGAGTAACAGAAAGCAGCCTTCTCTTACCCTTCCACAATTTGGGACAGCCTTAGAGTTACTTCAGACCTTCATATTGTGAAGTGACATCTCACTGGTCCCTAAGGTAGGAGAGTTTGACCCCTGTCTTATGAGAAGCCCCGAATCCCGTTTCTGCCCTCTGGTGCCGGAGTCCCTATTAATGACACAGCTGCTTCATAATTGGACCTTCCATGTCATTACCTCTCTTCTGCATTTCATTAAGTGTTTTTCATATTACAAGAATATTTGCAGGTAAGTGAGAATAAAAGATAAAGTATTTATTTCAAAAGTTAATTCTGCAGCCAGGTCTATGGTTGAACCGTAAGATTAGAAGCTAAATTTGCATGCTTAGGATTGCTATTTGCAAAGAGCATTTATTCTTTCCCAACAGAGTCAGAAAAGCAGCTGAGCAAAACGGAATTCCAGTTTTTCCAGAGGGTTGTTATAACGACAGGAGTTTGGTACAATAATGTCTATTTACTCGTCCCAACACTTGGTTACCTCCCTCGTGACCCCATGGAGCCTGAGGTAATGCATTCTGCATGGTAGCTTGGGTCCAAGAAGGTTCCAAGACCTTGTTGACAATTATGCATTGTGTTTCATTATTCATCACACTGGGGTAATGTGAATCTCTCTGATGTCCACTGCAGCCTGATCTGAGGCCCCAGTTCACAAGGCAAGTCATGAGGATCCTTATCCTGCTTCAAAGCCTCCCTTGACTCTACTGTTTTCATTTTATTCAGAAGGGATAATAAGAGCAGTTTTTATGACTGAAAACTACCATTTTTTTTCCAAGAGCTTGACTCTGTTTTAACCTAGTGCGTTTGCTGTACATAATGCATCTCGTGTTATCGGAAATTTGGGATGGTTGCTCTGGAAAAAATTTTAACAACTTCAAAGTGTAACTGAGCAGCCAGAAATGTTTGTACGAGGTCAGCCGCATTCCAGCAACACCAGAAGCCTGCGCATATCTGGTGTTGTAAATAAATAAGGGACATGACGTTTGAAGATGTTTGAAAAAATGTGGTTTTCCCTGACCTGGGCAATATGGATTGGAATGTTTCTGTAACATTCCTGCTTGCCTTGTCAGACTATGGATTAAGGCAAAATTCCAAGACTTGTCAGGAACTGATGTATCCGTTTTCTAGTGGGTTTGTACAACTCATTAGGATTGTTTGGTATAGAAGTTTAGGAAAGAACATTCACTTTATTTAAAACTTTTCTAAAATCGATACCAGAACAAAATTGCATTTACATACACGCTCACTGAGCTTGGGTGGTTTAAACTGTAGAGAGCTTGAAATTCTAGTCTTATTGAAAAACAAGGAATGTTAAATGTAAGAAATAAACAAAGATTCTAGAATATTTCAGTGCCCTGGTGGTATTTTCTGGGTTAAAGGGGGTCTATAGAGTATATTCCCATAAGCGTAAATTGCTGTGGGGGTGTCGATTGCTCCCCAGTAGTAGGGACTGGCTGAGCAGTGCCCTGTTGAGACAGAAGGAGGCTGGCAGAGTCTTAGGTTTGAGTCAGACAGGAGAGGTGAGGCAGGAGGCCGTTACTCAAGGCAGCCAGAGACAGAACTGCTATTATGGAGTGTTGGAGACGCATCTGAGAAGCATCAGAGACTGTGTCACCAGGAGAGACAGGGTCACCTTGAGGGATCTTCCCGCATTCTCGCTGCCCTTACAGTCAATTCTCCACACCCCAGCCAGGGAGAACAAAGAAATATCTAAGTCAGCTCAAGTCATTCCCGTGCTCAAGACTTTCCAATACTTTCCAGTAACTGATAAAGTCTAAATATATTTTCAAATATTAATTGCCAAATAAATTCCTAACTCCTTGCCACTGCCTAAATAGACCTAAATGATCTATCCTGGTGAGCTCTCCAACCTCCTTTCCTAGCCTCCCCCCACCTTCTCCAGCCACATTGACCTCTTTGATGATCGTCGACCACGCCAACCTTAATCTTTCCTTGGGGACTTCTTCTTGCTGAACCACCTTCTACCCCCCAGACTGAAATGCACTACCCCAAGATTTTTGGCTATCTTGATCCCCAACTTCATTAAAGTCTCTCTTCTCATCTTTTCCTTAGGGAGAGCTTCCCTATGACACTCTCTAATACAGTCTCTCCACCTCTTTGCTTTCTATTTCCTTATACCAATTCATTTGTTTTCAACTTTATCACTTTCTGATATTATGTTATATATTTATTAGTATAACTCTCTCTCAACTCTCTCGCTTAAATCTGTAGCCCTAACACCTAAAACAATGCCTAGTACCTGGTAGATTTTTGATAAATATTTGATGATTTATTGAGGGAATGGCTGTCTACTGATATAAAACAATAAGGGGAAGCAACATAGTAATTTGGGCCATGACATTCGTAGCAAAGAGAGTCATAAGAAATGGGATAAGGAATGAAGTGTAGAACTTCATGAAGTGTAAAGTGATTCAAGAAGCTAAATTTTCAAACAGTGAGTTAGAATGTGTTTTAGAATGGGCTAGAAGTAAGAGATGCATAGATGGTAGCCCCTGATGGTTAAGAGGAAGGAGTTTTGCATAATGCCTGACCCAGCTATATTTTTGTTTTTTCCCTTAAACATTACAATGCATTTACTTTTCCCACAGGAAAATCCATTTGTCCTATGTATACCAAAGCAAAAGTAAAAGGGTATGTCTTGCATAATTTTGGTTAAATTTGGAAAATATCACGTTTGGGTTTTTCTAATTTCCTATGCAATTATTTTTCCAATAGTTAAGTGGGAGAGACAAAGAGAGAGGGATGGATTTTACTTTCTTTCTTTGATTGGCGGGAGCAAGATGACTTTCAGTAGCAGCATTTGGAGAGAGGGACAGGAGGCTGGATGTGCAGAAGCTGAGAGAGGACACATGGAAATGAATGTCTTTTCTGAGAATGCGGCAGAGAGGCACGCATGACTATTGACTACAAAATACCAGTAGGAAGGTGGCAAAGAAGCAGAAAAAGTGACTCAGCAAATTCTGAGGTTTGAAATTTTTCTTCCAAACAGAGAACTGGTAAAGTGAGATAATATAATAGAAAATAAGGAAAAAAAAGATACAAATATATGGTCTTACTTACCAAGAGTTTTGGTTATATTTCTTCCTTTTAGTTTTATTTCCTTCAAGGTAAAATAGTTATAAGGTAATGTACATTTAGAAATTGGGACAGTTGATAATCAGTGGAAATATATGAAAGACTTTGACTTGAACACTTTTAGGGTTTAACTTCAAATAATTAAAAGAAAAAATCTGTGGACATGGGAGCTTTCCTGTGGTTTGTGCCACATTTGAAAAACATGCCTCAGATGACTTTATCATGGGAAAAAAAATGGTTAGATCAAAAGGAAAATTGTTAAGTGAAAGGGTAAATACTCGGGAGATTTAAATGGAAAGCTATGAGCTAAAATAGAAAATCCATGTAGTACATCTTGCTATACGTTAGAATCTGAATGTGTTTGATAAACTGGAGCTTAAATAGTCTCTGAGAACTTTTAAAGCCATGCTCTTTGCGATATTCCCAGGATGACTCAGCATGGGAAACTTCAAGTCAGTGTAAGCAAGCAGGGCGTTTGGTGAGGGGCAGAAAACCCTTCCTGCTTCTGAGCTTCATGGGAGAAAACCATGAGTATGGAAGATACTTGCTCTGTGCATCGGTGAGAACAAAGATATTCTGAAAGAAAAAATAAAGGCAGGCTTCAGTGAAAAGAGCCTTATTACAGGAAGCTATTTAGTTGGAGCAAAAGTTCTAGAAGATCTTTAATGATATGAGTTGTCAGTGTAGATTATGGAAAAATGCGCACAGATATCTAAGACTGCCTGATATAATTGGAATGTAAAACCATTTAACAATGCAATGAAATATCAAGAGTTTTGGCGTCAGGCAGCCAGGGTTTGAATCCCAGACCTACTACTTGCTAGCTGTTATTGAAGTATAACATACATAGAAAAAACTGAGTAATTAGGGTACAGTTCAATGACTTTTCACAAAAGAGACATATCCATGTAACCAGCACTCACTGAAACTGAGAATCAGAATAATTAGGAGCATCTCAGAAAGCTCCCTTGCACTCACTTCCTGTTACTGCCCCCAAGGTTAGCCATTCTGATTTTTAACACTACAGATTCATTTTGACTGATTCGTCCTAACTTTATATGAATAGAATCATTCAGTATGCATTCTTTTGTACTGGGCTTCTTCTGCTCAACATTACGTTTATGTGATTCATTCATGTTGCTGTGTCCAACCATAATCTATTGGTTTTCACTGCCTAATTAGATTTTATTGTATACATTACTGCAATTTATACAATTTACACTTGATGGACATCTGGGCTGTTTCAAGGTTTTGGTTATTTTCAACAGTGTTGCTGGGAACATTCTTATACATGTGCTTTTTGTGAACATCTGAATGCATTTGTATTAGTCTGAAAATTTACTTTCTCACAGCTCTGGAGGTTGGAAGTCCAAGATCAAGGTGTCAGCAGATTTGGTTGCTCCAGAGGCCTCTCTCCTTGCCTTGCAGACAACTCCTCCTCTCTAAGTCCTCACGTAGGGTTTTCTCTGTGCATACGCTCCTGGTGCCTCTTCTTCTTCTTATAAGAACATCAGTCCTATTGGATTGAAGCCTCACTCTATGACCACATTTAACATTAATTACTTCCTTAAAGACCCGATCTCCAAATACAGTCACATTGGTGGTTGGGACTTCAACTTAGGAATTTTGGAGAGACACAATTCAGTCCATAACAGCATTTCTGTGGGTTGTAGACTTAGAAGTAAACGCTGGGTCATTCGATATGAGTATGTTCAGGTTTAGTAGATACTGACAGTTTTTCAAATTGGTTGAACTGATTTGCATTCTCAACAGCAGTACATGAGGGTTCCAGTTGCTTCATGTTCTCAGTAAACTTAGCTTTTTCATTTTAGCCATTCTGGTGAATATGTAAATGGTATATCAATATAGTTTAATTAGCATTTCTTTGATGATTATTGAAGTTGAATATCTTTCAGATGTTTACTAGCCACTTGGATATTCTCCCTAGTGAAATTGTTACCACCCAAGTGGGCTTGTCTGCCCACCCCCAGACATGCCAATAGTCAAGAGGCAAGGTGGTAGGAGAGAAAGGACTTTATTACAGCTTGCTAGCAAGAGGGAAGATGGCCGACTCATGTTAAAAGAAACATCTCCCAGAACAAAGACTACAAGGCCAGTTATATACGGGGCTGGTCTCCAGGTGGGGGAGGTGGCTGGTCTCTGGGTGGGGCAGACATCCAGTCCCAGTTCCTCATAGTCCTTTGTTTTACTGGATATGCGTCAGAGAATGCAGCAGCTGCCCTATACCGTGATCTTTCAGTCGTCATTGATGATCACTATCAGCACAGGCTCTCTGCCCAGGGGTCATCGCATTCCTAAGGAACTCCAAAGAACAAAAGTTATCATCTTAAAGCAGCTGGGAGGGGCCACAAAATCTACAGAGCATGTCTGGGCTAGTTAAAGTTATGATATAGTCAGAGGTCATTTAAAGTTACGATATAGTTTCTTTTCTACAATATGGCTTCCCTTATGTCAACCTTGTGTTGAGCTGGTATCAAAATGTCTGTTTGAAACTTTTGACCGTTTTTAAATTTCGTTACCTGCCATTTTCTTATTGATTTGTGGAAGTTCTTATGTAATCTGGAAATCAGTTCTTTGTTAAATATATGCCTAGCAAACATCTTCTGCCACTCTGTGTAATGACTATCTTTTCAGTTATTAACCATGTTTTGATAAACATAATTTCTTAATTTTAATAAAAAAGTTTAATTTATAACTTTTTCTTTTATGGCTAGCACATTTCATATCTTATTTTAGTAATCTTTACTTAGTCTGGGGTCATGAAGATTTTCTATATTTTTTCATAATAGTTTTATTATTTTGCTTTTACTTTTAGATCTTCTCTATATCTAGAAGTGATTTTTGCATATTGTGTGAGGTTGGAGATGGGGTCACGATTTGTCTTTTCCATATAGATATTCAACTGACCCAAAACCATTTATTTAAAAAGACCATCTTTCCCACTGCACTGCACTGTCACCTTTGTCATAAATCAGGTGACAGTTCCAACTACGAGTCAGTTTCTGGATGTGCTCCTCTTTTTCATGGGTCTCTATGTTTATGCTTGGGCCACCATCACACTGCTTTAAATACTGTAGCTTTCTAATAAGACTTGACTTCTTATAGTAATCTCATCAAGGGCTATTCTTGGCCCTTTGCATCTTCAAACACATTTTAGAATTAACTTGTCAATTTCCATAAAATACCTGCTGGGACTTTAGTTAGGAATACATTGCATTTATAGATCAATTTAAGAACTGATATTTTTAAAAATATTGAGCCTTCAATTTATGAACATGGTATATCCCATTATTTATTTAACTTTACTTTGATTTCTATCAGCAATTTTTGTAGTTTTGTAGGGAAGGGGTCTTGCACATCTTTCATTAGACTTATTCTTGGATATTTTATAAATTTTTAATGTTATTGTAAGTTAGTCAAGTGTTTTAATTTATTTCCCTCCATGCCTCTACAAATAGGTATTTTTAGAATTTTGAATAATATTGATACAAAGATGATCTAGGCAAATCAAAATGATCAAGTACTGTCTTCGTTCATTCTTTCATGGATTTGTTCATTGAATAGTTATTTATTGCATGTGTCTTGAATACTAGTCTCAGTGCTTTATTCACACAAAAATGAGGCAGTCTTTAATCCAAAGAGGTTAACAGTTTGTAGTTACACAAATAATAATAATACAGAGTGATAAGCTATAATAGAGGGAGTTACAAAGTGTTATGGAAGTACTGAGGAGATGAGAGTACTATGAAACCAAGAATGATATGGAAGAGTTGTCAGAATAATCACAGAAAATATATTGAGAAGTAGTATTGGAAAGAGCTCAATCACTTCACATGGGGACAATAAATAAAACTGGGACATTTGAGTAAAATGAAGGATAGTGTGAAATAAAATAATTTGTTAGTATTATATTTGAACTTCTAGTTGTAGCAAATAAAGAAAAACTAACATAACTTCTTAAAGAATCATATCACACCAACGTGGTGCTATATTAAACTCAAGCAAGAAAGTGGGAGCCTGGGATACTCTGTAAGCAGGTGGTCTTGATTTAAGGGGTTTACAAAGAGTGGGAGCCATAAACATAAATACAACCAGTCGTCTCCTCCAGGTAAGGCCACAGAAGAAGGGGCCTGTTGAGGTCACTAGGAGACATTCAATTGGAAGCAGTGGGGTGGGAACTGAGACCAACCCAGCTCCATTATTTATTTATGAGACTGCTGTAGGAAATATGGATCCTTTTGTTTTCCAGAAGGACTATAAACAACTTCTGCTCTGTTTGTTTGTATAAAGGATGCCATTGAATTTTTTTTAAAGTAGACTGTTAAGAGTAAAGGCTAGTTTGATTTAGGATACGGGTCCACATTATACATTACCTAAGAGGAGTTATGCTGTCCATTGACATGGGCAAAGTCAAGACATTTAAGCAAATGTAAGAACAATGAAAGTACAAAGAGTTGAGTAATGAGGACTTTGAGCTCCAGAGAATTCTGAAAAGTATGTCTAACCTAAGCCAGAGATAAATGGATATAGTGGAAGGAACTTTAAAGTAGGAGTCAGAACTAGTTTCAGTTCTCATACTCAGTTCTCATCTCAAACTCAAAATATATGAGGTTTTTTTTAAGCTACTTAACCTCTCTGACTCTGTTTCCTGACTTATCTAGCACAAATGATCTGATGTATGTGAGAGCCCTTTTATATGATAAGGTACTATATAAATGTAAGAGAGAATTTAACACCACCTTCATAGAATCACTAAATTTATGTAACTTTTACTAGCTATTGCCTATAGCAGCAGTTTCCAAACTTTTAGGTATCAGGATCCCTTTAACACACCTAAAATATTGAGGACCCCAAAGAGCTTTTGTTTGCATGGGTTTTATCTATGGGATTTGCCATCTTAGGAACTAAAACTGAAAATAATTTTTAAAATATTTATTTATTTAAAATAAAATATTATTTACAATAGCCAAGACTTGGAAGCAATCTAGGTGACCATCAAGGGACAAGAGGATAAAGAAGGTGTGGTATATATACACAATGAAATACTACTCAGCCATAAGAAATGAGGAAATCCGGCCATTTGTGACAATGTGGGTGGACCTTGAGGGTATTATGCTAAGTGAAATAAGTCAGAGGGAGAAAGTCAAATACCGTATGATCTCACTCATAAGTAGAAGATAAAAACAACGACAAACAAACACATAGAGCCAGAGATTGGATTGGTGGTTACCAGAGGGGAAGTGTGGAGCGAGAGTGCAAAAGGGATTCTTAGCCACATATGTGTGGTGATGGATTATAATTAGTCTTTGGGTGGTAAACATGATGTAATTTATACAGAATTCAAAATATATTATGATGTACACCTGAAAGTTATATAATGCCATAATCCATTGTCACTGAAATAAAAAAAAAAGTCAAAAAAATTAAATTAAGCCAAATAAAATAAAATGCCAGAAAATAAACCCATTACATGGTAACATAAATAACATATTCACATAAAATAATTATATTTTCCACACAATTTTCTCCAAAACAAAACAAGATTTAGTGAAAAGAGTGGCCTTATTTTACATTTTTGCATATCTCTTTAATGTCTGGCTGGATGAAGACAACTGGATTCTCATTTCTGCTTCAGCATTCAATTCATTGAAATATGTTGTTTTGGTTGAAATATATAAGAAAGTCTAGCCTCACACAGATATGTATTAGAAAAAGAGAGAGCATTTTAGTAGTTTTTTGGATAACTGTGGATATTCTTCTTTGATTCATAACCTAACCTCTTAAAGGTTAGGTGCAACATGGAATCTGGACCCATGTCCTTCATTGTCTGATACTCTCACTAGATCAAAAAACGTTGTGAGTGCAAGAATTTTCACCTGTCTGGTTCACATTCTTTGTATGTCTAATTGCCTGGTTCAGAATAGATCCTTAATAATTATTTATAAAATAAAATTATGATACAGATACTATAATAGACATTTAAATAAAATGTCCTAGAGGCTGAGACAAGAAAGAGTTTAAATTTAACTGTGGGGGAATGGAGAAAAAGGGAGCCTGGTGACACTTCAGACACGTGCATTTTTGTATGTTCTCAGAACGAAAAAGACGTACTTTTCCTGTGGGATTCGGGGAATGAAGCAGAGCACAGCCTTCTCTCTGACGCTGCTGTGATATATGCTCTAGAGACAATGATGAGAGCTGCGACATGGAAAAGTTTTGGGACTTTTGGAAAAAAGTCTTGAAATTCGGGGTGTTACACAAGAGGATATGACTTGTCCTGTGAATAAAGATCTACAGGAAAATTTTACAAAGAGGCTCTCTGCTTTGACGGGTTAAGAAACTTTCTAATATTGGCGTGCACATTCAGTGAGTGTTGTTTTCTCCAAATACAGCATTTTGAAAACAAAGTTTTCTAATTCACTGTGTTTATCCAGGTAGGCGAGACTCGGAGCTGCTAAATGGGAGGAAGCATGGAGAAACAGAGGAAGCACTCAGGACTAAGTAGAAACAAGGAAAAGATTTGCTTGTGAGTTTATTTGATTTCTAGTTTAGGGATAGTCGCGAAAGGTTTTCATGATTCATAAAAAGCTGCTTCCCTCCCTGGAAGCATATTCTATGAGGAAATTTACATATAAAAAGAAGGCATTGGTTATAAACATGGGGTTTATTCTGCTTCCCAGGAAAAGGGAAGGCTCTTCTTACCTGGTTAAGCAGTTACCTTTTTTCTTCATTTTTATCCCTTAGGATGGAAATTTTTCTAAAATGTGTTAATCAATTCCCTCTCTTCCAGAGGATATAATTGAAGCAAATGTATCTTGAAGATATGGTGTCATTTAAAGAAATGAACCTGTCTGCTCTACTGTATGGCAGTGCGGGTCTGGGCTTTTCTTTTTTCTGCCTTGTATGTTTCAACATGACATATTGAATATTTCATATGTATATTTCAATATGACATTTCTGCCTTGTCTCTAACAATCTACCTCCTTCTGTGTCCCAACACTATTATTCTAGTTCCCCAGCTAATTGGATGAATAAAGCAGATAGGCAAACACATTAAGAATTTAAGAATCAGCAAATCATATGGTTAAGAGAACCTATTCAGAGCACAACATTTACCACATATGGCCAAATGACTTAACTTCTCTGTGCATCAGTTTTCTCATCTGTAAAATGGGTACAATAAGAACATGTACCTCGTCATTTTGCTGTAAGGATTAAATGAGAGCTCTTAGAATGGGCCTGGCATGTAATAAATACTAGATAAATGTTTACTATTATCATTGATGCTGTTCTTAATGTAGCACTAAGATAATGGCTAACAAAGCGAGAGGTGTTATTGTGGCAGATCTGCAGAAGTAATCCATGTTCTCAGAGGTCTTCCGGCTTTGCCTTGGCGTGTAAGAGTCCTAGGGTTGAGTTCATGCAGTCCAGCCTCAGGAGGGGCACCTCACTGCCTTCTCCTCAGTCCCCAGTACAGTATCTGAGTCTTCTGACACTCAAGGTCTTCTACATGGGATGGAGCAATTTAAACGTAAAATGCGAAGTGTGGGACTAATGTTAATGCATTAGTTCAGAATGGAAACTGTGTGTTGAGGAGAGAAACTGAGATCTCTCTTTCAGGTGAAGATAAACTGAGGGATGAATGCAGAGCTCTCACCGTGGGCCACCTTTGCTCTGGTCCTGCAGCATGACCTTTAAGTGTTGTCCTGCTTCATTATCCTCAGTATCCATGCTAATGTGGGCAAATTGGACTGCAAGCCACGTGGTGACAACACAGTGACAGCCGGCACGCCAATACACTTTGGGGGTCACTGCCACGGCTCTAGGCCCTCTGGGGTGTGCTGCAGGGCACAAATAAACCCTGGGTATTGGATGCTCATCGGAAGGAAGTTTGGATCCAATCCACATAAATCCCAATCAGGCAGACAACCAATCTCCTGCCACCTGCTGCTTGATAGACACTGGCTCAACCCACTTCCAGAAGGGCTTTCATAGCACTTTTGGGGAGCTCTCAGGGCACGTGAGAGGCACTGGCAATGGGGGAGGCAGCCAGCTGCCCCACTGGATCTGAGCATCCCAAAGCGGTTGCCTAAGGCTGGGCGCAGAAATGAGTGAGTCTGGCCTGTGCTTCAGCAGCCTCATTCTCCCCTCCCTCCTGCTCCTGCAGATCGTGTGAAAAGGAGCAGAGTTCCTCCCAGACACTGACCAACTTCGGAAATTGGGATTGTGCTACTTTATGAAAGTGTGCAGAATTTTAAACCTGAGTGCATAAGCTTTGCATTGTAAGACATTTTCATCTACTAAAAAAAAACCTAACTAAAAGTAATTTAATTTTACTGAACACCAGAAACTATCTACATATACATGAAGAAAGCTTTTTAAATTAAAGGACAATATTTCCAGAATATAAGAATTGAGTGTAATCGTACTAACTAGGAATCAGTCCATCAGCTATCCCTTCTGGAAACTAATGCTGACATCATCTTCATAGTTGCTTGGAAATTCTAAGGAAGGTATATGTATTCACACATGTGTCATATCTCTCTCATCTTTTTATTTTAAAAAATCATTTCATTCATACCTGGTACCAATGCTTAGACAAAGCATGTATTTAAAGATTAGGCTAATGTTTAAGAGTATGAGAAGGCTATAACTCTGAAATACTATCTGATTAGAAAATAAAAATAAGTGACTCTGCATCTAGCCCTTGGCTTTATTTCAGTACTGGGTTAGTAATGTTTTATTGCTTGTTGAGTTTGAAAAATTACCCAAAATTGTATCCCTTGTTGATTTTTAAACTCATCTGTTTGTTACTGTCACAGCTGTTAAATGAGAAACTTAATTTACTCTCCTTAATTCAGTTCAATCTTTTGACATGTCACTAGACTGCACTTTCTTAAACAGGAGCTGTTTTTCCATCTTCCTTACTCCAGTGCCTGTCACATAAAAGGGTTTAGTACACATTTCCTGAAGTAATATACTTAAATCCTGCTTCTCAGTGTTAGTTTCCAGCCTTGGGAAGAATGACAAGCATTGGAAAAGTAAGTTTAAAAGTTAGGAATCGTGAAGCATGTGAAACATCCCAAAGTAAGGTTCCCATGTGCTCCTACCATCAGGCTTATCTTTCTCCATCTTTACGGTTTGTCTCTAGATGCTCCACAGGAGCTACCCTAACTGTACACTCCTATCTTTCAACTTTCATCGCCCTCCTGCTCAGTTGATAAAGAGTCTCCTCCTCTTAGAAACAGAAATGACTGTGGCACATATTGGAATTTTCAAAAGCCAGCAAACTCCCATGATATGCCAGAGAAATGTGTCCATGAGAGTGGAATTAGTGGACTCCCCCCACTGCTCATGACTGCTTTGTCATCACAAGTGTACTCTAACCCCTGCCAAGGCAGGACAGGAGAAGATGAGTGTCAACTGAGTGTCAGACCAGCCCCTCAGACATGAATGAGAACACTCTACAACTAGGAATGGATTGGGTCTGTCCAAGGCCACAGTGGACAGTGGGCTCTTTGGTCATTGTGGCTAAAAGGTCAAACTCCTAGCACTCTACAGACCCTCAGAAGAACACAAGCAGAAGACCACAGTAATGAGTGTACACGACTCCGACAGAACAAGAGCCTTAAAGGCTTCTCCATGTATCCTTCTTGCTTCATGTGGCATGATAACAAAACTGGCATCAATAGTTTGGGACAGGGGCTGGCCCCGTGGCTGAGTGGTTAAGTTCACATGCTCTGCTTTGGCAGCCCAGGGTTTCCCGGGTTCGGATCCTGGGGGTAGACGTGGCACTGCTCATCAGGCCATGCTGAGGCAGCATCCCCCATAGCACAACCAGAAGGGCCTACAACTAGAATATACAACTATGTACTGGGGGACATCAGGGAGAAGAAGGGGAAAAAAAAAGGAAGATTGGCAACAGATGTTAGCTTAGGTGCCAATCTTTAAAAAAGAAAATAGTTTGGGACAGGCAGGGGTGGAAAAGGGAATGGAATGGAATGTTTTCAAATTTATCAAATAGAGTGAACGCAGGAAAATTTGTTTTGCAGTTGCTGAAGATTAGCTTCAGAGAAAAAGTCCTCTGCGAGTCACATGAATTATGTCCTAAAGACCATTGTATATTTATATACTTACTAGAACCAAAATCAGCTGAATTTAAATAGTAGAAACACACAAAAAAATAGTTTATCTATTGAAAATGGGAACAACTTGCATTCTTTCTTACATTCATAGCATTATAGCAGAAACATATTCCTCTCTCTCTCTCGAATTTGCAGCGGAAGGGAACAATAATAACATGCATAATCTTTATTAGATTATACTCTAACTTAGATGAAGTGTGTGCAATTTAATGATTAGAAAGTACCCCAAATGCTACTCAAGTCAAGTGTCTAAGTGGTTATCCAAGTCCACCTTCCATGGTGGTCCAACCAGATATTGCCCATTGTGATTGTTGACAGAAAGTTCTTCCATTTTTGGAGAAACCGCAGTTACTAGTTTTAGCGGTAAGAGCTTTTCTCCTCCTCATCAGCAAGCCTAGACAAGTTTGCACAGACAGTACTTTTTCCTGTTTGTCCCCACCCAGAAGTCCTTAATCTATTCAGGGAATAGGAAAAAGGCAGGGGTCCCCTTTGTGAATTGCTTGGAATCTATAAAAAATCCTTTTGAAACTGTGATCAGCAAAGGAACAAGAGCTGTAAAGAGAAAGAAGGAAACTTATGGGAACTGGAAATAGCAGGGAATTGAGTTTTTCTTTTCATTCTTCAACACAAGATTCTGAGCTTATAACCATTGAAATATTGTCATAAGGACAGCCCTGATTTCCTAGTGATTAGAGTTCAGTGCTCGCCACTTTGACAGCCTGGGTTTGCTTCTTGGTTGCAGAACCCCACCACCTGTGTATCAGTTGCCATGCTGCGGTCGTGGCTCACACAGAAGAACTAGGAGGACTTACAACTAGCATATATGGTTGTACAGGGGCTTTGGAGAAGGAAAAAAAGAGGAAGATTGGCAACAGATGTTAGCTTGGGGTGAATCTATCCCCATCAAAAAAAAAAAAAATCCTATCATAAAAGTAAGATAATTGCATCACAAAAAATTGAAAATAATGTAAATATTAATTCGTGGCCCCAATAGCTCACTCCATAACTTTTTTCCTTTGGGTAAAAAACTCTGATTTTTTTGTCATGTCCAATTAAAAAAAACACAAAGAGTCATAAAATAAAAGAGGAGGAATAGAAGATATGTATTCAACTGAAACATTTTAAAAAGGAAAATTGGTAACCATTGCTTTACAACAAATATATGATTTCATCAGCTAGGTAGAGAAATGAGGGATTATCTTTTAAAAAGTCATGGGCAAACCAGGAAAGTGGTTAAGAGAATGGATGTTAGAGTCAAAACTGCCTGGTTTTGAAGACTCACTTTGCCACTAGACTCTTCCTGTAATCTTGGGCAAGTTGTCTCAGTTTCCTTCTGTGTAAAATGCCAATACTCATTGTACCTACTTTATCAGGTATTACAACAGTTTGATGAGTTAATAATAGGAAGTACTTAAAAACGAGCCAAGAATGTAATAGTATTCAACAAAATTGTTATTGTTACTAGTATTGTTTTAATAAATACTGACCCACAATGAAGAATAATTGTATTTCTAGTCTCTGAAAGGTTCATTAAGTAATAATGAATAATAAATTTCTTTTTCAATTTGGAAACCAACCTTAGTAAATCTCTTAGATTATAACCATACACTATGTTTCAGAATTAAAAACCTTACCCACAAATAGGAACATATTTTTCTGTGTTTTGTGCTATCATTTGATAGGAGGATACTATTGCACCAGGTGTTGAGAACTCTGGCCTCAGAAAGTCCATTCACGCTGACTGCAAGTGTTCCTAGTGGGAGGAGAATTCTAGCATATCTAATTGCATCACTGATAAATCTGTGAGTGAAAACAAATCTGCTTGGAGACTGAGTCTAAGAAATTTTTGTCAGATAAAATTAGGTTTTACTAGGATTCATTTTGTTTTATCAGCTAAAACTCAGGTTTCCTTTCAACTTAAGTCCTGCTTATAATCTTCTCTGTGCAAGAAAAAAGGATTCCTCCTATTAGATCATCTATGATAAAATTTGTGACTAATTTCTCCTGAAAAATTTTTAAGTGTTGAAATTACTTCCTCTTTTCTTCAAGATAGTATAAATAAACTTTTCTTATGTGACTATTTGGTTGTCTTCAAACTATATTAGACCATATTTATCACAGCCATATTCTCTATTTCAAAGAGAGAAGATGCGCGTATCTCTTAGTAGCAGCACTTCTTGTTCAGATTTCCAGGGAAGACACACTATAGGCTTTAAATATAAAAAGGGTAGGCCTTTTCCCGCAGAGCACATTAGTGTTCATAGGATGAGAAACTGGCCCCCCTGTTGTTTGATAAAAAAGGAATTCCTAGCATGGAGATATTTTTAGCACATCTGATGGAACATCAGTTCCATTCACATTTCCTTAACATGTTGTGCTATATTCTGCTTCCAACATTCCAGGATTGGTTCATTCTCTGAAGTAACAGGGAGAAGTCATTTAAGATTTTTCTCTCACCACAAGGAGAAAATGAAAAGTTGTTGTTATTATTATATTAAAATGTTACTGTTTCTTCATCAAATACACAACAGCATTTGTGCCTCTACTAAAAATTATCACATGCACTAACACATGGACCAGGCCCTCCTGAAATTTTTTGTTTATTTTCTGACTGTAATATCAATATGTTCAAATTGCAGTTGTTTCTGCCTACATTTTGGATATGGCTCTTAGTGACTAAAAATTAGAAGTTTGTGTTTACTTTGCTGCATCTATTTCTTTTCCTTAGCAATTGACTAACAATTAGCAGTTGACTTTTTTATACAGTGAGATATGATAAAAACAATATTTTCTCTGTTTGTTAAAATAGAACACAAAAACAAGTAATGAAAGAAATGTTTTTAAAAATCTGTTAAGCAAAACCTTGGTCAAAATATAAGCTGATTGACCATATAGAGAAAACTTATGTTATTATAATTGTTCTTGAACATGGTTTGTAGCATCTCTCTCCCTTCCCAAATATGCAATTGTGATTTAATACCAGGTTGATAATCACTTGACCCAAATTAGAAATGATAATTTCTAAGACATTATTGAAGAGATTTGGCGGAAGGCAAATCTGCATGATAGGTAAGAGTAGTTGGAGAGAGATATATATATATATACCCAGAAGTCGGAGATGTGCATGCCTACATGTGTATGTACACATAATAGTATATAGGATCACATAGTAAAACATTTTTCTGATTAGGTACACATGTGTGGTGATGGATTATAATTAGCCTTTGGGTGGTGACTATGGTGTAATCTATGCAGAAATTGAAATATAATGATGTACACCTGAAATTTATGTAGTGTTATAAACCAATGTTACTGCAATAAAAAAAAACAAAAACATTTGTCTAAAGTTAAGAATTTGAAGAGTGAATATTATATAAAGCCACAGTCTCTGAGTTACAAAAAAGTCACTGAATTCTTTAGATTTGAGGTTTAAAGCTTAAAATCAGTTGCATTTTTTTTCATTCTAAAACAGTTGACCACCTGGTTTGAAAAAGAAGAGTTTCAAAATATTGCAAAAGTGAAATGACTCATGAAACAAAATCTAGACAAAGTGGAAATTAAGAAAAGAATTTAAAATTCAAGTTTATTTTAAAAGCATGTATGTTTTGCATTAGGGAGAAGGTACAGTCCTGCCAACCATCTTTTCCTCTCAAATATTCAGAGCACATTTTTAGGACATTGTGCTAACACTTAAATGCTAGTGGTTCATTACTTTAAAAAGATCATCTCTTTTATTTATTTATTTATTTATTTTTGAGGAAGATTAGCCCTGAGCTAACGGCTGCCAATCCTCTTTTTGCTGAGGGAGACTGGCCCTGAGCTAACATCCATGCCCATCTTCCTCTACTTTATACGTGGGACGCCTACCACAGCATGGCTTTTGCCAAGCAGTGCTGCGTCGGCACCCGGGATCCGAACCGGTGAACCCCGGGCCACCAAGAAGTGGAACATGTGAACTTTACCGCTGCGCCACCGGGCTGGCCCAAGATCCTCTCTTTTAAATGACTAATGTTGAAATATAGAGTCTACTCTTTTTCCTAGGGCCTTGTACACAAAGTCTGTTTTACAGCTTATAGAATCATTGCTAGGAAGATGTTAAGTGTTCTTTTTGGAATTCTGGGAGGCAAGTAATTAAACATTTTTTTTCTGCTTGAGAAACATTACCTGAGAGGGAAGCACTTTTTCAACTATTGTGACTCCTTAAAATATGTTTCTTCCTTTTGTTTGTAATATCCTTCCCAGCTCCTTCCCAGCATCTCTCAGTAGCAAACTTCTCTTTTATGATTCATAGGTAGAGTATTACTATTATATTAAAATGAAGAACATATTTGGTTCCTAGTAGGAACGGCATGTCCCGGGGATATATTGACACCTTGTCAGACGTATTAACCATGACAAGCACAGAAGGAGGGACGCAGGGGTGAATAACACACTTGAGTCCTTTCTGAGGGTTAGGAAAACATCCTGGTGTGTTCGTTTGTAGCTTATTGGTTTCCTGAGCTAAGTTAGGGATTAGAACGAGAGGCGTGGCTGGAATCTCTTCCTGAAGATTGTGACTCTGAGACTCAGAGGAATCGAGACCCAAGGTTCCCACAGCAGAGCCAGAAAAATAAATAAATAATAATTAGGCCTGCACCTCTGACATTTTAGCCACTCCCTTGGGTATTGTTTCTTGGGCCTGATATATTTTGTTTTCCTAGTTTAGGCTGTAACTCTTTAGAGCAAAGTGCAATTATTTTGTTCTTGCTAAATACATACATATTTTCTGAAGTCTGCAGATAATAAATAAGAACAATAACCATATCCTTAAAGTCTACTGGGGATGTGTTACCTTCTCCCTTGCTAGATCATGTATATGGCAAGGTGCTATAAATTGCTTCAAAAGAGATTACAGAGTGATAAATTTGTGGATTATGTCAGAATGAGAATTTGCGCTAAAGATTTAATTAATCAAACCATTTTTGGGAAACTGTTTTTATCAGAGCTGAGTCAAGAAGGGCTTAAAGGTGGACAGAAGTTTACCTATTTAATTCAATGAAAAAAACAGGTAGCTATGATGTGCTAGGCTGGATAGCAGCTGCTGGAAGGTTTACATATTTATTTTAGTCTCTCATTTTTGTCTTTTTCTCTCTGTAGCTGGATCTCAATTTATCTTATGCCCACACCCTTGGGGAAAATATTCCAGGAGCTTTGGAATTAGATACAGATGTCTAACTCACCTCTGCTGGTTGTGCCACCTGAGACTACCAGCTGTGCAATCAGAGCCTCAGCTTCTGTAAAGGAGCATGGTCCACACTCACAAGGGTTGTGGTCATGTGTACAAGACACACAAAGGGGCATGTGGTCGATGCCCAGCAAATGGTAACTCCTCTTATTTTCATTCATGGAGGCCAGAACTGGTATCGACATTCCCAAAATGGAAGGAACTCAAATTCTCTACACGTCTTGAATAGTTACAGAATTCATTCCTTTTTAAAGATATAGTAAAAACTTTGAGCAGAGCTGAATGTTAACCAAGATAAACTAAACTAGTATTTATAGAAATTCTGATAAGTTTACTTGGTATTCATTGTACTTAATAGCAGGACCTGTCCTGGACAGAGTTGAGAACTCACTGAAGTCTGTTTTTGTCACTCTCTCATCTCCCATTCTGTTCCTTCACCACTTACTCCTTGACTTGCCAGAGGCGTCTTTCTCTGCCCTGACATTGTTAGGGGGCATATTTCAGTAGGAAGCAGTCTCTCTGAAGTGTTGGCTGATGCTGGTTAAATCCCTGTTAGCCAGGGCTGGCCTGGCGGCCGAGTGGTTAAGTTCACGTGTTCTGCTTCAGCGGCCCAGGGTTTTGCTAGGTTGGATCATGGGCGTGGACTGAGCACCGCTCATCAGGCCATGCTGAGGCGGCGTCCCACACAGCAGAACTAGAAGGACCTACAACTAGAATATACAACTATGTGCTGGGGGACTCTGGGGAGGAGAAGAAGATAAGAAAAAGATTGGCAACAGATGTTAGCTCAGGTGCCAATCTTAAGGAAAAAAAAATCCAGGTTAGCTCACCAACTGCTCTGCATTTTAATAGGGGTCTCTAGAACACTCAGGAGCTTTTAAACCCAGGGGAATCATGCTGTCACTGACACAGACTGTTTTCTATAGCTATTCTCTCCCTCAGAAAGCTCATCCGTTCTTATGACATTAACTTCCATTTCTTTCCTTATGATTCTTAAAAATATGGGTCAAGGCTGCCCCTCTCCCCCAAGTTCTGTTATGCAACTTAAAGGACATTTCAACTGATTCAACACATATTTGTGAGTCACCTCTTATGTGTCAAGCCAGAATCAACACCTGATATGTGTTTAAAATAGAACATTGTCTCCCTTTGCCTGCCAGGGGATCTCTCTATCCTATTCTCCCTAATCATTTTGTAGTATGATTTGTCACCAAGTCCTACCAATTCTTTCTTGAAAGAATTACCATCACCTTATACTCAGAAGATGCACTAGCTGGCTGTCTCTGAAATAGGAATCCTACAGCTCCTGTGTGCTCCATGGAGCACCTGCATACTGATCTCCTCTTTCACCTCATCACTTCATTGCAGTGGTTCTGGGCTCAACCACTTTACAGCCCTGTGACCTTGAACAACTTATTAACTTTAACCTAGGTTACTCGTCTGCAAAATATAAACAAGGATATCTGTTCTTCCTCCTTCGCAGGATTATTGTAATGATCAATTGAAATGTTGCGTAAGAAATAATTTGACAGTATATCACATATTTTTTATATTACGCTGGTAAGAATATAAAGTCTTGTTTTCTCCCTCATCTTGACTTGAGTCAGACAGATTTAAGTTCAAATCCTGAATCTGCCACTTATAAGTCACGTGATCATTAGGTAAGTTACCTAACCTTTCAGTTTTCCCATTTATGAACTGGAGATGCTAATCTCCCTGCCACTTAGTCTAAGGATTAAACGGAGGAACACTTGGGAAAGTACCACGGACTGTGCTCAGTGCCAACTTATGCGCCTTAATGCTAGTTTTTCTTTCTCTTCTCATTGACTCTGTTCTTTGTCTGCACAGGTCTTTCTTAACCCTAACTATATAATTTTATTGTATTTTTTGACCAACCTTGTATTTGCTAGGCTGATTTTCCATTGAATTAAGTTTCTGTGGCTGCTATAACAAATTACCACAAACTTAGTGGCTTAAGACAATGCAGTTTATTTTCTTACAGTTCTGGAGGTCCGAAGTCTGATATAAGTCTCACTAGGTTAAAGTCAAAGTGTTTGCTTCTTCCGGATGCTCTAGGAGGTAGGCTATTTCCTTGCCTTTTTCAGATTCTAAAGGCTGCCAACGTTCTTTGGCCCTTCCTGACATCATTCCAGACTCATGCTTCAGTCATCACATTTATTATTCACTCTGAAATCCTGCCCTCCTCTTCTAAGGACCCTTGTGATTACATCATTGGCCCATCTGGATATCCCAGGATGCTTTCCCCATCTCAAGATCCTTAACTTAACCACATCCGCAAAGTCCCTTTTGCCATCCAAAGTAACATTAATGGGCTCTGAGATGAGGACATGGACTTTGGTGGGGGAGTGTCATTATTCAGCCTACCATAGTCAGTTTCCTGAAATCTGCCAGGTTTACTATGACCATTGTAACCCTTCTTCCTTTACCCATTTAAATTCTCCTTCCTCAAATTTTTCCTTTTCCCCTTTGTTCAAATTCTACTCATCTCTGTGTAATATACAATTAAGTCTGTACATCTCCATCTCGTAAAGTCAGGTTCTGGATAGCATAGATCAATACCTAGTTATGTGCTTTCTGCCTAATGTTTACTGTTTCTAACTGGATTTAGGAGTCTCAGGCAGGGACATGCCTTATACTTTTTCTTTTAAATGACACAACACTCCTTCATTCATACGTTCACTCATCAAGGGGGTATCAAGCATCTACTAATCTACTGAAAGCCAGGCCTTACATTCTGTGTAGGAGACACAGAATTGAACACAGAACAGTCTGTCTCTTGAGAACTCATCGAGGGGTGGTGGTATGGTAGAGACATTAAAGCTTACTTCCTATTTCCCTAAAGCTGTCATCCTCCTCACAGGTAGGCACCCACATGTGATGTGATCTGGCCATGAAATGTGGGCATTAGAGATATGTGCCTCTCTGGAGTGAGGCAGTAAATCACTCACGTGTGGTTCTTTGCTGTTGCTCTGTGCCTTTGTGTGCAAATACAAGATGGTGGGACTTCCAACAGCCCGAGCTCCTGACAGACTGTGTGCAGCAGAGCCTCCTGCAAATTCACGTGGAGTGTGGAACACGCATGAGAAGCAGAATTTTCTTGTGTTAAGCCACTGGGATTTGGGGGTTATTTGTTATTACCACACAGACTAGTCTATCCTAGCTAATACAGAAAAAGCAATATGAGATCCTTTAAGGCATAGCATAATAGTGTGTGCTAAGAGTAGGAAGTAGAAAACTCTTTGGAAAAAGGTTGGGGGGAACATATGAGTTGTTTTTTAAAGGGGGACTAGAAGGCCTTAGGTGGATAAGGTGTGAGAACAAGCATTTCCTTACAGAGAGAATAGCACACGTTGAAGGCTTGCAAGACTGAAAGAGAATCCAGTTGACAGAGAAGGGACACAACTTCTGAGGAAGTGAAAAGGAGACTAAAGGCCGAGCCTAGAAGGTGGAGGATCTTGTATGACATTCTAAGGCATTTTATTTTCATTCTGTGAGCTCGAGGTTCTTGAAAAGACTTTTTAAAATTTCTTCATTTGTTTCTACTTAAAGCAGTAATACAAGTGCATCATGTAAAATTGGAAACACATAGGAAAGCAAAGGAAAACATTATAATCACTGCTAATATTATCACATTGAGCAACTATTAATGTTGCTTTTGTTTTTCCTCCCAGATATTTTTCTATGGATATGTGTATATATAATTTTATTTTTCTTAAAATTTGGATCATGTTGTATAGGCATTATTTGGTTTGTTTTTTTCACCTTTCCAATTAAAAGTCTTCAAAAAAAATCTGTTTGAGGTGGTAAAATTTCAGTGACTAAAAGATATATCATAATTAATTAATTTTTTTGAGGAAGATTAGCTCTGAGCTAACATCTGCTGCTAATCTTCCTCCTTTTGCTGAGGAAGACTGGCCCTGAGCTAACATCCGTGCCCATCTTCCTCTATTTTATATGTAGGATGCCTGCCACAGCCTGGCTTGATGAGTTGTGCATAGGTCCACACCTGGGACCAGAGCCAGCAAACTCCAGGCTACTGAAATGGAACATGTGAACTTAACCACTGTGCCACTGCATTGGCCCCTAATTTATTTAACTGTTTAACACATAGGATATAGTCATTGTTATAGAAACTATCTTTCTAAGGAGATATTTCTTTTTAAACGTTTTTTCCCTTTTCTCTCTCTTTGCTTTTTTCTCCCAAAGTCCCAGTACTTAGTTGTATATCCTGGTTATAAGTCCTTCTGGTTCTTCTACGTGGGATGCTGCCACAGTGTGGCTTGATGAGTGGTGTGTAGGTCTGTACCCAGAACCCAAAACAGTGAACCTCAGGCCACCAAAGCAGAGTGCATGAACTTAACCACTACGCCACCAGGCCAGTCCCTCTAAGACATTTAAAAATCAATTTTGTTGAGAAAATAATTTTTATGGAACAAAATTACCTATTTTAAATGTAAATTGGAGGAGTTTTGTCAAACGTATGCAGTTGCGTAACCACGGCCACAATCAGGATATAGAAGGTTTTTATCACCACCAAAAAGTGCTCTTCTGTTCCTCTGCAGTCAATTCCTTTCCTCCATCTCCAGCTCCTGGCAATCATTGATCTGTATTCTGTCACTAAAGCTTTGCCTTACCTAGAATTTCAGATAAATGGAATCATGCTATACATAGTCTTTTGTGTCTGTTTTTTTTCACATAGCATAATGTTTTGGAAATTCATTCATGTTGTTGACTGGACATTCCATAATTTGTTTATCCGTTCAGCATTTGAAGGAGACTTGACTTTTTTCTAAGGTTTTGACTATCACGAACAAATATGCTGTGAACATTCTGGTAAAAGTCTTTGGTCACAGGTTACATTTCTCTTATATAAATACCTAGGATTGTTATTCCCAGTCTTAGAAGGACGTGTTTAACTCTCTAAGAAACTGCCAAACTGTTCTTTACTGTGGTTGTACCATTTTGCGTGAGACTTCCTGTTGCGTCATGTCCTCACCAAAACTTGTTGCTGGCAATCTTTTCAATGTTAGCCATTCTACTAGCTGTGCAGTGGTATCTCCCTCTGGTTATAATCACTTTCCAAATAATTAACACTACTGAGCATCTATTCATGTGCTTATCTGTTATTTGTATATCTTCCTTGGTGAAACATCTTTCAAATTTTTGACCGTTTTTTTATGAGATGTCATGTCTTCTCATTGATGTGTTAAAAAATTTCTTTATATCTTCTAGATACAAATCCTTTATCATATATATATATATATATTGCAAATATTTTGTGTTTCTTAGGGAAACCATTAACAATCATAAATTCTGACTACTCACCTGGAGCATGGTAGTTAATATCACCTGATTAAGAAGCAGCTCATTGTCAAATAAAATATCATGAGTTATTATAATTTCTGTTCTGGAACATATTTGAGACGACTATTTGGGATCCCTTTCCATGGTATCCTAACATTCGTGGCATGTCTTCTCCAATCTGTAGTCACTTAGGCCTCTTGTGCCTCCTTCCATCTCAAGTGCTCTGGGAAATAAATGCTTAATTCAATGGTGTGCTCAATATGCTGTCCGCACATTTAACTGTGAGTGCCGTGTAGACTGCATGCTTTTTTGTACATTTTTTACAATTGATGAACGTATATGGACACATCATAATCACCCAAAGTCCATAGTTTATCTTAATCTTCTCTCTTGTTGTACATTCTATGGAGACTACCTGCTTTTTCTGAGTCAGTGAAACTCTGTCAAGCCATTTTTTGTGTAATACATGAATAGACAAAGATAAAATTTTATTTAGATAAATCTTTCCTTATTTTTCTGTTTCCAAACTCACTGATAATTGTCTTACCCTACTTTGCCTTAGTGTTCCTTTTTTTTCCTTTTGTAACTTCTTGCATTGAATACTTAACTCAATAACTTTTCATTTTTAGTAATGGAAATATTTAAAATTATATGTTTATTTTTGTTATTAATTTCTAGCTTTATTTTGCATCATGATGAAGAATGTGTTCTTCATATTTTCTTGCTTAAGGGGTTAAAGAGGCAGTTTCTTGATGGTTTCATTGTGACCTTATATAAAATTAATGCTTGCAAATATTCAAATAATACTTTAAAAAGAAATTAATTCTAAATATCTGGAAGATGCAATTTTCCATATAAATATCCTTTTTATTAATAGAGTCAAATATTAAATTAGCATTTAACATTGAATTAAATCACTTAAATTCTTATTTTGTTACTCAATCTTCTATTCATTTTATGTATTTGTACTAAATTTTAATTAAAGCTTAAAATCCATAGAGAAAAGTACATAAATAATAAGTATATGTTTCCGTAATTATTACAAATATAACAGAGCAATGTAACCACTATCCTTTATGGAGTTGAGATTGCAAGTGACTTTATCCAGGTCAAGAAATTTCTCCCTATGTCTTTTCTATCTACTTGACCTATCAGACACTGAACAACGTATGCAATCATTGTCTCCAAACCATTGTTCAAAACGGAAATGTCCAGACCCCTCCCAGAAGCTGATTAATCTGAATCTCAGTGGTACATCCCAGCACCTGGGAAATTCTGGGACGGCCTATCAAATGAGCACATTTCTTTGTGTTTGGGAACACGTGTTTTTCTCCTGCATTTTAACTGTTTTGATTTATACCAATATTCAAACCTTCACCAAGTGATGCAAATTTTATTAAAGCCATAGTAGCTGTATTTATGCCACTGCTGTCTTAGTTTGAGGCCTTGTTATTTCTTGCCAGAACTGAAAATGCAAACTCATCACACTGTCTCCAAAGTTATCTTCCAAAAAGCAAGTTAAATCCAATTAGTTCCCTCTTGAATATTCAATGCTGACCAGGGCCTGTAGAATAAAGTTTAAATTCCTCAGAATGTCATTATTTAGGCCCATTCTTGATTCCACAGATTTCCCCTCTCACTCTTTGCTTGCTTGTCATTCTTCAAATAGAACTTGGTTAAATTCCTCAAAATGGTACTCAGGCCTCTCGCCATTGGGCCCATCCTATTTCCACTCATCTCTCCTCTCACCCTTTGCTCAACCACATAATAAACTTGTCATTCCTCAACAACAACTCATCATTTCATTGCTTATTAGTCATTCCACCTGGAATGCCCTTTCCCTCTCTTCCTTTCTCATCTCCATTCCACTCATCCTGAAAAACTTCCCACCCAACACCATTTTTCCCATTCCCCAGTGAAAATGGCACTTTTATTTAAGTTTCCACTGTCAGACCCAAACAAGTTTCCAACATTAACTTGCCTCTTCCTGTAACTGGGGCCACCTAATTGTCACTTACAGTCTCAACTCCATTCAAGTTTCTAAGGCTTATCTTAACCTTGTTGAGGAAGAATTTCAGTCTGGTCTATAAGGCCATTCTTGTTGTCGTTCAACACTCTTCTTTGACCCAGTACTGGAAACTAGGTTTTGGTCTCATTCTGAGAAGCATAGTTTCCATTTGTGAGAATTCAACTCCAATCTTGTTCCTAACATTCAGGGTCCTATTACCTCTCTCTACCTATATCTCTCTCCTTGTTATTGCCAAACTCACTCCCACCTAAAAAGGTCCTCATTCCCAAATCCCACCTACAGGCTTGGTCTTTTGTTCTGAGAGACATCCCTGTTGCTGATGACTGCCCTCCTAGTTTTCCAGGTTTTCTAGCTTTCTGAGGATTGGATCCTTCAGCTGTGGCCAGCTGTTGCTAGTCCTGCAGCTGTATTCTGATTGCCATGTTGGTTTAAAGTAATATCCTTCCAGAACTTGAACTGAGCATTGTCATCTATTTAAAGCACCACACACATTTTTGTAATTTAGGAAAATGCAATAATGTAAAGCTAAATGGAAATTTTGTGAAAGCTTCATTTTGCTTTAAAGAGTCAAATTTGTGAGCTCTCTATTTAACTATGGCTATTGAATGCCACAGTTCATAATGTCATAGGTTTTATTTTTTTAAATATTTCTGTCCCTATTTCACACATCTCTTTTTAAGAGGGAAGTTGAGTGCATAAAGAATTTGCAAGAATAAAGTATTTAAAATTTAATGGTTTCAAAATAAGCTTTCCTCCTAAAACACTATTAGCCATAGACAAACTTTCAGCTTTATATTCTTTTCGAAAAGATCTGTATTTTAACATATATTAGTTTTTAAAATATATCAAGGTTTCTATTCTTCCTTAAGCAGAATCCTTGATTGAGCATTTGATGGGTTATAGATTTTGTTTTTAAAAATCTGACTCTGTTAAATAAAATAGAAAAACAAATTAAAGATGAAACTTTAATATATTGTAAGTTAAAAAATATATGACCATTATCCAGATACGACAACTACAAAGAGAGAAAAGTGTGAGTTTCTCTTTCTTTTTTTAAAGCAATATAGGCAAAGCTTTTCACAACAAAATACACCTAGAGACGTGTTAGGTAACAGTCAGACCCCCTCCCCGCTCCAGCCCATCCCGAATCACTGCAGGTGTGAAGCACATCCTCTTCTCACGCCTCCCGTTGGAGAAGAAAGAAACATTTTATGTGTAGTAAGCGAAAAATAAAGTTCTCTTCTTCTCCTATTTTCTTTTCTCTCCTGTTGCTACTTCTCTCAGATGTTGTAACTAGCCCAGTCCGTCACCACAGCAGACCAGGGAAGCCATCACAGTGAGCTCAGGGGGCCCCTTCCCTAAGATAGCTTTCCCACTATCTGCCACGTGCCAGATTTCTACCACTAGAAAGTAATTCTTTTGGGTAAGGCATTGTATTTCCAGGAATGACTTATAATAATTATATTTTTAAAATTTTGTCTGTCAAAGTATAAGACCTTAAGGCCCTAAAAGGTGAGAGAGAGGAACTTTAAATGGGCTAAGAGACAGAGCTAAAGCAGAAAGGAAAAGAAGACCTAGATAATATTCCATTGAGAAGTGCTACAGAGAGAACATGCAGGCAGCAGGGGACACAGAAGGACAAAAGGGTCTCTTTCCTTCTTTTCTTTCCTTTCTTACCCTCTTCAGCCTGAACTGAGTGGGTGGCCCCCAGGACCACCCAATCACTCCAGCACATTCAGGCTTTTCACAGCCAGGTGGTCGCAAGTGAATTTCTATCCTTATAACTCTTTTGCTTTATTCTCCATCTTTAAAGCAAAAGTCCAGAGAATACAAAGAAACTCCATCTTATTACTTATGTTTCATGCCTTGATATTTTAAATTACAGTAATAGAAAAGAAGTTGGAACCCATAATTATTTGAAAAAAGTGAGGGGAACGGAACGAGATCTTTACCAGGCTCGTGTCAAGACATAACATGCTTTGCAATTTCTAAAAATGGAAAATTAGAGTGCATTGCACATATCTTTATATCATTGTAATAGCTGGCTCTTTTCAGAATATGCTTTCTAAACATTTATTTCTTTGTAAGCACTTTTGCTTTAAAGTAATGTCCTTTCAGAGCTCATATTGAGCATAATATATATTTTATAGCACTTGGCATATTTTCTGTCTTAGAAAAATGTAATTGATGTAACATGAAATGGAAATTAAACACTAAATGAAAATTGTGGGAAAGCCTTATTTTTGTCTTGAAATGTCAAAGCTGTGAGCTAGTTGAGGGCATGCACGTACTTGATGGCATGGTTAGTGCCATATGCGATTTTGAGGGCATTACATTTATAATCATCACAGTGACCAATGAGGCAGGCACTATTGCTGTACCCATTTTACATGTAGGGAAACAGAAGAATTGAACTATTCATCAGGAGTCACAGAGCTGAGGTTTGAACACAGGCAGTCCAGAATCATAATCAGGAGAGGTACTTTATGTCACCTCTTTGTAACAATCTTGTGACCATGGAGAAAGGAGTATTCAAGGATGATCCTTATTTCATAACGAACTTCCTCTGAAGTAAATAGAAATGTCCTTTTCCATTCAGCTCTGTAGGAAAAGGAGAAAGGCAAGAAAAATGGACCAAAGTTTATCATCATTTTCTCTGATATATATGCACATTTAGCACATTTCCCTGATGTTTCTCTAGTCATTACATATATGCGTGTGCCTGTAGTGGTCCAAGTTCAGCCCAGCCCTGTGATGTGGTTGTGTCTGGGTCTGGTTGGGGGGCTGGGGCGGGGGGCGGTTCTTGCATAACAGACTGGAGAACTTCCTGGGAAAGGACTTCCCAGAGGCAGACAAGATAGCTAGTTCAAAACAAAATGAAACAAAAAGCCTTAGCTCGTGACAGAGAGGGACAGTTGCAAATACAGCACAAGGTTTGTGCCAACTTCATTCATTTATCTTCTGGCCCAGACACTCCTGGAATCATGTCCACATCCTGTGAGGGCAGTGGGGCTGTTTCAGCAGGAACTTTGTGAGACTTCAGGGCCTGGGAAGTGCTGCTTTGATTCTCCTCCCTTTCTGAGAAAGGCATTCTCTCTCCAGTGGGTACAGAACCCCATGTGACATGCTGACACAGGATGAGTCAGGCAGCACGTGCCATTGGTGCCTCCAGACGAGTACATTGGTGGCGGCTGCCCCAGGATGATGGCATGCTGCCCAGTCAGAGTTGGGATGGAGAAAGAACCATGCCTTGCTTCAAATTAAATTTCATCTATTAAAAGATATGTGCTGTTGAGGATGGCCCCATGGCCAAGTGGTTAGATTTCCTTGCACTCCACTTTGGTGGCCCCGGGGTTTGCAGGTTCGGATCCCAGGTGCAGAACTACACCATTCATCAGCCATGCTGTGGAGACATCCCACAGACAAAGTAGAGGGAGATTGGCACAGATGTTAGCTCAGGGCAAATCTTCCTCACAAAAACAAACAAACGAAAAGAAAGATACATACTCTTGGCCCCAGGCCATGGCGATAGGGGCATTGTACAGGATGGTGGTTAGGAGTGGTGGCGTTGAAGTGAGAAAATGAAGGTTGGAATCCTGAATTTGCCACTTTCCACCTGTGCGATTAGATAATTCACTTAATTACTCCAAGGCTCAGTCTCAGCATCTGTAAAATGGGGGTATTGACAGTTTCTACTTCACAAATTGTTGATTAAATCAGAGATGTGCCAAGAGGCGGAACCAAGGATACTATATAAATACCTATGTAACCACCTAAATGTAACTATTAAAAAATTTAAAAACCGTTCTTATGTATGGCACATGGACAATACATAACCAGGCAAAGGACTGAACTGGGGCTGTAGACTGTAGTTTGCTGACCCCTGTATTAAATGCGTGAATTACCTGGATGCTGAGCACATAAGGAGTAGTGGCTTATATGACTGTCAGTATTACGTAACGCTCTTGCACTCAGAGCAGATCTTGAAAGCTAATTCAGTGGCTGGTCAAATTATATATCTATCAATGATAGAGAATTTTTATTTTCTCAGCAATAGAACCTCCCCTTATTCCCCTGTTCCCTCAATCCTATGAAGCTTTTTCTTTTCTTTGAATGAAGACTTTGATAGAATAAAGTTCTGACATAGAAACTCCCAAGAAGCAGTCTTAAGAAACAATAGATGACATGGCTTTTAAGGTGGAAAGGAACAACTCACTTCTGATTTCCTGTCCTTTTTTCTTTTCTTACTTATTGTGGTTTGCCACCTGCAAGTGAAAGCTGCACTGCTCAGTACCACAGACGAAATGATAGAGATTGTGTGTGTGTTAAGGAGATGGAGAGAAACTTGCAATGGAAAACGGCATTGAGGAAAGAACAAATATGATTTAAATGAAATTTTTAAAATATTACAGTGAAAATTTTTTCTATTTCCCCATAAACTATGTTATTTGCTTACATTCTATTGAGCCCAATAATTTTTAGGATGAGAGGATAGCGAATGTGGGAAGGGTCTCATTACGGACACAATACAAAGTCACAGTCAACTGTGGAGGCTGGTCACCCGCCCGAGTTTCACGCAGTTTAGTTCAGTGATTGAGAGCACAGTTCAGGAGGCAGACAGAACTGGTTCTAACCTAAAACTTTAGTTTTTTAATGAGCAGTACAAATTGGGAAGGCTACTTGACTCCATCGGTGTAAATAGCTTTATTTGTAAAATAAGTAAAACATTGTTCTGCTCTAGGAATAAATAATGTCCACCAAAACACTTAAAACAGAATCTGCTAAGGAACACATGCCCTTGGAGGGCAAATTATTATTGTTCACCTTAACAAAGCACACTTAGAGACATTAGAGACAATGCCTGTGGAAACTGCAGGTACTGGGGCAAGCGCCTCCTCTGGAGGCAGAGGCTGTGCACTCTACTGGAGGAAGTCAGAGGCCAGAAGGCCACAGTGCATGAGCTATCAGTGGTGAATTCTTAAAGTCTTCCATTAAAGTGCACTCAGGAGCCAATGAAAGGAGGCCTGTAGCCCTGGGGTCTGGAGGAGTAGCTACAAACAACTCCACAGATGGGATATCAGATGAGAAGAAGTCCCATGTTGAGACTTGCCTGATCCCTCCGGAAGTACCAGTGGTGACTGATAGCACTTGTCTATTGACATTTTGGACTGGACAATTCTTTCTGGTGGAGGCTGTCCTATGCACTAAAGAGCACTTAGAAGCATCCCTGGTTTCTACCTAGTAGATGCCAGTAGCACCCCCTTCAGGTGTGAAAAATGAAAGTGTCATTATCAACATAGCCAAATGTCCCCTGGGTAGCAAATCATCCCTGGTTGAGAGCCATCGATCTATGAGAACAGTTGTAATTCCCTCTGAGGACCTCCAGAAATATCTGCACAGGGTGGGCTTTGTGGAAAACTAGAGGCCCTTCAGTAGCAGGAGGGGGGCAAGCTGGCAAAGCACAAGTTGTGCACTGAGGATACAAAACTGAAGGCCGTGTGCACAGGAGAAGGAGGTGTATGGCTCTTTCAGGATGTGTGATTCCTGTTCCAGTCTTAGCATATAATTGGATATTCTGAAGTATATGCTGGGAGGTCTTAGCTCCTGAATCCCGAAAGTCTAGAAGCCTCTCAGTGCCATCTTCAGCCTTTAGAGCCTTTACTCTTGCTGTTCCTTTGCTTGCAAACTTCTTCCCTGAGGACCAGTGCCCCCACAGCCTTTCTTTTTGGCTCTGCCACTACGCCTTCTCTGATGGTTAATTGTATGTGTCAACTTGACTGGGCCATGTAGTCAACATTTGGCCAAACATTATTCTGGGTGCACCAGTGAGAGTGTTTTTGGATGAGATTATCAATTGAGTTTGTAGACTGAGTAAAGCAGATTGCCCTCCCTAATGTGGGTGAGCCTCATCCAATCAGTTGAAGACCTGCATAGAACAAAAAAGCTGACCCTCTTTTAAATAAGAGGGAACTCCTCTTGCCTGAACGGTTGAGTTGGAACATCAGGCTTTTCTTGCCTTTGGACTCAAATTGAAATATCAGTTCTTCTTGGGTCTAGAACCTGCCAGCTTTTGGAGTGGAACTTATACCATTGGCTCTCCTTGTTCTCAGGCCTTCAGACTTGGATGGGAACTACACTATTGGCTCTCTTGGGTCTCCACCTGTTCAGCTGCAGATCTTGAGACTTGTCAGCCTCCATAATCACTTGAGCCAATTCCCTATATAAATCTATCTGTCTATCTATACATATATATATACATACATACATACATACATACATACATATACATATGGGATACACACACACATATATATTTGGTTCTATTTTGCTGGAGAATCCTAATATACCCTCCTCCTCTTTCCTTGATCATCTCTTCTGCATCTTTTCTATCTCAGCCTAAATACTCTCTCTGAGTATCCTTCCCTGAAGCTTTAGACTGATTGGATAACATTTCTTTGAGCTTTAGCCTGTTTAATGGTCTATTGCTTCCTCCAGACTAAAGTTTCCTGAGGCCAGAAACCACGTCTTGTTCACTTATGTGTTCCCAGGACCTAGCATGGTGTCTGGCATATAGTCAGCAATTACAAGGTATTTGTTGAATGAATATGTAATTGCTTATCAGGAAATAAGCATGGTTTGAGTAATTTATATTTGATTTAAAAATATCTCTATATTTCAGGAACTAGTTAGGAACAAACACTATTTTATTAATAAAACACCATTGAAATTATTGCTATTTCTTGGAACCAAAGAAAATGATATCAGATTTAGAAGTAACCTGGATTGTGGGAAAGGATCAAGTAAAACCCACTGTATAATGTGAAAGTTGCAGAGGTCTTACCTCACTTTGAGTAGAATATTGTTCTGTTCTGTATTTTTTAAAGCTTGTGCTTGGAAACTCTTTCCTTCGTTTTGTGCCCTGTTGTTTATTGTCCCGCTCTGTGGATTTTTTCATTAGAGGTCTATTTGTGCCTGGTTTGCCCTGAGGTGAAGAATGATCCAGAACTCTCATTTGTCTCTGTTACTACGTATTATTACTTGGGAAACGTCAAGGCAAATGCCCTATAAATAAATAAAATACTCCAGAAGTTTTAGCTCTCGCTGTTAGGCAGTAGGGAGAAAGAGCAAATGTTTAAGAGATAGCCTTAATAAAAAGCTGCCATTTTCCTAGTGTGGGAAAAAAAGGCTATTCTTCTGCAGCATATGGAATTTGGCATTGAGGATTAATAAAATGTTATTGAGTCTAACTTTGTTATCTGTTTGTAACAATGGTTATTTGGTTTTATCATAGCTTGGCAGCCTCAGTTCTATTGGGCTTAGTGTACACATTCAGCTATCAAATAATAAATTAATCTACTGAAAGGAGTCTAATCTTTTATTAGGGGAGGCTAGGCAAAGCTCATTCATTTTCCATTGCTCCGGGGACCCATTTTTGGTTAATCTCTCTTTCATTTCCCCAATCGTGTGGAGTATTGGTAAAATCCAGTCAGATTTACCTTCCTCTAAACTCCACATGAGGAAACTCAGTTATTCTCAGACACTGGTGAATTGCCTACCAGGTACACTCTTTGGGGTAGGGTATGGGGAGGTTCAGGCTGTTTATATCTTCTGTGCAGCTCATGGCTGACACGTAAATGTGGAGATTGTCAAGACAAGGAAGATAGTGTAGTTATTTGGAGCAATTACTGAGTGCACTTTCTTTTTTTTTCTCCCTAGAAGTGTTGAGAATTGAGTGTTCTGGTAAAAGTGAGCATCCTTGACAAGAGAGACTCACCACACTGTCCTTCATGTGATACGTAGACTATCATAGTACTTGCCATACATGGCTTGCCAATTTTCAAATAATTAAAATCTTAGGGCTCTAAAGACACTGTTCCAGTCATGTAATACGTGGTAGCTGTTCACCAAAGATGGTGCCTAGTGAAACTTGCTCCCAATATCCATGCCCTTGTGCTGTCTCCCTCACATTAAAGCTTGGTTGATCCTGTGACTTGCTTTCCCAATAGAATGGGGTAGAAGTGGTGATGTTTTTGCATCTGTGAAAGCCTGAGCTTTGTTCTGAAGAAGAGACCACATGGAAACACTATGCAGAAAGGTCACATGAAGAGGAGACAGAAGAACCATATAGCTGAGCCCCAGTCAACCCACAGAATCAGGAGAAATAACAGAATGATTGCTGTTTTAGGCCACTAGGTTTTGAGATAATTTGTTGTGCAGTCATAGATAACCAAAGTAGGCACCCTAAAATAGTTTAGTCGTCTTATACTATAGCTGAAGAAACCCAAGGCCAGAGCAGTGAACTCATTTGATCAATGTTACGAAGTAACTTAGAAAAAATACTGGGATTAGAACGCACATCTCTGGATTTCAAGTAAGATATCTGTTCTCTTTACTATGCTGAGTTGTTAAATACATGAACGCTTAAAACATCTCTGTGACCCAGAAATTCCACTTCTGAAAATGTCTCATTAGGAAATAATAAAGAGAAAACATTGTGTCTAAAGATGTTCATCACAGCATTATTTATAATAATGAGCAATTGGAAACAAAACCAGCTGTAAATCAAAACATAGAGGCACAGTTAAGAAGTCTGTTGTCTTTACACTCAAAAAAATAACATACAGCCATTAAAAATAATGCTTATGAAAAACACATGATACAATGTTCAGTGAAAAAAGTAGAGCACAATGAAAGCAGGACATAGAACGCTTTATGTAAGATCTCTAAAAATTAGGGGGTTTTTTATCCTAAAGACTAGACAGAGAAAGCACATTGAAAAGATATCACCAAAAAATTAACCGTAATTATTAAGAAGTAATAAGAGTAAAAGACATTTATTTTTTCTGTGTTATTGCTATATTTTCATAATAGGTACATATATTGGAAAAAATAAATGCGTACTGGAGAGTAAACTATGTCGACTTTAATCTAACGTATTTTGATTATTTAAAGGCACTTTTGGATTTTCAACGTCCTTTGAGCAATGCTTGTCATTTTACAGTGTTCTGTGCCGACAGAGCAGAGAAGGAATCGTTTCTACACGCTTCATTGCTTCTCCTATGGGTTCTTTTCTTAATATGATCCTGATGTCAGCTTAATTTAATTTACATTTTTCTTATAAAAGAATGGAACAAAATGAAATTCCATTCTAGTTATTTATATTCTTTGCTTTTTAAAAAAAATTCTACATAATCAGAATTATAAATAGTATTTAAATGCAAAATATATGTTGTTCCCTATATGAGAAAATTAAAATATTAAATGATTACTTTAACTTGATATTCCTCGTCCTATTTTCCATTTCCAGTTTCTAAACTTAGAACAGATTAGTTCAAAAATGAAGACTGAGGGATCCTCAGAGAAGAAGTTACTGCTGTTGTAAGCTGTGACTAGCCTCTTAGGGCTTCAACTAAGCTACAGGTAAAGTTTCCACTTAAATACCTATGCAACAAACCCGTTTCTCAAATGGTTTCTTTTTAGCTCTTAAATATTATAGTTGGTACGATATATTGGATAATAAAACATCAAAAGTAAAGCTATTTTTATTTGTTAGCAATTATTTTAACATGTGAAATATGACTAAGACTTTTAAAAATCTAATTTAAATGTTCTAAACCAACTTTTAAATATTGATCCTCAAGTCCAATCTTTTACTGCTTTTACTACAGTTTTAACTCCACTGGTGCCTGACTGTAACCCAGAACAGGTTCAAATACAGTTCAAATACCTAAAAGACTGATCACTTGAAACATAACACTAAGCAAGTAAAACAGGTAAGGAGTTCCACTCCTTCTCACCTCCACTCATCTCCACTGAAACAAAGCACATTAAATGTATGTGCTTTATTAATTTTATGTGTCACTAGAATTGACAAGAGTGTTTTTCTCCCTGACTTTTAGGATCATAACTATCAGAGATGGTTGAAGTTTCTGGGTACTTTCTCCTCTAGATAAATAAAGAATAACATGTAGTAATTTGGAAAAAGTAAATGAATCTATATAAACCAGCATAATTACTTATTTACAGTTAACTCATTTTGAAGGTTACAGGCACTATTCTCAAAAAGATTACAAACTAGTGAGAGAAAGATATGTAAAAACATTGCATAAAAATAAGTCATTCTAATATGATAATCTGTGATGAACACTTTATTCAGATATATACAAAGTAGTGGTTATACAGATATAAAATATTTTAGTGTATGTCATCAAGGCATTCAAGAAAAAATATCTCTCTGTTCTAGAACATATGAACATATTCTGAGTTTGAAATAATCGCAAATGCATCTTTGTTAGCCATTAATCTTATGTTTAAACATAATCTAATCTTTTAGAATAAAGGTGTTTCCACTAATAGCTTATGAAATGTATGAGATTTCATCTTTGGATGACTTCACATTTGATCAGCAGCCTGAAAATTATATATAAGGAAATTAAATATACTTTATTTAACCAATTTATGGTTTACATTTATTCTCTTTTCTTAGTAGCCTACATCAATTCTGCACATCACTATATATATAATAAGTTATTTATCAAAGAAAATATTTGCCAAAAGTTGTGGAGAGTGGACATGACACTCTAACAACTTCCGGTGTCTGACTGGTTCTTTTCCCTTCCAGGAGAACTGCCGTCCACAGTGGGGTGAGTCCCTGAAGCCACATTTGTAATACATGACTCTACCCCTCACTACAGATAACTGGAAAGCAGGGAAACGTATGCTCAGCTGGGCCAATTATATTCTCTCCCCTGATTTTGGAATGGGACCTCAGCATTTCTGATCAATCATGGGTGTCGAACATTGAAGGACACGCAAACTTAACGTCCCAGGGCTGAATGGGAGACTGAGGGAACAATTTGGGTACCCACTTTGGGAAAATATGGACTGAGAGATAAAGAGAGAGAACTGGTCTTTAGCAAGAAGCAGGTTTACTAAGAACAATTGGAAAAAGGTAGCTAGATTTTCACTTCTAGAGAACAGCCTTTGTTCCTAAAAGCTTCCCCTTTCTAGCCCTCGCTCTTGGTCAGCCTGGCTGTGCTCCTGTTACCACGGTCTCAGAGATTACACTGATTTTTATAGTATTTTCTCTTCTTCTTAACTCACTATGTTTGAGTCTCTGGTTCTTGCCACCCAAAAGCCTCATCTAGGTCAATAATTTTTTTCTAATTTATAGCAAAGCGTAAATGCCAATTTCGCCAGTGGTATTTCATAGGAGACATTAGGCTCTTTGGTAGATTGTAAACTTTTAAGAACAGGGTCCTTATCTTACCAATTATTCATGAGTCATAGCAGAGTGCATAATATAGAGTAAATGCTCCACAAAAATGTGCTCATTAAATCAATACGGAGGGTTAAATGAGAATTTGGCCTATCCACACCATCCATTTTGTGATTTTCCCAATGATTTTTGATATCAGTGGATTGCTTTCACATTTCTTCACTTGTTTCTTTACATTTGTAGATGAACAGTATTTACTCTTAGCTTGAAGAAGAAATATCAAGCGTGTTGGCAAATGAACTCTAGGTAAGGCTACGTATCTGACAATTATTAAGTACTGGCTTGAACTTTGTCTGGGACATCAGCCAAATATCAGTTGAACAATTTTTAATGCTTTAAGATAATCTGATTATTGATTGTTCTTTCTGTGTCTCATTCCTGCTTTTTGTTCTGCGTTTTCTCAGTTGATTGGAACTTGTAGAATGACTGTACAACTGACTCGTGCGGCTGACTCTAAAGTGTCAATGTCATTAAGTCACACAGGAGGGAGGGTTTGTGTTCTCATTTAACTTCTAACCTGGATGTTTCTAAGGGTTGAGAAAAACAAAGAGCCCTATAGGCTACTGCAGTATTCAGGGCCCTTCCCCACCTTGCAGCTTTCATAGATACCTCAGCTGAAGTTTGTCGTAGATCAAATGAACTGAATGGATGAGATTTTCTTTCTCCCAGAGTGAGAAGTCATTATCTTCTGTAGAGAATTCAGTCAGTAACAACCAGAATTGAAGGTTCTGCAACATTACTCCCTCTTCTCTTTTCTTTTTGATTGAATAAATCATGGTTATGACAATTCATCCATTTTCACTTTGATCCAGATCTTCATTGAATCATGCTGTACTGTTTTCCACAAATACTAATTTTTCTGCAGCCAGAGGTGGAAATAGAGGCCATAGGGAAGGAGACGGAAGCAGACAAGGTCAGAGGAGGAGGGGAGAGTATTGAATTTTACTTCTTGAAGTGTAGAGAATCCCTAGAGAAGAACAACGGAGACTAATGGAGGGATGTTTTGCAATTAAGGAATCAATTCAGGACTGGGCTGGTGGCATGGTGGTTGAGTTTGTACGCTTTGCTTTGGTGGCCCCAGGGTTCGCAGGTTTGGAACCCTAGGTGTGGACTTACGCACCACTCATCAAGCCATGCTGTGGCAGGCATCCCACATATAAAATAGAGAGAGATGGGCATAGATGTTAGCTCAGGGCCAATCTTCCTCAGCAAAAGAGGAGGATTGGTGGCAGATGTTAGCTCAGGGGTAATCTTCCTCGAAAAAAAAAATCAATTTTTTTTCACTTTTCGTCTGCTCTCAAACAGTAATTGTGATCCTCTATCTTTATACATTCATGTGTTTTGCTAAGTAGTCAGGGAAGATGCATTAACATTGGTATATCAATGTTGAACAAGATGAAAGATGTTGGGGTCAGCCCTGGGGCTGAGTGGTTAAGCTTGGGCACCCCATTTTGGTCACCCAGGGTTTCACCAGTTCAGATCCTGGGCATGGACCTAGCACTGCTCATCAAGCCATGCTGAGGCAATGTCCTATATAACAGAATTAGAAGGACCAACAACTAGAATATACAACTATGTATTGGGGGTTTTGGGGAGAAGAAAAAAAAAAGAGGGAGATTGGAAACAGATGTTAGCTCAGGGACAATCTTTAAAGAAGAAAGAAAGAAAGAAAGATGTTTGTTAACTTGTGCTGAATTAGTTTCGGGTTATTTTGTCCATGAAAGTCAAAATCAAAGACAACATTTTGGAGCTGGAAGGGACTTTAGTAATTATATAATAATTATTAATTTTGTCATTAATATTAAGATTTGTTTCAATGCCGTCTTATCCAAACATCACATTTCATTTCGTATATGAGAAATACAGAGAAGGCTTTAAGATGAAAAAACGTTAAAGTCAATTGAAAGAAATACAAGGCTTCAAGATGAAATAATGTTAAAGTCAAGTGAAAGTGGCCAAACCCAGACTTTTTGAATTGGCCCCCTCCACTGTACATGACAATGATATTTCCTCAGATTTTTGGAGGTTTATTGGCCAAGACTGGTATACGTGGCATATTTCTATGTTTACCTGAGTGCACAGCATTAAATATTCCTGAGTCTTGGAATTTGCTCCATTAAGGATGAATTCATTATCCTGAAATTAATCTACGAATTAACTCTGCTAGTTTGCATATTTGTTCATGTTAGACACTTACTCTGGTTTCTAGAAGAAGAAATCTGATTGAAAAAGAATGTGTGTGAGGAAGCTGAATAATAGATCATTAGAAAATTCTACCTGTACTTTTCTTTTGCTGCTTCCTGTCATTAAAAATAAGTTTCGAGATTTTTGGCTACAGAACTATAAGTGAGAATAAATATTTAGAAAGAAAAGTTTGGATTAACTTAAACTTCTTGTAAGGATATTTATTTCAAACATATGAACTCAACATCCATTCCGGGTAAAATCTGGAATGGATATTTAAATGACTATGAATATTTAACAAATAATTAATAATCCATAATTATCACATAGATTACCTAAAACACTTGGAAAAGTCATATCAGACTGAGCTCAGGTCTGTCTTTCATGGGCTTACCTGACTGAATAATCAGGAATATATAGCAGATATATGACAAATGTGTAGAACGTGTAGAGGCATTAGCAAGGCACTTGATAAATTTTCTTATGGGATTTTAGTGGAAGAGATTGGAAAGTGTGGACTAGATTTAAAACAACTAAATAGATTCGAGAAGAGTTGAAGGATTTTATTTAAAAATTGTTCACATAATAATAATCTAATAACTATCATTTACTGAACACTTACCATGTGCCACATGTTGTACTAAACATATGTGTTATCTCATTTAATATTTAACGTAACCTATGAGAGGTATATTCCAGTTTTACAGACAAGGAAACTGAGGGTTAGAGAGTAAGTAAACTTTGCCAAGTTCACTCAATAAGCAAAAGGAGATGCCAATATATGAACACAAGAAGTTTGACTCCAAGACCATACTTGCTACCACTAAATTAATATAATCTTAGTGGAAGAGTCTCGTGTTAACCTTGGCTTTATTTACTTCAGTTGAATTATTCTCCTTGAATGAAATATAGAGGACATTACTTCAATGATGTAATTGTATTGTCATATAATTTTAACCTATTGGTATGAAATTATGAATCATTTATTTGTATTGCTGGTAGTTTTGCTTAATTTATTCCATTAATAACATTTCATTGGGCACTTGTACTTTGAATGACAGCTTCGGAATCTAGAATGATATTGAAAACTGGCATTATTTGGTCGAAATGAACAAGATGAAATTTAACCAAGATAAATGTAAGAACTGACCCTTGGATCCAAGAAAGAAAAGTGAGAACACCTGAGAGAAGCAATGTATGTGGCTTAGCTTGTGTGGTACTGTGATTTATCATGAGAAATAAATATTTGGTCTTTCTCCCAGGCACCCAAGTCTCAGAGCTCCTAAAACCCTTGGAATTTCAAAAGAGGTGAGAGCCACAAAAGCGTCTTTTGTTATGTTAATGAGGTGACTTCTTGGAAAGCCTCTAGATAACCTAAGAATGGGGAACTGGTTGCCAGGGGAACCAATGGAGTGATTAGAGGGTCAAAACTTACAGTCCAATCCCCTTGACCCCTTGGGAGGGGAGAGGGGCTGAAGGTTGAAGCAATCACCAATGGTCAATTATTTAGTCAATCTTGACTATGTAACGAAACCTCCATAAAAACTCAAAAGGATGGGGATTGGTGAGCTTTCAGGTTCGTGAACACGTGGAGGTGCTCAGAGAGCGATGCGCCTGAGGAGGGCATGGAAGTTCCTCTTTCCCCATACCTTGCCCTACACATCTCTTCCATCTGGCTGTTCCTGAATTATATCCTTTTATAATAAACTGATAATTTGGTAAATAAAGTGTATCCTTTTATAATAAACTGATAATTTGGTAAATAAAGTGTTTCTCCGAGTTCTGTGAGCTGCTATAGCAAATTAATCCAACCCAAGGAGTGGGTCGTGGGGACATCCATTTATAGCCAGTGAGTCAGAAACACAGGTAAGATCTTGGACTTACTATTGGAGTCTGAAGTGAGTGCAGTCTTGTGGAACTGAGCCTTTAACCTGTGGGATCTGATGCTATCTCCAGGTAGATAGTGTCAGAATGAATTACTTGGTCAGAGTTAATTGCTTGGTGGTGTAGAAAAAAGCACACATTGGAGCATGTGTGAAAAAGACTTTGAGGTTTTGGTTTGTAGTAAGTTCCAAGAGAGGCAACACTTTAATGTGGGTGCTCAGAGAACTCTGTGATCACAGTGTATTAATAGAACAATAGAACAATGAAGGGGACAGTGCCAGACTGTTTTGCATTAATCAGAACACCTCCGGAATTTTGTATTAAGTTCTAGGTGCCATAAAGTATAAGGATATTTGTCCATATGAGATTGCTAAAAGAGTTAAAATCATGTCAGAGAGAAAATAAACAAAGAATATCCAGTTAGGGGGGTAGCATTATAACTGTCTTTAAAGATTAAAAGATTTTCCAAGTGGAATGTGGCCAGGGACTCGTACACAAAACATAGAGTTTAGTTATCAATGGATGATAACTAAAACAAAGCCTTCTGTTTTAACATGAGGAAGATATTTTTAATGGCCTGGTTTGCCTCATTAGGAGATGGGTGTTTAGTCCTAAAGTCATTTCAACAGGCAGAACAAGCAAACAACAGAAATTTGGTGAGCAAATACAAGCCATCTCATTCCTGAGAAAACTCTAAATTATGTGGTAAATCTACAACCTTGGCTAGGGAGAGCAGAAGTGCTGACAGTTTTGCAGACAATCTCAAAGGCAGCCAGTGCAGACTGACTTCTATGGGCAGTTCTATGCTGTTCAACCTACATAATTTGCTGTTGTAAAACATTTTGCATATTTAAAGATAGGGTTTTAGAAATATTTTTCCGGAATACTGTGGTCTGCTTTAATGAAAATTTCTTCATACCTAGACTTTATATAAATTAAAAAATGAAAACAAAGTAGTTCTTAAAACATAACTGAAAAATATTAAGTGCATATCTTATTTCTCCCAGTCCCAATCTGGTCCCTAATTATTGTTTATTAATTTTTTGTTGAATTAAAATGAATCAGTAATAGTAAACAGCATCTGCACAGGAACGTCTGGGAACCACAGAGTTTCCTTCCTTTTATTTATTAGATAGTCACATAGCCTTTGGTGTATCCATCTATTAGAGTCCTTGAAAGCAATGTCTTCATGGTGTTTTGAGTAAGAGAATGGTTGCTGTCCACTGTGGTTTGATCCTCCTCTTAAGGAGCACACATTACAGCTATGCTTTTTTAGAGAAAAATATGAAAAAGTGGTTTGTCTTGTGACTTTTTGACTTCTCCTCATCCCCTTCCAGCCACAATCTCCCTCCTTCCAGACCCTGAGACTTGAATGTATAATTGCAGCCTGTTGTCTGCAGAGTAATTATAGCCTAATTTGACTTGTTGCACAGCAGGATAACAAGAGTACTGGCTGTCAGGCGGGGTCAGAGGTCAGCCATTTCCCCATGGACTGTGGCAGTGGCTTCATAGGATTCTCTGGAAGACTCTTAGCTATGGGACGAGTCTGCAGCTGTCTGTGTGTCTCTTCAGATGATTCCTTGGATGAAAACATGGACTGTTTTCAAGACAGAACATCCCAGCATGCAGTTCGACTTCTTGTTTTCTTATCAAAGACATGGCAAACATTCTGAAGTGAAAGGAGCTATTTTCTTGTGCTTTCCATATACATTTCAAGTGGAATATGGACATAAACCAGCATTAAAATATTACATCTATTTTCCTTTATATCCTTGAGATTTTAACATGATATTTAAAAAGAATATTAAATCAGCATTAGGATGGAAACTCCTGTGTGTAAATAGGAGAATAACTTGGATGCAAACAAATGAATTGCATTCAGGCTGAAAATCCTATAGACCTTGTAAATAAAGGATCATAAAATCACAAAGTGGAAAACAAAAAGCACATCATATGTCAGTTAACTTAATCTTATATGTAATAAAAGAATATTCTTTAAATAACATTTCTTATGTCTTGTCTAGTCTGAATTTAAGTCTCTGATGGGATGTAACTCAGATATATTTCTAGAGAGAGAATATTTTAGTATTATTGAAAGATCTTCCAATCCAATTTTCAAATATTTGAAATATTTAATATAATTGATCTTCTCCAGACTTTAGGCAGATGTACTGATCTAATTCATGGTAATTTCAATGAATAAATCTAATAGAAAATATAACCGAGAATTTGCTCAACAAATTTGTAAATATTACTAAACTAAGTAACAATGTTACTGTTCTAGAAACCAGGAATAATATACAAGATGACTAAGAAAATTGGTTAATCTAGAAAAGATGACATTTAGTAATGGTCAATACAAGGTAGATAGGGGACAAAAAAGATTAAACAAATATAGTAGGGGGGATAAACCAAATTTTGTTGTCAATGCACTAACTAAAAGGTATGGATAAAAGGCTTTTATGAAATACGGCTGTGTGATATCATGACCGACCAAATGTATTAGATACCAGGAAGCATTCCTACGGCTCTGTTTTACAAAAGGAGAATGTTGTGTTTCATTTCTGTTACTCCATTTCAATGCATTACTCCTGATGGGGAGCTGCAGTGCACTTATTTAGTCAGAGTGTGGGGCAGAACTTTAAACCCTAGAAAGCCAGGAGGGCATCAGAGAAAAGTTATTTTTAGGTTACGAGGCTGAGGTGAAAACATAGAAATCAGGATGTGGTACAATACTGAGTAGCAAACAGGAAGTGAGAGCAGTAAGAAACATCGGCAGCCTGAGTTAGATTCCATGACAGGGTCAGAGACGGAGGAAATGAGCATCAGGCTGTCAAACCGGAGGTGCTAGCACCAGGAGTCCCAGTGGGTTTGTGGGGGGCCACCGTCCGGTTCTCCGCCTGCAACAGGGGGATTTGAGACTCATGAGAATTTCGGAGATCTGGCCTCCTTCACCTGATCTTTCTGGTTAATCCTAAGAGAACTGTAACCATTTTTATCATTATAATAAAATTTTCCTTTATTGAGGGCTTACTATGTGCCTGAACATAGTATAGGGATTCTTTCATTCATTCCTTTGTTTTATAAATATATGTTGAGCCTAGAATGTGCCTGGTACTGTGATAGTTACTAGGATACAATTGTGAATAAAACAAACGTGGTCATCACTCTGATAGTAAGGGTGAGACAGCTATTAATCATGTAGTGTATGCAACTTAAATAAATATAAATATACATACAATTAAAGATGTGATGTGTTATTAAAAATTGAAAGGGACAGTAGGAGACCTAGGGGCCCTGACTTGGTCTGAGGAAGTGCTGCAATGTGAAGGATGAGCAGCAAAGAACTGGAGGAAGGGGAGAGAATGGTGCCCTGGACAGAGAACAGTTCTTGCAGGTTGTGAGAGCTAGTGAGGTGCTGGGAAGATTTCCATAAAGCGGGCTGGGGACGTGGAAAGAAGCCAGATCACACAGGGCCTAGCAGAGTATCCTAGGGAGCAACGGGAAGCTGTTGAAGGTTTTCAAGTACCAATATAACACGATCTAATTTTTCCTAAAATAACCCTGGCTGCAGCGTGAAGAATGAGTTGGAACAAATGTACAAAGTAGTTAAGGGGTCAGTTGCTTTGACTGTCATGAGAAAGACATGGTATAATAATTCATTCAGTGCTCACAGTCTAGTAGGATCCTCATTTTTCAGAAGAATAGACAGAGAATTAGCACGGTTGATTTCCAGAGTCACACACCTACAGCGTGAGAGATTAACTCTTTCATGTTCTGTCTTCCTGGTCACATGCGCATTGAAGCAAGACTCATACAAATATAGAACTGGAACAGAGACTTAGATCCTATGTAAATTAATTCATTGATTTACTCAAATAATATTGTTGAGTGGCAATTCTAGGCACAAGAGGATACAATATTGAAAAAGCTAGAAAAAGTACCTCTTCTAATAAAGCTTACATTTTTGTGGATGGAAAATGGTAATAGATTAACAAACTAGCTACCTAAATATCAGTGATAAAATGATAGCAATAAAATAGGGTCATAAGATAGGCAATGATGGAAGGCTCCTTTTGCTCAGTGGCACCAGGAAAGGCCTCTTAAAACCAGAATAGAAGAAGCCAGCCTGGCAGAAGGCAGTGGGAAGAGCCTTTCAGGCAGAGGGGATTGCTGGGACGAAGACCCTGAGATAGGGACAAGCATGCCTTCAAATATGGACAAGCAGATTTAAAGGACAGAAAGAACCTCAGGGTGGTTGGAGAACTGTGAGCATCAGGGAGAGTGACAGAGAATGACTTTGAAGAGGTCATCAGGGTCCAGGCTACAGAGGACCTTGTAGATGCAGGGTTTAGAATTTAGTCCAGTTGAATGCGAAGCTGTGGGAAGGTTATTAAAGGAGACAAGGTGAAGAAGACAGGGTATGATTCCAGTTTTAATGAGCACTGTGACTCCACAAGGAAGGTGGGTTGAAGTGGGCTACACTGGATGCTGGGAGACCCTCAGGAGGCTGCCTCACATGCCTCCCAGGTAAGAGATGAAGGTGGCACTGAATAGGTGGCAGCAGTGGAACTGGAAAGAAGTGAATGTTTGAAGCCCCTTTTATTATGGAAAATGTCAAATATATACAACATTAAAGAAAATGGTGAAGTAAAATCTGATATACTCATTACCCACATTTAGCCATTATCAACGATTTCCAATTTTGTTTCTTCTGTACCTCACCAACTTCTTCAGATTAATTTGCAGCAAATATATTATGCCATTTTAGCTAGAAATATTATAATGTAAATCTCTAATAGACAAGGATATTAATTTATACATAAAGGTGAACAATAATTCATAGTGTTATCAAAATATTCCTATCAATGTTCAAATTTCTTTGTCTTATAATTTTTTTTTTTTTTTTACAGTTTGAGTTAAGCTCCCTACATTCATATATTGCATTTGGTTGATGTGTCTTTTCTCTCTCTCTCTCTCTCTCTGTATCTATCTATTTTATATCTTTGTTTTTCCCTGTAATTTATTTACTGAAGAATTTGGGTCACTTCTTGGAGAGTTCGGTTTTCCTAACTGCATCATAATGTTGTCATTTTACATATTCCTCTATCCCTTTTATATTCTGAAAACTGGCATTTAGAACTAGAAGTTTAATAGGATTTGTTTGTTTTTTTCTTTTCTTAGGCAAGTGTCATTCCATCAGGTGGCATATAATACCGGACTATCTCTTTTCTTGGTGTTAGCAAAGCAATTGTTGATAATTGTTGCTCAGATACTTTAATTAATTAGTGATAGTGATACCAAAATAGTGATAATATAATTCTGTTATTCAGAAGTAGATTGTTTTGAAATATATTTTAGAGATAATGTGGCCAAGTCTTGCTGATGGAATTCTGACAGTAGAGAGAAAAAGAGAAATTGAGAACGGCTCCTGTGCTTTTGGCTTGAGAAATTAGGTCGATGGTATTGCCAATTACCGACTTGGGGAAGGTGAGGGAACAGGTTTGGGAGTTGCGAAGAATGAAGCGTGAAGGATTACATACATTATAAGTACCAAAGTGTGTGTGTCAAGAAGACAGTCTAGAAATCAGAAAGGGGATCAGAACTGTATAGCATAGTCAGTGTATACTAGCATCTAGAGTCTGATTGAGATTGCCTAGGAGGAAGCATGTAGGAGGAGAAAAGAAGTTTTGAGGACTTTTCAGGAATCCTGAGCAATTGATCCCTATGTAGAATCATGTTGAGAATTGAAGAGAAAGGCAAACCTGTCTCAGGAGGTCTCTTCATGTTCACCAGTATAAACTGGAGAAAAGTATGTCCCCTATTCACCACAGAGAAGAAACACACTAATTTATGCTTATTCGGGCATATGTACTACTAATCCACAAAAGGCAGAACAGGAGCGTGTGGAATACACCTGAGACTTGGACATCAGGAAGAATTTCTTGTTTTTCTGCAAGATAATAACCACCAGAAAGCTCTACAGTGAGAGGCATTATAAACCCCCTCCCTAATGTGGTAGGCAGAATTCTAACTTGGGTGCCATGACCTTTGCCCTTGGTGTTACTCCTACAATTATGCTACATGGTGAAAGGCATTTTGGAGATGTAACTGTGGTTACTAATCTGTTAACCTTACACTAGGGAGATTACTAGGTGAGCCTGACCTAATCACAGGAGCCCTTTAAATGCAGAGTTTTCTCCTGGTGGCAGAAGAAATCAGGGAGATTCTAAGTGAGAAGGATTTGAGAAGATATTGCCAACTTGAAGATGGAGGAGGCCACATGGCAAGGAATATGGGTCACCAAGGAAATGAAGACTTCAGTCTGATAACCACAAGGGACTGAATTATGCCAACAAACTGAATGAGCCTGGAAGTGTGTTCTCTACGGAAAGGGAAGAGGTGGAACCAGACCATATATCTTGAGATTTCAATGAACTCTTCTCTTCTGTGTGCACACAAGCAGCCACAGTCCCATTCCATCTTCTTCTCTTACTCTGTACTGAAACAACACATTCTTGGAAGCTACATGACTAACTGACATATATTACTTAAACTTGCTTTTGGTGTCGATATAGAGTCATTGACTTAATCTGGAATGTTGTATGAAGAACACCACCTAACATTTGCTCAAATCATTATTTAAAAAAAGTATCCAAAATCTACAATAAGCACAAAATAAGTTTACTATCATCCAGATATGATATTTTGGTGTTCTCTTCCCAGTGCACAGATGTGAACATGAGATGAGAAGATATACCTGTCTGGGTGTTACTTAGCATTTAGTTGAGCATATAGCATACTGGGATGTGGTCATGTTCTTGTGTGTGCTATTTTAAACTGATGAATATGTGTGGTTTAAATTTTTTTAAAAAAGAACCAATGCAGAGCTGTGGACTTTCTAATCAATGACATAATTTTGGTGAGAAATATTTACCCACTGGTTGTCTCTATTGTGTCAGAATTTGGTATAACACACATAAGTAGGCAGTCTACATTAAGTAATTTCAAAATCTCTTCCTGGAGGAGACATTATCCAACCATCAAGAAGTGACACAAACTTGTTACTTGTTGAATAAAGTTGCGCTCTTTAACAAGACATCAAAGGAAATATATGTGTCCATGGCTGTCCCCCACCCCCTCTCTCCAGCAGAAATGGCAACTATCTACCAATATTCGTGCTTCCTCTTCCAAACTTGTCACTAAGAGGCAGCTGCCTAGTCAAAACCTATATTTCCCAGCCCCTTGTATCCAGGTGTGGCCATATGACTTGTTCTCACCTGTAGACAGTGTGCCTCCTCCGATTTCTTTTCTTCATCTGCCAGCCGTAGGTAGAGGATTCTTGGGCCCTAGAGTGGATGGGGCAGCCACAAGATAGAAACAACGTGAGTCCCTGAATCACCGCATGGGAGACAGCAGGCTCACCAGGTACACCAACAGTTGGCTATTAGGATCTGTCAAGTAAATTTCATTGTGTTAACCAAAGAAATGTGTGTGTGTGTGTGTGTATGTGTAAAGCATAAATGGTAATAATTCTGCAAAATTTGATATTCACAATCTGAAAGTTTCATACATCTGATCAAAATCTTCTTATAGGGCATTAAGATGTCACTAGTACTTCAAACCCAAGTTATAAAGAGAAAAATATAGTAAAATTTGAATTCAATATGGCTTTTATTTGGACAAATAAAGTATATCTTTGCTTGCAATGTGTTCTTTTCAGATCACCACTAGCGCCCTGTGTTTTGTCATAAATAAATTAACCGGTTAACTTTTTAGCTTTAAGTAAAGAATTTCCAAGTTTGCTAAAGCAGTTTTTATCTGTTGTCGATGCCATAACATAGTTAAATTTCAATATACTTTAATAACTATTTGGTCTCTGCAACTAAACATGATGTAACAAGTAATTAAACAAAACTTGTAGTCAACAGGTAACGTTTTCTCCTTACATAAATAATTAAAAATAAATCAATAAACATGCACCATTTAAATAGAAAAAATCAAGAATTTTCTTTAATTATAATGACTATTACAAAAGGTTCTAAATAAACTCTATAATGTCTTTAAAAATAAACTAATCTAAATGAAATATTTTATTTTCTTACTAAAGGCCACTTCTTTTCCATTTACCACACAAAAGCATGAAAAGGTTTTAAAAATTTTTAAGAGAATTCACAAGATTATATAGTATTGTGAAAGAGGCTTAAGAATCAGAAAAAGCGAAATATGATAGTCCGATAAATTCAAATATATTTTGTTAGACAAGAATGTCTATGATAAGAATTGATAATAGTATAGTATGATGATATACTGCTATTTGATTTTCCTTTGGGTTTCATTTCCCGATTCATTTGACCCTCCTATGTAAGGGTAGGTACCTCCTTAACATGATTTCACTTTGGTCTCTGTAGGCTGGCCTTCCAAACTCCCTCCTTCCCCTCCTTCAATAGTCAATGAGCACTCACTATGGGTCAGACACTGTTCTAAGCCTTGGCATTATCACAGTGGACATGGTTCCTGACTACAAATAACTTTCGTGGGTAAAATAGACAAGTAATAACTAAAGTGGCAATTATAATGCACTGTGATGTACTGCATGATAGAGAGCGAAAAGAATGATAAGGAAACATACGGCAGGAACAGCTAACCCAGTCTGAGGAGGTCAGAAAGACTAAAAGACGAAAAGACTTTCTATGTTGAAGCCTAGTGCTGATGAAGAGTTGGCCAAGTGCAGAGCCGAGGACAGAGTTTTCCAGATGAGAGCACAGCAGGGGTTGCAGAGGCAGTGTAGAGCAGCAAAGTTGAGTTTTTAGCGGGAGCCAGTTCACACAGGACTTTATAAGCCATGTTAGGAAATTTAGACTTCATTTTAGGAGCAATGGGAGCTAAGAAAGGATTTTAAGCAGGAGAGTGACAGTTTGTTTTATGTGGTTGGAAGACTCTCCTGCTGCAGGTGGGGAAAGTGGAGGTGGGCTGTCTGGTTAACAGTTGTGGAAGGAGTCCAAGAAAGAGGTAATGGTGGCCAAACTAGGGTAGTGGCTATAGATATGGAAGCAGTGGACAGATTATAGAGACATCGAAGGAGTATCACTTGGATTTAGTGACTTTAGAAAGAAGAGGTGGGAGTCAAGGTCATGTACTTTTTAATCACACATTTTAAGATTGAGCGAGTTTCTACTTAACTCTTGAGATCAGGCCCCTTTTTCATGCTAGACCCTCGTCTGATCCCAAGTTGAGGATTTTAGTCCTATGTGTAAAGAGAAAAGTCATCAAAGTCTCTTCATGCTGTCCCATATCTCATCTCCCCCTTAAATCCAGGAACAGGGGAACAGCCCAAGTTTTCATTTCAAATAATTCTATTTGTTGTAGTATATGATGGTGCCTCATGCTGGTTAGGTACTAGGAGTTTAAAAGTTCCTCATAATCTGAGATAGTGGATACGATACATCCTGTCAGACAAAGGTTTTGTGCAAATTTTTCCCTGCTCCTTTCTGACTCACTCAGTGCTCTCCAATACTCCGTGTAACAGTAACTACATTTTAATGCAGTGACAGCTATGAAAAAATAAAACTATCAGTCATTGTCAAATATTTTATAAATGGAGACAGAGGAGGGGTTCAGTTCTCTGTGTAACAAGGACAGAGGAGAAAGGTCAGTGATATATCATGTGGTATAGGATTTCCCCTTAAGCAATCCTCTGCCAAGACTTGCTCAGAGTGTGGAAGCTTTTGTCTGATCAGGGACTCTTCAGACTGTTCCTCAACTTAAGCCTACAAATATTCAAGTGTCTGCTTCTGGATAGTATTAGAGAAAGGAAAAACTGCCTCTCAAGTGGATTTTGGGAAAGAATTAATTTTTTCTATTTATGAAGGCCAGGCACTAATATTAACAGTTGTTTAACTTATGAAAAATTAATTAGATGACATAAATTATGTATGTGGGAAAAAGAAAATCTATCAATGGGTGGCTTGTGGATTCAGAAGAGCTCTTAAGTTGATAACAAAAGGTATTTTGTGCAGCAGGTCACGTTTAGGGTGGGCTTTTGTTCTTCCTTTGTGCCTGAAAATGGTGAATACCGAATTGTTCTTGTGTAACTCCCTGGTAGTGAGGGAACTAGCCATTTCAATAGAGTTTTTCACTGTGTGCTTGTCTGTGCTTGTCTGCTGTTTGGAAGCATAGAAGGCAATTGACAAAATTTAATAGGAAAGTCAGAGAACTGAAAAGCTTCTAGAAGAACTGGAATGTCTGAATACCGAACCCATGTGCCTAGCAACATGGTGCAGCCTCATAATGAGCCCTTTTCCCAGATCTCTTGAGAAAAGAAAAAACACAGTGACCATGGAAATCAAACCCACACACATAATGTAAAAAGTAACCAGATCTGATACCAAAACAAATTTAGATTTTTTAAAATCTTGCAGAGTCATAAAACATATTTTCTTATGTAGTATCAGTCTGACTTTTAAAGGAATATTTAAATTGTTGTACTTTTTTCTGGTTAATTTTATCTTTTCCATACCAAGACATATAGGCAGTTGCAACATCCAGGAATAGTTGCAGATTAAGGCACAATGTGTTGCAACTATTTGATCTCTCTTTGAAAGACACGTTAAAATATGACTATCAATTATGTCTTTTTAAAAGTTCCATGAATCTATTTTTGGAATAACGTGGGGGTATAATAACTAAATATAAGTAAATGTAGTTTAAAATCAAAATAATTTATTCTAGTTTACATTCTATAATGAAAGGAAAAATGACAAACTATAAGTCAGGAAATACTAGCTATTCTGAGTTAATGATATATTTATCTTTGGCTCCAATCTTGGTAAGTATAATTGGAATCTTTAGTATAAACTAAATCATATTCTTCAGTTAGTATACTTTAGATGATTAAGCACTGATTTAAAAAAAATCAAATTCCTGGTACTATCTGGCATTTTCTACATCTGTTTTCCTTTTACTCTTTTCCTTAATCTTGAAAAAAGATATAGTGTTTTCTTATTTAAAGAAAATAGCTTGATTAACGCTAAGAGACAGCCTCTAATAAAATTGGAAGGAATTAATGAGTTTGGCCTGGAATTAGAGAGATTTCTAAAAGGAAAGTTCAAATATACCTTAAGGATATTCTAAAATCAAGAAAAGACTTTCCTCCACGTATTTTAGAAATCAGGTAGGCATTTATAATCCCAGCTGAGCATGGCATCTTTCATTTAGGGGAAAATTTTCCAAGGGCTTCACTCTAGTATGAAATGTACTATGGTGTGCCACTGATTTTCATGGTGATATTACCCTTGAGATTTTATCTTATCCTTATGGTTCTACAGAAGAAAACTCACGGATAAAAATATTAATTGCAGGGGCTGGCCCCGTGGCCGAGTGGTTAAGTTCGCGCGCTCCGCTGCAGGCGGCCCAGTGTTTCGTTGGTTCGAATCCTGGGCGCGGACATGGCACTGCTCGTCAAACCACGCTGAGGCAGCGTCCCACATGCCACAACTAGAAGGACCCACAACGAAGAATATACAACCATGTACGGGGGTGCTTTGGGGAGAAAAAGGAAAAAAAAATAAAATCTTTAAAAAAAATATTAATTGCAATTTATTTTCAATTCTAAAGACCTCTTTTAATTCGCAAAAGCCCATATATTAACTTAAAACTGAATGACTGAAATGTGTCTCATTATATTCCAGGCATTTGCAGTGTCAAATCTACACAGATGAGGGCACCTGGATACAAATGACCAGACTACCATAAGACAGAAGCTTAATTATGCTTACTTACATTTTCAAATTATTCTCAACAAATATCTTGGGTAGGTGACGCATCCATCAAGACAAGACTCTCATTTCATATTCGCAGTAATGTGCTCCTGTAAACTGCTCTAATAAGGCTTTAACTGAGTTTTTCTTGTGACCTCACTGAACTGAAATATTACAGGCTGTGTGTTTTGCAGTGTCTCCAATTAATTTCTGACCTTGGTGCTGCCTGGGCACAATGAGGCGAGTGAAGGGTGGAGATCAGATTTAATTTTGAATTTCCTGACTGCTGCTGGTTTGTATCTCAACTTGAACATTACTTAAACATGTTATTTTTGGTCAATGACTTTTTATGCAGCACACTGGGCAAATGTAATTAAGTGAGCTAAGTTTTGTTCTCAGCTGTCTTCTGAGTTCTTGTATGGGAACTTGAAGTCTCAACAGGAAACACCTGTATAGTAGTTGTATACCAAGCCTTCCCAGAGAATTAATATGTAACATTGTTCCTGAGCCTCACAGGCCCTTCCCCGAATAGAACTGCCCAGCTGTATTTGAGGGCTGTATTTTTAATTACTAGTGAAAATCCAGCCTCTTGGTTTGGAAGTGAACCTTGTTATAAGGGTCTGTTAGGCTTAGTTATGTCAAGGGTCAGCCACATCATTCATTTATTTCATCATTCAATTTTAGAAAATTTTTGCTCAACGAACCTTTATTAAATACCTACTCTGCATGAGGATTGTGGAGGTATACAAAGAGAAATCAGATGTAGATCCCACTTTCAAGAGAGATTAACAAGAGAAATGCTATCATCTTGAATGGGACTCAATTAATTCCTTCTTAGAGACAACCAGTAGATATTTGGATAGGCTGTGAAAAAAAAAAAGTTAAAACCACATATGACCTTCTGTTTTTGGCAATGTATGAATTCGACATGATTAAAAAACCTCAATAAAAAATCTAGAAGTGAAGGATAAGTATAACAAAACTACACTTTGAATTTCATAACTGAGCTCCTGATGAAGTTGGAGGATTTCTCAGAGACAAAAAGACTAAGATAGTGTTGAAAACAAAAGTGATAATTCAAATTGAACACGAGGCTGTAGTCATCCAGTAAAACTTGCCGATTTGCCTCATTCAGAGGTTTGGGTTTCAATAGCTTAGTGGGCTCAGGAAATAAGGCCTTGAGCCCAAGTAAGATGAGGCTTTGGAACTGAAATCCCAGCATAAAGCTGAAGGTCTTGAAGAGTTGCCTCCATAGTGAATGGGTGGGCCAGAAAGCTTATCTGCTACAGGAGGGAAATGGCAGGGATGTTTATCAGAGTCAACCTCAGCTCAGCAGAGGGAAAAATAAGTTTTCCCCAAGAAACTGCAAGCACAGATTGCCCTCATTTAAGTTTAGCGTTTGAATTTCCCACAACAGAGATATCTAGACAACATCAAGCTAAGAACTCAATTTAAGGTGATGAGAAATTGATAGTGTCTCATTGCAAACACAATTCCAGTCAACAGTGATACATGTTCAATCTAGACCTCACAGCATCCCCACAGATAAAGTATCAAGTTACAATAAGAAAACTAGTATTTGTATCCAAAATATACAAAGAACTGTTAAAAGTCAACAATAAAAAACAACCAATGCAATTAAAAAATGGGCAAGAGATCTGAACAGGTGCCTCACCAAAGAAATTATACAGATGGCAAAAGAGCTATGAAGAGATGCTCTATATCATATGTCACTAGGGAATTGCAAATTAAAACAACAGTGAGATACCACTACACACCTAATAGATCGGCAAAAATGAAAACATTGACAACTACAAATGCTGATGAGAATGTGGAGCAACAGGAACTCTCATTTGTTGTTGGTGGGAATGCAAAGTGGTACAGCCATTTTGGAAGACAGTTTGGCAATTTCTTACAAAACTAAACATAGTCTTCCCATGTGATCCAGCAATGGCACTGATGTCCATAAGGGGCTGAGACTAGTGTCTGTCCCACCAGGCAGACTGGAAAATCTCAGGTTTCACAGGGTACTTGGTTAAATATAAAGAAGGGTCTCACCTCAGTAGCGTGGAATATATAGCCCTAGACTGAGTACTGCCAGGGTTCTCCCCAACAAATTCTTAAAGTGAGACCATCATGATCAAACTGTTTCCAAGTAACCCAGCTGTATCTCAGATAGAGCTCAAGAATATTTATAGGAATACAAAATATCCACCATTCAATAAAGCAAAATTTAAAGTACCTTGAATCAAATAGACATATACCAGACATGCAAAGCAGCAGGAAAATCTCATTCGTAATGAAGAGGTCAATCAATCCATTAAAACCCACCCAGAACTGGCACAGATGTTAGAATTAGCAGACAAGGACTTTAAAACAATTATTATAACTGTAGTCTATATGTTCACAAAGTTAAATAGAGACATAGAAAGGACCCAAATCAAACTTCTAGAGATGAAATTTAAAATGTATTGAGCAAAAAATATATTGGATGGTATTAAGAGTGATTAGACATTGTAAAAGAAGCTATGAATAAAGACATAGCAATATAAACTATCCAAAATGAAACCCAGAGAGAAGAGAGAATTTAAAAAAACAAAACAATGAACAGAGCCTTAGTAAGCTGTGGGACTTCAAGTGGCTTAATAAATATATAATTGGAGTCCTTTAAGAAGAGGATAGAGTGGGAGACAGAACAACTATTTGAAGAAATAATGGCCAAAACTTTCCCAAACTTGATGATAATTATAAACTCACAGATCTAAGGAACTCAATAAATGTCAGGCCTCAAAGAAAACTACACCACTGCACATCATAATAAAATTGCTCAAAATCACTCATGAAGAAAAATCTTAAAAGGAGGCAAAGAGAAAAAAGCACACTACACATAGAGGTACAAAGATTAGGGCGACAGCAGATTAATGCCAGAAACAATGCAAATGAGAAGACAGTGGAGAAATATGTTTAAAGTCCTGAAAGAAAAAAAAGTGCCAGCCTAGAATTCTATACCAAATGAGAATATCTTTCAGAAATGAAAGGAAAAAAGGACTTTTTCAGGTATAACAAGCTGAGAGAACTCATTGTCAATAGAGTCTCACCAAGAAATGTTAAAGGAAATCCTGAAGGCAAAAGGAAAATGAAAGAACAAGGATCTGTAGAGCCATAGGGAGTGAAAAGCACTGGAAATGGTAACAGCATAGTTAAATATATAACCTACTTTTCTTCTTATTTAAATCTTTGTAAAAGATAATTAGATTAAACAAAGATAATAATAGTATTGTGTATGCTTTACATCATAGGTGAAAAATACAAAGGGGAAAACCTGACCTTACTATTGTATGTTTCTTATACTATATGATCAGTTGTTTAGTAGCATAATATCACTTACAGATACACTGTGATATTTAAAAATGTATACCATAAATAAAGAAACCACTAAAATAGCCAAATGAAGAGAAGGTAAAATAAAATCATTAAAAATATTCAATTAATCAAAAAGAAGTAGAAAAAGAGAGAAAAGGGAGCAAAGAACAGATTGGGATAAACAGAAGACACTTAGCAGGATGAACAATTTGAACCTGACCATTTTAATAACCATGAAATAAATGGAGAGCTACATCACTTTCATGAGTCAGAAACTGAGTATTTTTAGGATGTTAATTCTCCCTAAACTGATCTCTAGATAGAATAAAATCCAAATATAATTCCTATCATCAGGCTATTTTTTAGAAATTGACAAAATGATTTTAAAATTAATATGAAAATGCAAAGGATTTAGAATAGCCTAAATAACTTTGAAAGAAAAAACAAAGTTGGAGGGCTAACACTAACCGATTTCAAGACTTATTAGAAGTCTACACAAATCAGGGCAGCATTGTATCAAGATAGAAAAATAGATTAATGAAACATAACATAGAGCCCAGAAATAGAACTACACATATATGGACAATGGATTTTGATAAAGGCACAAAGACAATTCAGTGGAGAAAGTATAGTCTTTTCAACAAGCACTGCTATAACAAGTGGATATCCATATGGAAAAAAAAAAAAGAAAAAAGAAAAAGGGAAAGAAAAGAAAGAAATTCGATCCATAATTCACACCATATATAAAACTTAAAATGGGTCATAAACTAAATATAAATCATGAACCATAAAACTATTAGAAGAAAACGTAAGAAGAAACCTACGTGACCCTGGGTTAAGCAAAAATTTCTTAGCTACAACATCTAAAGCACAATCCATAAAAGAACAAATTGATAATCTGGGCTTAATCCATATTAAAAAGTACTAATCTTTGAAAGACACCATTAAGAGAATGAAAAGACAAACCATAAATTGGGAGAAAATATTTGCAAATCATATGACTGACAATGAACTTGTATCCAAAATATATAAAGAACTCTTAAAATTCAATATAAAAAAATACCCATTTTGAATAGACACTTTGCCAAAGAAGATATACAGATGATAGATAGGCACATGTAAAGATGGTGAACATCATCAAGTAAATGCAACTTAAAACCACAGTGATATACCACCACACAGCCAAAAGAATGGTTAAAATTTCAAAAGACTGACTGTACAGAGAATTTGCAAGGATATAGAAGGACTGAAATTCAATCATGTTGGAAAACATTTTGGCAGTCTCTTAAAATGCCGAAGACGTAAATATTGAAATCACTCAAAATGATGACAATCATATAGAATAATGACACTGATCTGCTAAAAAAAGCTTCCAAGGAATGACAGGAAGAGCCCAGGGATTTGTGGATATGTTTAACAAAAGCACAGTGACAAATCATCTACTATGATGACAAGAGCTTCAAAAATGAGGTTTTTTTAGCATGCAAGGAAGGACAAGCTCTGGAAATAGCAATGAGGAATAAGAAGTGCACGTAATCATCTCCAGATCCAAAGACGAGAAGGTCGTGGGGACAAAAGCTCCACTTGAGAAGGCTGCGAGGAGAGAGTCTTAGAGGAGAGCCAGGTTTCCCTGTGAGCGGAAAGGTGAAGGGAATGTTCTGGAGAGAGGCTGAGTATTGCAGGGAATTTTGATGAGGACAGATAGTGAGTTCCAAGAAATGTTGACAAAATTGTTGAGGAAGAAACCTTGTTTATCTGAGGACTATGAATAGGTTTCATTTTGTAAACTGTACAAAGGCAGATGTTTATGTGTGGATGGTTTTTGTGGTTGCCTTCCTATTCAATAAGGACATTTTCTAAAACACTTACCTAAAACACTGTAAGAAGGAGGGTTCTGTCAGAGCTCTTATACATACCCCCACCCCATATCAGCTGTATGTCTGTAATATGTATTTTGATTGCTCAAAGAGAACTTTGAACAGAGTCCCGATGCCTGTGGTTAAATGCGAGGCTATGAAATTGAAGTGTATTTGTGAAATTCAATGCAGCAAATGTTAATAAAATAGATAACTAGCCTTGCCTGAAAAAAATATACTTTTTTGGTAGTATGATCTTTTACAGACATGAAAGAAAGATCTCTTTTTTTTCCTCCCATTGTAATGTCTGCATGTCCATATGTATAGCTAAAATCTTTAACCTGGCTAAAATTAACTCAATTTAAGACTAATATATAAATCATTGAGTAGAGAACAGAAGTATCAACATAGGCACAATATAATTGGCATACCTCAGATGGAGAATAGGCATTACATCTTATAGAACCTGTAAAAACACTCATTTCCAAGGTTTTCTGTTTGCCTCAATGTTACCGGTATAGCATCTCTATACTGACATTTCTCAATACACGGAATAGGATATGTTCATTATGATTGACCGGAAGGTACAATTCCCTGTGAGTGAATGTCATTTCCCCATTGCCTCATTTTCCACAATGCGATGTACACTGCAGGTGCAAAGAAAGTTTATGGGGGTGGGGTGTGGTTAGAATTGAGATCCACTCTGCCAGGACACTGCTTCCCTCAACTTTTCCTGAGCTTTAAGGAAGGCAAAGGGAGCTGCCAGCACCAGGAGCTAGCTCCCATGTCAATAGCCCACCAGGTACACAGGCGTGCCCTGAGAAGGGAAAGTTGACTGCTCTCTAACTGCAGCCATGGCGGGGCAAACTCACTTCCAGGCACGCCATGGGGGCAAAGAGCTTCTGTATGTCATCCCACACAACTGAATTCATAGTGGGATGGTTTTCTATGCCTTTGGAAATCTATGAGGACCAAGAATCCCACTATCTTATCCTACATGTGGTCAATACACACTAAAAATTCCTGCATTACATAACTTAAACATTAGAGCTTATTTCATTGAACTCTATATTACTCAGCCTTTGCACAGGATCTAAAAATTCCAGGCATAATATACTCAAAATTTAATGTGACTAAATCAAGTCAGCATATTGAAAACTTTAAGGAATTATTTCAAATATATATCCTTTCATAAAACTTTAAAAACGACAAGAAAAACAGTTCGAATTGAATTAATTTTCAACGTAAGTTCTCTCAGGGTGCACCTTTTTTTTTTAAGACAGCTCTTGAATTTCACTATTCTGTGGAGAGAAAAATTCAACTCATATTAAAGATTTGCTGTGAGTTTTACACTTGCAGAATATCTTTATATACTATAAGTTGAAGCTATATACAGAACAATATCTCAAGCTGTTCTTTAAAGTCTAAGTAGCTGTTAAAATTAATAGTAAAAGAACAGTAATTGTGTCTGTGTCATTAAGTTGTGCATATTATTCTGTCATTCAATGAATTTATGCTTTATTTTTATGATTCTCCTCAAAACCACAACAAATAATTAAAGGTTTTTCTTTGTGTGTGAGGAAGATTGGCCCTTAGCTAACATCTGTGCCAATCTTCTATTTTATGTGGAATGCCGCCACAGCACAACTTGACGACGAGTGGTGCTAGGTCTGTGCCTGGGATCCGAACCTGTGAGCCCCTGGCCGCTGAAGGAGAGCATGCGAACTCAACCACTACACCACCTGGCCGGCCCCTGTTTAAGAATTTTTTTTACCAACTTTTGTTTGAACAAATATTCATTGTTTTACACATGTCTTTATTATGCAAATTATTCTTTGAGGTTCTTAGAATAAATACGTATGTTGTTATTGTTTCACCACTTCTATCACTGTACGTATCACAGTGGTGAGTGAAACGTTAAGACATTTTAAAATTGTTCTGAGTCTCAGTAACAGTTTGTAGGAGAAACTTCTTTTTAGGAAAAATAAAAGAAACACTCACGTTTGAAGCCTAAATTCTTTCAACAGACAATAATTAGGGGAGCCATATAAACCTGGCCCTCTGCTAGGCAATGAGAATGTAGAGATGAGAAACACAAAGTCCTCAAGGGTCAGAAAACCTCCCTCTGGTGGTAGTGATGGTAGTGAAGGGGAACAAAGAAGTCAACAGTTAGCATAAATCAATTAAATGTCATAACTGAGATAGGTACAAAGATCCATGAGAACCCAGGGAGGAAAGAGAGAGAGAAAGACAAAGAGAGAGAGAGCGATACAGAGAGAGATTCCTACTCAAGGATAGCCCCTCCATGAAGGGGGATGTTATAAATTGAGCTAATTTTTTAATGCTAGTTTTGTCATGTAGAAAAGTCAGAGGGGGAGAAGGTATTGCAAATGAGGTAAATGATATGTACAAAGGTGGTTTGGAGTGATGAGGGACAAGCACAGTCGTGCAGTGTGGCTGGAGGATGTGGTTAATGGGGTAGCAGTGGGAGATGAGCCTCGAAAGGAAGATGTCAATCAATCATGAGGGGTCCTGCATGCTATGGGATTTGTTCTTCATCTCTTGGTGTTCGAGAGATATTGAAGGCTTTTGTTAAGCAAGAAACGGGCAGGATCAGATTCATATTTTGGAAGATCCTTTTGGCAATCATCATCATCACCATTGATATTGATTGAGTACTTGCTTTAAATACATAGTTAATCCTGAAAATCATACTGTAAATGAAATACTATTATTATCCACATTTTACAAAGAAACAAATTAAGGGAGTTGTCCAAGCTCACTCATCTATTAAGCCACAAAGCAGATATTCAAATCAGGGTAGTTTGAACTAAGCTCCTTCACTCTTAACCACCGCATTTCACTGCTGCTGAGTAAATTCTAGTGTAGTGCGGGGGATCAGAAGATGGGCAAACAGACAAGTGAAGCGGAATAGGTGAGGAAATGGTTGATGAAGAACAAATAAATTCAAGAACTGTTTAAGAGTGGAGTCTGCTCATACTTGGTTTTGAACCGGATCCATCCAATTTTCCTAGGATTTGAAATGTCTGGGAAATATGTTGAGAAATGTTTAATATTTTTAATTAAAAAGTATTATTATTCTATTATGATGGAACTTGTTTGCAAGTCTTCCTGCTCATTCTCTGGGGCCACATTGTGAGTCATTCAGATTCTTTGCTGTCTGGTTAGCTTAAGTCTTATTGTACATTCAGAGCGGGTCACTATGGCTAGCTGTGTTATTCTGAATTTATATGAGCTTGTGTAACATGAGGCAATATACAGACACACTATATTGCTAAAATTTTTATTTTCACAAATATAATATTCATGTTTTTTGTTCAGCTTTCATCTTTCTCATATCTCCACGTGCTTTTTTTTGGGAAAGAAATACTTGGTGGCTTTAATGGCTGGCTACCCTAAATCAAGAATTTTGTTGGACACTTTCTTGTGATCTTTAGAAAAAAATGTAATAGTTTGTTGATATGAAAGTTACATTTCCATCGTAGGAGGACTTTTTCTAGTTTTTTATAGTCAATAAATGTAATTGTAAATTCACACTTGAAACACTAAATGTATATCCAAGAGTGTTCAAATATCTGGTGAGCTGGTTTCCTTCTGATAATTCTCTATAGCGTGCACTAAATTATGGTCTCTGGCTCATAGATAGAGTCCCACCTAACTCAGTGTAAAAGGCAATGTTCTCACAAAGGTTTATCAGGCCTTACATGACTGACCTGGCCATTCCAGCCCACCTTTTACCCCATTATCTACCCAATCTCATCTTCTTCCCCACTCCTCTTTCTCATTCTTCTTGGCCACTGACTGCCTTGCTTTTCCTCAAATATGCCAAACACCCAGGGCCTTTGAACTTGCTATCCTCACCATCTGGGATGCTCTATCCTCCAATATCCGTATGTCTGGTTCCCTCACTTCTTTCAACCCTTTGTTTAAAATATCACCTGATCAGAAAGACCTCCTAAACCACCCTATATATAGTAATTCTCTCAAAATTCTCCTTCTTACTCTATTTCATTTTCGTTCATTGCACTTATCCTCACTAGATGTATCGTACATGTGCTTGCATTAAGATGTTAATAGAAAAAAAATCTCATTTCTCCTGTCTGTCTCTCCTTTACTACTCACAAAGAGCACTTCATTTCAGACACTTCTGGTCACCAAATATGTGTGGGTGTTCCCCCACAAAGCAATTCTCTGTGACACCAGCTGGCTGTCCTACAATTCAACTCAATTCTGATATCATCTACCTGGAGATAGCATCAGGTCCCACAGGTTAAGGGTTCAGTCCTACAAGACTGCTGCCTCCTCTTCCCCCATTTCAGATTCCAGTCACAAGTCCAGGCTATCACCTGGGCTTCTGACCTGGCTGTGATCTGGAGGTTCCCATGACCAACTCCTCAGGTTCAATTAATTTGCTGGAGGGGCTCACAAAATGCAGGAAAACAGTTTACTTACTAGATTACTGGTTTATTATGAAAGGGTATGACTCAGGAACAGCCAGAAGGAAGAGATACTCAGGGCAAGGTATGTGGGGAGGGGTGCAGAGCTTCCGTGCTCTCCCTGAGTGTGCCACTCTCTGGGCCCTGCTACGCGTTCACCAACTCGGAAGCTCTTGGAGCCTTCATCACATAGGCATGGTCAATCATTAGCTCAGTTTCCAGTCCCTCTGCAGAGAATGGGGGCAGCAGGCTGAAAGTCCCAAGCTTCTAATCATGGCTTGGTCTTTTTGGTGACCAGTCCCTACCCAGGTGCCCACCAGGAGTCACCTCTTTAGAAGAAAAGACATTCCCATCACCCAGGAAATTCCAAGGGATTTAGGAGCTCAGTGTCAGGAACCAGGGTCAAAGGTCAAATATTAGAACAAAAGTTGCTCCTAGTATTCTTATCACTTAGGAAATTACTAGAGCTTTAGGAGCTCTATGCCAGGAACTAGGGGCAGAGACTAATATATATATATTTTCTGTTATCTCACAGATGTAATCTCCTTTAAGTCAATACCTAAAACATAATATTCACTGACTTTGAATGGAAAAAACACCTATTAATAAAAGAACAACACAAAATCTTTTTCTCCCTAAAAACACTGCTCTTCTAAGTTTATTTAAAGTAGTTGAATATTCTTTTCCAACTTCTGTATCCTGGCAACATGGCAGGGTTATGAATAATCGGTGAAGGAATAATTGCAAATATTCAAGGTTAAGTCAGTAAGGCACGGACTTGAGTTTGTTTAGTTTTTGGTATACCATTCACCTCTTTGAAAACAAAATGATGCATTTTTGAAAAATAAAAACCAGATTAAATCAATATGTAATAAAACAAAGAAATCATAGGATATCAAGAAACTTCTCATATTGTCAGTACATATTTTGCACAGTATAGTTTATTAAGTTGAGTATTTTTTCTTGATAGCTAGTGGAAGAATCCACAGAACCAAATTACCAAGTTGATGGAGGGGGAGTGAGAGATGGAGCTGGTTAAGGTTTCATTGCTGGTTTTTGGGCAGGTGGCCATTCCGTTAACCCAGACTGAAACTCAGAGGGAAAATTCAAGAAATGATTGCTGGAAAGGAGAGTAGAGATGGAATAATCTGTTGGTTTTGAGATACTGTTGTGCATCCAATGGTAGTTGTCCAGAAAGTGGCAACCAGAATTACAGATCTAAATCTTAGGAGTGCATTCTGGAAATAAAAGTTTGACTACTATCAGAAATACACAGTTATTGAAATTATGTGCATAAGGAGATTGCTTAGGGAGGACATATATGTCAAGTTAAGAAGGTGGAGAATATTATTTCATAAATGCTTAACCTGCCAAGTGAATTATTTTTATCCCTTTATGCAATCATTTATTTTTCTTTACTGTACCTGCATTCATATTTTCTGTTCTTTGCTACATGTTTTTAATGAATTCCTTTCTTTTTTTCTCAACCAGTGATGGTAGATGTTCTTATTTTATTAATTTATTCAAATAAGCAACTTTTAGTTTTAGTTAACATCTCAATTGCTTTTTTTTTCTATTTCTTTTATTTCTACATTTATTTTCTAATTTTATTCCTTCTACCTCTTTTGGGTTTATTCGGTTGTTCTTTTTCTAGATTGTTGGGTTGAATACTATGGAAAAAGAAAATTATAAGTCCCATTTTCTTTAATGTGGAAATTCTATTTTCCACAAAGGAACAAACTCTATGTTCCTTGATTCAGTTTTTAGTTTGTTAAATTCTATTTGGCCATTAAATCATGGTTGAAGCCAAAGACTGAAAGCCTCTAATTAGCAGTTGTCAGTGAAAAGTTTTGGCAGAATAAAAGATTTTTTAAAACAGTGCAGTGTGTTTTGGTCAGCTATTGCCACAAAAATGCCAAATAACCAGCTACCTGCAAAATACAGGGACTTAAAGCAACCATCACCTTTTCTCATAGATTTGTGGGCTCATCGATCTATGCACTCAGCTGAGCGGCTCTGTTGTTCTCAGCAGGGCTTGCTCTTGTGTCTAGGGTTCAGCTGGATGTTAGCTGATCTAGGCTGTGTGTGACTTGGGTGGTTGAACTCTGCTCAATCAGGTGTGTTCTTCTCATGGCAATGGTAAAAGTACAAGAGAGCTAGCTCGAGAATGCAAGCACCTTTCAAGTCTTTGGTCATGTGATACTCACTAAGAGTCCCATGCAAGTCACATGAACAAACCCAAAGTCTAAGGATGGGAATACATACTCCCCTTTTGTCAGACTGCAAAATCTCTTGTCACACGTCATGGATACAGGGAGGTATGGAGAACCAGAGCCTTTACTGCAATCAGTCTGAAACACAGTGCAACCATATCTAGTTTGAGAAAAGTAAAAGCTTGACAATATGAAAAATTAAATCTAATCTATGCTAAAATAAAGGACATTTTGTATCAAATTTTAAAATGCTTTAAATGTTGTAACCATCTGTTTTTATGTCTCTGTCATCGTAAGGGTCTTTGCTCCTTTTTTCTCAGAAGTCTCCTTGAAAGCACATCAAAAGTTTAATCTTACCTCCTATGAAATTAACTGTTCATCTCAAAGCCAGACATGTGAATCAGTGGTAAAGAAAACACCATTAAATCAGTATTTACAACTGGATGTAGGAAATTGCTAGTCCATTGTCAGAAAGAAATACCTTGGATGCTATATGTGATATTAATATTGATAATTTAACTTCTGTTTCTTGGTATTTGCTAAGTGTGTTGTTTTCCTTCTCTTCTACTTTTTGAGTCATTTTATTTTAGAAGTGTGTTCATTGTTTATAGTCTGATCTGATAATCTTTAAATCAGAAAATTTAATCCACCAATTTTTATTGTGGTTACTCATTTATTTGGAATTCTATGTACCTTCTAATTTATCTATTTTCTCTTTGCCTTCTTTTTTTCTTTGATTTTCTTTTCCCTCTTCTTTCTTGCTTTCTATTGGAGTGGTAATTTTCCCCCCTTTATTTCTTCTGCTAGTTTGGAAGCCATAGATTGTATTTCTATTCTGTTCTCACACACATACTTGACTACAACTTTCTCTATCTCAAAAGTTATTCTGTCTCTCGCTTCTTCTTGAACAAGGCAAGGTACCTCCCTCCTGTTCCCCATCCTCACTGCCACCCGATTGGTATGCCTTTGAATGTAATCTATCTCTATTACTTTATGAGATTTCTTCATTTTTGATAGCATGCATTTTCACCACGCTGTATTTAAACCTGGTTTTATTTTTATTTGACCTGCTTGACACTCAGTGTTCATGGTCTGAAAACTCATATCTTTCCAAATATCTTAAAAATTATTAGCTACTCACTGTCTAAATGTTTTTCTGCCATTCCCTCTAATCTCTTTTTCTGGAGTCCCAATTAGCACATGTATAGCCCTCTCAAATCGTTTTCCATCATGATTAACTACTCTTTTATATTTTTAATCTCTTTATCCCTCTGCAATGTTCTGATAGAATGCCTCAGTATTTTCTCCTTGTTCACTAATTGTCTCTGTTTTTGGCTCCAGTGTAGAGATTTTCTGGCTTTGTTTTTTTAATTTCAACTACTGAATTGTTTATTTGTAGTATTTTTACTTCACTATTTTTCATTTTCTGTTCTCTTTGTTCTTATTTTATATTGTTTTAATTTTTCTTCTAGTGGAGTTATGCTTTCTTATATATCTTTGAGGATCCTTAACATATGTACTTTCAATAGATTTTCATGTTGCTCTGTGATATTTTCATTTTACCTAGATTGAATTCATCTCGGTCTATTGTTGCTAAGTTGGTTTTCCTCATGAGTTTTGGAACATTGGTTTCCAGGTTCATCTTGTCTGGAAATCTGTCATGTTCTGTAGGGTGGCTTGGGCCCTCTATCTCACAGTGACATTGTAAATATTATAAGTCTAAATGCCCAGCTAGTGGGTGGTGTAGTCTCTGGGCCTTATCTCCTTCCTCTTGTACACTGAGGGTGCTGGTTTATAAGAGGTCTAGCCATCAGTTCACAGAAATGGTGAGTGCCCCTCTTCTGAGCTTCCACTCATGGCAAGGAGAGCCCCACAGTAGCTCTTAGTTTTAGGCTGTGAATTCTGGCTTAGCCCCATCGCCTACAGGCACCTTTAGTTTTTATTACCCATTGGAACCAAAACTGCCAGCAGTCTCTACTTGCTTTGATATGGATAATTGTTGTTTTGCTATGTTGTAAGAAAAATACGATGCAAAAACAGCTTTGAACCCTCATTTTCAGAGATTGTGGAGCAAACACTATGTTTAGGAGACCTGAAATCCCAGGCTCCCTTTTTCTGATTCTTTTACCCCCAGTCTGACAGTTCTCTCCCTGACTAACATTGTGTGTAGAGAGCTATGGGCATTTTCTGAATGTCTGCATTTTCTTCCTGTTTTTGAGCATCTAAAATTTGAGCTCATCGAATGAAAGGAAAGTCTCCTAATTTAACTGAATCTGAGTTTTGGTAAATTTTGTCCCTCCTATTTTATCCCCATGAAATACTTCTTTCCATGGTTTTATTGCTAAAAATCCTGTACAATAATGACAGCTGTTTAACAATTTGAATCCTTCTTTAAAGAAATGATTGCTTACATGCTATGTAAAGTGTTAGCTGTCAACTTCGGAGAAACAAGAGACATTTTAAAGTAATATACATGAAGTTGCTCTGCATGGAAGATGTTCGCTCTGCCTAGTGTAGTAAGAATTGACCAAACTTTTCACCTTTCAGTCCCTTTTAGAGAACAACCCAAACCATGTTCCTTAGTTTTCTATCACAAACTTGTCCTCAAACATGTTATTCTCGCAACATTAGAATATAATGACAACCTCTCATATTGCATTTATTGCAATTGTATTCCTCCCAGTAAAAAGCAAAGTAAACCTTAAAATATGTAAAATCTCTTTAATTCTGGGACCAACTTCCCATAATAATCATGGTCTAACAATAATGAAAACTTTTTTCTTCCTAAGGAAAGAAAACTCTGCACATTATCCAGGGGTGGGGCATGGGAAATGGGTTCTGAGGTTAAGTTATCTCTGGTTCCCGGACATCTATAATTCCTTTTCTGACAAGCTCATTTGTAATGTACAATGCACATGGATAAGCTATCGGTCACGTGAACATTTGAAGGAAGACCAAAAAAAAAAAGAACCCGTTGAATGAAAGATCATTAATCTTTTTTAACAAAGTTTCAAAGCGTATTTTGGTCCTGCTCCCTGAATGCTACATTGAGAATATGTGGTCTTTGGGAGACAATGAGGTATTAAGCCCAGGTTCCCAATAAATAAAATGAAATAGAATGTCATTAAACTCAGTAAACAAATATTTGAATTGAACAGGGTGTATGCAACAAACTATGTATTTCAAAAAGTAACTTAGCTGTCCTATTTTTATTATGTAGAGGAATTGCACCAAATTCTATTTCATTGCCTATCCAACAGCCATTGAACATTCACCTAAATAAGAGCAACTGTGAAATTTGGAATACAAATTAGTTTAACTAAATATATCTGCTATTTCCATCTTATCACAAAATGAACAATGTTAAGTCCATATGTGATAAATTCATACCTTTCTCGCATATGAATTTGACAAAATTCAACACCCATTTATGATAAAACCTCTCAAGAAAGCAGGTGTAGAAGGAATGTACCTCAACATAACAAAGGTTCTATACAACAAGCCCACAGTCAACATTATACTCAATGGTGAAAAGCTGAAAGCTTTTCCATGAAGATTAGGAACAAGACAAGGATTCCCATTCTCACCACTTTATTCAACATAGTATTGGAAGTCCCAGACAGAGTAATTAGCCAAGAAAAGAAATAAAAGCCATCCAAATTGGAAAGAAAGAAGTAAATCTGTCACTATTTACAAATGATGTGATACCATAAGGAGAAAACCCTAAAGACTCCATTAAAGCCCTCTTAGAACTGATAAATGAATTCAAAAAAGTTACAGGATATGAAATCAATATACAAAAATCTGTTTCATTTCTATAGTCTAAAAATGAATTAGGAGAAAAAGAAATTAAGAAAACAATCCCATTAACAATTGCATCAAAAAGAATAACATACTTAGGAATAATTTAGCCAGGGAAGTGAGAGTCCTATATATTGAAAACTATAAGACACTAATGAAAAAAATTGAAGAAGATACAAATAAATGGAAATATATTCTGTACTCATGGAATTGGAAGAGTTAATACTGTTAAAATGTCCATACTACCCAGAGCAATATACAGATTCAATGCAATCCCTATCAAAATTCCAATGGCATTTTTCACATAAATAGAACAAAAAATCCTAAAATTTATATGAAACCATAAAAGACCCCAAATAGTCAAAGCAATCTTGAGAAAGAACAAAGCTGGAGGCCTCACATCCTCTCTGATGGTAGACTATATTGCAAAGCTATGGTAATTGAAACAGTATGGCATTGTCATAAAAACAGACACATCAATCAATGAAATAGAATAGAAAGCCTAGAAATAAACCCACACATATATGGTCAATTAATTTATGACAAAGGAGCCAAAAATGTACAATGGGGAAATGACGATCTCTTCAATAAATGGTGTTGGGAAACTGGACATCCACATGCAAAAGGATGAAACTGGACAACTATCTTACACCGCATAAAAAAATTAATTCAAAATGGATTAAAGACTTGATTGTAAGACCTGAAACCATAACATTCCTAGGAAAAAAACATAGGTGGTAAGCTCCTTGACATAGGTTTTGGCAATGGTTATTTGAATCTGACACCAAAAGCAAAAATAAACAAGTAGGACTACATTAAACTGAAAAGCTTCTGCATAGCAAAGGAAACCATCAACAAAATAAAAGGGCAACTTACTGAATGAGAGAAAATATTGCAATCATATATCTCAAAGAGGCTAATATCCAAAATATATAAAGAGCTTATACAACTCAACAGCAAAAAATAAGCCATCTGTTTTAAAAGTGGGCAAAGAATCTGAATAGACTTCTTTCCAAGGAAGGCGTGGCCAACAGGTACATGAAAAGATGCCCAACATCTCTAATCATCAGGGAAATGCAAATCAAAACCACAAGATATCACCTCACACCTGTTAGAATAGCTATCAACAAAAGCCTAGAAATAACAAGTGTTGATGATGATGCGGAGAAAAGGAAACCCTTGTGCACTGTTGGTGGGAATGTAAATTGGTGCAGACACTATGGAAAACAGTATGGAGATTCCTCAAAAAATTAAAAATAGAACTACCATATGATCCAGAAATTCTATTTTTGGGTATATCTGAAGAAAATGAAAACACTAATTTGAAAAGATACATGCATCCCCTGTTTATTGCAGCACTGCTTACAATAGCCAAGACATGGAAACAATCTAAATGTCCATTGATAGATAAATAGATAAACAAATTCAATCATAAAAAAAATTCAATCATAAAAAAGAATGAAATCTTGCCATTTGTGACAACATGGATGGACTTCAAGGGCATTATGCTAAATGAAATGTCAGATAGAGAAAGCAAGACAAATAATGTGTGATCTCTACTACATGTGGAATCTTTTTTTTGAGGAAGATTAACCCTGAGCTAACATCTGCCACCAATCCTCCTCTTTTTGCTGAGGAAGACTGGCCTGAGCTAACATCCGTGCTCATCTCCCTCTACTTTATGTGTGGGATGCCTACCACAGCATGGCTTGATGAGCAGTGCATAGGTCCACACCAGGGATCCGAACTGGCAAACTCCAGGCTGCCAAAGCAGAAGGTGTGCACTCAATCGCTGCACCACTGGGTTGGCCCTCTACATGTGGAATCTTAAAAAAAAAACCCAAAAATGAAAAACCAAGCCTGTAGATACAAAGAATAGATTGGTGGTAGCCAGAGGTGGGAGGAGGGGGTGTGTGTGGGAGAAATGGGTGAAATCTTTTTTTTTAAAATAAATTGAAAAAGTAATCAACAAATGAAATAGAAACGTAGTGTTATAAATTTTTCTGAAGGATAGCTAAGAATCCTGAAGCTTCTTTCCTTTGATTCACAATCATGAATAGTATCTGATGAGAAAACAAACGTTTCAAAATTTGAGGTATCCTGAGGAGAGAAAGAGAGAGAGACAGTTTATATTGAAAATACTGAGAATCTTTCCCTAGTAAATAGACAAAGGGATGTCATTTTCAGATGGAAGAGAAAAGGAGATGAAGGTTCAGGGAATCATAAAGGAGGAAAGACTAGGAGAATAAACTCTGTAGGCATTATCACAAAGTCTTCTCTTGCTTCATATGCCAAAGTGCACTTCACTGGAAAGGAGGGAAGAGATTTCTAGCAAGTATTTTGTAGGATTTCTTTGTAAGAAGAATGTCCAAGAGTACAATGCATGTCCATCTGTAATTTGGCAATTTGTCAATTAATGGAAAGTTTATAAGCAAATTTAGCTATACATAAAACAGTAAAATTTAAAACGCAATATATTAAAGCTAATAACATAAAACCAATAATTAAAAAAGAAATGGTAGCTATGTAGAGATTATTACAGCCCAGGTGGTACTACTGAGATATCAAGAGTAAGATTTGTGAACACGTTCAATGTTGTTTACAGTATGATTAAAGGAAAAGCTCTAGACAATTTCTCTCAAAACTTAGGTAAAATGGGGGCTGGCCCCGTGGCCGAGTGGTTGGGTTCGCGCGCTCCGCTGCAGGCGGCCCAGTGTTTCGTTGGTTCGAATCCTGGGCGCGGACATGGCACTGCTCATCGGACCATGCTGGGGCAGCGTCCCGCATGCCGCAACTGGAAGAACCCACAACGAAGAATACACAACTATGTACCGGGGGGCTTTGGGGAGAAAAAGGAAAAAAATAAAATCTTAAAAAAAAAAAAAAACTTAGGTAAAATGGATAATTTTATAGGAAAATGCTCCTACTCAAATTGACCCCAGTTGAAAGAAAGTCTGAATAGACCAAGTGCCATCGAATGAAAGGGAAAGTAATTAAAATGCACCTGGCTTGCGCGGCTTCATGGAGGACTTGCTGCGTCTTCCGAAGCGCACTTTAAAAATCTTATAATCTCATTTTTTCTTAATTATTCCAGTGCAGCGAAAAAGAGGTAAAATTTTAAATTTATTTTCTGGAGTAAAACCTTTTTTCCCCAAACTTGGCAGATTCCACCAAGAAAAGGAAACTGCAGACAAATCCTACCTATTGATATCTTTGTAAAAATTTTAGACCAACTACTAGTAAATAGAATTCAACAATGCATTAAAAAACTACCTATCTTGAGCAAGTCAGATTTATTCTAGGACTTGAAGAGCAGTATCTAACACACTGATAGAGTTAAGTTAAAAGTTATCTTATGGGCATTTCTGTTCTTCATAGATGCAAGAAAGGCACTGGGCAAAATTTGACACCTATCATGCTTTAAAAAATTCCTCAATAAATTTAGAATTGATGGATAATTCTTTAATATGATAATATATATCATATGCCTCTGTTGAGCTGGGCTGAGTTACATATGCTTCTCAGTACTACATAAACTTATTTTAAAAAATCAGGTGAAAGTATGACATGGATTTAAAAGTGGGAAACCATATTTTTAAACTTTTTTTAATATTAAAAAATTATGTTTGGCAACAAATCTTTAAGATCTTTTAAAGTTGAAGTGCACTGGTGATCAGGCAGGGCCTGCAGAGTGAGACAGACCCTAGGAGAATCTGAAGTGACATCAATAGAGCCTCAACTGTATTAGAGTTAGTCCCAAAAGACGTGTCCATAACAAGTAAAAGGGAGCAAGTGGTGCTTTCCAGCAGTTTAAACTCCAAAAACAGTGTGGAGATTCTTTCCATCTTTTTCCTCCAGATTTTGATCATTTGGATGTCTCTAGAGTGATATCAGTAATTTTTGATTGATTATTTTTCACAAGAATCAGCTTAAGAAATGCAATGTCATAAAAACTCCACTTTTTTAAAATTTTATTACCCTGTCAGTAAGATCCAGGCTTGCCTCTCACTACCCTAGTTAAATTTTTTTTCCCCAATTCTTTTGCTGTGATTTACATGTTACTCTGAAACGTTTGTCTTCCTGGAATTCTTTTAAAAATGACAACCTCTTCTCAATAACTTCTAAATATCACAATTTTATTTTGCAATGAGGAACTATGAGTATTTTGAGAATTTGAAAATGATATATAAGAAAAATACTTTTGTAACTATATTTCAATTTCACATACAATAAAGGGTAAAGGGCAGCAAGGATGTTGATAATTTTGCATCAGAGTATATTCTATTCATCACGATTGTGTAAACACAATGATCCCTGACTTCATTTTTCTTGTTTCTTTTGGATAGACATACAGAGAAATGAGGATGAACATTTCTCTGACTATAAAGACTTGGGATATTCTTTCCATTTAGTTGAGACAAAGAAAAGCAAACTGTGTAGGCATTGAAACAATAATCTGCAACACAGACATCTCATCAGGTTGACAGTTTAGTTGACCGTAAGGGCACTGCCCCTGGATGGTGCACTCCCTGACCGTGGGCACCATGTCTGTCTTAGGCACTGCCATGTTCCCAAGACTGAACACTTTGCTTGGCACATGTTGAATTAATGATGTTGGATGAGTGAATGAATGCCATCTCAACAATTGTTAACTGATTTGCCTGTCTATGTTGATAACATTTTCCTCCTAAATATTCCCCACATGCCACACTGAATATCACACTGAAGAGGCATATCACCTTCTTGACAGAGGAATAGTAACAGGGACGGACCATAAACCTCCCATTTGAGTTAGAAGGAACTTCACCAAGGCCATTTGACTCAGCCATGTCAAACTTAAGAGCCAGACAAGAGGTTTCCATTTTGAGGAAGCAAATCAACGAGGAGGTAAAGAAAATGCCTAGTTGACATTCTCAAAAACTGTAATCAGAAGCTGGGCATCACTGGAAAACTGTAAGCTTTTTCAACAAATAAAAGGACATCAAGGTAAAATGATATTTCTAATTAGATTCACTTATTAAAAATCTTTCACTTTCCTTACTAGCCTGATGTTCAGAGGCATAAGGTCACTGTGAGATTAGCAACAAGATATACAAGCCTGCAGAGTTCATAACACAGCTGACTTGGGAAGGTTTCACATGTCTAGTGCATGGCCTACAGGCAGGAGTGTTTATTTCAGCCAGTAACAAACATGACAAATGGTGTGCCACTCTGACATCACAGCTACTGCTCACTGGAAATGCTGGCTGAACATCAGCCTAGAATCCAATTCCCACAGGTCCTCTGCCAAACTATTTGAACAAATCCAGGCCAATTTATAATTTTTGCTTTGGCTGAACAATATCTCTTTCACTTGGTGGTCTAAACAACTTCAGAGCATTTGAGGGTGAACTGTCATTTCCTATGCCTAAAAACTACTTTGGGTCTTTTTTTCTTCAACATCTGTATTGAAATATAATTCACAAACCGTACAATTCACTGATGGCTTTTAGTATATTCACAAGTTGTGCCACCTTGACCCCAATCAATTTTACAATATTCGCATTACCCTAAAAAAAAACCCACACCAAATTCATTAACCCCCAAGTCTTCTCACCTCCCCTAGCCTTGGACAAGCACAACTGATTCCCCACCTCCTTGCTTGTTTTTGTTGTTATTTGTTTAGTGACATGCTAGACTATTTTAATGAAATCTATCTCCCCTGAAGCTTGAAACTTTTGGAGTCTAAGATGATGCAGCCTTGGGTGTGCACACAGTTACCAGGAATGACAGTGGCTTTAGCAGGGATGTTTTTGAGAGTGTCCTTTCCTGATCATTCTGCCTCATTTAGTATCACAGCCACCAGTTAGACTCTACTAATTGCCAGCTGATTGCTCTATTGTTTTTGACAATGCCCTGGGGCATAAATTGCTCTGTAGTCTGATCCAATTACATTTGGGGCAGGAGTATTTTTTGAGGACATTCTTTGCCTTCGTTCTGACCTCAGGAAGGCACTTCTTAGCTATCCTTTCTGTTTCTTTCTAGTGAACTAGCTGGCCTCTGGTTAAGCTTTTAGCTACTAATTAAGAGGTGCTATTGTTTCCAAGAACACCCTTATGCTTGAACTTCACCGTACTCTGTTTCAAATAAAGTCAGTTCCTTTGGGGAGAGTTTCAGCAGTCTCTTTTCTTATGGACTGCCTTTTTACTTGTGCAACATCTCTAACTCTCTCCCAGGAATGGCTGGAGCAGTCAGCCTCTGGTCGTCTGGTCTTTTGGCCTGACTCCCCTGGTGCAGAACTTCTGCTCTATGAGTGAGTTGATGACAGGGTGGTCAGAACCCCAGGATTCTTGCAAGCCAAGCCTGGAGTAGACTTTCCATTCGATGAGTGAGGGCTGGGCGGCGGAAGTTAGCTCCCAAACTCTTGGTAACACTCACCTGGAATTTATTCTCTTCTACTTGGAGAAGTCAGAGGGCATGAGAAATGCTGGTGACCTGCCTCTCCCAGTGATATATGGTAACCCTTGATTGGAAGCTAAGGGGAGAGGGAGACCATTTTCTTGGCCACATTCACCTGGATTGGAGCATCTGTTCAGGCTAGGCTAGGATGGAGAGAGAGAGTAGGCTGTGGTTCAAATACCACAGACTCTCACTGTTCTTACTGAATTTTAGTAGATTTTCTTAAATAAATGTTTCTTCATTTCCTGGGTGCCATTAGGACAATTTCCAAAGACTATGTGTTTTTTTGTTGTTGTTCATAAAATACTATTCACTGGTTTTGCTTTTTTAGCTGGATCAGGAGAAGTCCTCATGCTGTCATCTCAGAAGTGGAACTCTGATCTCTTTTAAGTCTTTTTCATGACTTTCTCTTTTTTATTGTTTGTAGTCTATGGACAACTGATGCTGAAACCATGGCCAGGAAATTTAGCATTTCTTTGAAATTCTTCAAGTGTTTCAATTTATTCTATCTGTCATTCTTATTTTACAGATAGAGAAAAAAACTATTAAAGGATTTTTTATGGATAGATAAATAATGAAATTTAAAAAAATATTAGCAGGCCAGCCCTGGTGGCCTAGTGGTTAAGTTCAGCACACTCCGCTTCAGCAGCCCAGGTTTGGTTCCCAGGAGAAGAGCTACACCACTCATCTATCAGTGGCCATGCTGTGATGGTGGCTCACATACAAAATAGAGGAAGATTGACAACAGATGTTAGCTCAGAGTGAATCTTCCTCAGTAAAAAAAAAAAGGAAGATTGGCAACAGACGTTAGCTCAGGGCAAATCTTCCTCAGCAAAAAAAAAAAAAAAAAAAAAAAAGCATAAATAACAAGTCTTAGTGTATTAACTCTAAAATCATTTGTTACATTTTAAACTATTCTAAAGATTCCAAGCCATGTCACTCCCTGTGTTAAAAGAAAACCTCCCTTTTTTCTGTAGCTTTAGTCTCAAACTCAGGAGAAAAATATCATAGCTGTCTGTTCTCTCCATCTCCTAGTCCAACGTATGGAATCCTGGAAGGAACTAGGATATGATTAGCATCTTGCATTGCCATTAAAATATAACTTTCCCTAGCTTTGCACATAAAATAATGATATTATTACTTTACCTCTCAGGGTGTTGGGAAGATTGTTAAATATAAGTTTATACATGGAAGTTTGACAAATCTGATACCTTGCTTATACTAGACATTAATAAATGTTAGCTGACTTTCTTTCCATTGCTTTCTTTAAAGACTCTGAAACATGAACTGAGTTTCATATTTCTCTGTCATTCTGAGATTATTCTAAAGCTAGGTAGCTGAGGTCATGACTGAAGGTAACCTCTGCTGTTTTGTAGTGAACTGAGCTGAAGTTTGTGCTGCTCTGATGATAATAAGAGAGGATTTATAAGTCTGCCCCTTTCTTTCAGTTCCTAGCACTTCAATTTCTCTTGAATCTGAATGAGAAGTTTCAATCTTCTTTTAAATTTTAAGTTGCCTGATGGTCTCGCTCATCCTTCATGTATAGATACAAAATTTACAGTGCCAATTCAGTTATACAAATATTCTCGAAAGTCCTTGTTACAAAGGCTCACATATTCACCAATTCAGTCAGTGATTTATTCAACAAGTAAAATAATATGTTGTGATGAATTTAATATAAATAAGACAATTATACACTCTTGAACTGGTGCAAGCTAAGGAAGGAGATTAAAAATGGCCTGTCTCCTAAGCCTTGAATGGCCATGACGTTGGAATAATTTTATTGGACAGAGAACAATAGAAATCCAACTCAACATGCGTTGACTGAGTGTTCACTTGATTCATGTCTACACATTGTAGATATTGAAGAAGAAAAAACCACAGTATGGATGTTTCAACAGGTCACTCTCCTGTTTTTGGTTCACTTTCAAATTCATGAAAATGGTGTTCTCTACACATAGAGGGAAGGTAGACTTTGTCAAGAAGAGATTTCCTAGATATAATTCATTTGTATCTTCTTTGCTCATATTTTTCCAATTTTCAGCACAGTGGCTATCATGCAACAGGTTTTAATAATCTTTGATGAAAAAATACATGAATAGTGCAAAATCTTTGTTGCACATTTTATATCACATTGTATTGGTACCTTGTTATATGTTCCCAAAAGCTTTATCCCAATTGACCTCAAGGTTGACTTCCAGAATTCAGCCTTTACAAAAGTTTGCTTGACTTGCTGGATTCATTTCATCGTTCATTCAAAATAGTCCACATACTCTGCCCGGTGCTAGACACACAAGGACATTTTGGACATAGGCAATAGTTTGGAGGCAATTAAGTCATAAAAGTTAATATGCGTAAAAGTTATATATATATATATATATACACACACATATATATATTGGAATATAGACATTTGCCAAAATCGACATAGGGTTTGAACTTGATGAATTTGCCTAAATTGAGAGTGGGAGAGATGCTCCTCGGGCACATCATGAGGAGGTTATCCTGGCTTAACGAGATGGATCTTGCAGGGCAGAAACAATAGGCAAGGTACACTAATTCTACAGATGGGAGAAAACTGTGCTATTCACTCATTAACATTTATGGAGAAAGAAAATTATCTAATTACCAATGACCACAGAGCAAATTCATGGTGAAAGAGATATATATTAATATTGATTCCCATTGATGAATTTTGAGTTTAAGAACATTGGAAACTTCAAGTTTTTATGACTACATGGCAGTGATTTTTTAATTTCCTTTTGAGGAAAACATTTTAAAAGAGAAGAGCTTCGCGAGGACTGAGTGTGCCTGAGTGTATACCATTGTATCCTTACCCATTGGCATAGTTCTAGGCACATATTGGAATCCTTATAAATGTCTATCAAATACAGGAATGACAATCTGATATGATTTACCACATGCAGAATTGACAGAAGTCAGGGCCTGAAAGATTGGTTACATAAATGGACATTGTTTAGAGAACTTCTCCATGTTGTCACTCATCAATTAAGGAAAAGACTTTATTCTTGAGCCTGACTTCCTTTCTTCTACCTGGTATAGATGCTTAATACTTCCAAGAGGCCCACAAGTTCTAGGCTTATAAGTAAGGTCAAGCAGCAAGATTTGGAAAGTGCTTGGCTAGACATATGTGGTATCAAAATAATAAAATGTAATAGTGTCTAAAACTGTAGTTTCTTTTCCGTTGTTACAGTATCATCTTCCTGATTGTAAGGGCTCTTTTTTAAAGATAATGTCCTCCTTCTTGGCACTTAGTATAGGGCTATGCAGCCAATTGGCTTCCACTAAACATTAATAAATTAGACATTTACCTAATAGGATGGGCAGTCATCTAATTTGAATGTTTTAATTCTTTCTCTAATTGGAAACAGGACTTTCCTGGTTTAGATTATTTACTTGTTTCAGGGACTGCTAAGCATTTTCCATGTCTAACATAATTTAATTTATATTATATCCTATGAGGACAGTACTGTTACAGTTCTCTTTTCATGGATGAGGCAACTAAGGCTTAAAGAAGTGTAACTTTGTTCAAGAACTCATATAGTATGTCCTAAAGCCAGCCTCTAGATCCCAGTGTCCTCGACTCAAGAGCACTTAACACTCTGCTGTACTGTCTCCATGCTATCTATGCTGTAACAATCATGGTTTCTCCTTTCTCTCCTCTGGACGATAGCCCTCTGCTTTTTAGAGACGCCAAGCAGAGACTGACACAGTTGAGACCCAGTCCTAGCATGTGCTGGGGAAGCATATGAGCTTCACAGCCTTTTTGAGGACTGGCTAACTGACAAGCTCTATCCTATTTCACCTATCATGGTCAACTCTCAAATCTACCTCCTTCACCTCCCAACATTAACCCTGAACTCACTTCCTTTAATAGAGTACTGTTAGATATATACACCTGTGAGTATAACTATAATTAGTGTTTAACACTATATCATATGTTAATTTCCTGTCCTTGTCCTCCACCAAAGTTTGATATCTCAGCAGAGTGTTTCTCAAACATCCTTGATAACAAGAATCATTTGGGACTTGATTGATCAGAGCTACAATGATCATTTCTCCCCCGGTTAGAAGTTCTCAGTTGTTAAAGGATATCCTCGGAGAACAGTGTTTTCATCAATAGAAGTATTACCATACCAAACTATTAGCTCATCAGGGATAACAGACTTGGGACAGCCGGAGTTCTTAAATATCTCTTAGTTAAGTCCTCAAACTGGAAGCTCAGAGCTGGAAGAGTTGGTGTGAGAAGTAGGACAAGAATACAGTTCTCTTGCTTCCCACTTCAGTGTTGTTTCTGTTATGCTGTAACTACACACCATTCCTTCTAGTGCACAATCAGGATACTGTGTCATCACACTTGAAGGGCAGCAGAACTTAAAGGTACTAGGCATGAGATTCCAGTTGTTGACTAACCTTGCAGTAGTTCAATTTTTTAAACTCATTTCACGAGGTCTATTGCCACTGTTTCATTACTACACTCTTAGTTTACGTGGATCAAATATTCGGCTGTACAAAATAAATGGAGGCAAGTGGGTGAGACATCTTGTGGACAGAAGCTCAAAGTTTAAATAATGAATTGCACATTTCTGAGGCTTAAATTTTAGCTATGGGTTACACAGTAGTCCCCCACGTCCTGATTAGGATCACATAGTGGATCTACATCCACTCATGCTGATAAGATGATCATACCTCTTGAGCATTCACTCTCGTGGTTTAATTAGCACTACCATACGCCAACGACTCCCTCTTTCCACAGATATTCTTCCCACTCTCCTCCTCAGAAGCCCTACAGTGTCTATTATCCCTTCTCACAACTATATTTTCAATCCCTTTGTCTCTACTGCTTCCACCCCAGTAGCAAGTGAACCTGCTCCAGCCTTACGAGTTTAAAAACAAACAAAACAAAACAAAACTTCCTTCAATTCCTCTTTCCCATCCAGCTATCATCCCTGCCCTCCATTTCATAGCCAAACCTCTTGAAAGCCTTGTTTATATTTGTTATCTCCATCTTCTCAAATCCTACTCACTCTTGGACCTGCTCCAGTCCAGCTTTTATCACCACTGCCCTACCAAAAGCACTCCTTGAGAGGTCACTAATGGCATGCATGTCACTAAACTCAATGCCATTTTCCCATCTCCCTCTTACTTGACCTGCAGGAGCACTGAGAGAGTTCACCACACCCTTGTAACTGAAACATTCTTATCCTTTGCCTTTCATGACCTTACATCCTTTTGATTTTCTTCCTCCTTCTCACTTTTGCCTGTTCATTCTTTGCCACTTGGCCTTAAATACTTGATTTTTCTCAAAGTTTTATCCTAGGCCTGTTCTCTATGCTTTGTTCCCTAGTTAATCTCAACTGTTATCGTATCTTCAATCGCTGTCTATAACTCTCTGCTTTTTCTGTTGACTCTGTTCTCTGAACTTCAGATTCATAGAACCAACTGCCTCCTTGCCATCTCCACTTGTTTATCTGATGAGCATCCTATGCTTCCTATATTTCCAAAACCAAGCTCATAATTTCCTCTCCACACCTAGCACTTCTCCATTATCCCTTATCTCAGGGAATGACTCTGCTGTCTATTCATATGCACAAGCTAGAAAATTAGGAATTATCTTTGAGATCTTCCCTGCCTTGTCTTCATATTCAATCAATAAAGCTCCAAATCTTTCTTCTAATTATTTCCCAAATTGACCTATTTCTCTTTATCTCCATGACTATTATGCTAGTTCAAGCTACTGTTCCCTCTCACTTAGACTGCTTTAATACCCTCTATGGAGGTCCCTTACATCTGCTCTTGCAACCCTTAATACTATCACTTCATTGTAGACAAAATGATCTTTTTAAGATGTAAATCTGTTCATGTAATTCCTCTGCTTTAATGCCTTCCCTTTATATTAAGGTAATATCTCAAATTCTGAATGTGGATGATAAGGTTCTGTATGATACGAGTCTGCCTCTCATCAGTCATATCTAGAGCCGCTCAACTCCCCATTTCTTCTACTACAGCCACATCAACTTCCTTTCAGTTCTTGGAACATACTTCTTCCTGTCTTAGTGCCTTTGGTATACTATTTCCTCTGCCGGGAATAATCTCTGCCCCAGTGATCAACTAACTCCCACTAATAAACATATTGCTTGTTGGTTGTGTAGCACTTCTGCATTTCCTGATCCTCCAAAAATAGTTGAGCTTCCCTTGTAAGATGCTATCTTAGCTCCATCATAGCACTTATTACAGCTGCAATTACTTAGTTCTTTAATATTTAAATTCCCCATTCCAAAATATGTATGGAATAAATGGCTCCGAAATCTGTATTTCTAGTTCTGACTCTCCCCCAGAGCTTTTTTTTTCCTTCTTCCTGAGTACACCTTCTGAATGTTTCCCCTCTTATATGCCCACTTTCAGCTAACAGTCTTGTCATCTACATTGCCACCCAAATCAGAGACATGGGAGCCATGCTAGAATCCTCTTTCCTCCTCATCTCCATATGCAATCACACTCATCCTATTGGTTTAGCTTACAAGGCATTTATTGCGTCTATGTTGTTCACTATCCTCACAACCACTTTAAGTCTCTGTCTCATCCTCTCACTCTTCTGTTCTTCGGTTCTAGAGACCTTGTGTGTTTGTTTTTCAATAACTATTTGGTGGAAAAGCTGATGTATCAAATCACTTGTCCTTTTATAATTCTATTTTGAAATTGGATCAACCTAAACAGATACTATTTGGACAGCTTTTGTTTCCAGCTCATAATCAAAGGATTTTCCTCAGTGGAAAATCTCATGTTACTTTGATGAAACTTTGGGGCCAGGAAACCAAGGCTTTTGTTTAAACTATAAATGGTTCTAGAACTAATATCCACAGACAAATTTATAGTTTGTTTCTACTCTTTTTTTTGGAGGAAGATTAGCCCTGAGCTAACTGCTGCCAATCCTCCTCTTTTTGCTGAGGAAGACTGGCCCTGAGCTAACATCCGTGACCACCTTCCTCTACTTTATAAGTGGGACTCCTGCCACAGCATGGCGTGATAAGCTGTGCCATGTCCACACCTAGGACCCAAACCAGCGAACCCCAGGCCGCCGAAGCGGAATGTGCGAACTTAACCACTGCACTGCCGGGCCAGCCCCAATATAGTTTGTTTCTACTCTTGTTGATGATTTCCTGGATATTATTTCATTTAAAAATGAACAACAAGCACAAAAACCCTGTGAGAGACTGAGTACACAAACAGACGATGACCAGACCATTTGTAGACTAGCTCTGACCCACAACCTCTACAACAACCAGCCCAGGAAGCCAAACCACCACCTCTGCAGCAACTGACAACAAACAGTCAGGACTTGCTCAATAAAGACTAGCTTCTCTTATTTTTGTCACTGCTTCCAACTCAAGATCAACCAGAAAAAGTCAAATATGCTCCCGAAACTAATCATAGAATGCCCTGCTTCTAGTTAGCCTGACTTCAGCTTCCCCATTCCAAAAACTCGCCACCAGACTCTACCTGAAGCCCTCCTTTTTTTCACTATAAAACTTTCCAGCTCCCCTGCCTGCCTACATTTACGTCTCTGTCAAACGCTGATGATGGTGTCTGACTCCCTTGCTATAGCGAGCTTGAATAAATAGCCTTGGTTTGTTCTCTTTGGGTGGTCTTTATTTTTTTCCACACCTGAATGATGCAACAGTCTTCAATCCATCTGATCTACCTATGTGTATCTGGTTTCAGTTACAAAAAATTTGCAGTTTCAACAAGAAGAGGGAAGGCTTTATCTGAAACAATACATTGTGTTCAGAATCTGGCCGGACTGGCCAAGGTCAGGGGGCTGGTGCCCTGAATGTCTGGCCACTTCCTAGGAGATTTGGGAGGCCCAGAGTCCCTTGTGTAAATTTCCTCTGCCCCAGCCTTCTCTAATGAACTGAAGGGAACACCCATCCTCAGATAAGGCAAGTAAATAGTCCATTGTTTGCTGTAAATTTAAGCATATCTTAAGAGCTTTTATAGGTACTTTTATCTCCTTAATATTTCTGAGAGGGCTCCTAGGCTTCAAGGGTGGGAAATATAAACACCAGGCATTGTGCTTCCTAAAGGGCTAGAAGAGGAGAAGTTAGGAGCAGGGCAAGCTTTATTGGGAGGTAAGATGTTTCAAGGCTGAGTGAGGCCAGAATGTTTTTAATAACAGTGGGAATTTCCACAGACTTCTAGCCTTAGTACCGCTTAGTACTGCTTTTGGCATAAGTGAATTGAAAGGAAGAAATCAATTTCTGAATGGAAGCTACTGGATAATTACTCAAGAAATCCAAGATATAAAGGTTCTAATAGATGGTAATTCTTAGCATAATTGCAACACGGATATTGATTATGTTAGGAACATTTGAAATTTTTGCAAGGCCTCCCACCTTCTGTTGGGCCAGATAGCATGAGGGCAGTTCAGATTGGATGTGTTTCCTCAGGAAACCAGTGCGGACAGAGCAGGAAAAGCCAGTCTCTGAGTCTGGTTGCAACTGATGGGTGCTTGCTATACCACAGTATTTTCCCTTTACTCACTAATAGGGTGTGAATTTTGCAATCCTTTTTTGAATTTGCAGGGAGAGGTTCTTATTAAGCTCTGTCATTACTCTGAGTTTTTGTTTTATTGGGCTCTTTTGTCTTCAAATTGGCTTGATATTAGACTTTCTTTGTCACTACAGACATTTTTTAATTCTGGTTTAATCATTTGAGTTGGATAAATATCATCTTCCTTTTATATTGAGGTAATATCCTTCTGTCCCCATTTTGTTGAGTTATCATAAATTGCTGTTGGATCTTGTCAATTTCTTTCTCTGCCTCTATTGAGATGATCATGTGGTTTTTATTCCTCCTTTTGTTAATGTGGTGTATCACATTGATTGATTTGCAGATGTTGAACCATCCTTGTGTCTCTGGTATGAATCCCACTTGATCATGATGTATGATCTTCTTGATATATTGCTGAATTCAGGTTGCCAATATTTTGTTGAGGACTTTTGCACCTATGTTCATCAGCGATGTTGGCCTGTAGTTTTCCTTTTTTGTATTGTCCTTGTCAGGCTTTGGTATCAGAGTGATGTTGGCCTCATAGAATGTGTTAGGAAATGTTCCATCTTCCCTAATTTTTTGGAATAGCTTGAGAAGGATAGGTATTAAATCTTCTCTGAGAATTTGGTAGAATTCCCCAGGGAAGCCGTCTGGCCCTGGGCTTTTATTCTTTTGGATGCTTTTGATTACTGTTTTTTTTTTTATTTTTTGTTTTTTTTTTTTTAGATTGGCACCTGAGCTAACAACTGTTGCCAATCTTTTTTTTTTTTCCTGCTTTATCTCCCTAAAAGCCTTTGTACATAGTTGTATATCCTAGTTGTGGATCCTTCTAGTTGTGGCATGTGGGACGCCACCTCAACGTGACCTGATGAGCAGTGCCACGTCCCTGCCCAGGATCCAAACCCTGGGCTGCCGCAGCAGAGAGCGCAAACTTAACCAGTTGGCCATGGGGCCGGCCCCTGATTACTGTTTCAATCTCTTTACTTGTGATTGGTCTGTTCAGATTCTCTTTTTCTTCTTGATTCAGCTTTGGGAGGTTGTAAGAGTCTAAGAATTTATCCATTTCCTCTAGATTGTCCATTTGTTGGCATATAGTTTTTCATAGTATTCACTTATAATCTGTTGTATTTCTGTGGCATCCATTGTTATTTCTCCTCTTTCATTTCTAATTTTATTTATCTGAGCTTTCTCTCTTTTTTTCTTTGTAAGTCTGGCTAGGGGTTTGTCAATTTTATTTATTTTCTCAAAGAACAACTCTTTGTTTCATTGATCCTTTCTGCTGCCTTTTTTATTTGAATAGCACTTATTTCTGCTCTGATTTTTATTATTTCTCTCCTTCTGCTGACTTTGGGCTTTATTTGTTCTTCTTTTCCTAATTCACTTAGGTGTAGTTTGAGATTTCTTATTTGGGATTTTTCCTGTTTGTTAAGGTGAGCCTATATTGTGATGAATTTCCCTCTTAATATGGCTTTTGCTGCATCCCATATGAGTTGGTATGGTATGTTTTCATTTCCATTTGTCACCAGATATTTTTTGACTTCTACTTTAATTTCTTCAATGATCCATTGCTTGTTCAATAGCATGTGGGTTAGTATCCACATCTTTGTCCCTTTCTCAGCTTTTTTCTTGTAATTAATTTCTAGCTTCATAGCATTGTGATTATAAAAGATGCTTGTTATTATTTCAATCTTAAATTTATTGAGGCTTGTCTCATTTCCCAACATACGGTCTATCCTTGAGAATGTTCTGTGTGCACTTGAGAAGAGTGTGTATTCTTCTGTTTTTGGATGGAGTGTTCTATATATGTCTAGTCAGTCCAAATGGTCTAGCTTTTCATTTAATTACACTGTTTCCTTGTTGATTTTCTGATTGGATGATCTATCGATTGATCTGAATGGAGTTTTGAGGTCCCCTACTATTATTGTCTTATTATTAATATCTTCTTTTAGCTTTGTTAATAGTTGCTTTATGTACTTTGGTACTCCTGTGTTAGGTGCATAAATACTTTCAAGTGTTATTTCTTCTTGAAGGAATGTCTCTTTGATCATTATATATTGCCCCTCTTTGTCTCTCTTTACCTGTCTTATCTTGAAGTCTACTTTGTCTGATATAAGTATGACAACACCTGCTTTCTTTTGTTTGCCATTAGCTTGGAGTATCATCTTCCATCTCTTCACTCTGAGCCTGTGTTTGTCATTGGAGCTGAGATGTATTTCCTGGAGGCAGCATATTGTTGGGTCTTGTTCTTTAATCCATCTTGCCACTCTTTGTCTTTTTATTGGAGAATTCACTCCGTTTACATTTAGGGTGATTATTGATAGATTTTATCACTGCCATTTTATCTTTCATTTTCCAGTTCTCCTGCATTTCCTTTGTTTCTTGTCCTGTGTATTTTGGTCTACCAGTCAAGTTATGTAGTTTTTTATGTTGTATTTCTTTGTTTTCTCCTTATTTATTATTTGTGTCTCTGTTCTACTTTCTTGTTTATGGGTTACCATGGGATTTGTATTCAAAATCTCGTGGATAAGATAGTCCCTTTTCTAATGGCCTCTTATTTCCTTGGACTAAACCAATTCAGTCCCTTTCCTCTTCTGCTCCTAAGTTGTTTTTCTCACATCTTATTCCATCTTGTGTTATGAGTTTGTGGTTAAAATGACAAGATTATCTTTGTTTTTGATGTTTTCCTTCCCTTTGTCCTTAATGCTATAGTTGAGTATTTGCTATCCTGCTCTGATTTTGTCTACTTATTTATCTCCTTATGCCATGCTTTGTAACCCCTCTCTCCCTCCCTCCTTTTGTTTTCAGGTATGAAGTCCTTCTTGATGATTTCTTGTGGTGGTGGTGGTGGGGGGGTGGGTCTCCTGTCTACAAACTCCCTTAGTTTATCTTTGTCTGGGAAAGTTTTTATTTCTCCATCACATCTGAAGGATATTTTCTCTGGATAGAGTATTCTTGGCTGAAAGTTTTTGTCCTTCAAAAATTTGAATATGTCATTCCAGTCTCTCCTACCCTGTAAGGTTTCTGCAGAGAAATACGTTGAAAGCCTGATAGGGGTTTCATTGTATGTTATTTTCTTCTGCCTTGCTGCCCTTAGTATTATTTCTTTGTCATTCACTTTTGCCAGTTTTCTTCTGCCTTGCTGCCCTTAGTATTATTTCTTTGTCATTCACTTTTGCCAGTTTCACTACTATATGCCTTGCAGTAGGTCTTTTTACATTGACATATTTAGGAGATCTGATAGCTTCTTCCAAATGGATTTCCATCTCCTTCCCTAGGTTTGGGAAGTTCTCTGTTATTATTTCTTTGAACAAGTTTTCTGCTCCACTCTCCTTCTCTTGTCCTTCTTGAATACATATAATTCTTATGTTGCATTTCCTAATTAAGTAAGATATTTCTCAGAAACTTTCTTCATTTCTTTTTAGTCTTAGTTCTCTCTCCTCCTCTAACCGGAGCATTTCCACATGTCTATCTTCGATTATGCTGATTCACTCCTCTATGGTGTCTGCTCGAGCATTCAGGGAATCCATATTTTGTTTTATTTCTTCCATTGTGTCTTTCATCTCTAATATTTCTGATTGAGTCTTCTTTATAGTTTCAATCTCTTTTGTGAAGTAGCTACTGAACTCATTGAATTGTTTCTCTCCATTCTCTTTTAACTCATTGAGTTTTTTGATGATAGCTATTTTGAATTCTTTGTCATTTAGGTTATATATTTCTGTGTCTTCAGGACTGGTTTCTGGGTACTTGTCATTTTCTCTATGGTATGGAGATCTTATATAATGTTTGATATTGCTGGGGGAGTGTTATGTTTTTTCACATCCTGGTGTTATTTGGTCATAGTTGCTGACTATTGCTGCATATTCTGAGCCCTTTGCCTTCAGCTGAGGTCCTGGGTGCTGGAGCTGGGCTAGATGGGTGGGGGGAGGGCTGCTTTATCCTGTGTGCTCTTGGGGTTTTCTCACTCTGCTCTCACTATCTGCTCTCCTGGTGTGTTGGCTTGATAAGGTTACCCCTTGTGAAAGCTTTCACCTCACTGCAGGGTTTCCCTCTAGGTTTCAAGGGCCCACTGGGATGTTTGATGTTCCCGCAAATGAACATTCCCTCCCCTGTTCCTTCCCTCTCAGAGGCCTCCCATGGTCCCAGATCACAATCTTTTGAGGGAGGGAGCGAAGTTTTCTCTTAAGTCATTCCATCTCCTCTGAGAGGGGCTCCAGCCTCTCCACCCTCCATTGTAAGGCCGCTTGGGTCTCTTTGACATTTTTTGTGTTGTGTTTGGATGTCCTCTGTTTGAGTATGAATGTGCTTTTTGTTGTATGTTGGAGGGGAGAGATTACTGTGGAAGCTCACTCCACCATGATGCTGACGTTACTCCTCGCATTGGTAGATTTTGAAAGACAGCAATGGTGAGTAAGGATGTTGATGGTGGGAAGTACAGCAATTGGGAAAGGAATTATAAATCAGAAGGAAGAGTTTGAGCCAAAGCAGAGAGCTGGAACAAGCCTGAGCAAGTTTGGGAAAGAAACAGTTGTCAGCTCTCTAAGATACATGGACTGTAGGAAGGGGACTATAAATCCTGGGAGGTAGATTGGGTTCAGATTATAGCTGGAAATATCATGTTAAGATTTAATATGATGGGCAGAGAGGAAAGTCATTGTAGATTTTTGTGCAGAGAAATAACACAATCAGAGTTGCATCTTAGAAATGCCATTTTGTGTTTTAGGAAGATCATGCTATATTTAGACTAGACTCATGATAGATATACATGATAGATTTTGATAGATATGCAGTGATTTATGAGTAGCAATAAGGATGCAGTCATGAGGAAATGTGGTAAATCAGCATAAATGCAAAGAACTTTCAGGCCTTAGAGGTATACTAATTTTCTTTTTTTTTTTTTAGTACATATCGCAAGATTATTTATAGTGCCTCACTGTTAAAAAAAGGATTTGAAATTAATCTCTCCTGGATTACTGCATAAGCGGTTTTAGGAAAGAACAATTTAAACCACAACTTCTTGCTTTTACAAGTTGTTCATTTATCTGAAGCATTTATAAATCTAGACCCTGTGAAGACAGGCTCTCAGCACTCAGATTTGCCATTTCTCATGCCCCAGAAAACTGAAAAATGGGAAGAAGTTTTCTCTTGCCTAGGTAAAATGAAGAGAAAAATTGGACCACTTATCAGTTCTACTTGAGCAATAGTTAAATCAAGGGTAAGGAAATGTGTCGAGTTGGAATTGTGGTAATATGAAAGAAAAAAGCAATAAAATGTAGTTCATATAAACACCACTGTGTCAGTCACCAAAATACTGAGTTTCTCTGTTTTCACAGGGTGGGTTGTGATGACCCCATGGGAAGTTCCACTGGGGTTCCTCTTTGGTCAAAGCTGACACTGTTGAAGTGGAAAGGGAGCCCTGAATCACATGGGTCTTAATGAGCATTACTAAATAGATCTGCTCACAGGTTCCAGGACCAAAGGAGGTTATAATTAAAGGTCTGAGGACTTTCACAAATGTACTTTATTCAGGCAGCTAGGAAGTCCTCTATTTGTAAGGTGGCTGGAGTGTCAGAATACACCAAAACTTCAGAATGACTCATGAAATATTTTTTTAAAATATCTCTGGTTGGAATGATCTGGACACGTGATGATTCTGAGTTCAGTTCTCACAGTCCCTGGAGGCCTTCCTTTGCTCCTCTTCAGAGTAAGGCTAGTTCTTCCTCTCACCTTTACTTCCACCTCTCAGTAAATCAGCCACATGCCCACAGCCCAGGCTGGCTACTTGCTGTATTTGAACTGCTCAACAGGGTTAGCCTGCCTTAGCTCTGCGTGTGGATGAGGCCTCCAGCTGATGCTGCTATGTCAGTTCTGTGCACCTTTACTCCTTTCTTAGCCCTGGAATAAATTTACTAAATGTAGTTCAATTAGAAAAGCAGCCTTGCTTTTACATTTTTGACAGTCCCAGTCTCAGCATAAAAAATTATTGATGGGAAATCTCTGTACCTTCCACTCAATTTTGCTGTCAACCTAAAACTGCTCTAAAAAATAAAGTCTATTAAAAATTATTAACAAAACACAATAACATTTTTAATCATCTATGATAAATAGTCTTCTGTTATGACTTTGATGGAAATCATCCAGTAAACAACTACTACTCACAGCTGTATATGTATTACCATATCATCATCTGTCAGGGACCTGCTGGGAACAAGATTTTAGGATAAGCATTTATCTCATGTGGTACCTAAAAGACAAATGGGCCCTCTTCACAGGTCCACTATACCATTAAGCAATGAATGTAATTTAATTTTTTCTCCCTGTTAATGTATAGAACAGCAAGCGAAGTAAGTAAATGTAATTTTTTTCAAGATGTGAATTAAGAATTTCTTAAACTGCTTGGAAAATATTAACAAAACTAAACTGTTAGCAAGAAAGTTCCATCCAGGAGCCGACCCGGTGGTGTAGTGGCTAAGTTCATGCAACTCTGTTTCGGGGCCCAGGGCTCACGGGTTGGGATCCCAGCACAGACCTAGCACCACTCATCAAGCCATGCTGTGGCGGTGTCCCACATAAAATACAGGAAGATTGGCACAGATGTTAGCTCAATGACAATCTTCCTCAAGCAAAAAGAGGAAGATTGACAACAGATGTTAGCTCAGGGCAATCTTCCTCACACAAAATAAACAAAGTTCCATACACATCAGTCAAATTCTATTGTTTCCAATTAACAATGATAAATATCTTTGAAGATATAAAGTGCTAGGTATAATTAAACCCTGATAATGATAAAACAGCACATTATTCATAAACTGTATCTAGTGGAGCAAATGAGACTGATGTCCTGAAACAAATGACACCAGATGATTTACTGATTTAGAACTGATTTTAAATTAGGAAAAGGTTTTAATGAAAAATAAATACACTATAGAAGAGCAGGAGTATGTGTTTTTGTTCTGTGTTTTTATAGTCTACAGAAGGAAATATAAGATAATTACAAAATATATAGACCTCATCAATTTTGAATCTACCTTTTAATCAAAGGCTATAGCAGATATTGAAAGATGTTCATCTGCTTTCTAACTTCAATGTGTAGTTTAATCAGAAGCTACATTGTGGTTAAAAAAGGAAATAAAGAATTAGATGATATATTCATTTCTTCATATAAAAGACTATTATGCTCCGAAGAGATTCCATACTGTAAGATATTTTAGAACTGCAAAGACGCATTAGGTCATCTGGTTGACACTGTACTGAGAACAGCATTGTTTGGTACAATATACTCTTCAGTGTTTTGTAATGTCAAAATATTCTAAAAGACTGAGTCCAAGCAAAAATATCTTGTAACCTTGGAGTTGTGAAATAAATCAAAGTGATGGGAGATGAGATTACTTCTCAAAGAACCATCTGTGCCCTAGCAGTCTACTAATGCATGAAGAAGTCATTGAGAAAAGGAATTATTAAAAGAATAAGGAATATGAAACACTAGCAAGCAAAGAATTGAGTTGGAGAAGGCAATGTCTAAATAACCCAGAGTCAAGAGAGACTCAGACATGTCCTTAAGATGTAGAAGACACCCCATAGGGATAGACATTGTTGTTCCTTTAGAGGTGATTAAAATAATTAGAAATCATACTGAAATGTGAAATGACTTCTTTAGCTATTGTGTGTGTGGGAGGAACAGGAGGAGCAAAGACATCAAAAGGTCCAGAAGGAACAGCCAGGCCAGGTCATGTCCTTCCTGTCACGTAAACAGCTTTTGACAAGTCATATTCTCCATGAAGCCCGACAGTGCGGATGAGAGAACTGTTAACCTCTCAGTCAAACCTATCTAGACATGGGTACGCAGAGCTACTCTCCAAAGTATATACCACGGGTAATCCCCTCTCCCATTCACTTCCTCTTCCTAGTAAGGAGAAGAAAACACCTAACAGGGATTCATGCATGTCTTATCATCCATCTTCACAATAACCCTATGAAGTAGATTAGCCCCATTTAACATGTGGCAAAATTAGAGCTTCAAGATAGGGAGGAACTTGACCAAAGGAGACAGTCCCTTATCTGTCTGACTCCAAAATTATGCTGCTTCACCAAATGTATTGATGCACCTTCTAACACACTTTTATCATGAACTTGAAAGGAAAGTATATCAATGTCCACACATGAATTAGTTAATTATTATTTGTCCCACTTGTCTGGATGCTCCATGAATGCATACCCATAGTTCAGTTTACCTGTTTTACATTGTGAGCCACTCCAAGACTCGGGCATCACACTCTCTTGGTTTAACTTCTGTTTCACTGGGGACATATTCTGAGACTCTTTTATAGCATATTCTTCTTTCTCCAACCTCTAAACACTGGAGTTCTTCAAAGGTAAATCCTAGGCCCTCTACTGAATTCTCTCTAAATTCTCCTGCTAGATTTTATCTATTTCCATAGCTTTATATTTCATCTATATATATGTTTCATCTATAGTCATTTATATAAAATATAGATCCAGGGTGAATCCCATATTTATGTCTCTAGCCCAAAGCTCTCCCCTAAGTTTCAGACTCACATATCCAACTGCCTACTTGACATATCCACTTAGATATCTCACAAGCATTTCACATTAACCCATCTAAAAAAAGTTTGGTTCAGGGATTCAATCACAATAAGCTTCAGAGAATTTTTTTCTGGAAATTCTGGGCATAGACTTTTCTTTCTCATCTTCCTGAACCATGGCAAGGGAGCTGCCAAGAATGGAGTCAGCCCTAATGAAGCAAAGTTGTGAAATTGAGAGAGAGCACTGTTTGCAGCTAAGAAACACTTAGCTGTTTGCACTGTTTGCAGCTAAGTTTCCCGGTGACATCACATGAGACACTAGACCAAGTCTGGCCTGAATCTGACCCTACTTCTGGACTTTTTCAGTGACTTCTCAGTTCATTGGACTTTTCAATAATTCCCCTAATTGTTTATCTATTTCAGTGGAGTTTTTCACTACTTGCAACCCAAAGCATACTAACACACTTGTATATGTGAAGTCTCAAGCTAAGCTAAGAAAGTGGAGGAGGGGGAACTGGAAGGTAATTACATCAATGCACAGATTTAGGTGTGAAAATGGACCCATGTGTATGTGGAAATTTAGTATACAATCACGGTGAAATTTTTAATCTGGGCAGAAAGAGTGGACAATCCAGTAAAACAGTTTTGAGACAATTAGCTTTCCTGTTGGAGAATTATTTTTAGTTCTTCACCCTCACTCCTAGTAAAAGTGCATCCAAAATGGCCCAAACACCTAAATGCAAATAGATACATGAGCGAATACGTAAATAAACTGACACATCTAAGAAGCAAACATAGAAACATGTGCGTATTAATTGGGATAGGGATAGCTTTTTAAAACAAAAAACAAAGTTATAATGGAAGAAACATAAAGGAAAATGATAAATTTGATTCTATAAATCAGACTTTAAAGCTTTTATATGAAAAAAGACATGCTAAAACTGTTAAAAGAAAAATAAACCTGGAGAAAATATTAGCAGAACATATAATAGACAAGGAATTAATATTGAAAACACGTAAATGACTTCTACAAATGTATAAGAAAAAGACAAATAACACAATAGAAAAAATGGTTAAAGAATTAAATAGATAATTGAAAAATATGGAATTACAAATGGTCAGTAAGAACACGAAAAGCTGGTCAAACTTCCTAGGAACAAGGGAAACTATTTAGACCAAAAATGAGATAGCCCTTTTCATTTGCTAGAATGGCAATAACTAACTAGCTAGATAAATAAATAAGTAAAACTAGGTAAATACTCTGATGGTAAGGCTATAAATTAGTTCTACTTTGTGATCAATTCGATACTATCTAGTTAAATTAAAACACATATAGCTTATGATCTAGCAATTTTACTTCTAGAAATCTACTCTGGAGTAATACTCATGATGTTCTCATGTGAACTTGTAATCATATACAAGAGTGTTTACTGCAGTCTTAGCTTTAGCAGAAAAACAAGAGAGAAACTTTTAATTTTTATGAAAATGGTAATGGCTAACAATTTATTGTATATTCATATTGTAGAATGCATTGCAGCAGTTAAAAGGAATAAGACATATATTTATCCCTAGAAGGTTCTACTAGATGTGTTGTTAGGAGCACAATGCAATTTGCAGCATGGCACAGAGTGATATGTTTTATTTATATATACAAAAAAAGACCTCGCAAAAGTATACCATATACGTAAATTTGTAAAAAGAAAAATATACAGGAAACTATTCCAACTGATAGGATATGTTCTAGAAAAGTATAGGCATGGAAGACATTCTGAAGGGATACACACCAAATTCTTATTTGTAGTTAACCCAGAATAGAGACTAAGACTAGAAGTGCTGGTTAGAAGGGATTTAGTCTAATCTGTTATATTTTAAAACTTTCTTTTAACTAAGAGAATATCTATTCTGCATTTCCTATGGAATTAAAATTAATAATTTCTAAAAGAATCTCCTTTCGAATTTTTTATACACTTGGGTAACATGAACCCAAACTGGAAAATGGAGTTGAGAATCTGTCGCGAGAAGAGGCAAAATATTATGCAATGTCCTTTATAGTGTTTTGTCTTATAGCTCATTTTTTCCGGTTCTGCCATACACTGCACTTGAGCGTTGGGGAGAATACTTTCGACTGGTCAGAAGATAAAGCCCAGCGAGGAGCAAAAAGAAGAATTTCCAGGGATGATAATCATTTAGGAAAATTCCTTAGAGTCTTCTTCTGGTAGGGATGGGGGCGGAGCATGGCCAGGATTGTAAAACCAGTCCAGCCTGCAGGAGGCATTTAACACCTTCCTTGGCTAAGCAGCTGAGACTCAAGAATTGAAAAGTCCAGGATCCAGCATCACAAGAGAATATAAACAAGTGTTTGATGACAGTCAAGTCCATGAACAAAGAAATCACTCCTTGCTTCAACTTATTTTTCACTCTCAGCTCTAACAAACTCAAGGATTGACACAAAGTGTGCACAGAATTTTCATGTATTTTGTTTTATGAATCCCTATCCTGTTTCCACTGTGGACCCCCAAAATCTATTATCCAAGCAGTATCCAAAGAGATCTTATATGAATGCTACTTACTCAGGCCACTCCAATGGCTGCTCATCACCCATGAAACCCAAATCCCTCACTTAGTCTCCAGGTACCACTGGACTTGACACTAAGCCCATCCCCCAATCTCCTGCCTGCACTTCCCCCACTCACTCACTCAATCTCAGCCTTTACCTTAAACAAGGATGCATATCCTATTATTCTCTACTCCTGGAATTTCTGGAATATTCTTCCCCTAGACATTCCCATCTTCGCTTCATTCTGATCTCAGAAAAGCCTTTGTTTACCTCCCTATCGAAAATGTGACCCCCTAGGACACAAGAGACCTTACGTTGCTATATTTTTGTTCATGGTATTCATGGCACTTACCACTACCTGATGTTATATGTCTTAAATGTCATTCTTGTCTCTGTGATTGTAAACTCCAAAGGAGCAGGAAACTGTCTCTTTACTTCTCTTCTGTATGACTAAGCCAAGAAGAGTGATTGGAACACATTGGGCAGTGAGTGAATGAATTAGTTAATAAACAAAGAACTGGAACTAAGAGACCAGCCCAAGGTCACAATCCTGTGAGTGCTAGAAGCAGAATTTGAACTCCAATTTCCTTAACTCAAATTCAGTGTTCTTTATGCTATACCAATGATGCCACAGTATTTATTTGTTTATTAGGTCTTGGTTATTAGGCTACTTAATAAAGGATTATAACGATGAGTAATTTTTTTCTCAGAGAAATAATATATCATAGGCTATTATTAAATGTCTGCTTCTGGCAGACACCTTTGGGGAAAAGAAGGGAGTGGTTGGCTGGGGTGTGGGAGAAACCCATCATTAGCAGTAGTGTTGAGATCTGAAACCCAAAACTGATATGTTTCCAAGTCGCTGTGTTCCATTTGCAGTGCTTGGATCCTGAATGTCTCCTCAATAATGAGGGTGAAGAGATCTATGGCATATGAGTACGATTTGCATCCAAATAATTCTAGCACATATCGTTTCGGAGCTGAAGCAGTGGGAACATTCTCTTCTCATCTTGAGGTAACCTGAAATTGTAGTAAGAAAATAGCACTGCTAGAAGATGTCACCTGTCACCTGGTAGCCACTGGTTTTCAGACTTAGTGCATAAGAAGTTATCTTACCTCGAAACTCCAATCCTGAAAATAGTAAACTTTCACTGGTTTTGGAATATGTTACCAACTTCTGGGTTTATAATTCATCTGCAAAATAATTCAAACAATTTCCTAATATCTATATTTTTAACATGAAAACGCACCATTGGTCTTGAAACAGTTGGTGTTTTGCCCACATGAAAAACGAAAGCAGGAGAATCAATAACCAACCACACTCAGCCAAATAGCCTGGTTCCTGAAAACAGGTGGTTAACATTCTTGCAGGCAAAGTCCTGGCCTTACTGTACCTTTTCTGACTGTCACAATGCACTAAATACATTGCTGGTTAATGCACTGTGTATAAACCCAACTGTTCTTGTTCCAAGGGTAAGCTCTCTCCCTCCTTGGCTAATGTTCCTATAGTAGATTTATTCCCTTTTCGGGAAAATGCGTTTACCTCCTTTCCAAATATTTAGGTCAGTGAACTAATTTCTGGAATTCAGAAGTCTGGAGTCTTTAAGATTTGGCAGATAAAAGGTGATCCCTTTTGAGACTATAGCTTAAATACAATGATTTTTGCACATTCTAATGGAACCAAAATGTAAGCTTACACATCCAGACTTATTTCAACATTCTGTATTACCATTAAAAGAAAGCAGTTTGTGTCAGATCTAAGAGGTAGGGGTCTTCTGTTACACTGGTTTATGGCTAAGTCAAATGCATATCTGCCCTCGAAATAATATATCTTGTTATATCACCACTTGAGAGGGTTTGAAGACAGAAGGAAATATATCAAATGAGTTCTTTGGCATATTATAATAAAGTATACTTGTAGTTAAATAAATTTGTTAGAGACAATTTCCAGAACTCTTATCGAGAAAACAATTGCTTTTCTTTATATACATAATTTCAAAATTAAATGCATATGAAATTATCACCAAAAAATCATTACATTTTACTTCAAACCTGTGAGGTGCTAGATGCTTGAGAAGTTGAGACTTAGAAGTTTACGCTGCTTAGCTGGTCCATGGATTCCACCGTTCACCCATACAACTCCAACGTGCAGAAGAGCTAGTGTTTATTGTGTGTTCACTAAGTATGAAGTACTCTACTGAGCTCCTAATCCTCAAAACAACTCCACGAGGTAGGTACTGTTAATATTACCATCCCTGATTTGCAGATGAGAGATCAAGACTTAAAATGGGTAACTGGGCCAAAGGTTGCCAGCTGGCCTGTTGTGGAGATCAGACATGAACCCAGTTCTGTCAGCCATAATTTCAGGCCTTTTAGAACCCTTTTGTGTCGAGGCGACTCTATTTCCTTCCAATGGTCAGGACAGCTGCAAAGGTTAAGAGGTGGGGGTGTGTGGAGGGGGGTGATGGATTGTAGGCCAAGTGAGACTTGCCAGCAAGCCTTACTGGTCCATGGGCTCCCCCTCCTGCACCTTTCTGGAACTACCTCTGATGCTGCCAAGGGAAGCCACCTAGCTGGAAGCTTTGAAAGGTAATACCTGAAAATTCTCATTTCTTTTCCCAAACACCTAGATCAGACAGGGAAATCGACAAAAGCTTAGTTACAGCAAACAGGAGGCATACATTCACCCTTTTTGTGTTTAATTCTATCTGAGTTGGCCACTGAAAACCTACTGACTCACTCTCATTGTGCTTTCTTTTCCGTAATTGCTTAAAAATTGTATTCCAAGACCTGTTTTACCAACTTCCTTAATCAATGCTGTGGGGATACCAGCTATCATATTCTGTGAAGAAATTCTTACCTCGGATGCCATCTTTGGGCCTGCATAATTTATTGATGCAAAGGTCAGCATCAGACAGTGACTTCCCTCATCTCCACGTTTACAGGGTAGAGCATTCTCTTCCTTTGCATTAGGATGTGTTAGCGTGTTCTCATGTCAGCAAGTAAGAATTGTAGCTAGTGTTTTCTTTCCTCAATCTTCTAGATTGTTTTTAGTTCATGTGTTGTCCTCAGAACCATGAGAGAGAATGCCAGTTGCCAATCCAATACCCCTTCCCTCCTTCCTTACTAACAGAATGCCAATTTTTAGCTTACCATAGGGTCAATTTGAATGAGAATGACAATCCTAGGCAGACTGAGCCTGTTGTACCTATCCAATTTAGATGTGGGAGAATAGATGTCTTGTGAGAGACTTCCAAGAAGATCCTTTAGTGGGACCTTAGAGACAGACTCATTTTACTTTCTCCTCTTCCTTCTGCTGTCTCATATGTGGGTGAGATGGTTGGAACTCCAGCATCCAGTCTAGATCATGAGGTCACTTTAAATATGGAAGGGACATACCAAAAACAGTAGAGTAGAAGTATAGAAGAGTCTAGGAATCTGATGACTCCATGGAGCTGTGACAGCAATGCTGTACTTTTTAACCCTGGTCTTCATTTACTTGACAAAGTACACACTTGAGTGTTTGAGCCACTGTTATTTTTGTATTACTGTTATTCCTAACTGATATAAGACACTTTTAAAAATAAAAATAATTATAGTCCTGTGAGGGAGGAGCCAAATGTAGTACACTATACTGGGTTTGTTGTAAATATTAAACTGTACATTCCCCATAATAGCCTTATGCAATAGCTGATATAATCCCTTTATGATTACAGACAATAAACCTTGGAAAGGCTTCTTTGAGCATTTAATCATTTTATACAGCTAGTGAAAAACAGAGCCATAGTTTAAACTCAAATCTATATAATTAGATTCTACATCCTATCCTTTTCTTCTTTTACTGTTTCAGCTACCTATGGCCATTTGCTTATATCTCTACAAACTCCAACTTCATTCAAATCTTGCCTCTGACCATTCTGACCTTGGGTCATTTAACTCTAAGTCTCAGCGTCTTCATCTATGAAGTAGGCCTATGAAGATTGTTTATTTCATAAGGTTGTTGGGAGATCAAATACATTAATTCATGAAAAAGAACCTATCAGAGTAGTGAATACATATAATGGCAATAAATATTTTTATCGTATAACTTCATAGTTCAACATTCATTATTTCTACATTAATAATTTGTGTGTCTGTCTTACTTAAGATTCTATAAGTCTCAGTGGCAGGAAATATACTTTTGTCCTGTTTATGTCACCTGTAGATTTTGTACAATGCTTTGCATTTATTAAATGCTCTATAAATATTAGTTGAATTTAACTTATTTGAAAACCAGTATTCTTGCACACACTTTGCTTGATGGTTTGTTTAAACTTTACTTTTATGGTTATTTAGTTATATTTTATGCCTATTTTCATGACCAAGGTAAATAGCTATGTCCAAAGGATGCAATTTGTCTATGTGAAACGGAGGTAAATTATCAGTCATTTCTTTAATCTTGTGGTCATTAGTTAACAGGATTTAGTCATAAGAACATTCACTTACAGGGGCCGGCCTGGTGGCATAGTGGTTAAGTTCATGTGCTCCTCTTTGGTGACCCAGAGTTTGCGGTTTTGGATCCTTTGCACAGACCTACACACTACTCATCAAGCCATGCTGTGGCGGCATCCCACATACAGAATAGATGAACAATCTTCCTCAAGCAAAAAGAGGAAGATTGGCAACAGGTGTTAGCTCAGGGCCACTCTTCCTCACACATACAAAAAAACCCCCATTAATTTACAAAGCATTTTAAAAAGCTAAAACTGTTTCGTTGCTCATAGTAACCATTTTGAAATCCTTGGGCCAAATTCTATTTTAATTTGTATCATTGACTTATAAGAAATAAACACTCTGTGCTACTTATACTTAGCTATAAAATACAAGAGAATCTTTGTTTCATCCATGTGAAACAGTCCTAAAACTGACAAACTGATCCATTATACTCAAAGCTCAATTGTTGATGCCAAAGTGCATCAAACTCGTTCTTTCTTCAAAAGCCTGCTCCATAAAAGTATCTATCACACAACATAAATAACTCAACAAAATTTGCATAAATATTTATTTTTCTCTTAGACGTATTTCAACAGGACATTCTTGGATTGGATGTGAAATGCTGTTAAAAAAATTCTTAAAACTGAAATGTAGTTCAATGTCCCTTAGGATCTCACATTTTAGAGCAGAATCCTCCAGAGTTATCTTCTGTTATTTGTTAAAGTCACATATGAACTTTGGAAGAGGTGACATGTTTTAGCAAAGGAAATGTCAATGCCAAGAGCATGAACTTGAATTCAAACCAATTAAAACATAATTAAGTCTATTTGGCAAGGAAAAAAGTATTTTGGTAAGTAAATAAACAAAATGTTACTTAATCTCATTCTTTACAACTAACAGAGGCTTGGATTGTAGCTATTTGATAATCTGCAGCAGGATTTTTCCTGATGCTACAGTTTGCACAGTTCATAGAAAAACTAGAGGATTCTCTGCGGAACTCCACAGGAAGTGGTAGACTCCAATGTGAACAGTTTACAAAATATTGTTCCAGCATACCCCTATTTTGAAGAGGTGGTTATGAAGGTTCTTTTTAACCAAACTATTACATGCCTGGGACAATATTTTGAAAATAGTAATTTGATGTTTCGCATTCTTCTCTTCCCACAAATCATTTTCCTTGGAAGCCATTATGCCCAGGGAAGCAGGGAGGGTAGATATTTCCAAGGAAGGAGATGCCAAAGCAATGAACAGTGATCAAGAAAACCAGTGACACCATCATGTCAGAGGCTCTCTGAGGAGCGCAAGTCCCCCACTACTGAGCCACAAAGACCCTTCACCTTCCCTCTGCCCAGAAGAGGCTTCAAGGGGCTTATGAGACAAGTTTTGGTTGAGGAGGGTAGAGATTAGGGTGGCAGGATAAAAGGGAGAAAACAAAAAAAGAAAATCTGTGCTTACCACATACTTTGGCTCAGTTATTTTAAGGACATTTCATTTTAAATTAACAAAACCTCTATACTTATGGCCAAGAAATTCCTAAGATAATTTCCATATGTTTTCTTCTTAGACATTGTATTTTTTTCTCTTCGGAAATTTAATTTGGATCTTTTTATGTCTTCTGTTTTCTCCTTAACATACTTGTGTTTTCCTCAACTTTCTTGAACATATAAAATATAGCAACTCTTATAATAACTGTTATAACACTCTAGTGTACAAATTCTATCAGCTGTGTCATTTCTGGATCTGTTACAATCAATGGATTTTTCTCCTCATTTCTGGGACATATTTTCCTGCTTCTTTGCAAGCCCGTAGTTTTTATCAGATTCCAGACATTCTAGATTTCACCTTAATGGGCACTACATATTCATGTGTGTGTGTGTGTGTCTGTGAGTGTGTGTGTGTCTGCGTGTGTGTGTGTCTCTGCATGGGTACATGCATACGCGCATGCTAATATTCTTAGACTTTGATCTGGGAAATGGTTAAGTTACTTGGAAAGAGTTTGAGTCTTTCAAGGATTGCTTTTAAAATTTGTCTGGCTGGTCCACAGAACTCTTTAATCTAGGCCTGACTTTTTCCTCATTGCCAAGGCAATATCTGAGTACTCTATCCTGTACTCCACGAATTATGAGGTTTTTCCACACTGGCTGCTGGAAACAAACTATTGCTAGTCTGTGTGAGTTACAAGGGTTGTTCTGCATGGTCCTCTCCAGCAGTTCTTTCCCCAGCGTTAGGATGGGGAAAACTGTCTATGGGTCTCTGGAGCTCTCTTTCATGTCACCCTCTCCTCTTTGGTACTTGGCCCTGAGAACTCTAGTCACCTTGGCCTCCCTGGACACCCAATTCCATCAAGACCAAGCCCACAGGGCTCCATCTACATTTCCTTTCTCTGCGCTAAGTCCTGGAAATATTTCCATGCAATAACCTGGTGTAATCACAGGACTCACCTCATTTCTATCACCTTTTGGGGATCATCGTCCTACTCTGTCTGTTGTCCAGTGTTTGAAGACTGTTATTTCATATATTTTTTTCTATTTTTTTTAGTTGTTTAAAAAGGCGGAAGAGTAAATCTGGTTCTTTTGACTCTATCTTGGCCAGAAATAGAAGTCTCTCTTTTCTTAATATTTAAAAAATAATCAATGTTCTCTGGAAAATTTTCAAAGTCACTATACAAAGTTATGCAAATAGGATTGTTCATAATCTTTGGTTATTTTTTAACACTTACTGATATCTTTTATTCATTTGGTCAACAAAATTTGTTAAATGTTTACTATGTGCCTGGTATTATGCCAGGAACTGGGCATTATTGAGATAAAAGGCTAATTCTTGCCACATTCGCAGACTTAAGAATTTTATAGTGTTTTAATCACTGTATCTCAAAACTAAATTTCTAGTTTATTTTTATATACTTGGAGATTTCATTGTCATTAGTGTGAATTAATCTATATGACACCATGCCTCAGAATTAATTTTGCTTGTTTCTAAAGTTGTTTGATTTTTCTTCAGCTATAGTTGGTCCTGGCCATGCTAATAAAAATGTTGATTTCTATAAATTTTCGCATGTAATTACTAATTTTGCTTGAAAACATAGAAGTAAGGAAATACTTAAGAATTCATAGAAAAATGACAAAAATGATTAAGAAAGTGAGGATGACAAGAATAGAACATTTTAGAATGAATTTTAAAAAGCATCTTTATAAAAAGCACACGTAGACTCTTGGCTCAATGCGTATGCATCTTGGCTTTGAGACAATTGAGAAAGGAGGAAGGAACTGTGCCCGTTAAGTGAAGTTGGGCAGCATTAGTGGCATCTCAGCTATGGAATGGGCTTTTCTATCTAAACTCGGACCTCTCAGTACTCAGCATCTCCCACTTATTTTACTTCCCAAAGTAAAGATAAAGTTTTCTTGCTTTTTTTCTTAGTTATATAAATAACATACCTTTATTTCAAAAAAGTCAAATGAAAAAAGGATGTATATTTTAAAAAATCATCTTAAATCTCACACTCTGAAATAATCAACATTAATTTTCTGTGGCTATCATGTTGTACATCATTTTATGCAAATATAAAATGAATCATATTATACATAGTTTAAAAATTATTTGTAGATTTATGGTCAATTTTTGTTTAACATCTCTCTCTCTCTCTTTCATTTTCTTATTTTTATTTATTTATTTGGATGACTCTTGCTGGAACCGAGAGAAGAGTTAGGTGAGCAAAACCACATGGAGTGAGAATGGGGAAGGCGTATTTCTCCAAAGGAAACTGGGGGTCCCGTTAGCAGAACAAGGTGGTTGGACGCTGGACGCTTAGAAACAACAAATGCCCATCCCGTAAAGATTCTGACATAGTGGAAGGAGATGTAGGCGTAAACCCTAACAAAGCTCTTATTAGCTTTGTGACTTTGAACAAGATCCTTTAAATTTTCTGAGCTTCGGTTTCATTGTCTGAAATATGGGCTTATAGGAACTACATGGAAAATGCATCTAAAATGTAGATTGGTCGTTCACTAACTGTTCACTTCACCCTGACCTTCCTGCACACATACGTGTTTTCAACTACTATTTTGAGTGTGTATTGTGTGCCAGACACACTAGTAGGTGCCAGGCACACGATCTGGAACAAAATCAGATGTATCCTGTCCTCAGGGAGCTTACAGATGTGAATAGGACAGGTATTAATCAAAGAATCACATACATAACTGTGAAATTACACAATAAAGGGGCATGACGGAAGGTTACCTGAGGAAGGAATGATTGTCCCGACATTTGAAAGAAGATCAGTGGTTGACTGGATAAGGAGGTGAGAGAGTGTTCTGGGGTGAGAAGAAGCATTTCAAGATGCTCTGATGGGAGGGGGCACTGTGTGCATGAGGAACTGAAGGAAGGCCAGTGCAGCTACAGTGCTATGAGTGAGGGGTCATCCAGTGCGGACCAGGCTGGAAACTGGCTGCCTTGTAGGCCACCTTCAGAATTTTGTTCACTATACTAAGAACAAAGGGCAATCATTGATGTATTTTAAGCAAGACATTGATTAACAAGATTTGCATTTTTTAAAGATCTCTTTGACTACAGTATTGGAGAAATGATGGTGAGAATGTGGCAGGCAAGAGGGCATATGAGCAGAGCAACTGGGAGGCAATTGGAGTAGCCCAGACAAGAGGATTTGGTTGCTTAGACCAGGTTAACGCCAACCAACATTCAGAGCAATAGATGGATACAGGATACACTTAGAAAGTGAGAATGACAGGACTTCCTGATGGCCTTGACATGGGAGACAAGGGAGAGAGTGTGGGCACCAAAAATGATTCTGATATTTTTGCTTCATTGATAGGATGGAAGACTTTCCATTCACTACTGTGGTTTAAAGTTGTGGGTAGCGTAGCCAGAGAGCTTGAATTCGATTCTGAACATATTGAGTTTTAGGTGCTTTCCATGAATTCAGGTGGTAGGGAGTCGACAGGAGGAAGTATGAGTCTAGATCTCAGAAGCGATATCTGGACTGAAGATATAAAAGGTGGGACATCACTCTGTGTAATAATTTAAACTATTGCCGGGGAAGAGATCACCTCAGGAGAATAGGAAAAGAAATCCTTTCTACTACTCATATTTGCATACATTAAAAAATAGCACACAAGATGTCATGATAAAAGCTAGGTCATAAGTACTACCTAAGTAATAAAAGTACTTGTAAGTACCAGGTACAAATATGTGTTTAATATATATTTACATAAATATTATATATAATCACATCACTGTATGTGACTGTGTATATATGATGCTATATGTAAGTACTATAATTATTATAAATACTGCTTTAAGATAGTTTCCTTACCCTATATTAACAGTCACTGATTCACCTATTGAAGATTTAGCCTGGAGGTCTTTTTTTTTCATTACCTTCAACATAATGATACCATTCTAGTTTTGTAAAACAATGCAATATACAGTATTCTTTTTATGTTCTAAAAATCCTTTATATGATCCCTTGATATTATACTTTTGAAAATTAGTAATTTTGTGGAAGTTGTATTCTTCAAGGATTTATGCACTGAAACTTGGCTGCAGATACATTTTAAGAAATGATTTATTAATGTCCTCAATTTACATTTTCCTATGTTGGTGGTCTACAGTAGATAGTTTCTGCTGTGTTTTTCTTTTCCCTTTATGACAGGCCTCAGGGTGATATTAATATAAAGATTTATAATTTCCTGTTTCCTTTTTCTGTACTATCTTTTTGCATACTTTAGCTCTTATGTGACCATTTCTTTAAACATACAAATTTGTAGGGGTTTATATTGCATACAAAACTGACAATGGCATTAACCTTACTCCTTACTCGGAGTACTGCAATTTGCAAAACTTTCATTGCAAGCAAATGGACTTTGGTGGCTATGGAAAACATCCAGCAATGCAATCTAGAATTTTCTAATTAAATCAGAAGCAAAATAAGTAAAGTCAATCAATAAAGGAAGATCACATGTATCTAAACTATTTTATTAAATTTAGGTTTCTGATAAAACTCTAGTGCAGGGTAGATAATGTCATGGTGGGGTGGTGACAAACTGGGTGATTACCTCCTTCCCACAGCACATAAAGGCATGCTGGCATGTCTGTATTCGTGCACTCTAGACCTTTGATTATTGCGTGGAAGAAATGTGGGAGGAATATGGAAGTCTCTTGTTTTCAGGTCTATAGATTAAAAGTATTGCAGACCATATTTTTGATGGTTTCAATTCTAATGGATTAATCATAACGGGGAAAAATAACTTAGGTGTGCCCTATGCAAACTTTTTCACCAAAATGTAAATGTCTAGAAGTTTATAAAAGCTCAATTGTCTCTTACACAATTGAAGATTGTTTGAAGTCTCATTTTTAATCTTAAAAATTCACATGAAATTTGCTTCTTTTGTCTAATACAATAATGAGTTTTAATATAAACATAACACTAAAATTAGTTGTTGTTACAGTTACATAACTTCTCCCTTCAAACTCTTGAAGTAAAATTAGTGTGTTAGGAAGATATACTGTATCTTGTAGTGCTTACGTATTCTGTGGTACACAACTAAAGGAGTGTAGGCCACAATGTTAGGGCACTAATTACTGCTTTTGGTCACATTGTTCTTAGGAGCATTTAACCTTAGCTATAAATTTTTAGCTACATCAACATAGCAAAATAGAATAAAGTCACTGCAATTGTCTATTTCATTCAGGCAAATAATTTGAACAATAGACTCATGGAGTGGTATTAAGTTTCACTCCTAGATATTGAAGTTGCACTTCTAGATTACGTTACCCAGATTTTTCTTTGCATTTTGTAGCATGAATTTTTCAGGAATAAGAGTTAGTTATTTGGTGTTTTAGCATCTAGTACAATACCGGGCACGTAAGAGGAGATCAGCAAATAAATGTTAAATAAATGAATGAAGATAGATAAATGAATTACCTGTGTACAGTACACTCTAGCTGTAGTGATTTCTGACCTCCTTTTTAACTGGCTACTAATAGATGGACTCCTTTCAGGCAGTATTGAAAGTAAGAATAACGTTTGAAATTTCAAATGTAATTTATGGATTCTCAGGACGTGTTAATATAGCCACATGGCATACAGCTATAGGACATGAGAAAGAAATGGGATTTAGATGATGGAGAATAGCCAGCTAAATTTCTAAATTAACTTTTCTTTTAGGTAAGAAAAGGTTGAAATATAGGCTTCAAGAATAAATAGGACTACGGCTTCCAAATTAAAATTCATTCCTAATATACGCTTCCTAATTTTTCACAAATAGTACTAGATCTAGTATTTGTACATGAGGTTGTATTCTATGGCTTTATTTTTAATTACTCTTTATATGTTTTTTTCTATCCTGCATTGTGTATTATCTTTAAAAGTTGATGGAGTTCTTGAATGGTTATAAATTTTCAATGACTGGGCTTTAAACATTTAATTATCTCCTTAATGTGTTATCTAAAAAAAGTTACCTTCCCACTTTAAATATAGTTTTAAATTAAGGGAGAGGAAGCAAGATTTGAAGTAAATATCTTTTAAGTTAATTTTAGTTTTTGACAGCCTGCAGCTGTTATCTAATTATAGCCAATTGCTTAACAGAGAAACTCATTCGTATGTGACATAATAAGGTGCCTTCCTCACGTTCAGTTCTTACCAAAGAAATCTTGCAAGTAAATATATCTGCAGTGTTTTGAATTCACTACTTGCTTAATTCAGAGGACTTGCAAATTTTACTACAAAAGAGAGTTTCCTTCAAAGTAAATTAGCCATCTCACCAAAGCTCCCTTTAAATAGAAACTGAAGTTGAAACAAATGGAGCACCAATAGGTCGGTTATGTGGTAAGATTCTGTGAGGCCTTGAAGCATATGGTATATCTCAATGCTAAAAAGGATATACATATCTTTTTGTATCTTTATTATGTTTTGATAGGGGGTGAATCAGTGAAGCAGATGAAAATGATGATATATTAAGCCCCTGCTGATTTTATAGAAGATATTAATCCATGTGTAAAAGTATGTCCATACGCTTCTACTTCCAGGAAGATGGAATAGATACGTTTTACTTATTCCTTCCACTAAGTACAACTAAAGAAACTTGGACATTATATATAAAACAAACACAAGAGAACTTTGAAAGGTAGAGATAAAGACAGACTGGTTAGGGATGTTGGGATGCAAAGAATCACATGGTGATGATTTTCTAGGGTTCTCTTTGCCTCGAATTTTCCAGACTTAAGGCTGAAGAAGCTGGCAACCCAGAGATGTCAAGGAGCTCAGACAAAAAAAAAAAAAATCGACAAGCCTGCTTTTTCTAGCCAGGGACCAAGGAGACAACTTAGCAAGACAGAAAACATTTACACAATAACTCCTCTACTCCTGGCAACAACACAGAATAAACTGCGGCCTCACCCCCACCCCAGGAGCAAAGGCTGAGGGGGCCCCTACACTTTCATCTTTGCCGGGCTGTGATGAGGTGCCCCCAAAACCCCATCTGCCTGGAGAAATGAAAACTGTTCACAGGAAAACCTGTATACGAATGTCCATGGACTTTATTTTTAATAACTCAATCTGGAATCAGCTCACATGTCCTTCAATTGCTGAATGGTTAAACACCCTGTGGTATGTCTAGACCATTGAGTACTACTCAGAAATAAAAAGCAATGAACTGTTGATACGTGTGGCAGCTTGGATGAATCTCCAGAGATTATGCTGAATGCAAAAGGCCAATCTCAAAAGATGACATTCTGTATGATTGCCTTTAAAACATTCCTGAAATGACACATGACACAAGTATAAAAATGGAGAACACATTAGTGGTTGTCAGGGGCTAGGAAAGACACAGGGAGGAAGAAAGGGAAGTGAGTTTAGGTATAAAAGGGCAACACGAGGGATCTTGCTGATAGGAATGTTTTCTGTTTGGCTATATCAATGTCAATCTCCTGGTTGTGGTAATGTACTACAGTTTTTCAATTTATTACTATTAGGAGAGACTGAGTAAGGGGTACAGGGGATCTCTCTGTGTTCTTTCTTTTTTTTTTTTTAGAGACTGGTACCTGAGCTAACGTCTGTTGCCAATCTTCTTTTGTTTTCCTTCTTCTTCTTCTCCCCAAACCCGCCACCCCCCAGGACATAGTTGTATATTCTAGTTGAAGGTCCTTCTAGTTGTGCTATGTGGGATGCTGCCTCAGCATGGCCTGATGAGTGGTGCCATGTCCGTGCCCAGGATCTGAGCTGGTGAAACCCTGGGCCGCCGAAGTGGAGCGCACAAACTTGACCGCTCGGCCATGGGGCCGGCCCCGTATTATGTCTTAAAACTGCACGTGAATCTATAAATATCTTAAAATTAAAAGTTAAATTAAAAAACTATGTCAGGCAAAAAGCAGACATCTCTCATGAACGAGAGCAGATACCAAAATTTCTAGCACAAAAAGGAAAATTTCAGGGCTGTCCTGGTGGCGCAGCAGTTTTCTTGTTCCGTTTCAGTGGCCCAGAGTTCGCGGGTTGGGATCCCGGGTGCGGACATCGCACCGCTTCGCAAGCCATGCTGTGGTAGGCGTCCCACATGTAAAGTAGAGGAAGACGGGCATGGATGTTAGCTCAGGGCCAGTCTTCCTCAGCAAAAAGAGAAGGATTGGCAGCAGTTAGCTCAGGACTAATCTTCCTCAAAAAAAAAAAAAAAAGGAAAATTTCCGACTTCCACTGAGTCTTTACCTTTGTTTCCCTCATGAACGGTTTAAACCCCTAACACTCATGTGGCTCTCCCTGTACTTGAAATGCAAGGGGGAGAGGTGGAGATATGGCAGGTTTAAAAACTAGAGGACCATATTGCCAAGATTTCTCATTAAATTTTCTTTAAGATTCATTGGATGTCACTTGTCCAAGCTTTTAAGAACTTTCAAATCCCAGCTCTCAGTTATTCATTCCCTGCTATCTTAATCAGCTTCCTTCTGGAAATAGTTTGAGGCAGTCTATAAAGAGCACACAGAGTCAGCCCATTGCGATAAGGACAAGAGTTGCATAATTCAGGCAGGAAGAAATGGGGAAGCTATTGCATTAAAACATCTAAGCCTTTTTTAGCAGGGAGTAAAATTGAAAAAGAATTGAATCTCAGCTTTACTATCTTTAGCTCTAGTATCTTTAGAAAAGTGGAACCATGATGAATTATATAACTTCTATTATAAAACAAAAGTGAGTACATTAGTTCAGCAGGAGAAACTGTGCTGGACTAAATTTTGTTTTTAGTCCTAAATCTTCTAATTGCTCCAAAGAAGATTTATTTATTATTTTATCTTTTAGGTGTACATTGTAATATATTTCAAATTCTGTGTAGATTACATCATGTTCACCATCCAAAGACTAATTACAATCCATCGCCACACACATGTGCCTAATCCCCCCTTTTGCCCTCCTACCTCCCCTCTTCCCCTCTGATAAACACTAAGCCAATCTCTATTGCTATATGTTTGTCATTGTTTTTATTTTCTACTTATGAGTGAGATCATATGGTATTTGACTTTCTTCCTCTGACTTATTTCACTTAGCATAATACTCTCAAGGTCCATTCCTGTTATCACAAATGGCCAGATTTCATCTTTTCTCATGGCTGAGTAGTATTCCCTTGTGTATGTATACCACATCTTCTTTATCCATTCGTCCCTTGATGGGCACCTAGGTTGCTTCCAAGTCTTGGCTATTGTGAATAATGCTGTGGTAAACATAGGGGTACGTGTATCTTTATGCATTTGTGTTTTCAAGTTCTTTGGATAAATACCCAGCAGTGGGATAGCTGGATCATATGGTAGATCTATTCTTAATTTTCTGAAGAAACTCCATACTGTTTTCTATAGTGGCTGCACCAGTTTGCACTCCCACCAGCAGTGTATGAGAGTTCCCTTCTCTCCACATCCTCTCCCACACTTGTTGTTTCCTGTCTTCTTAATTATAGCCATTCTGATAGGAGTGAGGTGATGCCTCATTGTAGTTTTGATTTGCATTTCCCTGATAGTTAATGATGTTGAACATCTTTTCATGTGCCTGTTGGCCATCCATATATCTTCTTTGGAGAAATTTCTGTTCAGATCTTTCGCCCATTCTTCAATTGGTTTGCTAGTTTTTTTGTTGTTGAGACATATGTGTTTTTTGTATATTTTGGATATTAACCCCTTATCTGATATATGGTTTGCAGCTATCTTCTCCCAATTGTTAGGTCATATTTTCATTTTGTTAATGGTTTCCTTTGCTGTGCAGAAGCTTTTTATTTTGATGTAGTCCCATTTGTCTATTTTTTCTATTGTTTCCCTTGCCCAGTCAGACGTGGTAGTTGAAAAGATGCTGCTACTACCAATGTCAAAGAGAGTACCGCTTATGTTTTCTTCTAGAAGTTTTATGGTTTCAAGTCTTTCATTCAAATCTTTAATCCATTTTGAGTTTTTTTTGTGCATGGTGTAAGGTAATGGTCTACTTTCATTCTTTTGCATGTGGCTGTCCAGTTTTCCCAGCATCATTTATTGACGAGACTTTCCTTTTTCCACTGTAGGCTCTTGGCTCCCTTGTTGAAAATTAGCTGTCTGTAGATGTGTGGATTTATTTCTGGGCTCTCACTTCTGTTCCATTGATCTGTGTGTCTGTTTTTTTGTGCCAGCACCACACTGTTTTGGTTACTATAGCTTTGTAGGATATTTTGAAATCAGGGAGTGTGATACCTCCAGCTTTACTCTTTTTCCTCAGGATTCCTTTAGCTATTCGGGGTCTTGTTCCATATAAATTGTAGGGTTCTTTGTTCTATTTATGTGAAAAATGTTGTTGGAACTTTGATAGGGATTGCATTGAATCTATAGCTTGTTTTAGGAAGTATGGACATTTAACTATGTTCATTCTTCCAATCCAAGAGCACCAAATATCTGTCCATTTCTTTGTGTCTTCTTCAATTTTGTTCAACAATGTTTTATAGTTTTCAGTATACAGATCTTTCACCTCTTTGGTTAAGTTTATTCCTAGGTATTTTATTGTGTTTTTGCAATTGTAAGTGGGATGGCATTCTTAATTTCTCTTTCTGCTACTTTGTTATTAGTGTATAGAAATGCAATTGATTTTTGTATGTTGATTTTGTATCCTGAAACTTAACTGTATTCATTTATTATTTCTAAAAGTTTTTTAGTGGATTCTTTTGGGTTTTCTGTATATAAAATCATGTTTTCTGCAAATAGTAACAGTTTCACTTCTTCTTTTCCAACTTGGATCCCTTTTATTTCTTTTTCTTGCTGATTGCTCTGTCTAGGACTTCCAATACTATGTTAAATAAGGGTGGTGAAAGTGGGCATGCTTGTCTTGTTCCTGTTCTTAGAGGGATAGCTTTCAGTTTTTCTCCATTGAGAATGATATTTGCTGTGGGTTTGTCATTTATGGCCTTTATTATGTTGAGGTACTTTCCTTCTATACCCATTTTATTTAGAGTTTTTATCATGAATGGATGCTGTATCTTGTCAAATGTTTTCTATGCATCTATTGAGGTGATCATGTGATTTTTATTCTTCATTTGTTGTGGTGTATCACATTCATTGATTTGTGGATGTTGAACCATCCCTGCATTCCTGGAATAAATCCCACTTGATCACAGTGTATGATCTTTTTAATGTATTGTTGTATTTGATTTGCTAGTATTTTGTTGTGGATTTTTGCATCAATGTTCTTCAGTGATTTTGGTCTGTAATTTTATTTTTTTGTGTGTTGTCCTTGTCTGGTTTTGCTATCAGGATAATGTTGGCTTTTTAGAAAGAGTTAGGAAGCTTCCCCACCTCTTCAATTTTTTGGAAGAGTTTGAGAAGGATAGGTATTAAGTCTTCTTTGAATGTTTGGTAGAATTCACCAGGAAAGCCGTCTGGTCCTGGACTTTGATTTTTGGGGAGGTTTTTGATTACTGTTTCAATCTTGTTACTGGTGATTGGTCTATTCAAATTCTCTACTTCTGGGGCTGGCCCCATGGCTGAGTGGTTAAGTTCACGCACTTTGCTTTGGCAGCCTGGGGTTTCACCGGTTCAGATCATGGGTGCTGACATGGCACTGCTCATCAGGCCATGTTGAGGCAGTGTCCCACATGCCACAACTAGAAGGACCCACAACTAAAAATATACAACTATATACTGGGGGGAGTGGGGGAGAAAAAGCAGAAAAAAAAAAAAGAAAATTGGCAACAGTTGTTAGCTCAGGTGCCAATCTTTAAAAAAAAATTGTCTACTTCTCTTCATTCAGTTTTGGAAGGTTGTATGATTCTAAGAATTTATCCATTTCTTCTAGATTATCCAATTTGTTGGTGTATAGCTTTTCATAGTATTCTTTTATAATCTTTTGTATTTCTGAGGTGTCCATTGTAATTTCTGCTCTTTCATTTCTGATTTTATTTATTTGAGGCTTCTCTGTCTTTTTCTTGATGAGTCTAGCTAAATGTTTGTCAATTTTGTTTATCTTTTCAAAGAATCAGCTCTTCTCATTGATTTTTTTCTATTTTTTTGTCTCTATTTTGTTTAATTCTACTCTCATTTTTATGATTTCCTTTCTTCTGCTGCTTTTGTGCTTTGTGTTCTTCTTTTTCCAGTTTCTTTAGGTGCACTGCTAGATTATTTATTTGGGATATTTTTTTTTGTTTGTTAAAGTAGGCCTAAATTGCTATAAACTTCCCTCCTAGAACCACTTTTGCTATATCCCATAGATTTTGGCATGTTGTATTTTCATTTTCATTTGTCTCCAGGTGTTTCTCCTTTGATTTCTTCATTGACCCAATCATTGTTCAGTAGCATTTTGTTTAATCTTCACATTTTTATGGCTTTTCTGATTTTCTTCCTGTAATTGATTTCTAGTTTCATACCTTTGTGGTCAGAAAAGATGCTTGATATTATTTCGATCTTTTTAAACCTATTGAGACTGTTTTGTGGCCTGGCAAGTGATCAATCCTGGAGAATATTCCATGTGCATTTGAAAAGAATGTATATTCTGCAGTTTTTAGATGGAATGCTCTATATATATCTACTAAGCCCATCTGGTCTAATGTGTCATTTAAGGCCAATGTTTTCTTATTGATCTTCTGTTTGGATGATCTATCCATTGGTGTAAGTGGAGTGTTACAGTCCCCTACTATTATTGTGTTGCTGGCTATTTCTCCTTTTATGTCTGTTAATAATTGCTTTATGGTGCTCCTGTGTTGGGTGCATAGACATTTACAAGTGTTATAGCCTCTTGTTGGGTTGTTCCCTTTATCATTATATAGTGCCCTTCTTTGTCTCTTGTTACAGTTTTTGATTTAAAGTCTGTTTTGTCTAAGTATTGCTACCCAGCTTTCTTTCCTTTGCCATTTGCATGGAGTATCTTTTTACATCCTTTCAGTTTGTGAATTTCTTTAGGTCTGAAGTGTGTCTCTTGTACACAGCATGTATATGGGTCTTGTTTTTTCATCCAGTTAGCCACCCTATGCTTTTTGTTTGGAACATTTAGTCCATTGACATTTAAAGTAGCTATTGATAAATATGTATTTATGCCATTTTGTTGCTTCTTTTTTTGGGTGTTTTAGTAGTTCTTCTGTGTTCCTCTCTTCTTCTCTTGCTCTCTTCCCTTGTGGTTTGATGGCTTTCTTTAGTAATATATTTGATTTCTTTACCCTTACTTATTTGTTTATTTATTATAGGTTTCTGGTTTGTGATTACCATGAGGTTCATATATAATATTCTACATATATAGCAATCTATATTGAGTTGATAGTCTCTTTAGTTTGACCTTTTTCTAAAAGCTCTACTCTTTTACTCCTCTCTTCCCACATTTTGTGTTTTTGAAATCATATCTAATCTCTTATTTTTTGTAAGTCTAGTCATTACCCTCTTATCATTGAAATAGGTAATTTTAGTACTTTTGTCTTTTAACCTTCACATTATCTTTATAGGTGGTTGATCTGCTACCTTTACTATATTTTTACCTTCACCAGTGGTTTTATTGCCTATTTTATTTTTATAATTTTCTTTATCCCTATTTGTGGTCTTCTCTTTCCCACTTAAATAAGTCCCTTCAGCATTTCTTGTAGAACTGATTTCTTGGTGATAAACTCCTTTAATATTTGCTTGTCTTGGAAACTCTTTATCTCTCCTTCCATTATGAGTGATAACCTTGCCAGATAGAGTATTCTTGGCTGTAGATTTTTTCCTTTCAGCACTTTAAATAAGTCATGCCAGTCCCTTCTAGCCTGTAGGGTTTCAGCTGAGAAGTCCACTGATAGCCTTGTGGGCTTTCCTTTGTATGTCACTTGTTGCCTTTCTCTTGCAGCTTTTAGGATTCTCTCTTTATCTTTAATTTTGGACATTTTAATTATAATGTGTCTTGGTCTGGGCCTCTTTGGGTTTATCTTGTTTGGTGCTCTCTGTGCTTCCTCTATTTGGATATGTGTTTCATTCCTTAGGTTAGGAAAGTTTTCAGTTATTATTTCTTCAAATAGATTCTCTTCCCCTTTGTCTTTCTGTTCTCCTCTTGGGACAACTATAATACAAATATTAGTGCACTTGGTATTGTCCCAGAGTTCCCTTAGACTGTTCTCATTCTTTTTAATTCTTTTTTCTTTTATCTGTTCAGTTTGGGTGATTTCCTCTAGTCTTTTGTCCAGCTTGCTGAACCATTCTTTTGTATCATATACTTTGCTATTGAGTCCCTTTAGTGAATTTTTCATTTCCAGTATTGTATTCTTCATTTCTGATTGCTTCTTTTTCATATTTTCTAATTCTTTGTTGACGTTCTCACTGTATTCATCCAGTCTTTTCCATATATCAGTGAGCACCCTGATGAGTTTTTGTTTGAACTATTTGTCAGGTAGATTAGTTATTTCTGTTTCATTTAGTTATTTTTCTGGGGTTTTGTCCTGTTCTCTTTCTTGAAATGTGTTCCTTTGCCTCCTCATTATGCCTCTTTCTCTGTGCTTATATCTATTTATTAGGTGAGTCAGCTATGTCTCCTGTTCTCAGAGAATGGCCTTATGTAAGAGATGCCTTTTGAGATCCAGCAGTGTATATCTCTCTCATTACAAGTCCAAATGTTCCAGGAGTGACCCCTGTATGGGCTACTTGTGTCCTTTTACTGTGACAGGGTTGCTTTTACTGCAGATACCCAGGGAGTCAAGGCTTTCCCTCCCTGGCCGGTTGTTTGTAAATCAGGTTTGGGGATCCCCAGCATCATTGGCTACAAGGTCTAATAGCACACTCCTGTTGCAGTTTTCCTGTTAAATGAGTAGGCACCCAGTGCAGCTGGTTGCTAGGCTCAGAGGCTTACAGTTTCTGTAGGCCTCAGGCCTGCAAGGCTGTTATCAGCTCTCTCAGGACTGCAGCTGAGTGGGGCTTGCCCCAGGCACAGGGACACCCAATTATTTCAGGCTTTGGAATGTGGGGCCAATTCCATTTGTGGGTGTTTGTGAAGCACAGGTCTTCTGCCACTGATAAGCCCCACCCCCACAGGTCCACACACACTGTCAACACAGTCCTGGCCCCTGCACACTTCCTGACCCCCTGGAGTGTACACAGTGGCCTCACTTCAGAGGCCCCCACCTCTCCACCAATGCCCCCACAGTTCACCTGGTCCTCACACAGGCCTTGCCCCATAGAGGCAGACACATTTACCTGCCTGTAGAGGATCCAGGCACCCAGTCTATGCAGGCTGAAAAGCTGCCCAAAGGCTTGCTGTTGGGTGGGGCTGGTCCCTAGGGGGGGCTGCCCTCCCTGGCTGAACTGGATTAAATCTGTGCTCTAGTGGGTGTGGCAGACCTTTGGGCTAACAGACCATGGGAAGAACGCCAATGGCATCTGCCAGCATCTGTGTCACCAGGCCTGTATTAGGTCACAACAATGGCCACCACCAAAGTCTCAGTCTCCAGAGAGGTCTCACCTCTCACTGAGATGCACCCAGAGCCTACCAGGTGAGTCTCCTTTCACCAAAGGACTGTGCGCCTTTCCTTTTGGTGATTTTATGTTGCTCTCTGAGATGGGTGAATTTGTTTGTGGGCCCTTTAAGAGCTGGCTTTATTTTGCTTTCATCAATAGCTTTTCTGAGGGTATTACTCATTGTAGTTAGTAGCCAGTGAAGCCAGATAGTATGACACTTGTCTCAGTTGTGCTGATTCTGAAGGACGCTTACAGTGGTAATGGGCCCCTGCTCAGGTCCCCACTCTTCTAGGGAGGGCTGTGTACCTTAGGGTGGCTCCCACTCAGCTGGCTGTGAAGCTCTGCCACTTGTGAAGGTGGCTTTTTTCTCTGCAGAAGCAATTTCTGCCTCTTCTGCCTCAGTCAGGACTGTCCTTTGTTGTGGGGGTTCTTTTTATCAAGTTTTAAGTTCTTTCTCTGGGGTAATTTTTCCAAGAATAGTTGTAACTTCATTATATTCATGGGAGGAGGTGAGTTCAGAGTCCATCTATGTCACCATCTTGACAAGATCTTCTAAATTCTCAGAGCAATTTATTGTGTGGCTCTCAATTAGTGATGTTTAATAACAAAATTAATTTTTTACAAATGCACTTTTATGAAAACTGCATATGGTAAACCATGTGGCTGGTTAAAACAAAACAAAAGGGAAAACAAAAAGCCTTAAACAAATGATAGGGCCATAACATTGCATTTTGGCCTGGTGGATTCTTCCAATGGTGGGTACAGCGGGTAGGGTCTGAACTCAATCACAGACCCAGAGTATCTGGCTGTCTGGTCATAACCCAGAACTCACATCTAACTGTCATATGCTGGCCTCTGCAGTCAGACCTGTGTCCCCACTGCCCTCAGCCTGGGACAGTCATTCCTACATCCTCCCAACACTTCCCTTGAATATGGGGTCCTTATCACAGCTCTCCTCTCCTCCATATTCCTCCTTCCCATGCTTTTCAGCCAGGGGTGCTTCGGGAGTCATCATTGTCTACACAGATCCCCAGATGCCCAGGTTACTTTCACTTCCATAACTCCTGCTCATGTTATTTCCAGAGCAAAGTTCACAAAGTTCACAAGACCTGACTATAAGTATAGCTTATTATTTTCTCAGTGCATGTTGATTTTATATTCCCACTGAGATTGCAAATGTCTTGAGAGAAAGATATATCCACCTCTCTTAATCTACCTCTCTGCTTATAAGTGCAGGTTCTGGAGTGAGTCTAGGTGGACTCCTGGCTCTGCTACCTGCTAGCTTTACAAACACGGAAAAATTGTTTAATTTTTCTGGGTCTTGGTTGCCACATGGGTGTGGGTGTGAGGATAATTGTGTTACATACCTCAAAGGTTTGTGAGAATTGAATTAAATTACACATAGCTCATAGAACAGTACCTAGCCTATTGTGAACACTCAATAACTGTTATCTATTATCATCTGTTCTTTATATTACTCAGTGTTGTGTGGGAAAATCTTTATCCAACCTTATATAAATAAAAGATTATCCTAAAGAAATGGCCTGTAAGCTGCTGACCAAAATAAATATCCTTCTTTTCTTTCTGAGTCCTTAGCTCAACCTTATTTTCCAACTCCATGCTTCCAGCCAGCTGAAATGGAGATGATCCGAGATGGGGAAGCCATGTGTTGAAGATGGCTGAGCCTCTGTCGGCCTGTCACCATACCGAACTGTTCATGCACCTGTTAGTTGTATCAGGTTACAAAAAATAAACTACTATTGAATAAGATTCGTAATGTATTTCTTGGGTCTGTTTGTTATAGCAATTCATACAGTCCTGCTGTTACAGTGGAGAGCTCTAACAACTGTGTGTATGAGGAGCAGCTTGACCTAAGTCAAAGCCTCTGTCTTAGAGTATCTGCCCATTTATCTTCTAATTTGAGCCTTCCACTCAAACAACTTCTTATTTTCTCTGTCCATGGTGTATTTACATGCATGACAAGTCTCTTCTACTCAATGATCTCATGGGATTCTAGATGCATCTTAATTTTAGCTCTATTAAATATAATTGCCTATTTTTTTTGAGTTCATCTCAGGATCCTCCAAAGCAAATATTGCATTTGCTGCACAGCCTCTGTTCTAAGCAACAGCATTCCAAACATTAAACATGACCCTCAAAATTTGTTTAGCACTTTTTAAATTACTAAGTGACAACAGAAAGATGTGTGTGTGTGCATGAGCATGTATATTGGTGTGTTTGTGAATCTCCCGAGTCATCCAGCTCAGGGCTGGCTGAACTCAATAATGTATAATTCACTGACTGGTTAAACAAAGCCTACTTTATCTTCCCACATCTGCCAGAGCTGAAGTAAAGTGTTCTTATGGGTAAGAGCAGAGGATTACAGGTTGGAAAAGGCAGGTATTCTTGAGTGAGCATTACTTTCTGTTCTTGGAAGCAAACTTATCTGTTTATTTGTGTCACTTGATTCTCTCTCACTGCTTTATTCATTCAACAAACTTGGCTTTATTTGAGGTGATGGGAAGACTAAGATGCATCAGAGCACATGATGTTCTCAGGAGAGACACTGACGCATCTGCAGTCTTGTGATGGAAGACTACAGCTTCTTCACTGGAGAAGCTATTCAAGAACCACTTTAGGGAGCATTTCTACATGGGGTTGGAATTTTGGAATAAGAAAACAGGTAGGATAATCCCTCAGAATAAAATGTGGGGGGAAAAAGCCGTTAGTCAGAGTCAGAAGTAGATGCTCTCCTTGAGAGATGGAAATATAGGATCCCGCCCTGCACCTTCGTGGTCTGGGAACTGAACTCTTTGTCTCTGGGAAGTGGAGAACTTGAGCTATTTCTTTCTGTGAGGCACCTGAACTCTAATAAAGTGACTCTAGAACTCCTACGAGTAATAAGTCAGTCCAACTTTGAATGGGGTGAATTGTGTACCCTGTCACTGGGAATTCTGAAATTCCTCGTGTAGTGTTAAAATATCAGTATCTTGGCCAATAGAGGCTTGTTTCATTGCTAGTGCTTTACGGTGGATAAACCAGCATTAGGAGCCAAAGAGAGTCAAGGCTGAGAAATAGCCTCCTCCTTTTCTCCTTTGATTTCCCTTCAGAACTGCCTCACCCAAGTCCCAGCAGAACGCTGGTGTTTGCGGGATGACCCTGCAGATGGCTGCATCAGGGAAAATTTGTGAGTTCGTGAGTTCCTCTCTTTCCTGTCCCTCCTCTTCCCTGACAGCTGACAGTGCTGAGTAGAAAGAGAAGTATCCTGATGGTTTGGACAAAATAAGAAACAAGTCATGAGTTGGCTCGTTTTTGAAGAGGTATTGCTATGTCACACGTTTTTTTCATTAGGTCCAGAGTCTTCAGATGATGTAGCAGTTTTTGGTCACTTAAATGCATCCTTAAAAATTTTAACACCACTTTAAATTGCTGATCATAAGACTAGAGCTTGACATCTCCTGATCCAACAAAACACATGAGTCAAGTACCAGCTGTGCAGTAACTTTTTTAAAATTCAAGATCTTAGTCCTGAAGGTTTTAGATACAAAGCAATTGATACAGACCCATTTGGAAATTTATTAAATGCTATACCTACACACAGTCTGCCACATATTCTCATATAGTCCTTTTTAGCTCCAAAAGTTAGTTCTTATAGACATCACAGATAATTATTCTGAGTAGCCAAATCATGTAGGACAATCATGAAGCTGAAGAAAGATAATCTGTTCGCAGCCTCAGTTTGAATGCAAATTCTCTCTCAAAGAATCCTTTACACTTACCTCTTGGACTTTGTCTGAAGGGAATAAAAGCAATACCATAAAATATGATGTATAAGCATGTGTATCTGAGAAGATTCATTGGAAAAAATCTAAGTCCTCACCAATATAATATATATTAAATTCATAAATGAAAGGTCTTGGATTCATTCAAAATAATATTTTATAAACTTAAATTCATTTAAGATGCTATTTATTTATTTTTTGCTGAGGGATATTCACCCAGAGCCAACATTCATCGTCAATCTTCCCCTTTTTTGTTTTGCTTGCAGAAGATTCTCCCTGAGCTAACATCTGTGCCAGTTTTTCTCTATTTTGTGTGTGGGATGCTGCCACAGCATGGTGTGGAGTAGATCCAGACCCAGGATCCGAACCTGCAAACCCAGGCTGCCGAAGTGGAGTGCACCATGGGGCCGGCCCTGCTATTTTATTTTTATTATTAAAAATTGACATAAAGTCAATTTTTAAAAGTGCTTTAAAGTGAGAAAAGGGTAACAAACAAAAGCTATATATTTATGTAGTAAAATAATATATACATACACATAAATTTTATTAAAATAAAATTATATATATTAAAAGCTCTCTATATTATCATAGAAAAATATTGTCTCAATGTTAATGACTATCACTAATCATTATCATTGTAGAATTATAAACTTTTTCTTTTTCTTTCATACAATGTGTGTGTGTGTTTGTAAAAGTGTTTTACTTATGCCATAAAGATAAAGTTACATTAAAATATTATAGATTTCAGGCTAAAATGCAGAAAAAATCTAGAGCACAGAAGCTCTCTCCTTAGCAGGTAACAAAACGAATTCAAAAAAGTAATAAATACACAAAAGAATAAAATCTATCCAATAATCAAACAAGAAAAGAGGACCAGCCACACATTATCAAGTTCAAAATGTGATGTTTGAAGCAAAAACCACAGTTTCTTGCATGGAGCTGAGTGCAGTGACTCCTAACATCACCCCCATATTCTAGTAGAATATTTGGTAGAAAAGTTGAATCAACAAAATTCTCAGCATTCTCGTTAAGATCTGTACCCACCACTACCAGGTCAGAGAGCAGTAAGCAGGCGGAGGCTGGGAGGATGAGAAAGTTATTTCAGGAAGAGTCAAGGACAAATCCTGTAGAGTAAAGCCCACATCAACAGAGCCAGGAGAAATGGACCCAAAACCATTGGAGAGCCTTGAGATCATCCAGGACTTCCTGACGAATTTTGGAAAACATTTAAAGCCCCAGTGGATTCCCTTTCAGGACTAAAATCCTTTCCCAACTAGATGAAATGATACAGAACATTTAAGAAAATCCCACAGGAGAGAGCAGAGCTGGTGGCCTCAAAGAAGGATACACATTGACCCAGCTGAGCTCCTCCCCACTCCCACTTTCCTCCCACAACATTCCCCAGTGCCTCCGGGCTACAAAAAAGCAGATGAAACACTACACTCAGCCTTCATGGTAACCAAGAAAGGCAGACAAACATTTTCTAAACCCAGTAGGGTGGATGTCAAGAAAAATTTAAATATATAAAGGAAAAACCCTTTTTCTACTCACAACCCTCTGACATCCAATGTGTGGGTTTTTCACACCAAATAATTCTACAATCCTCTGAAGACTCCAACTGGTGTCCTACAATTTAATTCAATTCCGACACTAAATATTCAGAGTTAGCACAGATCCTACAGGTTAAGGGCGCAGTGCCACAAAATTGCCCCCTGCTTCAGATGCCAATCACAAGTAGGGGATCCTCTGGTTAACCACACTTCTGGCTACAAATTAAGTTCTTGCAACCCTCTCCTCAATTTCAATGATTTTCTATAAAGACTCACAGAACTCAGGGAAATACTTTACTTACATTTACCAGTTTATTATAAAGGGTATTATGAGGAATACAAATGAGAAGCCAGATGAAGAGGTACATAGGGCAAGGTCTGGAAGGGTCCTGAGCACAGGAGCTTCTGTCCTCATGGAGTTGGGGTCTGCCACCCTCTCAGCACATAGATGAATTCACTAACCCAGAAACTCCCTAAACCCCATTGTTCAGGGTTTTTATGGAGATTCTATTATGTAGGCATGATTGATTAACTCTTTGGCCACTGGTAATTAACTCAATCTCCAGCCCCCCTCCCCTGCCTGGCATATAGTTGGCATCCTCACTAAGTATTTGTTTAAATACTACTCAACAAATTAAGACGACCCAAGGATAGCCATTGAATCTAGCAAAACACATCAATGTAATAGGAAACTATTTTAGATCAAAGGAACGACAAGAAACATATAGCTTATCCTCATAGCTTTGCCCAGGTGAAAATGAGGTCCAAAGATATTGAATAATTTGCTAAAGGAAGCAGTGAGGTATGAGGGAGGGCATGGATTTCAGGATCAGGCAGAACTACTGATCTTAGCTGTATTGACTGCTTCCTAGCTGTGTGACCTTAGGACAGTTATTTACACTTGTCCTTTTACTTCCTAATGTGGAGTATTTAGACTTCACACCTTGCAGAACTGTCAAAATAATCAAAAGCAGTAACGAATGTGTAATAGAGTATTGCATGAGATGTTTCTGTTGCCATAGAATTGGGACAGGAATCCAGAAATGAAAACAAAGGTGCATTAAGGACCCCACAGTAAAGATAAACAGCAGCAATTGAGTCCTCCCTCCCAGCCCCGGCCAGAGTTTACTGAATGCAGTACAGCCACCATAGCCACCCCCAAACATAACCATTCTTTACTTCCCAGAGTGGGAGAGGACTCAGAAAAAAGAAGGCCTCTGGGGACACAGGCCTTGAGAGGAGCTTGGTGTTACTTTATCTTCCCACCCCATGAAGGAGAAGAATGGGTTCTCCTACCCAAGTGTTGGATCCTACAGAATGAGAGACATTGAGGATGTTCACAAGAGAGGAAAGTTGATATCTACTCCCTGGCTGATGTTTGCTGAGCCATGGAGTCTTCAGGCCCATCATTGGTGAAGTGAAATAGAATACAGTGATGGAGTTCAGTATCACCTGCAGTTGTAAATGTTGCATTCAAGGCACTGGTGATTGCTGTTCTAAAATCCGGAGACTTTAGGAGGCTCAAATCTTATTGATGCAGAACAGGCTAGCATGGGTAGTGCATCTGGAAAGGAAAGGATACCCAGCTCTGTTTTTCACAATGCTTGGAAGACCTCAGTGGTTCTTACGGCTCCATTTGAAGGAGAACAGAGTTCAGAGCAGGGAGCAGAAGATTCAAAGGTGATTACGTGGCCATCACACAACAAAGATGGTACTTACCAGGGGGAAGGGCCAAAGGAAGATGGACAGGACACAGTGAGCTGTATGTCATCTCAGAAAAACCACAAAGTTTATGTAAAGACAGCACATCAGCAGGGGCCACCAGCAGTGATAGAACCAGACCAAGTCAGAGAACACCAGAGATGCCTCTATACCACTGATACGGGTGATGACGAGTGGAGATTCCTCCCTCTTCTTCCCTCCTCTTCCTCTTCTTGCTCCTCCTTCTTTTCTTCTTCCTCCTCCTCCTTCTCTCTCTCTTCTAATGTATTAGAAGGAGAGAAGGCCAAAGAAGGATTTATGAAAAGTTGAATAGAGTTTTGTGTGTGAATATGTGTTGGGGACTGGTGAACCGGGATGGGCATGGAGGAAGGTGGCAAGAAGGCAGATACGTGTTCCTGATGTCATAGCAATAGTCTGATATGGGAAGACTTCCAGGCCAGGCCTGGATACTTTAGGCTCCAGCTGTAGGAACAGGTGTTCCCACTTTGGGGAAGCTGTTTACATAACAGAGGACTATTTAAACTTTAAGGAGACTCTAGTCTAAGATCCTCTTCTTTTAGAAGCTAATGTGCCTGTCATAAGACTTCATTCCTAGGAAAAGTATTTAAAGCTATACTTCTAAAGAAAAGTAGAAAAGCTGTGGTAGATTCCAATTGAAAATTGTAATTTCTGAGTAAACATGTCAGTAACTAAAATTATTTTGATAATATTTTCACCAAAACTATACATGATAGAATATAGAGTTATGTAGTTAGTTTAGCTTTTTTGAAAACGCATTTTTAAATTCTGAATATTGGAGAAAACTTTTTGTAATTCTAGCATAGGGGTGTTTTCCTATGTATTTATTCAACAATTAGATAATCCCATAGTCCACTGAGGACGTTAAATTTCTTTCAAATGGAAAGATGGACAATATGCCAAATTCTAAATTGAGTACATAGCTTATGACTATAGAGACAAAGTGAGATAGAAGGCCTAGGAAAATACTTCGATAAAATTGCCAAACAGTTAAGTGATATATCATATGAAAAGGAAGGAAAAGATAGTGTTCAGATCTGAACTGATTGCACAAAATGACAAATAGAAAAAAAGTAAGAAAGAAAAGTGAAAAGAAAAAGCACAGTAAAATAATTCTTAATTTAGACAGAAATTTTATTAGTATCTCTTTCCTCTACTCTAGTTTGATCTTTTCCTTGTATCACTCACATTTTCAAATTTAACTAACAAGAACAAGTGAAGATTACATATAAATCAGATCCTTTTTGTTATGAGCCAAAGAGACAAATCCCTTCCATTAAATTCCTGAATTAAGAGACAGGAAGTTTATCCTGCAGGATAATGTGTTCACCTCTTAACCGCAGAAGACGGGCTTTCATGAGTCATCAGCGGGACAGCGGTTGTGCAATCGCTTAGAGACACCAGAAGTCACTGCTGGGAAAGCAGAAGGAAGTTTGAAGAACACGAGGGTAGAAGGAAGGGCTCCAGCTCCGCAGTGAAATCATGGAATTTAGGGGTTCACATCAAAGGTGATGTGTTTCAGTATTTCTAGATCAAAAATATGGAGGAGATCGTCCAAAAAATGTGAGTGGGTCTACAGTCACAAATTTTATTTAGGAAAAAACCGAACTGGAGAAAAACTTGAGGGGCATCTTTACACAACAAAGTTTTTTTAAAAGTGCCCTTTTTTACTCTATTAAACGCAATATTCAGAAGCATTCCAAGATATCGCTGTCGCCCTGCAGGAAACCCTGCTGCCTTAGGGAAGTGATTAATTTAAATCTATGCCTTTTTTCATTCCTTTTAGATTCTCATTTTAGCGTCTCAGTGGGGAAGCTTTAGAGTTCTTACAACTCCCCCTGCTGGCAGAAAGTGAGAAGTGCAGCTTTAATACGGAAAACCAGGGTATTTACTCTACAAATAATGGCTAAATATAAGATCAAGTTTTTATTTTAAAAACAAGATCTCTTTCAGCTCCGATCTCTGGGTGAGTTTGAAACACAAATTAAAAACATGAAAAGGAATAATAAAATTCGTTGGAGATACTAATTTCCAAAAGTCAGACCAATAATGAATCTTACGTTAAAGTGTTTAAGAGCACAGCTTCAAAAATTTGTGTTTCTGAAATCTGACTCAGAATAACTTGACGATTTCTTGGACCTTTAGGCTGTACCTCTGCTTGATGCCATTGTCTCTCCATAGATCCATCATTATCCGTGGCAGAAACAGGAGGTTCTCCACTTAATCTGCTCTCGCACACTTCCCAGCCCCCTTGCTGTTCTTGCAGTTGGACGGAAGTGATGTGTGTCTCATATTGGTCCACGTACAAAAGAGCCAGCCCATGACCCCCGCTATCTCCTCCACTGCTCTGGTCACTGCGGACATCCCAGATAGTGTCCACTGGCCTAGGTACTTGAGTGACTATATGGAGCAGAGTCTCCCTGTGTGCCTCCTCCTCCCATTGACCAACAGCGGACTTTGTGTGAATGAGAAATACCTGTTAGGAGTTAAGCAATTGAGACTCTGAGGTTCTTTGTCCTGAAAATAACAAAGTAGCTGACATTTTTGGAACACTTGCATCACATTAGGTACAATCCTGAACGCTTTGTACGTCTCACTTGATCTTAACAACAGTGCTGTGGAATATTTTAGATATTTTATTAGCCATATTTTATAGATGACAAAACTGTGGCAAAGTTAGATTAAGTAACTTGATCCCAGGTCTCATGGCTAGGAAGTGATGGAATCAGGAATCAAGTCAGTCTCCAAATTCCCTCAATTTTTATTTCTATTCTACACTGCCTCATATACCAAACATCACAATTATTTAACGTTAATTACATTAAATTGAATGTCATCATTCTATTTAAAAAGTTATAAAGGCAAATTAATCATGTATCCATTTAATAAAAATATATTTATCAGGAGTCGAGACTATTTAGTTCTTTTGTTGTTGTTGTTGAAGGCACAGTGCTAAGCATTGTGAGATATATTAAAACGTATGAAATATGGTCCTTTATCCTCAGATAGCTTACATTCAAGGTAGGGAGACCAATCAGAGAAACATGGAAAGCTCAATAGGAATATAGGAGACTTTACAAACAGTCTATGACTAGTTGTCAAATAGCCTTTCACGTAGGTGGTCAGTAAATGTTTGTCTGGGAGAAGAAAGAGGGAAAATCAGGAAGGAAAGATGGAGAAAAATTGGCCGAGAAGGTAAGTGATAGGATTACAGTGCAGATTCTCATCCTACAGGACAGGATAGGCAGGCTGCAGGGAGCAGGTGGGGCTTCAGCATAAACCTGATGGACAGGTAGGGTTTGTATTGACAGAGAGAGTGAATCAGGGTATTTCAGGAGAGTGGAGAAGCGCAGACACGTGGATAGGCACACGCCATCTCTGAAGAGTGAGAAGCCTAGTTTGGCTGGAACAGAGAACTTACATGTTATTGAACATTGTGAGATGAGGCAGGTAAGGATAATTGCCACCAATTTATGAAGGTCCCTACTCAGGAAATTGTATTTACCTTATGGGCAGAAAGACATCCTGTACGTTTGTAGAATACTGAGCTGTCTGTGAAACTTAGTGCCTAAAGGAGCTATAGGCAGAGATCAACTGGAGGGATCATTAATACACACAGAAAGGCACACGTGCGTGTGATTTTAGCTATGTCAATCTTTCTAGGATGTCTGCAGATATGATTTCTCAAATTTTGTCTGAACCAACTATCACCTCAAAAAGTAATATCTGTTAACAGTGTTTATGCTAATCTATTCTATTGTTTGATTTCCATATTCTTTTCTTAAAAATTATTTTATTGAGGTCGTATTAGTTTATAACATTGTGTAATTTCAGGTGTACATTATTATATATTAGATTCTGTATAGGCTGCATTGTGCTCACCACCACTACTGTGGTTTTTATCTGTCACCATACATATTTGCCTCTCTACCCCTTTAGCCCACCCTACCACCCGCTTCTTCTCTGGTAACCACTAATCTGTTCTCTTTATCTATGTGTTTATCTTCCACGTATGAGTGAAATCATATGCTGTTTGCTTTTCTCTGTCTGGCTTATTTCACTTAACATAATACCCTCAAGGTCCATCCATGTTCTTGCAAATGGGAAGATTTTGTCTTTTTTTTTTTAAGGCTGAGTAGTATTCCATTTTGTATATGTACCACATCTTCTTTATCCATTCATCCCTTGATAGGCACTTGGATTGCTTCCATGTCTTGGCTTCTGTGAATAATGCTGCAGTGAACATAAACATGCATAAATCTCTTTGCATTGTTGCTTTTAAGTTCCTTGGGTAAATACCCAGTAGTGGGATGGCTGGATCATATGGCATTTCTACTTTTAATTTTTTGAGAAATCTCTATACTGTTTTCCATAGTGGCTGCACCAGTTTACATTCCTACCAGCAGTGTGTATGAGGGCTCCCTTTTCTCCACATCCTCTCCAATGTCTGCTATTTTTTCTCTTGGTAATTATAGTCATTCTAATGGGTGTAAGGTGATATCTCATTGTCGTTTTCATTTGCATTTCCCTGATGATTAGTCATGTTCACCATCTTTTCATGTGCCTGTTGGTCATCTGTATATCTTCTTTGGAAAAATGTCTCTTCATATCCTCTGCCCGTTTTTTGATCAGGTTGTTTGTTTTTTTGATGTTGAGTTGTATGAGTTCTTTATATATTTTGGAAATTAACCCCTTGTTGGATATAGGATTTGCAAATATTTTCTCCCAATTGGTGGGTTGTCTTTTCGTTTTGTTCATGGTTTCCTTTGCCTTCCAGAAGCTTTTTAGTCTTATATAGTCCCATTTGTTTATTTATTTTTTTTGTTTCTCTTGCCTGAGTAGAAATGGTATTTGAAAAGATGCTGCTAAGACCAATGTCAGAGAGTGTACTGCCTATATTTTCTTCTAGGAGTTTTATGGTTTCAGGTCTTACATTCAAGTCTTTAATCCATTTTGAGTTAATTTTTGTGTATGGTGTATGATAATTGTCTGCTTTCATTCTGTTGCATGTGGCTGTCCAGTTTTCCCAACACCACTTATTGAAGAGATGTTCCTTTCTCCATTGTATATTCTTGGCTCCTATGTCAAAGATTAGCTGTCCACGGAGTGTGGTTTTATTTCTGGGCTTTCAGTTCTGTTCCATTGATCTGTGTGTCTGTTTGTGTGCCAGTACCATGCTGTTTTGATTGCTATAGCTTTGTAGTATATTTTGAAGTCAGAGATTGTGATGCCTCCAGCTTTATTATTTTTTCTCTGGATTGCTTTGGCCATTCAGGGTCTTTTGTTGTTCCATATAAATTTTAGAATTTTTTGTTCTATTTCCATGAAGATGTCATTGGGATTCTGACTGGGATTACATTGATTCTGTAGACTGCTTTAGATAATACAGACATTTTAACTATGTTTGTTCTTCCAGTCCACAAGCATGGAATATCTTCCCATTTCTTTATGTCTTCTTGGATTTCTTTCAATAATGTCTTATAGTTTTCAGGGTATAGGTCTTTCACCTCTTTGGTTAAATTATTCCTACATATTGTATTCTTTATTGTGATTGTAAATGGGACTGTATTCTTGACTTCTCTTTCTGCTAGTTCGTTATCTTGTATAGAAATGCAACTGATTTTTGTAAGTTGACTTTGTACCCTGCAACTTTGCTGTAGTTGTTGTTTATTTCTAATAGTTTTTGGTGGATAATTTAGGGCTTTCTACATGTCGAATCATGTCATCTACAAACAGCAAGAGTTTTACTTCTTCATTTCCAATTTGGATACCTTTTCTTTCTTTTTCATGCTTAATTGCTCTCGTCAAAACCTCCAGTACAATGTTGAGTAGGAGTGGCAAGAATGGGCACTCTTGTATTGTTCCTGTTCTCAGAGGGATGGCTTTCAGTTTTTCACCATTAAGTATGATGTTGGCTGTGGGTTTATTGTATATGGGCTTTATATGTTGAAATGATTTTCTTCTATACCTATTTCATTGAAAGTTTTTATCATAAATGCATGTTGGGTCTTGTCAGATGCTTTCTCTGCATCTATTGAGATGATCTTGTGATTTCTATTCCTCATTTTGTTAATGTGGTGTATCACATTGATTGATGTTGAGCCATCCCTGTGTCCTTGGTATAAATACCACTTGATCATGGTGTATGATCCTTTTGATGTATTTATTCAATTTGCCAATATTTTATTTAGGATTTTGTATTTATGTTCATCAGCAATATTGGCCTGAAATTTTCCTTCTCTGTGTTGTCCTTGTCTGGTTTTGTTATCAGGGAAATGTTGGCTTTGTAGAATGAATTAGGAAGTGTTCCACCTTCTTCAATTTTTTGGAATAGTTTCAGAAAGATAGGTATTAAATCTTTGAATGTTTGGTAGAATTCTCCAGAGAAAGCTTCTGGTCCCAGATGTTCATTTTTTGGGAGGTTTTTGATTACTGTTTCAATGTCTTTACTTGTTAGTGGTCTATTCAGATTCTCTATTTCTTATTGATTCAGTTTTGTCAAGTTTTATGAGTCAAAGAATTTATCCATTTCTTCAAGGTTATCTGATTTGTTGGCATATAGTTTTTTCTAGTATTCTCTTATAATCCTTTGCATTTTTGTGGCCTCTGTTGTAATTTCTCCTCTTTTATTTTTAATTTTATTTATTTGAGCCTTCTCTCTTTCTTAGTGAGTCTGACTAAGGGTCTGCCTATTTTGTATATCTTTGCAAAGAACTAGCTCTCAGTTTGCTTGATCCTTTCTATTGTTTTCTTAGTCTCTATTTCATTTATTTCTGGGCAAATTTTTATCATGTCCCTCCTTCTGCTATCTTTGGGCTTTGTTTTTTCTTCTTTTTCTGGTTCTGTTAGGTGTAATTTAAGGTTCCTTAGTTGAGATTTTTCTTGTTTGTTGAGGTAGACCTGTTTTGCTAGAAATTTCCCTCATAGTACTTCTTTTGCTTCATCCCATAAGACTTGGTGCATTGTGTTTTCATTTTAATCTGTCTCTGGGTATTTTTTTGGATTTCTCCTTGTATTTCTTCATTGATCCAATGGTTGTTCAGTAGCATGTTGTTTATTCTCTACATATTTGTGATTTTATCAGCTATTTTATTGTAGTTGATTTATACTTTCACAGCATTATGGTCAGAAAAGATGCTTGATATGATTTCAATCTTCTTAAATTTGTTGAGGCTTACCTTGTTTCCCAACATATGGTCTGTCTTTGAGAATGTTCCACGTGGACTTGAGAAGAACGTGTATTCTGTTGTTTATGGATGGAATGTTCTATATATATCTATTAAGTCCATCTGGTCTAGTATTTCATTTAACAACATTCCTTATTGACTTTCTGTCTGGATGATCTATCCATGGATCTAAGTAGGGTATCAACGTCCCCTACCATTATTGTTTTGCTGTCAATTTCTCTCTTTAGGTCTGTTAATACTTGCTTTATATACTTTGGTGCTCCTGAGTTAGGTGCATATATATTCATAAGTTTTATGTCCTCTTAGTGGAATGTCCCTTTTATCATTATATACCACTCCTCTTTGTTGCTCATCGTCTTTTTTATCTTGAAGTCTGCTTTAAGTATGGCAACACCTACTTCCTTTTGCTTGTCATTTGCTTGGGTATCATCTTCCATCCATTCACTCTGAGACTATGTTTAACTTTAGAACTGAGATGTGTTTCCTGGAGGCAGTATGTTGTTGGGTCTTGTTTTTTAATCCATCCTAATACCCTGTGTCTTTTGATTGGAGAATTCAAACCATGTACATTTAGAGTAACTATTGATATATGAGGGCTTAAAACTGCCATTTTATCTCTTGTTTTCAGACTGTTCACTATTTCCATTGTTTCTTTTCCTTTGTATTTTTGACTGCCATTTCAGTTTGGTGATTTTCTGTGGTGGTTTTCTCAGTTTTCTCTTTATTTATGATTTGTGCCTTTGCTCTGATTTTTTGTTTTGTGGTTACCATGAGGTTTGTATAAAAGATCTCATATATGATATAGTCCATTTTCTGATAACCTCTTATCTCTGTTAGCCTAAGCAGGTTCCATCTCTTTCTGAGTTATTGTTGTCACAAATTATTCTTTTCTGTGTTGTGAGTTTGTGACTAATTTGAAGTGTTTATAGTTATTTTTGATGCTTTCCTTCTCTTTATCTTTTATAATTAAGTGTTTATTAACCTATTCTGATACAGAACTGCAATTCTCTGATTCTATCTGTTTATGTCCTTCCTCAAGGTTTTGTAAACCTTTGCTTTTTAGTTTCAGATGGGAGGGATCCTTTCAATGTTTCTTGTGAGGCAGGCCCAGTGGCAATGAACTCCCTCAAATTTTGCTTATCTTGGAAAGCTTTTATTTCTCCATCATAGCTGAAGGATAATTTCACTAGGTAGAGTATTCTTGGCTGAAAACTTTTTCTTTCAGTATTTTGAATATATCATTGCAATCTCTCTCCTAGCCTGTAAGATTTCTGCTAAGAAATATACTGAAAGCCTAATAGGGGTTCCTTTACAGGTTATTTTCTTCTGCCTTGGTGCCCTTAGTACTTTTTCTTTGTCTTTGACTTTTGACAGTTTTCATATTATATGACTTGGAGAAGGTATTTTTGCATTAATGTAATCAGAAGGTTGATTGACCTCATGTACTTGTAAGTCCAGTTTCTTCTCCAGGCTTGGGAAGTTCTCAGTTATTATTTCTTTGAACAAGCTCTCTGCTTCTTTCTCCTTCTCATCTCCCTCTGGAATGCCTATAATCTTTATATTGTTTTTCCTAATTGAGTCAGATATTTCTTGAAGAATTTCTTCATTTTTAAAAAATCTTAGTTTTCTCTCCTCCTCCACCTGATGCTCTTCTATATTTCTGTCCTCTAGTTCACTAATTCTGTCCTCCATAATATCAATTCTATTTTTTATGGTTCCTAGATTGTTTTAAAATCTCTTTAATTGTGTTTTTCATATCTTGAGCTCATTGAATTGTCTGAGTTTCCTTGTAGCTCCTTGTTTATGACAACTATTTTGACTTCAGTGTCATTTAGATTGTAAATTTCTGTGACTTCAAGATTGGTTTCTGGGAACTTGTCCTTTTCATTCTGCTCTGAAGTGTTAATGTCATTCTTCGTGGTGTTTGATGAATTGATTCTTTACTGGTGCATTTGTGGTAGCATCAGTTTGCAGCTTCCACCTGCCACCTCTGGTAGTGGGGACAGGAGCTGTGTTTCTTATCCCACCCCATCTGCTGGAAGTTGTACCAGTAGGGCTACTCTGCATTTTCATGGACTGGCTGCAGCTACTTGGAGAGTCATGCACACACTCATAGGCAGTGCCTCTGTGCTCTGCCAGCAGGTGGTTCTCATGTGGGCAGGACCACTGTGCTCGGCAGAGGGCTGGTTCAGCTGCTGCGCTTGGTGACCAGGGCTCCTTCACAGGGGGTGATCCACTGCCACTGGGTGGGGAGTGTTCCCACAGGTGGGGCTGCTGCAGCACAGTGGGCGATCCTGCAGGCCAGGCTACAACTCCAAAAGCATTTGTGTGCTGGCTGGGCTGCCCTTGTCTCCTCTCACAGTCATGCCAGCCACTGTGTGAGGCCCCCACAGCCTGGATTGCTGCTGCTGGGGAGGGGGAGGGGGAGGGGTCTGCTCACCTAGTTCCATTGCTTCCCAAGGATCCAATCCATCCACCTTCAGATGTATGACTGCGTGGATCTCTCAGGCATCCTATTGTGCTATGTATGGAATCCTCTGTTGGTTAATGAATGTCTATTTAGTTGTAACTTAGAGGGGAGAAACAAAGTTAACAACTCACTCCACCATGGTACTGACATCACTCCTCCATATTCTTTAACTTAAAACAAATGAGGTGCTATAGACAAAGTATGTTGGATGTTATTTTTATTACAGAAATTCATTCATATGGGTCATATCAAATACAGCAAAAGAACTTATAATCTCAACCCCACTTCCACTCTCCAGAGATAAGCTATCTCTTGTAGTTTGGGGTGATAATTACCTTCGTAACTCAAAATGATATGCTTCTACGTTTATTTCTTGAGTAATAAAATTTTGAAAATATCTCTTAACTTCTTAATACAAAATATGAGGATTTATCTCATGCTACCCTTGATCAATTTGATATTTTTATATCATTACTTTTTTAAGCTACTTTTTTAACTTTTAATAATATTTTTAATTTCTCTTTATTTTTCCATCAACGTCAGACAATACTTCTCTAATACCCCTTTGTGAGATGAGTTTATGAGTATTCTGCCCTTCTCGCCACAAGTTCTCTTCCTCTTAAAAGTTCAACTTGCAGCTATACTTTTACTTTGATCTTGTCAAGATTATTGACATTTACAACCTCTCCAGTAACCTCAACCTTTCACCTTTTGGCAATACATTGATGACAAAATTTGAAAATCAGTAACCATTCTTCACACTGGTCTGATCATACCCACACTACTTAGTGCTGAGCCAAGTTGTATGCACAAATCAGTTTCCTCTTTATAGGCCCAAAGCCTTCACCTCTTGGTCACCCTAGGAAAATACTTTTAAGAGTTAAGTCAACTCAATTATCCTTTTAAATACTTCATCAATTATTAAGTTCATGTCACATTTAGTTTACTTTTTATTTACACAATGAATTTTATGATCAAGGTTTTTTTGTTTGTTTTCCTCAAAGTTTTTAATTGCCTTTCTTTTTAACTTGTGTTAGTCATATTCATTACATCCCTTGTTCTTTCCCTTGTTCTTTTCTTATGCACCTAATATGTCCCAATCTCTAAAAATGTTAGAGACCTTCTGAATATCTTTTTTTTCTCCAGGGTCTGTGTTCTGATTGTTACTTTCTTTCCTGCTACTGGCTTGCATATGGTTTCCTCATATGCCTGGTGATACTCAGTTACCCATTCAGAGTTGACACAGAAGAAAGGAGTAGCTGGGATGACTTTCCCCTACAACTGTTTTTCTCAACTGAATTTTCTCCCTGTGAGGGAATGATAATTGGCAGCTCTGTGTGGGGCTCATTGAGACCAAGAAGATGATTGGGTCCTTGCTGAACTCTGCACATATCAATACAGTTCCATCTGTCTTTGCTGTATAAGTAGGGGATCGAGACCACAGTTTTTTGGGTTTTTTTCCTTTTTTCCCACCTGAACAAGAGAGCTCTGGCAGCCCTAGGGCTAAGAGGTTTCACTTTAGGGGAAGTGGGCAGAAAATAAGTTTTCTGCCTCCAGCCCTGCAGATTCCAGAATGAGGAAGCCTTTAGTGATTGGGGAAGTAACATCCATACTGAAATCTATGACTTTCCCCTACAGTTTGGTTCAGTTTCTTTAGAGAACAGCCTTTCAATGCTTTGCCTGGAAAGAATGCCAATTGTCTGGGTTCTGTGTTGGGTGTGGGGCAGTGGGATGGGCACACAGACTGGTTCAATAGTCCTATAAAAGATCTTTGTTGACTTCCCTGTTTCAATTTCATTTCCCTTTCCTACTCCGGGCATCAGCTACTTCTGAAACCAGACTCCCTTGGAGGTTTCACTAGACAGATATTCCTCTCTCTCTGGTAACACATTCTAGGCTGACTTTACCCATTGTTTCATTTCAAAACTCATTTCCATCCTTTCCGGCTTTTAGACTTTTTTTTGAAATATTTTTTCATTAATGACAATTTTTCACCATCATCATCTTGTTCTCTCAGATGCTATGGGTATTTCCTTTTTGTACTTTATACCTACCCCACCTCAGCCTACTGCCTTTGGTGTTTGAAAAAAGGTGGGAGGTAAACAGAGATGCCAATCATAGTGCATTCTATTTCTCAGAAATATCATATAGTTAAGAACCTCTAATTAAAGAATCTCTAGGCTTCAAGAGGAATATCAATATGGAGGATAAGAGGTAGAGGTTGCTACTTGATGAGTCAAGTGATGTAAAGGAAACGGACCCATTGTGGCAATGGGTGACTGATCATATTTCTCAGCCTCATGAAGAGAAGTGGGCCAAGCTGATTTTTGATCAAAAAAATCTTGTAGCACTTTAGAATCCCTTTTTCCTGTCCTTTCAACTGCATCTGGTTCAGTGTTTGCTCTATTTCGAACTTGCTTCTGCACACTGGGTTTCCTAACTTAGTATCTTGAAGAATAATGCTTTCTTTTATATCTCTCTTCATAATGTCTTCACAACAGAATTTAACCAGAGTTTTGTTTTATCACCATCATGATCATTGTTATTATTACTTAAAGGATTGGATTTCACTGATCCCTATTTCTAACCTCTTAAAATCCCTTTGGATTTTTAATCTGCAATTCCCAGTGTTTGCCAGTTTAGTACCAGCTGCAAATTAGTTAATATGCAGTTTAGCCTTTCTTTGAAATCAGTAATTAAGATGTAAAGTAAGACTGAGCCCAAGACTAATTCCCTGGGCTTCCCACTGGGACCTCTCCTGAGCTCAATAACTCTTTTATCACCACCTCTGGTTTATCATCTTCCAGCCAAGTCTCAAACCATTTTACTAGGTATATAATTAAGTTGATTTATGAGGGTCACTAGATTAATTTTTATTTTGTTAAATGTTATCTAATACATTTATTTATTTTGCTTAGCTTTATATTTACCTATGTTGAAATATTATAGCCAAAGGAGAAGAGAATATTTTCAGCCAGGCTAACCATGGTATTTTCTGATAGACCATCAGTTAATCTGTAGATACACAGAGACAGTTTCTTAATATTAGTTTTATCATTTAACTTCAGCCAAAGTTCAGCATCCAGAATATAATTATAATTCAATGATTTTTCTTCTTCTATCTTATTTGTTATTTTTTATATTTTTCCAGCTTTCTAGTATTTTTCCACTACTTGAGGATAAAAAGAACACGAAACGTATATCTCTTTTAGTAAATTTATTCACTTATTCCCTGATCAACCATTGAAGAATCTTTTGTTTTCGAGTCTTAGGCATTTTCTATTAGCTGCCAATTATCTATGTCTCAGACTGACATTCAAATAATTAAATATTCAGGTGCACTGATCTTGCCACCAAGGGTTTTATGAGCATTTGAGAAATTTGTTTAAGTTTAATTGGGAAATTAAGCCATGGGGCAACGTTGCTGCAAAGCTATACTGCTGTGTTCTGAGTAACTAGACTAATCTAGGTCAGAAAAGCACAATAGGACATACAAATGCCCAAAGAACTCAAAATTGTGCTTTTAATGACTGCCAAATTCTGAGATACTTTAATCTTCCCATTCGGGGACTTGTTCTTTGGGTGTATAGAGTGGTCTCTGATTTATAACCTAAATTTTGTTAATGGTTTCTAGCCCCTGCCTTTTTGCTCTGGCTCTCCTTTCTTCCTTGAGAACTTACTCAGTATTTTATTACTTGTGTGCTTGCAAAACATATTGTTTTTTTTGCTGTCATATCAGCTAGCACTCCTAGCACTCTGATTTAGACGTTGGCTCCTCTGTTTCTGGGAAACACATCCAGACAGTAAACATTTTTATTTCACTATAAATACTTGAGGGTTTATGATGTATACATGACTGTAGAATGATTGATTACTTTTTCCCAGCTGATTCTTAGATTCCTCCTGGCAGAGAAGACCAAATGATGGGCTTTTTGCACTTTGTATTTTCCTTAAGACTTGTTTAACATAACTGAACATTACCAAAATGTAAAGGAAAAGAAAGAAGAGAAAAAAGAGAGGGAGGGAAGTAGGGGAGAAGGAAAGGAGAAAAAGCAAGAGAGTATGTGAACTTGTTCTTAATCTTGAACTCAAACTTTCCCAGATGTTTTCTACTATCTTTATAGTTACTAGGCATTTTTTTTTTTTTAAACAAAACCGCCTGAATGCTCCCTGGGTGAAAATTTTGTTAGCTACACAGTCACATTTCCTCCTTTTTCCCATTTTAACAAGTAGTGATTAATTGAAGATGTAAATTGCTATAAGAGACAATTTTACATGTTTAAGACTTCTGAAATCATGACCCTCATGAGGTGGATACAGACTATTAGGTTTTTTTTTTAAAAATAGAAGCCTTTTAATTTTGAGTTTGAGTAAAACTGAAAAGAATTTTGTCAATATTGTTCCAAGCTCTGCTACGCCTTGTGAATTAGGTAGCTATCCATCTCCGTCAGACTTAGGAGCTTCTGTAATCTTGATTTTTGCCTGTTATTATTATATTCTTGTTTTGAGTATCTACTATGCTCTTCTTCTTTTCTCTGCTATTTTACATCAATGATGACTTACAGTAAAGTTCTACTAGACCTAAAATATACTATGTAAGAATAATTAGCACGCTTCTTTTATTTCTCCACGCATATATGCAAACATCGTGTACACATACATATATGAAATATACAGTCTTGAATATTATTTAAGTCATAATAGAATCATTTTAATTCTGTGTACATTCTCTCACTTCTTGGTTAAAAAATCATCTTACAATTACCTACTTTTCAGATAATATGATATTCCAGATTAGCAATGTAGGGATAAAATCTTAATAAGTGGGTAGGTTCATTTACCTGATAGATATCATTATTTTCTACCTCTAGCTGTATCAAACGGTCTCAGGAACAGAGCTATGACCTTAAAGACTTTTGGCCCATGACGTTGAATTAAACCATGATCTCACACGTATCTTTGTTGGATATGTCACTAAAATGGCATGCGTTTGAAGCTACAAGGCAACTTAGAAATCAGCTACTCTACCCTGTATCTACGAGATAAGATAATAGAAGTTCAGAGAAGTAAATCCCTCAGTCGAGGTAATAGAGAGTACTAGTAGCAGCTGCAGAGCTAGAAGGAACTAGAACTGGAGTTAGTCAGAGTGCTCTTCTGTTCTCTCTTCGTGACGATTTCCACTTCATATGAGTGTGATGGAAGCACGGAAGGAAATACAGGCTTGTCCATATTTCTAAGAGGAAATATCTCTGGGTCTTGGCCAGCCTTAAGGTCAAACCTCAGGAAATGTACACAAATGAAGAAATAAGTTTGTATGCTACTCATGAATTATACAAGTAATAAGTAGGTTGATAATTATTGAAAGCCTTTGGCTATAGCTCAGAGAGAAATGATCAGAGTACAAGCTACAGAAGTAAATGTTCTGGGTTAATCTGTTTGATATTAAAATCAGTTATGAAGAATCCACCATTTAAATATGCAAACAACTTAAAACATGAAGACTGTTTCTAAATGTGTTTGTTTTTTGCATTATATAAAACATTTTTTCATAAAAATTCTTAAAATCTAAGAATTATGTTTTAATTAATAACTTGTTTTTCCTTTAAATAGGGTGTATAATTAATTATGGAAGAGGTCAAGCATCATGGACACCATTAGATGGCAGTATGACACAAAACTATTGTTTCCATTAAAAGTTAGCTTACAGGACAGTTTACATCCACATCCACATTGTATTGATAGTAAGTTTTTAAATTAAAAAAAAAAAATCCAAATTAGAGGTTCTGCTACAAGAGAATGAGAAGAGCTCAGAGAAAGAGAAAAGAAATACTGCAAAAGGGCAATAAGAACATTAAAGCTGATGACAGGCAAAATATGTATTCCAGGAAGACAAACAGGACTCTGTCTACCCTATTGGCTCCATGATTGTGTGATGCAAATATTGTGAAGTTTCATAAACTTTTTGGACAAAATTATTTTATTGAAAAAAAAAAGGAAAGGAAAGTCATTTAATCCCTCTGTGACATTCTCTCTAGCTTCAAAATAAGGAATAATGCATATTCCATCTATCATCAGATGCGTAGAGATCAATAATTTTGAGTTCCTAAGAACTGGGTATTTATGACAGTAGAAGTTTGCATGACATTAATTTAGCATATAAAAAACTTTTCTTTTTTAAAGGAAAGATTTAAGTTTAATAAATCTGTTTTAAAAATAGTCCAGTTCTTTTTTGGAGATAGACTTTATCCTATACAAAATTTGAAAATGGTATATGGAACACAACTTACTCTAGTGGTTTGACACATCCCTTGTAGATGGCCTGTATTATAAGTGTTAACAAGAAGAAAAAATTGAAAGAGCAATGCCAAATGTTTTTATACCCCAAAATTATTTTGCATAAGGAGCAGTAGACACCACGCCCAGGTACTGCTCTTTGCTGATACAGAAATACTATATTTCTAGGTAGGAATGTAGTAGGTAGCAAGACTGGAAGGCTCTACTCCTTTTATTGTTTTAGTCGGGCAATGGTGGATGTAAGTTTTGAAAGGCAACACATGACTACTCATTTTAACACTTTTCACTCCTCTACCCCTTCCTTTGTATAGTCAGTTCCTGACATAATGAGAGAAGAGTAGACTATTGGGACCAGCTCAGTTCCGTGACGTGTTTTAACCAGGCAAGATCCTCATTAATGCCAGGGACTTTTTGGAACCCCAGTGGTATCCCCTTATAATCAGTTTGTCCAGTATCCAGATCTGCAATAGTATAGACTTTACTGCCAGGTTCTTCCTTCTCCAGTTCATTCCCTACAGTAGTAATCTGGTCTGGTTAGTTTGGCATTTTAGCCCACATCCATAGACTGTTAAATTGAGAGTGAGCTCATTCATGTATATAGAGATTTTGAAGCTAAAATTTTTCTCCACCCTTCCAGAAGGAACACAGTGAGAATCTGCCCTAAATTCAGGGTGCCTGATTCTTTCATGCTCCAGGGCATATTGTTATCACCAGCTGTGGTCAGGCAGAAAAAAAAAAATTCCTGTGATGTAATACAGTACAATTAGGCACATAATGTGAATTTTATGCTTTTCTCTGAAACATCTGGCATGTACTACCTTCTAAAACCAAACCTTGGAGAGCCAGACCTCCTGTAGCATTTTAATATCAATGTGCCTTTTCACATATTAGTTATCTGATGTTTGTGCCAGTTTTTGAAAATACCACATCCTAAATATCACCTCTTCAATGAGTGTAAATTCAAAATGCCTGCCAGGGGGTTATGTGTTTAGGGGGAAAACTAATATCTGCCCTAATCTAAATACCAAATGAATTTTACATTGTTATTCTAGCCCAGCATTAGCATTGGCCCTTGGGAGAAACATTGTTTATGTATTCTTTTCAGAAACACAGAATTAAGAATCAATCTATTCAAATTTTGTTGCTAACATTACATTTGTATTTCTGACATATTAGGAAAATGTTTATAGAGTTACTACTTTTGTCCATTGAGAAAAAGTGAGTAATGAAAAGTTTTAAACACATTATCTCCAAGGTCTCAGGAAAAAAGAATTGAGTCACTTTGGGAAAAGATAAAATATTATCCTGAAATCCTTGTGAACAAAAAACTTGTCCACTGAGATCCATGATCTCCTCAAGGCAGGGCAAGGAGGGTACATAACTGCTGCAGCAAAATGTCCCGGGCTCACTTGTCATGCCAGTTTCACAGCATTCCATTTTCCCATAAAATCCACATCAGAACGAACCAAAGATAAAATAAAGAAACATAGATTACACAAAAGTAAAACTAAGAATAAAATAAGAGAAGCAAAATCTATGTGATTCATATAGGCAGAGGTTTTACTGATATAATAAAATATTGATAGAACATTTACAAAGGTACATGTAAAATGGCTTGTATTAGGTTAAAAGTCTGTTAGTTAGCATTGACTCATGATACCATTAATTACGTTGAAATTTTAAAGAGTAAATTATGGAATTGTTTGAATCAAATACAATAAGTGAATTCTAAAATATTAGAAAATTAAAAGAAAAATGTTATAAGTTGCATAGACAATGGTCCACATCCCCAAATACTTGCTTAAAGATTTATTAATAAGTTTAACGAAGAGATTATCTGGATATTTATTTTAACTTATTAGAAGGTTGGGTTGATTCTGAACAGTAGACTCAGTGCCTTAGTGCTGTGTTGGTAGCGGTACTGCGAAGACCTTTGGAAATTGTTCCTGATCTCTTGGGGCTTTGTTTTTCTTGTTTATAAGAGTTAGTTACAATGAGACAGTTTCTAAGGTAATTTCCAGCTTTAAAATATTGATCAGTGGATTTTAATGCAATACCCTATAATCATGTGGTGAATGCCTTGCTTTATAAAAATATTAAATCTATTATTTGTACATTTTGGTACTTTCACAGCCTAGTGCTTCTTAATAAATATCAAAAAGCAATGGTCACAACATCATAATATAAAACATGTTAGAAACAGATGGCAGTGCTGGATATGTCTAAGTAGAAGGACAGATGGAGCAGGACTTAGATTCTAACCCTGGAAGCTTCCAAGAGGTTGAATGACATGACTTATTTTTTCCTCTAATTTAAGAAGTAATCTGGTGTAAGAACAAAGAGTACCATTTCAACTATGTGAAGCAACATATAGGCAGGAAAAGAATTGAGTTCCAGCAATCTGGCATACTGACCTAATATGGATCATTTTCCCTTAAGTAAAACTCATGAAATGCTGTATAAAATGTAACAGTATTGTTTTAGTGAAAATACAAAGATTAATTAGAAAGAAAGACAAGAAAATTCCTAGTTGCAGAGTCAAGGAGAGTAAGCATGGGCAGAGTGTAAGCATATGAATTGGAGCTCTGGTCTTTGGGATATTAACAATCAGATATAGGTCCAAGAGGGAAAAAGAGAGTGAGCCTCTAGCTTACCTGAGGTATGGAGGATAAAACTGAAGCCTGGAAGGGCAGCCCCTTTCTTAAAGAACAGACTGGAAAGAGTCCAGAATGCTTGTCTCTAGATAAATAAATAAATAAATCTCCCATGAGAAATGTCATGTATGATTCCCCAGCAGAGAAATTAATGGAATATCTAGTCCTAGACTAACAAAATCTCTGGAGAATTCTGTGGAAGCAATATAGGGACTCTTCCATGATGTAGAGTACACAAGACCTCCATAGGAAAAACAAACAAACTACAAAACACAACAGCAGCAACAATAAAATACCAACTGAAGATGAACTCACAATAAAAATTATAAACTACATAAGGAAATGATAACCATAAGGGAAAGTCAGCAGAAACACAGCCATGACCTACCTCAATAAAGATGGATCAAAAGATTAGTACAAAATACGTTATGTGTCAACAATATTTAAATCAGGAGAGTGGGAATACAAATTATTATTATTTTCTAGATTATTATTTCTAATTTGTACTTTTCTCTAGTTTATAAAATGTCCTATCAAGAACTGGTATTTATTTTATAATTAGAAATATTGTAAAGGTTTCTGTTTTTGTAGCATTTAACATACTGGTTCTTGGGGAAATCTTTCAAATTGTTCTCAGGTCAATGGTAACACATATATAAAAATTCCTGTTGAATTCTATGTTTATTTGAAATGCTGTGAGCAATCTTAGTATTTTGGTTTGTAACAAAATTTTATTTTTATCCTTGAATAAGCCTTCCATTACTTGTTTTTTAAAATCAATATTCTGGAAATGCTTCAGTAATCATGGAAATAATTATTTTTCTAACTCAATATTATATCCCAAAGACCTCTATAACTTGTTCTCTAATGGCAATAGAAAGGATATGGCAGTCTCAATTATGAGATGATAGTTTTGTTTGTACATTGTCTTAATTTCATGATTAAAATATATGGTCATTCATTATATCAGAATTTTCAGACGTAAGGTAAGGTAAATTACATTTGAAAGAAAGGGTGTTGAGCTAGGAGTAATCATATATCTTCTCTATATGTCTGTCGAAGTACAAATAACCTTTCTTTTTCTTCAAAAAAATCAGTGTGGAGCCTGGAGGGGAGCACGCTCAACTCTCAGTGAAAGGAGGGGGCAGGGCTAACAAGGGGCTGCCTTCAAAGATGGTTGAAATCCAGGGGGATTTTCATCACAGGTTTTTTGGCAATGGAAGGTCTTTGAAGATTTTTGGATTTTTGCTTAACAGGTGGTCTCTGCGCCTGCTGCAGTCTCTGCTGATCTGAAGCCACACAGCTCAGCACGACTCCTACCTGCTTGGTTTTCTGGAGGTAAGGCCCCAGGAACCTCTCCTTTTTTTCATCCCCTGATTACTTTTCTTATGGGAGGGTTACGGTTTCCCTCCTCGACTTCCCCACCCACTACCAACTGGCGCCCCATGCTTTGAGCAGAAATACCTGCCCCTCAATTACATCAAATAGGGAAAAGCCCAAAAGACATAGCAGTAGGATGGAAAGTGGCCACTAGATGGCAGAATTGATTAAGCAGATAGTGTGTTAAAGGCTGTGAACTCAAGGAACAAAACAAGATGGGAAGAGAGTGCTCTAAGAGCCGGGTACCTCCACATTCCCATGCTGTTCTGACCTGCCCACAGGTGCTGAGCTAGTCCTGGCCACACTGCCTTTACAGTCCACAAGGAAGTGGCACGTTAGGGAGTGACATCATAGTGTCTGTTGCTTAGTGGTGTTAAATAGTGATGCTGTCCCTGGAGGTAAGAGATGCCCCTGAAGGCTCTAATCTGGGAAGGGGTGACCTCTGAGACAGAGAATGTCCACCACCTAACACCTGTTGTTTAAGTTCTCAAGTAGAATACTGGTAACATCCCTTATTTTGAGAGAATATATTGTCTCCAAACTCTAAATTCTCTGTTACAGCAAATTGTCCCAATCCAGCAACAAAAATTGGACCAATTATTCAGTTACCAGCTTAGGTTTACAGTGACAAGTTATCCATTGCATTATCAGCATCCATTAGCTTTACAGTGTACCTCAAGATTGAAACAAATGTAATGAAAAAATATGGAAGAACTCAGCATTCAAAATGCTTGCTAAATTTTGCTCAGTTCTACTTTGGGTTCATCTCACACCCACCCATTTATGTTGGCTTGCTACATGGAGCCTGTTGTATTTAGCAGCGGTCTTATGCTACGTAGAAGGCACGCAGAGTACGTTAGGGCCTGAAGTTTAGACCAACTCCTATTACTCTCTACTTTTACCAATAGCTTTTGTGTCAACAGCATTGGGATTCCAAGTGATGTACAAACGTTTATAAAGTTATTGAATGCTTACTATGTCGAGAATGGGCCTACACTGCCTCTTTTAATCTTTTCAGCAAACCTAGGACCCAGATGCTATTACCAGCCCCATTTTTTGGATAAAGGAACTGAAGCACAGAGCAGTTAAGAAACTTGCAAAGATCATAGAGAAGGGATTTCCTCCTGTAATGTGTAAACATGATAAATGTTACCCCTCTATTTAATGGTTGCCCAGAGGGTCAATTTTATTTTTCCCTTTTTTGTAAATAAACAATCACTGAACCTTACGCATGTTCTGAAAAATGATTAGGATGCACTGTGGGCTCTCAATTATTTTAATTAATTGGGATCTAGAACATAGAACTTGTATTTTCTGGACAAATGTAAACTGATAGGTTAGACTGTGCATATACAAGCTTAAGGAGGAAAGTGAAATGTTGGCATGAGTCGTTAAGTGAATCCAGCATAATAATGTCTTTTGCAGTTATGAAATTTCATAGTATTATAATTTCTGTATATGTTAATAGGACATGTTATCGAGTGATAACCTTATTTTAGATCTTATACTTCTCCTAGAACAGGAACTCAACAGCTGAAGAGGAATCGAGAACTGCCATTCTTTCTATTTCTCTCTTTGTTACCTTTTTTCTTTTAAGATTTTCTTTTTCTTTTTCTCCCCAAAGTCCCCTGGTACATAGTTGTATATTTTTAGTTGTGGGTCCTTCTAGTTGTGACATGTGGGATGCCGCTTCAGCATGGCTTGGTGAGCAGTGCCATGTCCACGCCCAGGATCTGAACGGGTGAAACCCTGGGCCACCAAACCAGAGCGTGAGAACCTAACCACTCGGCCACGGGGCCGGTCCCTGTTACCTTTTGATTTTGGAATAATTTTAGATTTATAGAAAAGTTGTGAAGATAGTACAAGTGTTCCTGTCAATGCTTTATCCAGTTTCTTCTCATGTTAACATGTTACTTAACATCGTACCTTTGTCAAAACTAAGACATTCACTTAGAAAAATTCTATTAACTAGGCTATAAACTTTATTCATCTTTCACTGTTTTTTCTAATATCCTTTATTTCTTCCAGGATCCAATCCAAGACACCATGTTTCCTCTTGTACCCTTCTCCTTTTATCTAATTAGTGCTGAAATGTGAGGTAGCATCAGCCCCTCCATCGTCTGCTGCCCATTTGCTTTGGTGAGAACCACTTTAAAGCTCAGATATTTCACGCAAATTGCACGGGTGTTGGGTCAAACGGGACCCCTGGGGACCCCTGCTTGAGCAGACCTAGGCCCATGACACTTCAGACTGTGTTAGTGCTGTAAGCTCATGCCCAGCTTCTCTGCTCCCCCACCTCACTGAGCTACTTAAAAAGAGACCTTTTTATCCCTTCTGTTAAAAAAAGAAAATCTCCGGGCAATACTTTGCCATTGAGGAGATACAAATGGATTTTTAAAGCATCCTTTGGCACTGCTCCTTTTCATTATTGCTTCATTTATCCAATGAGTGAATCACTGCTTCTTTGGGAAGAATACTAAAGAAGTCTCCACACCATCAAGAGTTTTTGATAAATAAAGCCCAGGTATACCTGCTTTGGTAGTCTTATTTTGTTTCCTCGCTAGTTTTCCAACATCATGAGTCATTCAGCATCAACATAACAAAACGTGCTGCAATTCTCTGTTGGTCATACAAAATAATTGTTAACTGGAAAAAGAATAATAGAGAATGGAAAAAAGAATAATACAAAGTTAATATAAGTTTCTAAAAGGGGTCTCAGGACAAAATCACTTTTAATTCCACATGCAACAGGAGAGAGATTTCCACGCTGACAAGCAGTTAGAAACAATACACTCAAGATGGTCACTTGTGTGATATGAAAAGCTTACATTTATTATTATTATTATTATTTTGGTGTAACTAATGAGGCTGCCTATCTAAGATTGAAGCATAACTTTCTGGTTTCTCAGCTGCCATCTCCGTGCTTGGGTTATGCCCGTGACAGTCACACAAATAGGAAGCTCATATTAAAACCAGAATCAAAGGCAACAGGAGTGGGATTCAGCCTACATTAATGAACCATTGAAGCCTCTCTCTGGCACAGACGAACTCTAAATCACTGGTTAGATCTCTGGTGATTTCCCACTTGAGAGATGTGAAGAAAATGGCATATTCAGACGAACAGCAAAGCCTTAGCAACTTGTCAAAATACTTTCTAACATTCAGGCTTAAAAAATTATTTTAAAAATTATCTTGATAGAGTTTTTGGAAATATTCCCACCAAGTGTTTGATTTGGTGGTGACCCTTGAAGGAGCAAGTCACTACCTATGGAAGCATTGGGCTTCATCTGATAGGTCTCCTGCATTATCGGCCATTTTGGTCACAATTAACAAGGGTTCTTTTTTTTTTTTATTGAGTTATTGATAGGTTACAATCTTGTGAAATTTCAATTGTACATTAATGTTTGTCAGTCATGTTGTAGGTCCACCACTTCACCCTTTGTGCCCACCCCCCCACCCCACCTTTCCCCTGGTATCCACTAAACTGTTCTTAGTCCATAATTTTAAATTCCTCATATGAGTGGAGTCATACACAGATTATCTTTCTCTCGCTGGCTTATTTCACTTAACATAATTCCCTCAAGGTCCATCCATGTTATTGCAAATGGAATGATTTTGTTCTGTTTTGCAGCTGAGTAGTATTCCATTGTATATATGTACCACATCTTCTTTATCCATTCATCTGTTGCTGGACACTTAGGTTGCTTCCACGTCTTGGCTATTGTAAACAGTGCTGCAATAAACATTGGGGTGCACAGGACTTTTGGGATTGCTGACTTCAAGCTCTTTGGATAAATACCCAGTAGTGGGATGGCTGGCTCGTATGGTAGTTCTATTTTTAATTTTTTGAGGAATCTCCATACTGTTTTCCATAGTGGCTGCACCAGTTTGCATTCCCACCAGCAGTGTATGAGGGTTCCTTTTTCTCCGCAACCTCTCCAACATTTGTTGCTATTAGTTTTAGATATTTTTGTCATTCTAACGGGTGTAAAGTGATATCTTAGTGTAGTTTTGATTTAACAAGGATTCTTTTATGACTCAAGATAGAGAATAAGAGCTAAATGACATAAAATTATGGGTCTTTTCACAAATGGACCAGATAATTACTTTGCCTGTTCTCTTTTGCTTGTGAATACCTGCACTGCAGTTGACCCAGCTATTATATCATTTTTAAATAGAGAATGCTCAGTTCTGGGCTAATTTCTGGAGCAAATTTAGAGAGACCGCTAGCAGATCTTGATGGCGATTACTCCATCTTATAATTGGGATTTACATTATAGAAATAAAACTTGCTTTTTTGTCCTTTGTAAAGGAGTTGTACCTTATTTTAAATTAAGTTGAAAATATATATTGAGCATCTGTTCTGTATTCGTTTAGCTACATGCATTGTTGTTTGCAATTTAATTAGCATGCATCTATTGGACTATTCTATGTGCTATGCAGTTTGGGAGTTTGAGAGTAATGAAACTCAGAGTTCTTACATTTTTTTAGTATATAGCTGTGGAGAGAAGGAGGTCGAAAAAAGGGAGGAAAAATAAATAAAATAGGGCAAGATGAAAAACACTAATATCAGTTATTATTTTGCTAAGATGTAATCTGGCTAATGTAGTCTGCGTTTCCCTATTCAACAGCTGTGTTTCAGGATCACAGAAGGCTCATGTTTAGAAGAGTAACACATCTTATTAAGACTGGGATTAGATGATAACTTTCCTACCAGCTGTATAATTCCAATGTAGGGTCTTAAAGTCTCAGTGTTTTTCTCCTTTTGCCTCTGACAATTACACAATAAATGAAACAGAAATATTCCCAGGTATGTCCAAAAGCAGAAGGGTTTTCTGAGCGTAAGTAGTTTCTGTACTCAGCAAAGAAAGAGTGCTAATTAGAAAATAATCAGTGGATCCAGGATGCTAGTTTAGGTTCTGTTCTAGTTAATTTCAGTTTAGCATCTGGAGAAGATGAAAAATTCAATGGACTTTTTTTTTTTTTTCCAGCACAAGGCCTACTGTGTAAGAATACCTCAGCAAGAATAGGCCGTGGACAATTATAGAAGGAGCCAAAGCTATGGCTATGTAAAAAAGGAGGGCAGCAATGTGTCACACAAGGAGAGATAAAGAAAGGGTATTTGTTGAATGTGTATGCAATGTACCTGGTGCTTTCACTTACACATTTCATTTGATAGAATCATTATGCTAGGTGGTAGGATCCTCACTTCAGAGATGAGAAACATGGCAATCGTGAGATTTCAAGTGAATTAACCAAGACTTCTCAATTAATAAGCAGAGAAGCTGGTTTTCTGATTCCAAGGCCAGTGTCTTTTAACTAGACCATCTGTACTTTTGTCTTAACATTGCCACCTACTTGGCAACTCAGTTTGGGCGATGTAACTCCTCTGAACCTTGGTTCCTATATCTATAAGGCGGGAATGATAACATTTAATTTACATGATTGTTTTATGGTTAAAATAATGTGACAGGGGTGTGTAGATTGTTGTATACTGGGAAATATTAGTTATTATTAGTGTATGATGACCAGCACACTGCTTTAAACATGAAGTTATACACCTCTACTTGCAAGAGGTAGCTATGAAATCCTGGAAGTATGGCTGACATTCTTTAATCATTTGACTTAAAATTTCCCAAATTATTTTTTACTGGACAAAATACCTCTCAAATATTTCTTCCACTTGATTTATTTATGCAAAACGGAATAGAACTGTTGTCTATTCTGCTGAGATGAAAAATTTAAGAATCATTTAAAATTTACTATGAAATTCCTTGATCTCCAATCTTAAGCCTCCTTGAATATATTATGCTAATATAGCTCTTTCATAAGGACCAAACTCTCATCCTGAACTGATGGCAATGCTTATTTTAAAGCCTTAGAATGCTTAAAAACACGCCCAGACTTTCAAAATTATGGTTACCATTTTGTTCCATAATATTGTGTTTGTCTTCTGTGAAAACCTGCCACATTCAATAGCCATATGTATGTTAATGAAAGAATAATAATGACAACTAATAGAATACAAGAGCCATGTCAGTGTAGCACCATCAGAGCAAATCAAAACAAAACTGCATAAAGACAATATGGATCCAGATCTGAAGCTTCATGGTTCTTAACTAGTTTTATGTTAATGAAACAATTATTAGAACACACAAAACCTTTCCTTTTTAATTTGATAAATTGAGTGGTGATGTGAGTTAATTGAACCATTGGTGTGATAATAAGATGCAATTGGTATGATTTATCAGAGGATGACATGGTTACAGGCATTGCTTCCACAGAAAATAATGGCTGTTATTACCACTTCCTGAGGTGAGCAGGTAAGCCATAAACTTAGGTTATTGCTACACAGGTTAAAAAGATGAGGGCTCCGTTGTGACTTTTATCTAAGTGAATATTTTAAAGCTGTCTTTTTAGAGGCACACTTACAAATTTTGTACTTAATTTTCAATACTTCATAAGCAATATCAATACTGAGTTTATTTAGGCTATTTTATAATCTTAACCTAGTTAGCTAGGAATTGAAGTGAAAAACCCCTAAGTGTCCAAGAGCTTTGAGGTCTAATGCTGGTAGTTAAAGGATCATCTTGGGCCTTCCTTTCCAAGTTGCATTGTCTCATGGAGATATTTTCACAAGAGGTTATTCTAGCAGAATAATCCTCTAGGGTTCTGCAGCTTGAGAAGCAAGGTGTGTGCTTTTTCATATGTGATTCAGAGAGAATATTCCATGCTACCTACCTTTCAGTTGGGGAGGAAGAAATAAATGATGACAAAGCCTGTTGGATTTCATAAGAAACCTGGCATTCTCATTATTACATTTCTTTATATTTTAAATGACTTTAAAATAAATAAAAAAAGAATCATTGTCGCTGAATACCTGAGATATATTATTTGGGCATGGGATTTATTTCTGCTAAATAGAGATACTGAAAAAAACACTTAGCGTATGTTCATACCATGAAAAATAAATCCAGGATCAGGGAATAAGTTTGTGTCTATGCTGAGAAGGCTGTATCTTAAAATACCAATGAAATATCCATTTTTCATGTATCTTAGATTTATTTGTTGGATTTCTTGGTTTTTAAATTCCATTTACATTTTGGCAAATTTTTGTATACACACACACACACACACACGTATGTTCATTTAATTCTTACAACCACTTCTGATGTTGGCATAATCAATCCAAATTTTAAAGGTGAAGTAGGATGTAGAGTGGTCATATAATTGATTATACAGAATAAGAAACTTTCAAGAGGGAAAGAGGAAGCTCTTAGTAATTAATACAGGACAACAAGCATGAATCAGGATCGCCCTGGGACCAGAAAATACAGTCACTCTAGGTAAGAAGCTCATCAAAATTTAGAAATTTACTAAGATAATACAGCTGGAAAGTGGCAGAGCCAGAATTTGGCCCCATGGCTTTAGAACTTAACCCTTTTTACCATTCCTTCCCAGTAGATTTGGTGATTTTCTTGTCTACTAATTCTGATATGATTAGAAGGAAACAAGTCAGAGATCTTTGCCTGCAAAATATCAATGCTTAAGCAGATGCCATGTCTTGTTTATCTTTGTGTATCTAACTTGAAACACATCAGGTCTTCAATAAACATTTGTGGATCTGAGCCAAATCATATTGCTTGACATTTCATCATTTGGGATGCATTCTTATAGGTGGTAAGGAGTTTTCTGTCTTCAATAGTCAATGATGAATGTCAATGATTAGAATAAAGTCAACAGTGAATGATTAGACTAAAGATATACATACAAGATGTATACCCTCAGATCAGCCTTTCCTTCATTGTCTGTTAATCTTAGTTTACAACAATCTGGACAGAAATCTTACAAAAAATCATGATGACTGTCAGACAGTTTATAGCCTCAGAAGAGAACAGAACCACACTGTCTAGGAAGGTAGCAAAGAGTAGCTTTGGTCTCTTTCACCATTTCCTAAAATCATCAGTCCTTCTGTCAGTTTTTGCCTTGTCCATTTTTGAACCTTTACTGGTTGCACAGACATGCTAGTTGGAAACATTTTCTTTTTATAAGAATTTCTGGTCTAGGTGAAAATTTTAATTTAGTTGACCACATTAAATTCTGAAGCACGTCATCTGCAAATTAGGAGCTACTAAGAGGAGTGGCCTAATGAGAGGATATGGAAAATACTAAGGAAAACAAATCAGCCATTGTCATCCTGACACATTGACTAAAACCCCAGGTCTACATTAGTAACTTCATTCTCCTGGCCTTAGATTCCCCCCTGTGAAATGGGTCAATTAGGTTAGATGACATGGCATTTTTAAAAACAGTTCTAATATTTTATTGTTTTGTCAATCAGACGCACTTGGTAATGTGATGCAGTTCTTACTTTTAACATGAGGAAATTTCCATTGCCTCCATCCTTTAGCCCGAGTCACCTGGACACTAAATGTTGTTCCCTGTCTAAAAGAAAGAAGAAAGAGTTTCAAACATTAATTTTCCATATTGCTGTCATATAAGGAAGACCTATAAATAAAGATTAAATTTAAGAAGAATTGTAGCATGGGAAAAATCTCCACTTCCCTACATCTTTAAATATTAGTAAATATTTCTGGAAGTAATTTCTGGAAGTATTTTTCTATGTTATCAGGTTATCAAAATGACAAATTTCCATTTAATATTTAATTCTATTGTTTCTCAGTTGTTCCTTCACCCCCTTACTCATTCCCCATGACTCAGTTTTAATTATAACAAGCCACATTACCTAGCTGTGGGATGTTCGTATATTTCTTGCCCTTTCTGAGCTTGTTTATGAATGTACAAGATGGGGATGACAACATCTGCACCTGATCTCGGAGGAAAAGAATAAGCTTTCATTTCAATGTTGGGTGTAAACAAAGCTTTCTGATCATCTTTTAAAAATTAGATAGCCACTTCTCTATAGCCCATGATTTATGAATCAGATCTTAGCTACTTGTCTCCAGGTTAGTTTTTCCTAAGACTATTGCTCTTGGACTTCCAGGCCTCATAAAGAACTTGAGATGTACGCTTCTGAAATGTTGAAGGATTTTCTACTCATCTTTTACAGAAGGCATATTTACGGATTACAATTATCTATTGTTAATCATGTGATCTTTTGTTCATAACAGGACAGGGGATGCAGAAACATGGGTTAAGATTCCAATTTCCTTATTTCGTATGTATCTTGAGCTATATTGTCCTAAGAAAAGCAATTTATCTATAAATAGATCCTTAAATTTGGACTAAGTAAATATAAAATTCCTTTTTGAGAATCAGCCTCATTTTCATAGTTAACTATGTTGTTGTGGTAGAGCCATATCCTTGTTATGGAGCAAGAGGAGTAAAGAGCAAGAAACACATTATAATGAAGACCTCTGATCATAAACTTCTAAAGGGAAACGGGGATTATGTCTTACTCATTTTTCTGCCTTCCACAAATACGTAAGTCACTGTCTTGTAGATATTCAGTGCTCAGACACTTATAGAAGTTGGTGTTCCAAATCAGCAAGTTCAGAGGTGACAAAACTGATTTCAGTTTTGTGGAAACTTATAATACTTTGACATTACAGCGTGTACTTAACATAGATAACCTCTTCTAAATCTTAAATGCTTTGAAGTCAGAAAACTTTTTTTTTCTTTTTTTTTTAAGATTTTATTTTTTCCTTTTTCTCCCCAAAGCCCCCCAGTACATAGTTGTATATTTCTCGTTGTGGGTTCTTCTAGTTGTGGTATGTGGGACGCTGCCTCAGCGTGGTCTGACGAGCAGTGCCATGTCTGCGCCCAGGATTCGAACCAATGAAACACTGGGATGCCTGCAGCGGAGCGCGCGAACTTAACCACTTGGCCACGGGGCCAGCCCCCAGAAAACTTTTTAAGACATCCAATAGTTTAGACTGAAGATGATTCGGTAACCTCTCAACAGAAGAAACTGGAAGGCAGCAAGTTTAACAGAAAGTTGATAATCTGCAATTGTTATTGGAAAGTCAAAGAAGTTTAAACAAATATGAGGAAATTCAGACACCCATAGTTTTAAGGTTTCTATGCAAAGCAGGACCATTTTGTTAGTATTCAGTCAATGTTCATTCGTAAAGGTGGGCCTGGCACATGGCAGGTGATAAATAAATGATGGTTTCCATTATTCTTATTAGGCATCTTCCTAAACGCCTATTTTAAGAAAACATCCATGGTTGTCACTAGTTGAAAAAATGGTGAAAAAATTTCTATTCAGATACCTAAATACTTCTCCACTGCCTGCAAATACTATCTGCACATTCTTTGTATCAAATACTTCCTATTGAAATCAGACTAACAATGTGATACTAGATACCAATGTGGTGAAACTGATGTGATTTGAGCAGTATGTCAGTCAAATGAACAGTGCCAGGAACAGCCTCCAAGCCATCTACATTAAGTCATTAAATTGACAAAAGCATTTATCTGTCATCATGAGTCCACTCTCAGGCAGTTGGTAGGCTTGATTCCTCCTAGAGGTTTATATTTATCAGCCAGGCTGGGCTTGCTGGGAATGTGAGAGGTACAGTTAGTTGTGTTATGTTGTGTTGACAGTATTCCATGTGATTTGTTCCATATCTCCAGTGGTCTGAGGAGAGATTATGTTTCCAGCCTCCTAGTACACATAAGATGACATAAAATATATTGTTGACTCTATTGCACTGTCAGCATGGGGCTACAGACCCACAATCTGACTTCTGAAAGTTGAGGTTATGCACCAGCAGGCTCTAGAGAAACCCTATACATGCCTAAAGATCTCTAAAGGTGATATAAAGCTTAAAGCTCCAGAAGATTGTTTCTATATTGTAATGTGATCTATAATGATACATACGCCAGATGAAAACTAGAAAATGAGAGCCAGGTGGTAATCTAAACTTTAGGAAGATCTGGAAGCAAAGTGACAAATAATTGTCATACTCATTAATTTGAAATGCAAGCCATATTCCCTACATCAGTCAACATTTCTGGAAAGCATGATATAAAAATGGAATTAGGATGCATAACAGACAAAAACACCAATGAGGAAATAATAGATAGCACAGAAACAGGCACAAATATATATGGGAATTTGAGTGATAATAAAGGTGGCAACTCAGATCAGCGGAGCAAAGAGAGACTATTTTAATGAATGTCATTGGAGCAAATGGTGACTATTTGGGAAAAAGACAAAGTTGGATCTTTTGTATTGTACGTCAAGATAAACAAATAAAAAATTTAAATGTAAAAAGGAAAAACAATAGAAGTACTAGAAGAAAGCATGGGTTCATTCTTTTATAACCCTTAACTGGAAAAATTATCCGAAATCCAGAAGCCAGAAAAGAAAAGATTGACAACTTTTGCTATGTAAAAATAAAAAATAGAGCACTAAGACAAAAACAAAACAAAACAAAACAATCTCCATAAGCAAAGTCAAAAGATAAATGTCAAATTAGAGAAGAATATCTACAAGTCATATGAGATAAAGGGTTACTATTCATGATATATAAAGAACAACAAAAAATTGAGATGAAATAGACCAATAGCCCTATAGAAAAAAATGGGCAAGTGACATACAGACAGTTCATAGAAAAAGAAATGCAACAGGTATTAAAAATATAAAAAGAGGTGTCAGCCCAGTGGCATAGTGGTTAAGTTCGCACGCTTGGCTTTGGTGGCCCAGGGTTTACGGGTTTAGATCCTAGGCATAGATCTACATACTGCTCATCAAGCCATGCTGCAGCCGTATCCCACATACAAAATAGAGGAAGATTGATACAGATGTTAGCTCAGGACAATCTTCCTCAGGCAAAAAAAAGGAAGACTGGATCCTCAACAAAATTATGGCAAACCTAATACATTGCTGTACATAATGTACGGCAATACATTAAAAAAATCATACATCATGATCAAGTGGGATTTATACCAGGGACACAGGGATGGTTCAACATCTGCAAGTCAATCAATGTGATACACCACATTAACAAAATGAGAAAAAAACCCCACACAATCATCTCAATAGACACAGAGAAAGCATTCGCCAAGATCCAACATCCATTTATGATTAAAAACTCTCAATAAAATGGGTATAGAAGGAAAGAACCTCAACATAATAAAGGCCATACACGACAAACCCAGCATCATACTCAATGGGCAAAAACTGAAAGCCATCCCTCTGAAAACCGGAACAAGACAAGTGTGTCCACTCTCACCACTCTTATTCAACATAGTACTGGAGGTTTTGGCCAGAGCAATTAGGCAGGAAGAAGAAATAAAAGGAATATAAATCGACAATGAAGAAGTGAAACTCTCACTGTTTGCAGGCAACATGATCTTATATATAGAAAACCCCAAAGAATCTGTTGGAAAACTATTAGAAATAATCAATAACTACAGCAAAGTTGCAGGGTATAAAATCAACATACATAAATCAGTAGCATTTCTATACTTTAATAACAAACTAACAGAAAAAGAACTCAAGAACACAATCCCATTCACAATTGAAGCAAAAAGAATAAAATACTTTGGGGTAAATTTAACCAAGGAAGTGAAAGACCTATACAATGAAAACTACAAGACTTTCCTGAAATAAATTGATGATGACATAAAGAGGTGGAAAGACATTCCATGCACATTGATTGGAAGAATAAACATAGTTAAAATGTCCATACTACCTAAAACAATCTACAGATTCAACGCAATCCAATCAGAATCCCAATGACAGTCTTTACAGAAATAGAACAAAGAATCCTAAAATTCAAATAGGGCAAAAAAAGACCCCAAATTGCTAAAGCAATCCTGAGAAAAAAGAACAAAACTGGAGGCATCACAATCTCTGACTTCAAAACATACTGCAAAGCTACAGTAATCAAAAGAGAATGGTACTGATACAAAAACAGGTGCACAGATCAGTGGAACAGAATTGAAAGCCCAGAAATAAAACCACACATCTATGAATAGCTAATCTTTGACAAAGGATCTGAGGGCATACAATGGAGAAAAGAAAGTCTCTTCAACAAACGGTGCTGGGAAAACTGGACAGCCATATGTAAAAGAATGAAAATTGACCATTCTTTTTCACTATTGATAAAAATAAACTCAAAATGCATCAGAGACCTAAAGATAAGACCTGAAACCATAAGGTTTCTAGAAGAAAATATAGGCAGTACACTCTTTGACATCAGTCTTAAAAGGATCTTTTTGGACACCATGGCTTCTCAGACAAGGGAAACAATAGAAAGAATAAACAAATGGGACTTCATCAGACCAAAGAGCTTCTTCAAGGCAAGGGAAAACAGGATTGAAACAAAAAAACAACCCACCAATTGGGAAAAAGTATTTGCAAATCATATATCTAACAAAGGGTTAATCTTCATACTATATAAAGAATTCACACAACTCAACAACAAAAAATAAAACAACCCAATCAAAAAATGGGCAGGAGACATGAACAGACATTTCTCCAAAGAAGATGTATGGCTGACCAATAGGCACGTGAAAAGATGTTCATCATCGCTGATCATCAGGGAAATGCAAATCAAAACTACACTAAGATATCACCTTATACCCGTTAGAATGGCAAAAATAACCTAAACAAAAAGTAACAAATGTTGGATAGGTTGTGGAGAAAAAGGAACCCTCATACACCGCTGATGGGAATGCAAACTGATGCAGCCACTATGGAAAACAGTATGGAGATTTCTCAAAAAATTAAAAATAGAAATACCGTATGACCCAGCCATCCCACTACTGGGTATCTATCCAAAGACCTTGAAATCAGCAATTCCAAAAGTCCCTTGCACCCCTATGTTCATTGCAGCATATTTACAATAGCCAAGATGTGGAAGCAACCTAAGTCTCCATCAACCGATGATTGGATAAGGAAGATATGGTATACATATATATATACAATGGAATACTACTCAGCAATAAAAACGGATAAAATCGTCCCATTCACAACAACATGGATGGACCTTGAGGGTATTATGTTAAGTGAAATAGCCAGATAGAGAAAGACAATCTCTGTATGACTCCACTCATATGTGGAAGTTAAACATGTAGACAAAGAGAACAGATTAGTGGTTACTAGAGGAAAGGGGGGTGGAGGGTGGGCACAAAGGGTGAAGTGGTGCACCTAGAGCACGACTGACAAACAGTAATGTACAACTGAAATTTCATGAGGTTGTAACTACCATAATCTCAATAAAAAGTTAAAAAAAAAATAAAAATAAAATCCCAACTCTAAAAAAAAAAAAAGACGAAGACTGGATACAGATGTTAGCTCATGGCCAATCTTCCTCCCGACACACACAAAATATATATATATTTAAAATATATTAAATATATAAATATATTTTAATATATATAAAATACTAAAAATATATATAAAAAGAAAATAAACTTCACTCAATAAGAGATATGTAAAATGAAACTAGATATCTTTTCTCATCTATCACATTGGCAAAAAAATCAAGAGTTGTTAACATGATCTGTTGATGAAGCCATGGGGAAACAGATACTGTTATACATTTCTGGAAACAGTATTGAATGGTAAAACTTTTATGGAGGTGAACTTGACAATAGTTATTAAATTTACAGATATGTTTACTCTTGGATCCAGAAATTCTGCTTCTAGGAATCTAGCCTACAGATACACTGCACAACTCAAATGTCATAATTACAATATCACACTGTGATATTGCCTATAACAAGAAAATATTAGAAACAAGCCAGTATAGGCTATGATACATCCACAAATTGGAATATTATGTAGCCATGAAGAAGAGGTATGGGCATCTCTGGATACAGAACAGCATAGATACAGACTATGTTGTTAGGTGAAAAAGTAAAGTCCAGAACAGATAGCATGCTGTCTTTAATATATAAAAATAACGAAGGATAAGACTCTATCATATTAACATACACATAAAAATATTCTGAAACTAAGAAAAATCTAAGGAAACAGAGAGACTAGGAAGAATAGTGATGGGAACATGAGGTATGAAGTAATGAGGTTAGAAGTAATCTGAAAAAAATTAAAAGAAAGAAAAGCAGGAAAACGATAAGGTTTAAGAATTTTAGAGATGCACAGTAGCATGGCTTTATTTTATGTGAAAATATCTTGAAGCTAATCTAATAAAATTTACTGAAGCTTTGAGTATCGTATAGTGCCAAAAAGTAATTAACAGATCATTTAGTAGCTTGTTGAATTAGAATTGAGTATTTTACACAAATTCGTAGTAGTTTTATTTTATATGGTTCTACCTTAGGCACAAGCTTCAAAAATACTCCCTAGGAAATACTTATCCTTTCATTTTAACAGTTGGAGGATGAAGATTTGCCTGCCTTCTGAAGCTAAAAAAGAGCTTGAGAACCTCTGATGATTGGTTACCCTTAGAATTAAAGGCATGCTTTCATTTATTTATTTATCAAGACATACTGAGAACGTACTAAAAGACAGCCAATGCTGGAAATGCCAAGAAAATATAAATAAATGCTGGACCTTAAGGGATTCCATGAAATACTAAGCATCCAGATACATAAGTAGCTAACTAAATCTAATGTGACATATACTTGGGGCACATAAATGAGAGGTGACAAGATCACATGTAACATATCCAGAAAAAGGTCAGTTTTTAAAACAACATATCAAAGAGGTCCTTCATATTTCGTTTTGTTCACTCTGGGCCTCGGAAGTCTTGATGTTAAAGAGTGAGGTAGGGGACACCCAATATAGATACCAATATCTGGAGGTGGTGTACATGGTGATTACTGGTGGATGCTGGCTGCATGGGTGTAAATTTGGACTCCACCGCTTAATAACTGGGTGAGGCTGAGCATTACATTTCAGAGAACAGATTGATCAAAAACAGTTGCAATGCATCAATTAGCGAAAGGGTGTTTTGCTTTAATGAAAAAGAAAATGTGTTCCACTCCAATAGCAAAAGAGAAACACCTGAAAGCAATGATACTTTTCCCATGGCAGCGAGGACTAAAGATGGAGAGCACAGCACAGTAACTCTAGACATAATCTACATGCACAAGCAGATTTGTACACATAGAATGACCTTTTCTGCCCATGCATATTTGGCTGAAAAAGACCACACTCCACTGAGAAGTAAGAAAAAGGCTGATCCGTCTAGATTCTAAAAGTATTGGCTCTTTTTTCCTTTGTTTCTAGTGAATCCATACCTAACATCGGCCCTGTAAATCCCTATGAACTTAAAAACATGGAGAGATTTAAAGAAAGAAGAGATCAAACATTAAAATGATTAGAAAGATTAAAGGGACTAGATGAGTTTTGACTAAGAATTCTAAAAACAAGGATTAAATTCCATGTATTTGAACACTATAGATATTGAGAATATAAAAATAGGTATATTATGCAGCTGGAGGTGCAAGCAGCATACTATAGGTAATGAATTTTGAATTTGTCATCACTATTAATAAGAATTTACAAAAATAGCTTATCCAAAATTTGAATTTAATTAAATTCAAGTCAAGGAGTCTTACCAAATACCTACTATGGGCAATGTATAAACTTAGGTGTTGTGGAGGAAGGTCACTAAATGACAAGACGTGGTCCCTCCTGTCAGTGCACATGTAATTAACACAAGGAGACAAACATGGGACAATTAATAAGACAATGTGATATGATGTTGGAGTTACAGGTGAAAGCAAAGTGCTGTGAAAACATTCAGAAAGAAGTGATTACACTATATACAGATTCAAATAAGACCTTACAGAGAATTTGGCAAGTGAACTTGGCCTTGAGGAGTAATTGGGATCCCAGAGGCAGAAAAGCTAGAGAAAGACCCTCTAGGATAAAGAAGGAAATGTGTAAATGGAAAAAAAATTGCATGTTTGAGGGCTGGGAATAGTTTAGAGTGGCAGAAACATGGGATGTAAGAAATCAGAGTAGGAAATTCTATGGAAACAAGTTGAGACCACATCACGAAGGGCCATTCATACATGCAAAGGGGTTTGGATATAATTCCAAGACCAACACAGAGTGGTTACATTTCACTGAGAAGAGGATGATACACTTTAGATTTCTGGCATTAATGTTCAGGTGAACTGATTGATCAGCATGGAGGCCAGGCCAGGAGTCCATTAAGGATTCAAAATCTGAACAAGAACAGTGGTGATGGAAATGAAAAGAAAGAATACAATGTTCAATGAAATAATAAGTTTTCCTTTAAATTTAATCTTTATAGAGAACATTCACTTTTCAAGAAAAAATTCTGATTTTATCAACTGAATTTTAAGTTCTGTAATGGCAGAAATGGTTATTACACATTTATATCCTTGGCACACAGTTAGTGCTTAATAAATTTTTATTATAAAGCTTGACTGATTTCATTAATCATGGCATTTCCCTTGTATGCATTTGTTTGAGTTGTGGGTATCTTTAAGAAAATACTAAATTTTATAGAAAGATCAAGGGTTTTAATGAGCATAGTATTTAGCCCTAGACCAGAGGTCAGCAACCTTCTTCTGCTAAGGGCCAGATGACAAATATCTGAGGTTTTTGTGGGCCTTGTGGTCTCTATCAAAAATACTCGACTCTGCCATTGTAGTGTGAAAGCATCCATAAACAGTTTGACTGTGTTTCAATAAAACTTTATTTACAAGAATAAGTGGTGGGCCAGATTTGGCCTATGCGCCATAGTTTGCCAACCCATGCCCTAGATCAACCAGAGGTTAACCATGTCAACTACAATTAAAGAATTAAAAAATTTATATATTTGGTTTTTGAAAGATTATAGTTCTTTACAACTTTCTATGTTAATTCCATGTTATTCCAATTTCAGGTTTATTGAATTACAATTTACATATAATAAAATTTACCCTTTTTAGTGTAAAATTCTATGAGTCTTGACAAATGCACACATTTGTGTAAATACTACTACAATTAAGATAGAGAACAGTTCCACCTTCACCAAACTTTCCTCACGCCCCTTAGTAGTTAGCTTCTCTCCTCACCCCTAATGTCTGCCAGCCACTGATCTGTTTTCTGTCTCCTTTATTTTGCCTTTTCAAGAATGTCATATAAATGAAATCATACACTATGTAGCTTTGAGTCTGGCTTCTTTCATTTAGCATAATGCATTTGAGATTTATCTGAGATATTGTCTGCATCAGCAGTTTATGTCTCTTTATTACTTTATCCCATGGCATGGATTTTTCCAAGTTTTCTTATTCATTTACCAATTAAAGCCTATTTGGATTGTCCTATTTTTTGGCAATTATGAATAAAGCCATTATAAGCATTCGTATACAGGTTCTTAGTTAAATATAAGGTTGTATTTCTCTTGAGTATATATCTAGGAGTAGGATTATTGGGTTTTATGGTATTTGTTTAACTTTATAAAGAACAGCCAAAATGTTTATCAAAGAACTGTTCCATTGAATTCCTACCAGCAATACGTGAGAGTTCTAATTGCTTCACATCCTTGGCAGAACTTGGTGTTGTGAGTTTTTTCATTTTAGCCTTTCCTAGAGGTGAGTAGTTATATCTCATTGAGATTTTAATTTAATTTCCCTAATGACTAATGATGTTGAGTGTGTTTTCATGTGCTTATTTGCTATCTATATATCCTTTTTGGTCAAGTGTCTTTTCAGATCTTTTGCTCATTTTAAAATTGGGTTATTTGCTTTTTTATTGTTGGGTTTTCAGAGTTCTTTGTATATTTTGGATACAAGTCCTTTATCAGATATGTGTTTTGCAAATATTTCCTCCAAGTCTGTGGCTTGTCTTTTCATTTTCTTAACAATATCTCAAACTATTATATTTTGAAATGCTAAGAGAACTAGTATTATATTTAGCTTCTTATGTTATATATTTTTCTAAAAGAAAAATAAACTAATGAGAATAATAGAACCTTTTCTTTGATAGACAATTTTAAAATGATATCCATGAATGTTATAAAACCAAATAGCAAATTTTTATCACGCCACAGCTTTATCATCAATCTGAACCTTAGTCATGACAATAAAGTCTAGACACACAGATATTCTCTATCATATATTTAATTTGGAAGAACTTTAAATCTTTGAGAAGTGACAAAGGAAACCGACACATCTATGAAATAGGACATCAATCTGCCTGCCTTGGCTTTCGAAGCACAGTAAAAGGGAACGTTTTCAAATAGTGAGCTGTCTCTTTTATTTATTGATCTTCAGCTAGAAATCACGCTATAGTAAAATGCTCTCTCCATATCTTTCTCACTGTATGAAAACAGGGTTACAGATCAATTGATTTACCATCACAATTGATTAGGTACCTTCCCTACTATCTCTATTGTGTCACAAGACATGCAGTCATATAGATCTTTCATTAGGAAAGTCATTGAAAAGCTAAGGTTCATTGCATGCTTAAATGGTTTGTAGCCCACTCATTAAGCCATTAACCAACCATTAATATTGCTTAACCTCAAACCTTACAGATAAAATAAGTTATTGCCATTTTATCTTCCCAGTGCACCTTTGCAAAGTGAACAAGTACATGATTTTATTACAATCTGACTTAAATATTCAGAGACATGCCAAGGAATTCAAGTGTCTATTGATGCTAATAAGACCTTTGTGTGGATTCCTTTAGGTGCATACCTCAAAGCATTCTCCCAAAGAGCGGGAGACCAACACGGAGGCATTAAATTTACTTTTTTCCCACCAATTTAATCTGTTTTTAATATTTTCTATATATTATTACTACTATCAATAACATGCATTTCTGTAAGGCATTTTCTTTGTGCTGTTCTTAACCATGGCAGTAAAAATACAGAAATAAAAGAAGTTAACCTTTTAAGGCTCTTTAACATCTTTGTACTCAAGTTTTAAGTTCAAGTGAGTAAATGATTATATACAACATCTAACAGCCCTTTATTGGTATGTTTCTCTTGAAATAAAGCTAGAGAAATATGAGTGGTTCCTAGTTACCATCAATAATATAGACCAAATGTGTTGTAAGCTTTGTGCACAATAAAACATAATTGAGGATATCCACTCCAGCCTTTGCCTCAGGTCCCATCAGTCCAACTATATTGAACATACAAGTTCTTGCACATAATTTGTTGTAAGATTTTTTAGGCAGATCTCTCCACAGGACAAACTAACCATAATGCAAATCAATCATTTATTTTAAGTCTAGATGAAAAAAGTTGAACAAGAACCCCATAAATTAAACGGCATATGTGTAAGAAGGAATGTGAGCAGAGGAGAACGTGCAATTAAGGAAGGCTATAAATAGTTTTCAGTTCATATAAAAGAGTATCACAAAACCAGAGGGGATGCTGCACCGCAAATGTGTAAGTAAATGTGAATGACCTTTATCAGTCCAGCTACAAAGGAGAAGAAATTCATATACATCTAGTGACTGTACTGAAATAATGCCACTCAGCATCAATTTGGTCAAATCAGGACTGAATTTCATTCTATTTATCAGTTTCTAGCTACTTAAACCTTTAGCATTTCTCGGGCCAGAAAAATTAAGTACTGGGTCATGTGCCATCTCACTGATGAATGAGAGTTGGGTATATATAATATCATTACTTTTATAAAATTCACATATGCAGTTTACAAAATAACTTATAAACCAACAATCAACTTAAAGGGCCAACCCTAGAAGACCTAAAATGTCTGGCTGTAGTTTGCATTTATTAAAATCATTTATAACAGCTCAGCCTTCCTCCACGGTGGTCAGAGGAGCTCGAGCTGGTCTCTTATAGGCAGGTGAATGTGCTAAGCAGGGACTTAGTGCCTTGGGCCATACCTTTCTGAGGCATTTTAATTATTTCCAATACACAGCGAGGACAATGACACATGTCCAAAGAATCATGCAAATATCCTTTTGCTGAAAATATGTCCTATACCCCGAGGCATTCAAGAGGGTGGAAATGAACTTTGGAAGAGTTAGGAGTTAGTGCACCATAGCATTGAGAGGAGAGGGATGTGGGGACACAAGGCTTTTGAAATGTGGCCAGCTTGCCTGTTCTCTCTCTCTATGACTGTTGAGATCTTCTGCCCCTTATTCAAAAGTGTGTGTGTGCCAGGAGTCTGTTTTTGGAGAGGGTGGGGCAGGATGAGAAAAGGCAAGCTAACCGTCTTATTTCTTTGTTAAGTAAAGCTGACATTTAGTACTGGATTGCCCAGAAAGCAAGAAGATGCTTATCTGTAGGCAAGTCCACATTTTCTTTGTGTTTTCTCAAGATTGAGCCAAAAGAATTATGACTCACACGAGATGCAGGGATTTCTCTTCTAGACAAGTTAGAGAAACAACAAACCATAGGTGGGCATTAGTCCCAGCGTTGGCTCCTGGATCTCTTCAGAGTATTTACATTGCTCAGAAAATGTCATAAGCTACTAACTTCTGCCCCAAGGTTTTCTAGAGCTATCCTAGCCTAGGAAAATTGCCTCCATGGTATTTTCCTGAGATAATGGTAGAGACTCACAGCAATCTGGGCAAGAGAGGGGCTCAGAACACTGTGAGTGTCCTGCGGAGGAAACCCCAGAGCATTGGGAACACTCTCTTTATAGAAGCTTTCCTCTAGAATATCAGCGATTGGGTCAAAGCTTGGCTCAAGGACAATGTTCCACATGGGGGTCACAGGCAGTAAGGTGCAAACCTTGACTTTCCTCCCTAGACATCAGTCAGGTTACTTTTCTGTGCTCATTTGAGGGACTCCAGGCTGCCGGGGTTTGCAGTGGCTAACCTTGGTCATCTGACAGTTCTAGGGCATGTGCAGTTAAGGAATGACCTTAGAAAACTGATTTGACTTTGCAGTTAACACACATGAATAGAAATTTTCAGAATTAGTCTGACGTGGCCATGCAGGGGATTTCTTGATCAAAGCAACTTTATAGCTCCCCCAAGGCTGTCTCTGGATGTTAATGGGGTATTGACACAGAGCTGACTGGGTCTCTTTTGTTGCTTGACATTAGAATGTCTCTTTCATTATCCTACAGCCCAATGATATTGGGTGTAAGCATAGCATTTTGGGGTGAGAAATTATTATATGGACTTTATTTTGGAACTTCCCCAAGCCAAATAAGACCTCTGGCCACTAGATTCCTTCACATATTAGCAGTACCCTAAAATCAAAATGAGAAAAGTGAAAGAAAATTATCTATCTTTATCTGTCTGTCTGTCTTTCCATCTATCATTATCATCTATTTATCTATCTCTATCTATCTATCTGTCCTCTCTCACATCCCTTCTTCTCTCCCTTCCCTCATACATAACATCTTAAGGTAGCAATTTAATTTAAGGAGTTTTCATAAATATCAGTAACCCAGAAAATACTAGCAGAATTCCTTCCCCCTTTCTGTTTAGGTAAGTAAATAGTTTTAAATTAAATACTCAAATATTTATTCTTTTGGATTCTAAACTAAGAGTAAGAGAAATTAAGAAGGAGGAATTTTTGTCTATTCCAGAAAATTTTTGTAATCTAATGTATAATTTTCTTTAATATCATATTTTCTAAACAGTGTCTGCACTTAGGAAGACTGGATAATTTATTATGCACTGAAATATTTTCAGTTTTCTGAGAAGATTATTTTCATGAGAATGCAGTTATTATAAAATCATGTGATATAAAACAGGATCTCTTCATGCTAAAATTGTATTAATAATTAATTGGAAGGAAAGTATTTCACCATGATAAATGAGAGGCTGTATGGAAGGAATGCTGCCATTTTGCGGCAGAAATAATATAGTAACATGCCCTTAAATACAAGACATCAGATTAAATTTTACAGTTAAAGTACGAAGACATCAAAATATATTAAAACTTGAAATGATTATGTTTCCTAAAATTCTGGTTCTGGAGTTAGTAATTAGAGTTTTGCCAATTATTAAAATGAGATGAAAGAGGGAAAATGTTTAGAGGGAACATAAAAACAATTTGCTAGAGAAAAAGCTGGTTGCCAGTAAAGCAAAATGAAATGAGAGGGAAACAAAGGACATGCTGTTGGCTTAATATAATAAGGAGATGATTTTAATCAAAATCAGGTCCATGGTCAACGAGAACACAGTTCTAATAGCAAGGTAACTCTGCTGCTACCTTGTGTAAGAGTAATTGCATTAAATTAAAACGCAATGGCTAAATTAACAGGAATTATAAACCTTCAGAACAGAGATGCCTGTAAGAGTATAAAATATTCACTGCAGACAGTTAGAAAGGGCCCAATTTCATTTACGTACAAATGCAGACACTTTGTGAAATCCTTTCCTAAACATGGTTTTTAAGAACCGTAATGTTTTTATTAAACACTGTTTTTATAAATTAAATATTGAGTAGTTGCAAAAGAATGCTCACAAAATATACATACAACATAAAGATTAAAGAATAATGGTACAGTATACACCCAAATACCCAGTACCAGTTTAAGGAAAATAATGCTGCTGTTTCCTGTCTATGAAAGATGCTTGGCTGTCCTCCTCATCCCATCCCATTCCTTCCCTCCTCAAACTGATCACCATTCCGAACTTTGTGTTTACCCATGGTTTCTCCATCTATATTTGCATCCTTGAACCATATTCTATTTTGAATACTGATCGCTTTACAAAACGGATATAATAAAACCCTAAAATGGAATAAAAAACCCCTAATAAATATAACAGAAAAAAGACAGAGTGAGATGAAGACAGAGCTCCCCAATTGGGGCTCCTTCTCCTCACCTTCATTGACAGCTGAGACACCTCTGAATTCTCCAGGTTCCAGGACATCCCATTTGAGGTTCTCTAGGGTAGGTGTCCTCTGCAGTCACTTGAGATTTTAAATATGCCCTTCTATAACATACGGAGAATTTCAGTGGCAGGGCTAAAACAAAGTGCAAGGAAAGTCATGTGAAGTCAGAGTCACTAAAGAAATAAGTGAGTTAATGCAAAGTACTTAAAATGGTGTGTGGTAGTACTAATGTTATACAAGTACAAATAAATAAACGAGAATTGTACAACATTTGCAGTTCTATTTTTTTTTTTTTTTTGGTGAGGAAAATTGTCACTGAGCGAACATCTGTACCAATCTTCCTGTATTTTGTATATGGGATGCCCCCACAGCATGGCTTGATGAGCAGTGTGTAGGTCCGTGCCCAGGATCCAAACCTGCAAACCCCTGGCAGCCAAAGCAGAGCACACAAACTTAACCACTACACCACCGGGCCAGCCCCTGCAGTTCTACTTTTGTGTCTTGGGTGATAAAAATCTCAAAGATAATCTTTTAAAAATTAAAGTTTATTTTTTTGTGAAAAGAAATCTAGGACATGCCCACTTTAGAAAAGGACAAAATATCAAAAGTTGTACAAAGAAACAGATTCTTCATTATGTCAGCAAGAGATTACAATTTCACTTCCGGAAAAAAACTTGCTGTTCACCAGCGAGCAGTAGAGTAGGCTGACAGTTTTCAGCTGCAGCACCTTCATGAGCTGCTGCAAATGTTTGCATGAAGACCCTGTTTTTTCCTGGGCTGCTCCAAGCCGCTGGGTGAGCACTCCGGGGCTTCTGGGTCCTGGCCATTTCTGCCCCAACCGGACTCCTCTAATGAGCAGCCCTTTGGTTGGCACAGATGTTGTCAGAGCTCCATAGCAGTCTGAGGCTTTCTTTGCCAAATTCTGCCTTCTCCTCCCTTTCTTTTCACAAGTGTCAGTTCTGCATGGTGATCCGAAGGCTTTCCCTGCTCAAACTTGCTGCCTCTGCTTTGTCTTCCACGGGTATTAACACACCCACAACCCTGCCCCACTAACCTCGCATAAATCTCTTGTACTCCTAACTCTGTCTCAGCATTAGCCTTCTAGAAAGTTGAAGCTGATGCACAATTATGAAAATTTTAAGCTTTATTCTTTCATTATTTTAAATGCATGGTTTTATATACTTGAAATTATATTACGCATATAATTTTGTATCCAGCCTTTTGTTTCCCAGGTTATTACAAAAGTTTAGTAAAAATTATGAAGTCTGCATAATAGTCCCCCAAGAAGATGTGCAATAATTTACTTAAACTTTGCCTTTATGTTAAATAGGAACTTGTCTCCAACTTTTTACTCTGGAAGACGATGCTATACTTTAGATGATTTCCTTTTTCAATGGCTTGATGCTAAGCAGTTTATATGTTAAGGAAGATATCTTTTAAATTCAATTCAACAAGTGCTTACTATGTTCCAGACACTCTGTTATGCACCCGGATTCAATAATGAAAGTTAGTGTGGGAAAGAGATAATTAACCACCAGCAGTCCTAGTGTGGGACCCTAAAAATGACTGTGCAAGTTGGAAATGCACAAAGCAATCTTTATAATCAATGGGAAAAATTAGGATTGGTCTCTCACCTTTAAACATTCTTGTCAAAATATTAAAAATTCACTTACTATTTGTTATACATGGATAAAGAAACAAACAAATAGTAAAACTAATATTTTTTAGTACACCATGCTTTAAAACATTAGGAACATTAAGAATTAAAGTTTTTCATTTCTTTATAAAAACTTATCAGGGGGCTGACCTGTTGGCGCAGTGGTTAAGTGTACATGTTCTGCTTCGGTGGCCAGGGGTTCACCGGTTCAGATTCTGGGTGCAGACATGGCACCGCGTGGCAAGCCATGCTGTGGTAGGCGTCCCACATATAAAGTAGAGGAAGATGGGCATGGATGTTAGCTCAGGGCCAGTCTTCCTCAGCAAAAAGAGGAGGATTGGCGGTAGATGTTAGCTCAAGGCTAATCTTGCTCAAAAAAAAAAAAAAAAAGAAGAAGAAGAAAAAAAAACTTATCAGGAGCAGTGTTTCTTCTTCTCATATAAATTGTGATGTAGAGTGGACATCTTTTTGGTGCTTTGGTAAATTATCATGCTCCTGTCTAAGTTTGGATCAGCGTCCAGCATTTTATCTTTTGCACTTTCGATGTCATTAAACATCTTGGAGAATTCCTTTCATATGAAGTTTTTGCTGGGACACCACTTATCCTTTTCATAACAACCACTTACCTCATATATGTTGATAAATTCCCCTTCACTAAATTCCTCTGGCAGTGTATCTAGAGTTTCTTGAACCCCAGCAATATCCACATTCTTGCAGTCAGCTATTCTTTCTAAGACTGTATTTGCATACAATTTGTATTAAATTTCTACCATTATCACTTTTTGTTTCTTTGCTGCACTTTCATTTTTGTTGGCCAATTCCCTCTTTTTTGTGTGAGGAAGATTGTCCCTCAACTAACATCTGTGCCACTCTTCCTCCATTTCATGTGGCATTCCACCACAGTGTGGCTTGATGAGTGGTGCTATGTCCATGCCCTGGATCTGAACCTACGAACCCCAGGCCTCTTGGAGCAGAGGGAGGGAACTTATCCACTACATCAGCAGGCCAGCTCCAACAAAGTCCCTCTTTCTATTATCCATTTTTGTAAAATGTCGTGTGGGTTAATTACAGAGAGACAAATTGGCAACACAACTACTAAATGCTTTATTGTCGGTATGTGAATGAATGGCAGATGCACAGCGACCAATCATCCACAGACTTTGAAAGAAGTGCGGTGATTGGTAACTGATCTGATGCACATCTGTTATTTACATAGTGACTTGTGGATTGAAGAGCTAGCAGCAAACTTTCTACTTTATGAGATGACACGTCGTCAATGTATCCTGGTAGCTTAAATTTGAGCCATGCTGTTGGGGGACTGGTGTTAGCTGACTAAATCAGGGTAACTGAAATTTGTGCACTTGGGGCCATGCAAAGTGAACACTGCTTGCATACCATTAAAACAAGTATGATAATCACCATGCTATGAAGAATTGTACACTATTTTGGACATAAGAGATAATGCCAATTTTAGATTGGGAGAGGGTTTTAAAAAAAAATGGCCTCCCAGAAGAATTAATATTAACACTGGGATCCGTAATCAACCAAATGAAGAAATAAAGAATATTCCAAACATAAGAAAACTCTTATTTCAATTCACGTAGTTAAGAAAGAGTGTAGCAGGGGCCAGCCCAGTGGCGCAGCAGTTAAGTTCGCACATTCTCCTTCTTGACTGCCCGGGGTTCACCGGTTCAGATCCCGGGTGTGGACATGGCACCGCTTGGCAAGCCATGCTGTGGTAGGCGTCCCACATATAAAGTAGAGGGAGATGGGAACGGATGTTAGCTCAGGGCCAGTCTTCCTCAGCAAAAAGAGTAGGACTGGCAGTAGTTAGCTCAGGGAAAATCTTCCTCAAAAAAAGAAAAGAAAAGAAAGAGTGTAGCATCTACAAGGACCTAAGTGTGATGTGGCTGAGCACAAACTGGGAGGGCCAAAAATCATAAAGGATGCATATGGTGTGTGTAGGATTTGAGATTTTATCTTACACATAATGAGTAATTATTGAAAAATTTTAATGAGGACATGATTGACATGATCCAGTTTGCATTTTACAGATACTATATGAAGCGTAGATTAGAAGGGGCAAGACCAGGCTGCTAGGAAGATAACTTAGAAAGAGGGTCGAGTTATTTAACAGAGAAACATCTTGGTTCAAATGTGTATGCTGATAGAGAAAATGAAAAAGAGAGTCCTGGCCTTGTGGTGTAGCAACTAAGATCGTGTGCTCCTGCTTTGGTGGCCTGGGCTTCACCAGTTAAGATTCCTAGTGTGGACCTACACATGGCTCATCAAGCCATGCTGTGGTAGGTGTCCCACATATAAAACACAGGAAGCTAGGCACAGATGTTAGCTCAGGGCCAATCTTCCACAGCAAAAAGAGGATTGGCGGTGGATGTTAGCTCAGGGCTAATCTTCCTCAAAAAAAAAAAGAAAAGAAAATGGAAAAGAAAAGATTAAACATTTGTTTAGGAGACAGAACTGTTAGACTTGGCAATGGTTAAATGTATTTTGGGGGCTGGCCCAGTGGCACAGCAGTTAAGTGCTCACGTTCTGCGTTGGTGGCCCAGGGTTTGCCAGTTTGGATCCCTGGTGCAGACATGGCACTGCTTGGGAAGCCATGCTGTGGTAGGTGTCCCACATATAAAGTAGAGGAAGATGGGCATGGATGTTAGCTCAGGGCCAGTCTTCCTCAGCAAAAAGAGGAGTATTGGCAGCAGATGTTAGCTCAGGGCAAGTCTTCCTCAAAGAAAAAAAATTGGGGGAAGGGCAAGTAGTGCAGGATGATGCCAAGAGTAATTTGAGTAATTTAGCGTATGATGGTGTGATTCACTGAAATGTCAGTCAATGAGCATGATTCTCGAGGCCCGAGGTAGGGGTGGGAGATGGAGGGTGATGCGATTAACTCTGAAACAATTGAGTTGAGTCACCTATAGGACAGTGAGATGGAGTCTTCCTGAAGGCTTGAAATTCAGGATCAAGAGCTCTAAGGTCTGAAAGTCATCAGATATTAACTAAAAGCGTAGGAGTGGATTAGATCTCTTTAGGAATGTGAGGAGAGGTAGAAGAGGACTGGGGGAAATGCTGAGGAACTGAGGAACACCACGCTTTAAGGTGTGGGGGTGAGGGGACGAAGGAGAATCTAAATGGAGGATGTTTTATGTCTTCCCGAATTATAGTGACTGAATACTCATCTTTTTAACAAACACTAATATCAGCAGTTATATCTTAGGAGCGATACTTTTGTTTGTATTTCTCCTGGGTTTTTTTTTTTAACAAATAATTAAAAAAATCAAATTGCTAATTTTCGCTTCAATTCTTTCATCATTTTAACTTCCTCATCATATAGCTGATGTGTTAGAAATAATATGCATCTATTCCCTCATAGTTATGTTCAAGGTTCTGCTTTGTTGGTAAAATATGTGGAAGCTAATTTTAGTTATTAGGAAAATATATAATAAAGAAATTATGTATTTTTCAAGACATAAAACTGCTGGGACAATTAGTGACTCAGATCATTCTTATTCTATAAGATTTTCTTTTCTATAAATCCTTAACCATCTTTGATGTTGGGGGAACAGATAATGGTTATAGTTCAGAAGTCAAGAGGTTTACAAAGGAAATTATTTATTTCAATGATTAAAATTGGCTTGTAGCCCTTTGCTTAAACTTTTACTTTTCAGAAAAATGTGCTTTGGGTAATGATTTATCAATTTTTTAAAACATGCTTGTTCAAATGTCTGTATTAAAATGTCACCATTTATGTATATTTGTCCATGGTAATGAATTAGGATGAATTCTTAAATTCGACATTAAAGTTAACAATGAACTGTTTCTTTTTCTAGAGTGTTAATAGAGTAGTATGTTTATGGAAGTGTTTAATAAATTTTTGTGATACAGATGACAAGCAATATATTAAATATAATTCAAAATAATTATAATAGAAGGTGAGTCAGACACACATTATAAGGAAAAGAAATTAAAGTGGATGAGAAGGTCTATATGTATTTTAAAGCTTTGGATAACACGCTATCTAATTTTATAGTCAATGGGGGTCATGTTGACTGTTAGAGTCTAGTTTTCCTGGGAAGTCTGATCTTGGCTTTTGATGTTTATGGCTGTAGTTCGCTGGATAAATCCTGGCTGTGCATTGGATGCATAATAGGGTATAAAGAGAAGTGTCTGAAGATACCTCTGTTTGAAAAATGAAAATATGGCATTTGTTAAAGATAATTCAAGGACATATGTGAACTCTCTTGTCAAGCTTTTGTAACTGGTATTTTGAGAGAAAAAGAATTTCAGCAAGATCCCAATACTTCAAGTAAAAGCAAACGAATATCATATTCGGAATTCAGGGCTGTAGCTAACTGCCTGACTTCAAGCTAAAGCTTAAAACATGATATGCCAAATGATGGTACTGCACTCAGGGTTTCCCATAAACATAAGGACCCAGCAGCCCCAGTTCCTTAAAGTCTGTCTAAGCAATCAAGTCCTATCCAGCTCTTTTCCTTTCCTCTGTACCATTTTTAAGTGTCACATTATGCTGCATCATTTTGATAGCTTCCTCTGCTGCCTTTTTCTTTATTAGCTGCCTTTTTGTCTCTCCTTTGCAATTCCTGTACATTGTTTTCATAACCTAACCCCATACCTTATTTGTTACTGTAAATAGCATCCAATTCTTCTAGACCAGCCACCCTGAAGCGTTCCATCTTCTTTCTTTCAATCACCTTGGCAGGCATCTAAAGTTCCTTTATAAAAATTTTATTTGTTGTATTTATTCTTTATAGATTATTTTTTATTACTTATAAATTTATTTCTACAGCTTCTTCCTTCACAACCACTGCTTATGAATTAGACTTATATTTTAACAAAACAAACCATAAACCAAACCCCAAATCTTCAAAACAAATTTTAGTAGAGAATTCAAGGGATCACCCAATTCTAGTTCTGCCTCCTTCTGGGAACAAGGAATATATCTTCACACACCCTCACCGGCAGGGGGCACCATGTGATGAGTTCTATCCAGTAAGTTGTGAGTAGACAAGGCAAAGAATTTAATTACTAGGGAAAGAAACTCCAAAACACTTCTCCCCTGCCAAAGTTCCCTCACAGGCCTTCTCCTGAAGAGGCCATGTGTTCCAGCTGAAAGAAAGATGGTGGAGCTCTCAACAACCAGGGTCCCTGAATGACTGCTTAGAGCAGACCCTTCAGCATACAGCATTTGATGAATACAATGTGTCTATAACGCTGGTCACAGGTCTAAATGCATTGTTCACAAGATGCTGGTATCTAACATGCTTACTATGCCGTGGACTCCTGGAGAATGTTTGGTTTTGTCTATTTATGAAACCGAGAAAATTATAGCAAAGAAAATATGGTACTGCCTGTATTTTTGAATAGGGCAACTTGGGTAACCCAGAAAGTTTATATTTAAAAGGTCAGACCTACTTTATAAACTTTCTAAATGTGGCACAGTTATTTACTGCTATTCAATTCTTTTATTTGCAAAATAGAATCCAAGGCAAAAAGAATGGGAACTTGCATTTGATTCCTTTTGATTCAATTGAATTCAAATTAGTTCAATGAAATTCTGTCCAGAAACTTTCAAAAGATATAACACTTGAAATTCCAAACATCAGTGGACGAACACATTTTTTCCTGAATTCCTTCCAGTGATAGATGCAATCAATCTTTTAAAATTTCTATAAACATTGGTATAAACTCATTTTCCTGTTGAATTTTTATCTTTTTTCCTTGTTGGTTTCTCACTTAACAACCAGTAAAAATCCCTTTGAGTCAATTAGTACAGTTCCAATTCACATTTAATGACTTTGTAATAATCCTTGAAATATAGATCATAAATTTTCATCTACTTCCCCTATTGATGGACACTCACCATATTTCCAACTTTGAGGAAACCAAATTTTGTTATGTATTATGAATACTAATCATTTTGCCTGTCATCTGAATTGCAAGTATTTTGTTCAGATTTTTAAAAATTTAGTTCTTTCATTCACCTGGAATTTAGTTATGAATGTAGTGTAAGATAATGGTACAATTTTATATTATTTCAAATAAGTAGGCAGTTATGTCATCAGAATTAAAGTAATCCACAGTTTTCTCAATAAATTAAACTTCTACCTTTGTCTTATATTAAATTTTCTTCTGTTCTTTGATTTATTTCTGGAATTACTAGACTCTTCAAATATTTATCTATTTTTATACCAATACCGTATTTATTTAATTAAGGTGGATTTTTGATACGATGGCTTGTGTAGGAAAAGAAAAATAGTTTTCCCTCTACCATTCTAGGTTCTTGGCTGAGACACCACCTGTAATAAAAGAGAGACTAACAGTAGTACACATTTAATTTTAATTTTGTACATATGGGGGCCCCAAAGTTATGAGACCCAAAGATGGTCAGGCAATTGAGGCTTATGTGCCTGTCCTGAGCTAAGGAGAAGGGCATAGAGGTCTAGAACGTCAAGGGAGAGGAAGACAATTCACAGGAAGATGGAAAGAGCAAATGTGTGGTAAACAAATGTTTGTTTTGCCATGCAGAGACAAAAGGACACAGAGGAGAATGTGAACCAACAGGACCTGCTAAGTCGTGTCCCCCACGCCAAGTTTACTACACTTAACTCATATTCTTTGTGGTTATTTCCCACAATAGTTGCCTCCCTGCTATGACCTTTCACCTAAATTCTTTTAGACAGTTAAAGGAGAGAGAAAGAAAAACTTCCTAGTCTGCTATTTCTTAAAAATAATCCTTATGCCAAACAGACATGTTTTGGGGTGGCGACTTTTGCTCCCCTACACTTGGAATAATTTCCTCTCCAGTCTGAAGGTGTTATTTTACTGTTTTCTAGTCTCCAGTATTACTGATGAGAAGCCCAGGGCCTCAAAGTTTCTATTTCCATTACCAGTAAGTTGTTCTGATTGGAAGTTTTAAGATTGCCTCTTTGTCTCTAGAGTTCAGAAATTTTACCTAAAATTTCTGTCCTACATGCATAACTTTTCTTTTCAATCTACTCTGAGACTAGAGGAGTTTGCAGGGGAGGAAGACATTTCCTCTACCGGCTCTGGGTCCTTCTGGCCAGACTACGAATTAAATTCACGTGAGACAGAATAACAGGAGAAAATTAAACAAAGCTTTATAACATGTATACATGGGAGAGGCTCAGGCAAACTGAACAACTCAGCCAACTGGCGGAGGCTACCTGATTAAATATCTTCAGCTACAGACAAGGTGGAGGTTTGGGGTAGTGGTTTGGGTCTTCAAAGGGGAGGGTGGCAACCCACGTGGAAATGGAAAAGCAAATGTTTGGTAAATAGAACTTGATAAGAGCGGGCTTAGCAAGGATCCTCCCAGTCTACTGGAACCCAGAGTTATGTATGGTGATGGCCTGTCCTGGGGATAAGCTTTTATTTTAAATTTCTTTTAGGCAGTTAGGGGAGAAAGGTCAAATGTTTTTGCTCAGTCTGCGCCTTTATTGTCTTCAGTTCAAAACAGTCCTCATACCGGAGTGGTGCATCTTGGGGCAGCCTGCCCTGAACCCCATCAAGTTCATTCTGCACTTTATAGAAAATTTCACCTATCATTTCTTTAATTATTCCTCTCTTCTCTCAGTACTTTCATTTCCTTATGGAACTTCTATTACTTGCATGATAGGTCTCCTGGACCTCTCCTTGAAGTATTATCTTTTCCCTCTTGATCTTTATTTTCTGTTTTTACCATATGTCTTTGGAAAGAGTTGCTGGTCTTGATCTTTGAGGGCACTCCTGCATGTCTCCTGTAATTCATACATTAAATTGCTTAGGGGGAAAATCATTTTTATTATCTCCACAAAGTCTCCTAAGTGCCGTAACTGAATTTCCTGAAGTGTTCTTATTAACTCTTTACTTGAGTTGTCAAGTCTTTGCTCAAACTGCAATATTGGTTGGGCTCGAGTTCTGTTTGTTCTGATGGATCTTCCTTGGATAGATGTTGTTTTTCTTTCTTGGCTCACTTGGGCTCAGGTCTGTGTTTTGGAGTTCCTAAGAGATGACAATCATTGAAGTGGGGGAGTCATCAGAGATTCACAGATCTTCCTCTTTCCCTCGACTAGAAGTATAGAATTAGGTAGGCTGTGTGTTTCCCGTTCCAAAGAGGCTTCCCTGATCCCTCTGGTTCTTGATCCCCCAGCCTCAGAGACCATCCAAACAGCTCCTTCTTGGCCCCTCAAGGGCGGGAAGAACAAACACAGGCATGAGAACATCTGTGATCGTGCTCTCATTGCTGCTGTTTGTGTTCGTAGCTGTCCTCGACTCTAGTTATTCACAGAGATTGAACAATTACATGTTGTGGAGCAGGGAAAGTTGATGGGGTGTGATACTTTGATGAGATCAAAACTGGTACTTCCTAACTCCGTTCTGGGCTCTCCCTTGCCACCCCATTCTTTCAACTTTCCTGCCTATTGAATGTGTAAACCTTAGTGCAGCCTCTGTGGGTTCAAACATGTTTCAATGCTTCTGTATTAACGGTGACTTATTAGAAAGAAAGGTCTTTAAAGGCGAGAACTATATATTCTATTTTGACTGAATTCAAAGAATGTGTGCAGCACTCTGCACTAGTGGCTCCTCAGTCAATGCTGCCGGCTGACTGAAGCAGCTTTAATGTGGCTCAGCTAAAGGGAAGGAGGAGATTTCTCTTTTTTTTTTAAGGCACTAAAGTTTTAGTTTTGTTTATAAATACATTTGCCAATGATTTGAGTTTTCTCAATAATATTTGTTATGAGTAGGTACATGTTAAAACATTTTATAACAAATGCCAATAAAGAAAACTTAAATTGGATGTTTTCTCTCAAATTTATATGTAATACAAAGGGCTTTATAGTGTGCTAATAATATAGTAGATGTCACTTTTTTTTCTTGAAGAGGTAAGATTATGATGAAGCATGAATTAATTTTGAAGCTCTGGAGGCCAATTACTCTTCTTAAGGTTTTAATTTCTTAAATAAATTCATATGCACCAAGCTAAACGGTAAGAGACGTCTAAACTGCAAAAATAATATATTTGTGCTTTTTTTTCCTTGTCCACAGATTACGGAATGGTAATCAAAATCTTCCCATAAACAATCAAAATCTTCATATATACATAAGCAAACATGGTTATTTGGAAGACGCTAGTTTAAGTATGGCCTTAGGTCATATGAACCCTCATGTATCAAGTTATTTGTCCATAGGAGAAATGTCCATAGGATTGCTCTTCATCACCAACTAGGGCTTTGGCCCCAAATCTCTGTATTTGTTATGAGATATATGGAAGCACCACTGAGCCCTAATGCCTATTTTTGCCTCTCTATCTTCCAGCCTAGAACTGAAGAAATGCCGCCAGACTGCCAGTAAAGTCCCTTTCCTCTCTATATTTTCAAGGAGAAGACACAACTGGTAATTACACATACCAGCTCTCCTCCAACAGGGCGAAGTCATCGCAAGAGGCAAAAGGCTCTGTGTAAAGAAGATAGAGATTTTAATCATTTTTCTACCTCTTCAAAATTCTCTGCCTTGTCAGCATCTGAGCTCCTCCTCACCTGGAGAGAAGGAGCAGGGAATGGATTGGCAGCACAAGGCTCCCCGTCATGAGGGCATCTCTGAGTGTGGCTCATGGACCACCACTGTCAGGTCAGGGGGTCTACACAGTGTTCTGTGTGCAGTTTCAAGAGAAGAGGACATGAAGCCATTTTTTCAACTACGTCAATTAAAACTTTTATCAAAATTCTATATTATTAATAATTCTTTTTAAAATTTTGCATTGTAAAATACAGGTAAAATTTAACACATTAACCATTTTTAAGCTTACCAATTCAGTAGCATTAAATACATTCGCCTGATTGTGCAACCATCACCATCACCGCTATCCCTCTCAGGAACTCTTTTCATCTTGCAAAACTGAAACTCTGTACCCATTAAAAAATAACTCCCCATTCCCAATGCACCCTCTCAGCCCATGGCAACCATAATTCTACTTTGCCTTTTGAACTTTCTGTCTCTACTCTAGCTGCTTCATATAAATGCAATCATATGGTATTTGTCGTTTTGTGACTGGCTTATTTTGCCTAGCATAGTGTCCTTAAAGTTCATGCATGTTGTATTAACAATTGTTATATTCTTAAACTTTGCACCTGTGGTCATGTTGTATCAACTATTTATTTAATAGTGTAAATTCATCTCTACTAATAGTTTTTCATTCCATTTGTATATTATCATTAACATTTGTTAATTTCACATTTTGACTGTTATTATTTCTCTAGCTCACAAATAGTGAGTATCTTGAAAGCAGTTTTTTAAAAGTGTATGTAGTGATAAAAATTATAATGTTAAAGCTTCAACTCAGAGTAACATTATAGTATAAATGGGAAGAAAATTCCAGTAAAAATACAAAATATACCTATTTATATTGGGATTGATGCACTTGGAGTGCAAGGAATCTGCACAAGAGTCTGAAAGAAGAAGTTTATATGGGTGGATAAAAGTTTATTTCATCCAACCAGCAGTGCTCCACAATGACAGTGCACTATCTTTATATCACTTTGTCAAAAGGTAGCATAAATCTGTGGCAGTTATAAAAATTATTTTTAAATAAAGGGACACTGCTGATAAGAGTTTTCTAAGGCTTAGCAATTCAATGGATCTTACCATTAAAATTTGGATTTAAAAAAATTGTGATTGCATACAAATGCAGTGGTCCTTCTGGAAGCTTTATTAATACGTGATATTTTCCTAGGTCAGCATTTATTTACTGTGACAGTTGTCCTTTGGCCTTCTATGTTACCCTGCACAGCTTCTTTCACGGGACCAGCCACACAGTGCCAGTCTTTTATTTGTAAACTATATAGTTCTCTATGTCTTTTGTATGACGGCATTGTAACCAGCATTTTCAAACACCATACCAATAGATTGTTTGGCTTCCTTCCTTTGCTTCTTTTCTCTTCAACTTTTGGAACTCATTCTAGTTAGTATTTCCTATAAAACATAGTCATGGACCAAATCTCCAACACTGTCATTTTAAGGTTGTACTCATCATTTATATTTCTGATATGAACCACTGCTGCCGACTTCATATTTACTGTCCTTTTGTAAAATGGCATATGTACACTATCAACCTGCTGCCATGGGTAAGTTTATATTATCATTTTTTAAATGCTTTGAAAATAGTAAGAACAGTTAAATACTTTCTATGACAAATGTCTCATCAGATGAAAGAAAATATTTGGATAAAATGATAAAACCTTAAAAGATTGTTTTTATTATCCAGAAATCAGTGTTCTGGAACTCTCCTGAATTATTTTAAAATGGGATAAAATAGCACTATTTTTGTAACGGGAAGCATATATGTATAAAGCCATGGAAAAGATGCTTCTCATTTGTGGGTATCAAGCAATTTTTCTCTTCCAGCATTATTATCTTCCATTTGGAGAGTATAAAGGGAAATACCACAAGGTTAAGAGACTTCCTTATGGCAAACAATTAATCTGTTGCAGGGGTCACAAGGAAACTTCCCAAGCAACAGTCTGGCCTTGCTAATCAGTAGACATGATTCCTTCGTGTAGGGCAGCTTGGTCTGAAAACACTACAGGGGGGAACTAAATAAATAAAACGTGAACTCTATGTGGCCAAGTGACTTCTTTGTTTGCTGGAAGACAACACGAGACAAAAGAGGCTCGATGTTCAGCAGGAAGTAAGGAGGCAAATTTGCTCGTCCGTCTTGGGAACACATGTGCTTATTGCTACCCGCACTCAGCTGACATACACTCCTTCCATCCAAATGCACTCCAGCTCAACTACAACCACAAACAGTTCTCTGACTATAGGAACTGTTCAATTTTAGATGTGTGAACCTCCAGAACTGTGAAGTAAACAACTCTATTCGCTATCAAACAGAATTCAAAGAAGTCTATAGTCTTAATTGTGTGCTCACGCCTGAGAGCAAAGAACTAAAATGGACAAGAATCCAGATGGATAGAGACTTCTCTCTCCCACCCACTACATAGGCTAGCATAGGGGAAGCCATGGGTAGGACTTTAAGCAAACAGAATTAGCAATGAGAGAGGAGGAAGATGTTTTCTGGAGGGAAAAATAGAGTTTAAAAAGCAGTTTCAGAATCACAAGTGCTGAACTTGACAAGAAATGTTGGTTTACTTATAAAATACCAGTGAAAGGGGCTCCCTCCTTAAGACCACAGAACTGGAGTGGACGGTAGAAAAAAATTGACCAAATTTACGGAACACAAAGCAGAACAAGGCATAGAAACAAACTCATCATACCCAGAAGTCTTTTACTGGGTTAGAAAAGAGCAGGAAAGAGAATAAGATGTTATCAGAGAGAAAGACCACTGAAAATGATATTAAGTGGGCCTACTTCTCATCAAAATTTGGCAGTTCTTTGCAGCAGAGCACTCTGGAATCACATACATATCCAGTATTTGCTGTTATTGATCCTGCTTGCTCCAGAGAGTCTTTATTACCATTTGTGATACCCTGTCTCGTTCTCCTTCAGAGAGCAACGGTCAGAGTGGGGCCTCCTCTGCAAGCTTGCACTGGACCCGGCCTCAGGCCCAGTCTCCCAGAGCACCGTGGCATACCTCTCTCACAGCACTTATCTTGCTATGCAGTCTTTATCAGTGGGACAGTTCTGTGTCCCACACTAGGCAGTAAGCTCCCTGTGGGCAAGAGCCTGTGTGATTCACCTCCTACCCTCAATGCCTAGCACAGCACATAGCAAAGGTAAAGTACTCAAAATTATTCGACCTAAAGAAAGAAGCAGTTTATCTCACCTCAGGAAGATGAATTTTACTCTCAGTATGATGACTCTGAGCCAAATATAAATAGCTTGAGCTATAATCAGCAGCTTTCATTTGGTTTGTAGAATGTAACCTTGATATCTCTGTTCAGTAAAGTTTTCTAAGTTCTCAAAGTCAGGGCCAGAGATCTGGACTTGTTGGCTTCCTCCTTTCTTCTTCCCATAGTGAGCACATGTTCTTGAATCTTACCCCCTCTCAAGTGAATTTTTTGCCTTCTTGACCAAAGCTGGGGACATAGTATGGATCTTTCTTACTTGAATCAACAGTCTAGGGTTGAGATACTTAATCAAGAGCTTCAAAATATCCTTTACAGCTTCTCATAGGTGATCTACTCCCCCTCATTTTGTCTCCTACTGGCTATACAGTTTATCCTAGGGGTCCTAGTATGTCATGTATACCAGAGCATGGGAGAGAAATGTCATGAAGATTTAGGGTCCTGCTACATTGATGAAGTTTGTAGCACATTGGTGGTCCAGGGCATACCAAACAATCCCTTCTAAGGCAAATGATAGATTGTTGCACGTCTCACCTCCTACCACTAAGAAAAATACCCAGAAGGAGGTGACCCCTGAGTTGATTACTACAAGATGATTAAATGGGAACCAAATATGGCATTCCTGACTGAGTAAAGAGCATAACCCAAGGTCTAAAGTTGTGAAACAGCATGTTTTCTACAGGAAGCAAAAGCAATTTGATATCATTAGAGCACAAACTGCAAGGCAAGGAGTGTTGGGAGAGATGATGGAAAGGTAGAGTTGAAACGGTGAGTTTAACCACTGAAGAGTCTTAAGCAAGAGAGATTTCTTTTCTTTTTTTTTTTTTTAAGATTGGCACCTGGGCTAACAACTGTTGCCAATCTTTTTTTTTTTTTTTCTCTGCTTTATTTCCCCAAACCCCCCTGTACACAGTTGTATATCTTAGTTGCAGGTCCTTCTAGTTGTGGGATATGGGACGCCGCCTCACTGTGGCCTGACGCGCGGTGCCATGTCCGCGCCCAGGATCTGAACCCTGCGCCGCCGCAGCAGAGCGCGCGAACTTAACCACTCGGCCACGGAGCCGGCCCCGAGAATGATTTCTTATTTTTGGTCCCCTCAGAAAGTAGAACCTGAGGCAAAATTCATGTGCTACTAATTTATTAGAAAATATCACAGGAAAGGAGGAGTGAGGGCAAAGGGAAAGGATACAGGACAGACACAAGACTGAACTGAGGCTATTTCTAAGCTATCTAGTGTAACTGACTGCTCAGTCTCACCGAATTGTCTTCTGAAAACCACACGAACAGCTGTATCTAAAGACAGCCTGTTCAGGAAGAGAAGGGAAGAATAATTTACCTGCGAGCTTTCAGTTCCCACTGGTTAAAAGTTTGCCGCATTGTGAGTTAAGTCCTTCTATTTACTTGATGTCCCAGTATCAGGTACTCAGTAGTATGCCAGGAACTGCAAGTAGTGAGAATTTCTCTGACTCAGAAGTCACGGCCATGCCCCAAAAACCTACGCGTTTACATTGTAACTGTCTTATTGGCATTTACCAGAGACTCCACATAGCATCCTTACCCATCACAAACGTCCCTATCACTATCAAATCTACAGGGTCATGCAATGTGAGTGGTGTGGAAATGTACATAATAGTCTATACTTACTGCAGAAACCTCCCTTCTTGGCTACCTTCTGAGTCACCTGATAAATGGGTTAAATCATCATTAAAAAATGTGTGGTGTGTTAGCTCGCAAATCCAAAGAGTTCAATAAACGTTATGCTTTTTCTTAGCAGAAGAGGGTTATTTTACAGATGATGCCCTAGCCTGTCACAGACCACTGGACCACTAAAAATTCCACCAGTATAACAAGGCCCTAAATTTTTGTGAACTTTAGGCATACACATGTCATACTAAGACCTTAGGATACTTATCACTTTCTACTCACCACTTTCGGCAAACCAAGTGCCATTGGCTGTGTTGATTTAGTATGGCAGCTACTGTACTTTTAAATTTATGATAGTCCAGCATCACCCACTGTAACCCATCTGGTTTTTGCAGTAGCTAGAATTGAATGAGAATTTAATGGGGACCACTACTCTGGAATCTTTCAGTCTTCTAAGAAAAGTGCTATTCTGTATTTCCCCCCAGGATTCAGTATTTCTTCTGGTCATCTATTTTGAATAGGGGGTGGGATGTTCCACATCTTCCACTTGCTCTTTTCCTATCATGGTGGCCCTTACTCCACTGCTCAGGATGATTCTGCCAGGTTCTAAGTTTGTATATCAAAATTATATATTTAGAGATTAGAGAAATAACCAAAGGATGGGTTTGAGGTCTCATTGTACTCACTGTTAACTTAAATCAAAACTTCATTTATAATTTATTCTCCATAAGCCCCTACTCTAACCAGAAGATCATGATGGCATTTCAGGTCCCCTGGTATCACTTCAGACTCTAAATGTGGACAAAAATTTCAGACACTCTCTTTTCTCTAGTGCACAGTTACTGTGATAAATCATCCCAGGTCGCTTTGGGGAAGGATCAGAAAACTGTTTAGTGTGTATACCTGCGGTGGTGTTGCAAGGTGCTTACACAAGGAAACCAGGTTTTCTCTTCCATCCACGAGTGCTAGGTCTGGAAACTTTCTTGGATTTGGAAAATGAACAAAGAACCATGGTTTTTATGCCTGTAGCTGATACAAGCATTCTGTTCACCTGCTATCAATTATTAAAATTATATAGGTTGAGCAAACTTCTTGGTCAGCTGGACATTATTTTGCTCCTAAATACTGGATAACACTTTAGTTTTGTCACAAATTCTTTTGGTTGAAAATACCTTCAAGGTCATTCTGACCTTAATACCCAGTGCAGAAATATATCTACCTTGCCTCTGACTTTTAAGTGCTACCACATGGCTTCAGTAATTCCAGAATCCCATTATCTCCATTGATACTAAGTTTTTTCTCCCATGGTCAGCCTGAGTCTACAAAGGACAGCAATCATGGTGTTTCCCAAAGAAACTGGTATCTACCCAGCCTCACCAGCACATTTATTATGGCTTTATAATGCTTACTAAACTTAGTCAACTTATCAGGTGGTAGATTTTCAAATCTTACATAGTAAATTCACTTTAACATTTCCATCTCCTTAAGCCTTCCATCCTTGAGCCTTATATACCTTGATCTACACTTTTTATCTTCACTTCATTTACAATAAGCCGGAACGATGTCCAAACTTCAAGGAGTCATCTTTGAATCCTGAGTCACAGGTCAATGCCTATGCTAATAAATTCTCTCCTATCCATCCTTATAAATCTCTATTCCAATAACAAATTCTTCACATATACTCCTAAATTTGTTTCTTGGTTCCTGCCAGGGCATATTAGCTGAATGAATACAAGAATTGCCCAGCTTTCTATCTAAAGACAGTTTCCAGACCACAGCACAAGACCAAGTCTTGGTAGTCTTATTTAGGTGAGAGAATGGGTGGATTTCTGAAGATGTCCATGCAGCTAGAATTTGCAGAGCCGAATATGAGAGAGAGAGAGAGGGCAAGAGAGAAAGAAAGGGAAAGAGAGAAATAAACAGACATCCAGAAATCTTCAAAGGAGCCCCCTTGTATTTTTGTCTGAGTTTGACGGAAACTCTAAACCCAGAGATTCAAGAAGTTCAACCAAGCAGGAGAAACAAAGAAAGTTACACCAAGACAGATAGTCAAATTGCTGAAAACTAGTGATGAAAACATTAAAAGCAGCAAGAGAAAAAAGGGCGCATCACATGCATACACACATACTGCACATTTGTAAAGCAGCATGCTCCTATACTCCTGTGCCACTATTTCATTTTCTACAGTTTGAATGATGTCGATCAGATTTCTGCTTGGGTCTTCTGCACATCATTATATAAAACAACCTAGACTTGTGCTAAATGATTCATCTGTTCTCAGCAATTAATAAAGCTAAAATATGTCCTGTGGACAAGGAAATGCATTTGACCATAGATCAGCCATTTTTTATGAATGCCTAAGTAGTCAACCAGTTAGCTGGATTTTAAGTTGATCATCAGTGTAGTGTTCACCTGATAATATCTATGTCACAGGCTATTAAAAAATCAATGACAGAATTCAGTCTTCCAAATGCTGGCCCTAGAATAAGAAGGCAATGTCATGAAGGAGTTTGAAAGCTTGAACTCTAGAGCATGACTGTTTAGGTTGAATCCGTGACTACTATGAATTAATTTTAAGACCTTGGGCAAGTTACTTGACTCCCATTTCCCCACATGTAGTCAATGTGTAAGAAAAGAAAATTAAACTTTGTTTTAATGCATTATTTTATTTGATCCTCACTACATCCGTAGGGGGACATATATTAATATTCCCATTTTAAAAGTGAATAATCTGAGGGTGGAAGAGTTTAAGTAACTTAAGAATTATTCTTTGAGTTGGAAAGATGATGCCTTTCTGACTTCCTGTGCATATACGTGTGTGTTTGTCTTGTTCACATTGCTATATAGTTAGCTGAGTGATTGTGTCTAACGGGTACTTTAAGAGCAACACTCTCCATCGGAAGAAAAATGTCACGTACTTCAAGGACTCGTTAAAGATGCTCAAGGGATGAAGAAGAGGGTCCATCTTAGAAAAACCACCCAAGACTTCACTTCTGCTCACGTCTGCACCTAGCTGCCTCTTCTGGTTCCTGTGTCTACATTTAGGGAAATAATTTGAAAAAAACAATTACTTATTGAACAAGTTCCATGACCAGGCCCACACTATGCACCTTACATTGGCTGTTTTATTTAATTTTCACAACTTAGAGGGGGGTACAGTGATCACAGTTTGTAGATGAAAAATTCAGTCTCAGAGAGACTAAATGACTTGACCAAGGTCACAAATCTAGTTAATGACAGAGCCAGAATTTGAACCTAAGCTGCCTAATTCAAGCCCTTCGCTTTTTTCTTTTTCTTTTTCTTTTTTTAAGTTTGATAATTTCTCTTTTTTGCTGGGAAATATTTGCCCTGAGCTAACATCTATTTCCAATCTTTCTCTCTGTCTTTTTTTTTCCTTCTCCAAAGCCCCACTACGTAGTCGTACATTCTAGTTGTAAGTCCTTCTAGTTCTTCTGTGTGAGCCACTGCCACAACAGGGCTACTGACAGACAAGTGGTATGGTTCTGTGCCCAAGAATTGAACCTGGGCCACTGAAGCGGAGGGCGGTGAACTTTAACCAGGCCAAGTTCATCAGGGCTGGCTTGCCCTTTGCTCTTGATGAAAGAGCGTATTAATTTTTATTTCTCCCCTAGTTTCTACTTCCACATATGATATTTCTTAGTGCCTATCTGTGCAACTCAATTCTTGATTTATATCCTATATTTAGTGTGGCCTCATGGCCTCATTTCCAAGAATGTCTTTGTTTGGTTTATGCCAATTGTTCTGGTGTTCTGTCTGGTTAGTCCATCTTTTATTCTCACATTAAGGAATAAATTCTAGGGCAATTTTACCAAAAGCCAGTGACGATATATATTGAAATTAACCTGACATCTGATTGTGAGCCAGCCCCACATCTGGGGTTCACGTATGCTCAGAGCCTTTGTAACTTCTCTGACATGTAGGTGTGGGAAGTTGAAATGTGAAAGATCTGATTTCTCAGATCTACTTCAAGAAAAAAAATTACAAGAAAAATAAAAGTGAAGAGAAAACAAAATAAGTGATTCTAGTACAAATGCTATATGACTACAAATTTCAGGATCCAAAAACTAGAGTTTTAATAACAGTTAAGGTAGAGAGTATTATTCATATTACCTGCCTCCTTCCAAAACACTTAGGAAGTGTTGCCTTGACAATCAGGTTTTTATTAAAAGTTAGTTTAGAGATTACTAACTGAAAAAAAGTGTTAGAATTGCTTAAAATTGAAATATATAGATTCATCAGTGATAAACGTAAGGCATTTCTGAAAATGTGCCATGAATGAAATATAAACAGCTAAAGTGAGTTATCACAACCAATTAACAGAAAATATTCTGGTGTCAGGATTGCATACTCCTATAAATGTGATATAATAGTTTCTCTCAAACACGGTATTTTCAGTTCTGTCAAAAAATGTGTTTTTTCCAAGAGCACTTTATTGATGATTTTAAATCAAAATGATCTGTTAAGACATTAATCAGTGGCCCACAGTCATATCCGTGATGCCTAGGGAGCAGATAGGAATATTTTAGTCTACCCCAAATTTACAACAGATACTGAAATAAAGTAAGCCAGGTAAATGCTTATTTTATGTAAGATTACAGATGTTTGAATTCGCTGCAAATTTTATTGAGTAGCTAAGATTTATAGCAATAGTCAAGAAAATATAACTATTTAGAATTGATATATGTTGCAAAGAGGCCTTTAAGAATGTCTGATTTAACAAATTAACTGGTTCATAGAGTTGAAAAAGCCAGAAGTTCAGATATATGCTAAAACCGAATAGTACAACTGTGACTAAGTGCCACAAAATTGAATCAAACTTCTAGAACCTTCTCTCTGCCTGCTCTGCTGAGTGTTTTTCCTGGGTCTAAAAGTAAAAGGTCCTGGTATTTTCTTTTTAATTGCTGTACTTCCACAGTTGTAGGAATTTGGGAATCAATTTGGGACTAAGAATGATGCCAGGAAGATAAATTACATTCATATGTCAGATATTGCTTCACAATACTATCTAGCTCAGCAGGCTATAATGAGCCCCCACTCACCAGGCCAAGCTCCAGCCAAAAAAATAAATAAATATATAAATAAAAGAACACCTACTGTTTCTCCATCAAGGGCAACTCTCTCAGAGGGCAAACAAAAGCAACAGAGGGAGGCCAACCAGATCCATGCAGTACTACGGGTTGCTATGCAACCCTCTGTGCAAGTTGGGCAGCAACAGATGGACATTTTGAATAGAATTAATGCCCCTCTGACCCATGTTTTAAATAGTGCCCAAACCTACTGCCTGATGAATTCTATTAACTACAGGCATACTTACACATATAAAATATAGCATCATAAGTGACATTGTTATTACCCTCCTTACTAACATAAAGTCATAAATCTATTGGCAAAATTTGAGACCGATAATATTCAATGAGATATTTCTATTTTTTTCTCCTTTTCTTGATAAATGAATCACTGATGTCTCATAACCTTGGGCTACATATTTTCTTATAATGTTGCTCTGATTTCATATGCAAACCTGCAAGGCCTGCTCTGAGTCTCAAGCTTCATTTTACGCCGGGTCCTGCTTCTTCCTCAGCCGTTGTCACCTGTGGGCTCTGAGCATTGTGTAAGAGACCTCTTTTTATTGTAACTTTAAGAAAGAACATAACATGGAATAAATATTTTATATACCTTTGTGAGAACGATGTTGTAACCGTGTTCCTGATTGAACAGTCAATCTAAAGTCCGTACCCAAAGCTGCAAAAGTTTTGTCCACCTGTGTTCTGCCCAGGCCAAGTTCAAGTCACTCTTCATCGCTCGTATCGAGTATATTTCAAAGGAATCAGTGTGCTCTCAAGGATTATCAGGCTAAGAGCCCCTCTTTAGATCTCTTAAATTTTATATACTATGTGACTTACATTGTAAGAACCCAAAAGGGAAGGACATCGGTTCTAAAAAAAACTCCAGCATTACAGCTTATCATATTGACAGCAAGCAGCTTTAAAATTTTAATGAAGTATATGTATGATAAGGTATCTTAATAAAGTGGTATAGAAAAAGAGCATTGGGCTGGATAGAGAACCTAGAGAGGGTTCTGGTCCTAGTTCTGCACCTGAACAGCCTTATAATCTTAAAAAAAGTTTCTCTACCTTTCTTCTTGCCAATTTCCTCACTGTAGCCTGAAGAGGTTTTGGTGAGATATTCCTTTGAATTTTCGTGTAAACTCCCCATTCTCTTGAATAAACGAAGATGCAGTTAAAAGTAAGATGAGTGACACTTACATTTTTAGTTGACTATGGAGATGATAATTTGCAAAGCCCAATATTCACATCTAATTATAAAGTAATTCTTTTTAGGAGGAAACTGAAGAGCCCTTAGACTCCAGACCTCGAATATTCTGGGGCCTCTTTCTTGGTTCTGTGCTTCCATTCCTTGCAGATGCGCGTATTTGGGGGAAAAGAGGTGCTTGCCCATTGATTTTGTGATTTTTGCAAAGGTTTATATTTCTCACTGCGATCTCTTGCCAGAACCATCCCTCTGCGGACAGGAGCAATAGCGTGTGTGCCTCCAGTTTCGAAAGCGGTGCTACTTCTCTGTCAGGCCTCCTGCAGCCTCCCAGTGTGTCTTTGTTTTGGAAATATGAGCTAGCTTTTCCAGCACTGCGTGCCCAGGCTTGTAGTCTCCTTGCTGAGAGCCATCATTTATCTATGCATGCATATACATACATGCTTACATATGTACCCATGGAGAAATATTTGCTTGGTTTTGTTTGTTCATTCTCCCACCTCCCTTGAAGGCCCTGGGGTGGGAAATGTGGCATCTTGAGTTATGTTGTCATCTCTGGTAAGATTTAGCGTTAACAACTTTATGAGCTCTTACCACTTCAATACCCCACGAAGTAATCACGTGAAAGCAATCCAGTTCAGTAACAAACTGGTCCCCATCTCTGCAGTTCCACACACTTTCTGATGAAACAAGCGATTTGATTTGGTCCTACCTTTATTCTGATATTTAGCACGCTATATTTCATTGAATTCTCAAGTCATATATCTTTTAAAAAACTACAGCTTGCTGCTTATTGTTTGATTATATAAATAATGTTTTTATCTCTGTGATATTTTATATTATGAAAATTGTGTATTTTAAATTACTCATCTTTATTTCCAAAAATGATTTTATTTTATTTTAGAGAGACTACTACATGTTTGATAGGCTGTAGATATTGGAAACTAGGACTATTAGGAACAAATGAGTACCTATTGATTAAATATATTTGAATGCTGTACATCATATATATTTTTGTTTAAATCCATAGTGACAAGGACCCCACAACTCAGTCTTGCGTGTTGTGGAAGTTGAAATTCCAGGACCGGTAAAGAGGAGCAGGTGTAAAAGCAGTTTTATGCACAGTTCATGTAACAATTTGAGTATATGTCTTTAAAGACTGTAGGCTCCAAATCTAGCATCAGGTTTAGAGTGAATTTTTACTAAGTATTTTAGCCTAGGTTTTTTTCTGACTCAAATAATGTTCTAGAGTCTTCCAAAGGGAGCTCATTTCCCTTTTTTTTTTTTCCATTCTGGGAAAATATTATTTAAAAGCATACATAAAAAACTAACTTTGCTCTAGAAACACGTAATAATGTTTAAATTTTTATGTTAAATTTCCCTTAGCTATTGTTTCCAAATATATAATTTGTGGATTAAATACCACTTCAGGAAAACATTCACAAGTAAATTCATCAGTGAAGAATTAAATTTCCCTTTGGATTAACTTGTTTCAATCTTATTGAATCTTTAACATGCAAACGCTAGTTTGAAATGTTCATCAAATCCACTGAACTGCTGAATTTTCATATCTCCTATAATTTGTATATTCATTTGATTTTCAGATGGTTCTGCTTGCTAGAGCCTCTGGGTAAACACAATGAATTTTCAGGTTGGTTCTTATGTCTAGAGATTTGTCTTGCCATCAGAACAACAATTTAAGGCATGAAGCAAGATTCATAAACCTTCACGGCTTGGAATGGAACCTTGTTGATAATTTGGTAGAATGGTAACTTGTCTGTGGGACCAGCCATCTTACTTCAGATGCAAGAAGACAAAGTAATAAGTCCAGATGCTAGCAGTGGGGCTCTCTAGACTTTCTCTAGATTTTCTATGCTCTCTGGTGCGTATCTTAAATACTTAGATCCCCCCTCAAGATTCGTGATACCCTTTTGATCAACCTACTTGTTACACAATGTGACTTAGTTTCTCATTCTGGACATTTAGTATTCCTTAAGAATTTTCTTTACCTTACACTTTATTCACCAGAAGTGTTTCAATATGTATGTTGATTGAAATAGGAGAGAATTCTATATGATTGGGCCTATTATTGTTCTTTAAACCAATACAAAATGAGAGAACGTAACTTCAAAGGAACTAGTCACATCTAAAGTACAAGAACGTTTATTTAAAATACTTTAAAATAAATTTAAATATCAGGACAATTCTTTTTCCTAAAAGAATCAGGCATCCGTTCTAGCTGTTTCCTCTCTGATCTTGTCCAGAGAGGTAAACTGGACCTAATGGAAATTTTAGATTTTTTTGAAAACCTGTTGGTTCCATTTGGCTTAAATTTATTGGAGAAAATTTGAGCTATTGCAAAGTGGCCGCACCTGCCTGTGTTACATACCACTTTGTGAGTGTTGCTAACAAGGAAGCTCCCAACTCAATTCAGATTCCTCCTGGTCTTTAACCAGCAGAGAAGTACAATTAAATTTGGAAATGATCTGAAATAGTCTATTCTATGTTGTTTAAAAGAATGAGGGAGCTTTAACAGAAGAGTAAAATGCTTCAATTTAGAGGTTAATTTTTTTTTAAAGATTGGCACCTGAGCTAACATCTGTTGCTAATCTTTTTCTTTGTTTTCTTGTTCTCCCCGAAGCCCTCCAGTACATGGTTGTATATTCTAGTTGTAAGTCCTTCTCATTCTGCTAGGTGGGATGCCACCTCTGCATGGCTTGACGAGTGGTGATAGGTCCACTCCCAGGATCTGAACCCATGAAACCCTGGGCTGCCAAAGTGGAGTACGTGAACTTAACCACTTGGCCACAGGACCAGCCCCTAGAGTTTAAATTTTTTATATGCCCATGCCCGTATTTTATGGAATTTAGTTTCATTAGTTTTATGCACACTATATGTTAGTAATCATCTCACTTAGCCTATGTCAATTTAACACATTGATTAGCTACATTATTGATAGTATTAGTTTCTACCTTCTATTTCAGAAGTCCCTTCCTCATTAGTCCCTAAAAAACATTTGCCTTCCTTAAAATCTGTTTTTAAAAGTATTTTCTATACAGCTGCTCTAGGACACTAGTTCTAGGACATGCTATGCAATAAAAGAAGGGATTTCCAGAGCCAGATAAGTTTGGGAAACACTGCCTATTATATTCCACCTCTTGAAGATTTGTATATTACGTATTAAAGGCTTTGAGAAGTCTTGCAGTGACAATATCTGTTTATAACATAATTTAATCCTCCCTTTTTTTTTTATGTAATAACACCTACTAATTACCGGTGCAAAGAGTTCCATGAGTCACGTTTTGAGAAGGCACCATTGTGTTGTGTGGTGTTGGAGTGCTGGAGTCATATAGATCTTAGTATGATCTAGCGATTCTTAAAGTGTGGGGCCTGGGCCAGTAATAACAGGGAACTATTAGAAATGCAAGTTTTCAGGCCCCACCCCACATACACTGAATCAGAAACTGGAGATAGAGCCCTAGCAATCTCTGTTTAAAATAATCCTCCAGATGTTTCTGACACATGCTAATTAGCGTAACTTGTCTAATTCCACTAACTTCACTTTACTCTTCTGAATTTTTTGACTGGGCAGAATGAGTGGAAGACATAGAAAAGTACATTTTAAAGCAACGGTACTGTTCAGTACCCAGGAGGCCTTAATTGTCAAGTGTCACAGCCACAAATAAAATTAAATTAGGCAAAACAGGGAATATATTAGCTCCTATATTCAAACTACCAGAATGGCAGGCATGAAACAGCAAGCTGGGAATCAGAGATTGGAATGGTATCAATCCTTTCTCTACTTCTGAGCGCTCCTTTACCCTGTGTCAAGCTCTCCCACTACCAATCAGCTTTCTTCATTCCAGGACAGGAAGGAGGTTTTATGATTGGTTGAGCTTGGTCAGGTGCTCGCCCTAGACCAATCACTGCGCTGGGGTGGTGGTGTGACTTATGCAGTGAAGAAAGGCTGTTCTCCAGTAGAGAAGGAGGAACATGGACCGTGAACACTGAGGAAATAATAGTTAGATTTTCTGAAATTAATTTTTGCTTTGGAAGATCATTCTTTCCAGGAAGACTCATGTCTCTTAGGCTCTTAGAGAAATATTTGGACACTAATTTTTAATATGTAACACTAATACTTACACTATTTATTAATACACTAATTATGAATATGCTAATATTTAACACTAATATTTGGACTCAAATTTTGTTTCATGGATTTTTGTCTTTAACCAAAGGAGAAAAGTTACGTCAAAAAAGCAAAGCATCCGATGGGCTTAATACTGCCAGTGCCTCTATCTGAGTCAAGTTCTGTGTTTTACTCTTGAAGGAAAACTACAGTTGAGTATTCACATTTGCCAGCACAATTTTTCAAGGAGTTTTAGTACTGGATAGAAAGCTACAAGGAGAGTTTTATTAATTTCTTTATTAATAAAACAGTAAACACCTACTGTGTGCCAATCATCATGATAAAAAACATACAGTCTTTCTCACAATGAATCCTCATTCTAACATGTGAAATAGGCGTATAAATAAGTTATCACGAGACAAATGCATTGAGAAGATTGCAAAATGCCCTCAAGGAGTCACTAATTTGCATGTAGGAGAAGTCCTATTATGTGTAGGCTTTTTTCCTCCTGACAGTGGTGGGATCTGGGGAGAAGTAGAGAGATGTCAAGCAGGCACTAAACTTGCTACTTAGTATGTCCACTTGGTGATGCACATTTTCTCCTCCCACACCCCAAATAGGAAAAGAAAAGGTATTGATGTTTTATATCACTTACATCATTTTCCATGACAACATTACTGAATATTGATGGTCATAGCACTTTTGAACAGAATTTTTAAAAATCCCTTTCAACAGAGGCCGACCCCATGGCCTAGAGGTTGGGTTCACGCGTTCCGCTTCGTCGGCCCAGGGTTTCGCCGGTTCGGATCCTGGGCGCGGACATGGCGCCGCTCATCAGGCCATGCTGAGGTGGCATACCACATGCCACAACTAGAAGGACCCACAACTAAAAATATACAACTAGGTACTGGGGGGCTTTGGGGAGAAAAAAGAAAAAATAAAATCTTTAAAAAAAAAATCCCTGTCAACATATCCCTTCTCCATAGATCCACAATTAATTGAGCACATGTGTTCCAGACACTTTATGTGCGCTATCATCGGGCCTCACAAAAAGTTTTATAGGACCTGTCTGTAATATAAGGAAACTGCAGCTCAGAAAGAGTCTTTAATGTCTGTAGTAGACTCTAAGCTCCATGTAGATAATTAACATATATAGTAGTCTATAAGCCCCTTGATAGCAGGAACTGTGCTTGTCATTCATTGTTTCCCCAGCACCTAGCAAGGTGCCTGACACACAATAGGTTATCGAAAACATTGATTGAATGGGTTAATTGAGTAATGGATGAATGGATGTGAAGGATTTATTAGACCAAACTTGTATGACTCCAAAACCCAAATATTACTCAATCAAAAAAAATACATAATATACTATGACCTCCACATAGAAAATTCAGCTCTGTGAAGGCAGAACTTCTGTTTGTCTCTTTCGTAGTTGGCTTTATTCACATGCTTCATATGGCGGCCCCCTGGCAAATCCAGACTCTCAGTCTCGTGGTAACAATGGCTGCTGTAGTTCCAGATCTCATATCCTTACACCAACTAGTCCTGGAGAAGAGACTGAGTGCTTCTAGTAGATCCCAAGGAAGAAATAACTTCTCTCTCTCAGAAACCCTTTCATCTCATAGGCTTCAGATCTTAAACCAATCATAGGGGCTGGGATAGGGGTTGGAAGTTTGGGAAAAAATTATTTACTTAAGCCAACTGGAACTCAGCTCTGAAATTGGGAGTTAAATCAACCCTTCTCCTCTACCCCTGAAACAACTAAGAATGGGAATGGATGGTTCCCCAAAAGATACAATTGTTAGCATGAGAAGGAAGGAAGTGGGATATGTGGTACAAAATATGACCACTAGAGCAATAAGAGCTATAGCTTAGATTTTTCCCAGAATAAGAATAAGTAGGCAGGTGGCGCAGTGGTTAAGTTCGCCTGTTCTGCTTCTCAGCGGCCGGGGTTCGACAGTTCAGATCCTGGTTGCAGACATGGCACAGCTTGGCAAAAGCCATGCCGTAGTAGGCATCCCACGTATAAAGTAGAAGAAGATGGGCATGGATGTTAGCTCAGGGCCAGTCTTCCTCAGCAAAAAGAGGAGGATTGGCAGTAGTTAGCTCAGGGCTAACCTTCCTCAAAAAAAAAAAAATGTAGCCAGGCAACTGCAAAAATTACTTTAGCGGGGTAATAGGCTCAGCTCTGAGGCTGCAACTAAAAACAAAATGACCACCATCCCACCCTATAGGAGCTCCTCTTCAGATGGTGGGGACTGTAGAACATAAGACAATTAACACTTAGAGGGCTCTTCCCCATGAACAGTTTACTTGTTTGTAAGTCTAGTTAGAACTTTGGAGAAAATACAGCCAACCACCATCAACATGTGTCAACGGTGGGCAGAGTTGCTATGCTTTTGCTCTCATACGTAATTCTTTTTGCAGTTATAAAAAGCGTAGGGTTTTATTGTTTGTTGTTTGTTTAGTTTTGCAAATGTATTGTTTCAAATTGTGGGGAAAGTGCTATGCTAGGAGTACATGGTGCCTCAATAGGGCTAAAAAATAATGGCACTACAGAGTTGGAAGGATGCCAAATCTACATCTTGATCCGAGATTCAGGAAACTTGGAAATTGACAGACCACTTAAGAGATGGTGGCTGGAGAGCTGTTCTTACAGATGAGCAGTTTTGTGAAAGCAGAGAGAGAGAAGATACCAGAGAGTTTGCTTGTCATGCTTGAAGTCTTATATTAGCCATTATTTTCAATAACTCTTTCACCACTTAGCCAAACAAGGAAGCGCATATTGAACGTTTTGGATGTTTACATTTTATATCTTCAAGTAGATCATATTATTATTCTCACGTCTTTCACCTCACCTTGTACAACCAGTTAGCCCACTGGTGATACTTAGTCTACTTAGTAATCATTAGTCATTTCATTAAATGAGCCTAAATAAAAAGGTAACGGTGCAGTGCACTTTTGTAACAGAAATAATATTTACCATCAGTCCCCAAACTCTGTTTTGTCTCTCTGTCGCCCTGGAAAAGAAATTAAGTCATAGGAGTATTGCAGATTCTAACCCTATTGGGGGAACTTAGCAGGAAATCATTAATCAAGTAATGAGGAGTAGTAATGAAAATTCATTCTCAAATAAATTATGCTAGTAAACAAGAGTATTTTTCCTGTTATTAAAGAGCTTATTTCTAGGAAATAGGAAAAAGCCATACGGTAGGCAGCGTTATAACCAACACTTCAATATTACCCAAAGGATCTCATGAAGGGGCCTGTGGTGATAAGTAAAATGCAGACCAGACTGTCGACAATATTTGTCTTATCAAGTGGGAATGAGTATCAGATCTACTTTCAAGGCTTCTTAAACAGGGACCCATGAATGTCTTCATAGATTCTGTAAATCCTCATTTCCTCCCCTCTACCCAGGCAATGAAATGCAAGTTTCTATATGTGTGACGAAGCTTATCTTTCTGGGGGAAGTGTGAACAATTTTCTCCAAATTTTCAAAGAGATCTGTAATCTAGAAAAAATTTAGACCCACTGTTCTATTGTTATTATGAGGAGAGAAATGTGACTAATGGAAACAAGCCTTTGGTGTGACATGATAAGATTGATCCTATAGTACTTCGCTGCTAGCCATTGGGAAATGAATATCTAGTGAAGAGTTGTGATTAGAGATATCTAGTAAAGCACGTTTGTATTATCTTCCCTATTTCAACCAATGGCAACCCCATCTTTCTAGTCAATCAAGTATGACTCCATATTTGTACTGTACTTGAATCCTCTATTCTGTTTATATGTTACATCCAGTCCATCAGCAAATTTTGTTTAGTTTAACTTCATTATATACTCAGAATTCAACCATGGCTCATCATTTTCACTGCTACGACCATGGCCTGAGCCATCATCATATCTTGCTTGGATTATTGGAATGGTCTCCTAATTCGTCTCCCCGTATCTGCTTCTGCTCCCCCTCACTCTGCTCTCAACATGGTAGTCTGAGAGCTCCTGTCAAACTAAAGTCAAATTATGCCTCTCCTGTGTTCAGTGCATTCCAATGCCTTCCTATTTTATTCAGAATAAAAGCCAAAGCATGTTCTCTGATCTACAAGTTTCTACATGACATGGCTATACATCATCTATCTGAACTCATCTATTATTCTCTTTCATTCACTTGCTTCTAGCTTTTAATGTGTTCTTATTGTTTCATGATGCACCAAGTTTACTCCTGCCTCTGGGACCTTGCACTGGCTGTTCCTTTTTTCTGGCATGCTCTTTGACCAGCTGTCTACACAGCTTGCTCTCTCACTTTAGGTTTCTATTTAGAAGTCACTTCCTCTGGAAAGCCTTCTCTGGCCTAGCCCCGCTATTGAAAATCTCTGGCCTGGCCATCCTATTGAAACCTCAGCTGCCTTATCTCCTTTATTTTTCTCATCTGAGCTATAATATATATTCACTTATTTAGTTTATTGTCTTCCCTACTAGAATATATGTTCTACAAAGGCAAAGATTTTTGTCTGTTTTTATTCCCTTCTGTATTCCCAGTGCCTCAAACAGTGCTTGGTACACAGCAGGCACACAATAAACATCTGTAGGACATATGAGAACCGCATAGCTGGGTTGCCCTATATTTGTCACTCAGTTTTCAAGTGCTATAACTTGCAAGTAAGAAGAGCATCCTACTGTCCTTATTAGTTCTAGATTTCAAATGTGCGAGGTTTATGTTCTGTTTGAAGTAAAATATGTTTTTAACTGAGAAAAAGAGAGCATTGGGTAATTTAAAAAGTTTATAGCTTTGCATCAGACAGATCTATATTCAATCCCTGGCCTTGCTTAATTTACATATTGTAAAATATAGATGATACTTGTATGATTCTTTTGAGGATGTAAACAGTTGGCATATATTAGGTGTTCAATAAATGATCTGACTTCTCACTGCAGTGATAAAAGACAGGATGCAAGCAGGAGAATAATAGGTGGGACACCACATTTTTTACGACTAACTAAAAATGTCTATGTCTATAGAGTCACACACAGGGCACTACTTCATATTTTTTTGTTCCAAATTGCAAAACCCTGCCATCGTTTAGTTACTGTGATAATTTCATACCACTTTGGTTAATTTAAATGATTCTTTTCTTCTTGCCACACACTAATTTTTTTGAAGTGATTTAGGGTTACTTTCTACATCCAGCTTTGTCATTTTATAATTCAGGTAACATGACTTTTGACTCCAGCAATTTTGTTTCTGATGCCAAATAATGAGCTACTTTGATAGAATTTTATTGTAGTCAAATTATTCCATCCTCATTAAATCATTAAATATAAATATATATTTCCCTAAGAGATAGAATCAGGTGTACTATTCTTATTTGCATTGATTTGATCAGCATATTGACATCTTTTGCCTGAAAAGTCTCCATTGGGAATATTCGACGACTTTTATTGGAATTGTCTTCAATAAGTGATGAAAATACCAGATTCAGCTAATTTCTTTTCTCTAGTTTAGGGTAACAAAGAGGAAGGACATGTCATCATTTGGGATTTTAATTATTTTTATCCATAGCAGAAAAGGTGATAGCAGTTCGAATTGTTTAAGTAATTTTGTTAGGAAAGTGAATAAATAATAGCATTGAACATATATTAATCTTATTTTCATTTGTGACAGTCCCCCAATGGCCCAGGGCAGGGATATTCCAACTCTGAGAAAGCCATGAACTAGAAGGAGGGGCTTTGTGTTCCTAATGATGAGATTATCCTCTTCTCCTATCACCTGGGGCCAAACATTTGGAAATTAAGTAAATTACTCATGGCAAACCCTCATCTCCTCTGTCAAATTTATTTCTTCTCTTATCAGTGCACTTTTTTTCTTCCCTGCATCCCCAGTCCCAGAGTCTCCTTGGTGGAGAATATTGTTCTAACGAAGGAGGGGAGACACCCACGTATTGGAGATTTGCTGTGTTACCTCTCCTCAAGGTATTGTCGCTAAAAACAGGTCTATGAGAAAAGATCAATGGTCAAGTAAGGTAATAAACTAGCAAGAGTATAAATGTAGCATGTTTGGGGCCAGCTTTGTATCTCAAATCACTTCAGAGAGACAAGCACCTACCTAAAAAGCAAGCCATACATGTTCTCTCATCCTTCTCACTTTGTAGTGCAGCTGGTGGCTTATTTAGGAGTGTCTGTTTAATATATTTTTAAACACATTTTTGTATTCATTTCGTCTCTTTATTATACATAAACTCCTCGTATCTATGTATCTTCCCATAGGATCAACTATAGAATTCTGTATAGAGTGGACACATGCTCAATACCTGCTCAATAAATGTATGGAAAATTAAATTGAATAAGCATTGACCGCCCTCAACTGCCCTTGCTCCCCAGGCAGCAGATTTGGACCAATTAGCTATAGTTTTCCAATGCAGTTGTATAATGGATATAACTAATATTTGGGGTGTTCAGTTGATCACACGATCATTTTCTCATTTACACATTCATTCATTTAATTAATATTCACTGTGTTCCTACCACTTGTAAGGCGCTGGAAATACAGGGACAAACTAGATTGAATCCCTGATTATAAGGAACGTACGGTAGTAGTGACTCCACGTAGAACGGTGACTGACAGGGTTGGCCAAATGTTAATTTCCAAATCATTAGAGAATAGTTTGATATTCAAATATATAGAAACAGTATGTTGGGCCTCATTTGTGTCAAGGAAATAATGGCATTATGAGTGTCAAATAGGAACTATGAAATGCCCTGTACAACTGCTTTCTTTCCTAAAATTCATTTAGATTAAAAGACTTAATTTTCTTCATTCATTCATGCACCCATCCATTCATTCAGCAAGAAAAGCAATTATCAAACAACTTATTATGTTCTGGGTATTATTCTAAGTGTTGAGTATACAAAGATAGAAAGAAAAAAAACAATAGAAAAAAGGAAAAATGAAAGGTGTTTGAAATGATTAAGCTTGGAAATTACAGCCTTACCCACATGCAATCAAATAACTATGAAATTCATAAAAATAAGGGCTTTCTGCCTTTCTGTAAGTTGGATATATTGCTTTAGTTCTCTTTCCTTAAGATAAGTAAGGAAATGAAATATTAGATACGATTAAAGTTTAGGGTTTTTTCCTCCTAACGTATAGAGGGCATCCTGTACTACTTGTGAACATAAGGTAGGATAATGTAAAAACTATTTCAGAATACATCTATGATAACATAAAGAGTAGAACAAAATTCTCATTAAAAATCCCTTATCTGTGTCTATTCAAATAGGAATCTCAAGGTTTTTTTGACTGAATCAAACAGTAATTTTAGTAAATTCAATGAAATTAATCAAATAAGTTTCCTGGCTGGATTTATTGGTTTATTTGAATGATTGACTCAGCATAAATATTTTCATTCTTTATATTTGTTATGTGGATACCAAAACTCTTTGGGTTCTTATGTTTCATCTATTGACATATTTAAATTAAATATATCATTAGGCAAAAGGTATAAAATATGCAAAATTAATATTTTTTGAAACTTACTTTTAATTTTCATGTTTTTTTCTATACAAAAAGACATAGAAATTGTCACTGTGCAATATCTGATTTTTGACTTTTAGAATTCTGAAGATTGTTCTGCTATATTCACATTTTATTTATATTATAATTTCCTTTTCATTACTTTTACAAAATAAAGTGAATTACTTCTCTTAGTATGTCTAACAATTTCTTTGTAATGACTTGATTTGCATCTCATCTATGTTCTTGCACCATAGCATATAACTACCAAGATTGAATTTTTTTCCTCTTAGGGTTGAACCCTCCTAATTTGTCAAATCTGTTATTTGAACAAGTTGAATTGGCAGCTTTTATCTCAATTTCTTGACTGCTGTTTAAGAGGATTAGAGGGCTTGGTCAGCTTCACCAGGGTGGCTAACAGTTACAGGCGCCATTGCAGCTCAAATCCAAAAATCAATGAGCTGAGTCTGATTGACTGAGTCTCAATTTCTCTGTGGAAAAAGCCTAATGCTGGTCTTCTCTATTCATGCAAACCAAGTCAAACAGAAACCAGCAGTGACCTCTCCCTTTTAAATTCAAATATTAGGGAGGGGATAGGAAGAGAGAGAGATAACAACAACAAAAAATACCAAGTAATGAGAATATGAAGAGATGGGCTTTGCACCCAAAGAAGTAATGTGATTTTATATTTTATTAAGTATTCAATTTCTCTGATGAGATAGTCTTTTAATTTTGAAAAATTAAAATGCCCAATTAGCATCACCTCATTTTTTCTTCTAGTTTTAGTGAGCAAATTTACAAATACAAACCACCAAAAGTAAACTTTCCATTTGAAATATTTTCTTTCAATCCAGAGAAGTTATAAAGGAAAAATAAGGATAAAGCCTCTCTCATTTTTCATTCTATAAAAAATACTGTGAAACAGACTCACTTGTTCTGATGCACCAAGATGGTCTTTCCTCTGTTTACGCTGTAATGGGGTAAAGTGTATTAATGATCATCATTCTCCTTATGTTAGAGACGTGGCAGAAGAATGATCTGATTTCATTTTGGAGGTGTTCATACAAGAAAGAGACAGTCATCTGATCCATCTAAAAGATGAGTTTTCTTTTCTGAGAAAGCTCATTATGTAAAACCAAAAAATGGGTCTAGGGAACTGGATCTAGTGTCAAAATAGTTCTGTCAGAAGTTATGCAACTTAAGAAACTGAGGACCCCTTTGGCAAAAGCAATTCCTTTAACTCTCAACAATTGGGCAACATTTTCTGGAGAGAAAAGCGTCCTCAGACGACAACAGCGCTTTATATTATATAGTCAGAGTGTTTTAGAGGTTGTCGAACCATCTTTTGCAACCCTGTGGTTAGAAAGATCATAAAACAGAAAACCAACAAGTTAACGGACTTGACCCAGGTCGCAAAACAATTGAAATTCTTAAAATTAAGAGTGGAGGCCTTAAAGTGGAGGACTTTTAGAGGCTTTGAAATAGTAGAAAATTTAAATCAGAGACATTTTCATCCGATTTGAAATATCATTAGGATCATCTTGTCAACAATTCTAAATCAGAGGTTGTAATTCATTTTAATCCACAACTTTTTAAAAAATAAGCTTATTTTTGTGGAACATTCTAGACAAAGTTCTAAGTACATGGCAACTGAGATAGAAAATAGATTAAATAAACAGGACACAATTTCTAGAGATGGTAGTTTGTTTGATCTTCTTATCTAGAACCTACCTTTTAATGAATGGGATCTTTTGATGTGGTATGTAAGAAAATGCCCCTCCGGTTCTCTCACCAACAGGCAAGGCTGAAACTGAGGCTGTTTTATTAAAGGGGATGGTCCTTATATTAAGACAGGAAATAACATTGTCCTGAGTAACTTTTTCTAAAAGTGAAATTTTCTGAAACTTTCTTTGCCTTTTGTCACTATGAAGGCATTGTGCCATAGAATAACTTTGTAACAAGTGAAATTTGGAATAAGTCAACATTCTCATTAAAACAAAATCATCTGATGTTACTGGGAACCATAAAATAGCTATTGAAACCTGAAGCTTCAGAGAAGGAAATCTTTATTGTAATAAAGGAATCAGCAACATTGTTTATAAGCATCATTTCCATGGCGAAAGATTAGTTCATTCAATAAGAATCTTGTAACATGGTGCCAGCACAAGTGCAATAAACTTTATGGAATGGCTCATAAGATTAGACTAATTAAAGATAATCTAATTTGGACAATTTTATCTTCTGGAAAAGAAATGTGATGTCATCCTCTGGGAAGAGACAATGTTTAGTCTCTGGGGATGTGCTAAAAAAAAAAAAAAACCTCACAAGATATGTGCAATAATAAGAATTAGGGTTGATCCAAAGACAGCCTTAGATCTACCCATTGCCTCTCAAAAGATCCACCACATAGACGTTAAGCCCCATAATTATCTCCCCTATTTGTGACAAGCGTGAGCTAATCAGTCTCTGAGGGAGTTTTCCAGCAGATTCTGAGAAGAGTGTGTGTGCACTTCACAGTGCTCATCAAGCTATTTTGTACTCAGAACCGCAAAGAGCTGACCAAAGTTCATTATCCTCATCTAGACCAGAATTAATTCGAATTAAGAAAAACAGACATTTTTAAAACGTCGAGTGCTTATGATTTAGAACAAAGAGTCTTCACTATTTTTATAGCAGCAATATAGGTTCTAGCTGCCTATAATCCCATATTAAAAGATTAGAAAAAACATCTGAAGAAATCAGAGAGTGTCTAATTGAGGTTCCTGCCTTTAATCCTGCAAGCCGACTCCCTCTTGGATATCAAGATCTGTCAGCGGTGAGCCAGGGGAATTCTGCAAGGAAAAAGCAACCACGAGGAATATAACGTATTCTTTTCTACTTAAGAAATAAAAAGAGAAAAACACAGTTGGTGATATCAAAACATAAGCCAACACAAAATTAGGGGAAATCCCCCAAATAGATTTGTAAATATAAGCTAGTAAAAAGTGAAGAAGCTTGACATTGCTCTTTTTAAACCACTGTGCAATATAGAGTACTCAGGTGAATGAAAAAAATTCTCATGGAAGAGTAAACAATAAAGAGTACCAATAAAAATTGAATCCAGATCCTCACTAGCAAGCAATTAGTAAACTTTTGATTTAATGAACATTTTTTACTTGAGTATTGATTCTTAGAGTATTCATGATTTGATTGTCTTTATATAATTCTACTCACTCATCTTGCCAGAGAAATATATGTGAATGAGTACTTTCATATTAGCACCAAGAAATGTTACTGGGAGGCAAAGTTTTTTGTACAGCTGTTATACAATTGTGCACAATGCAATTCAGAAGCTTTGCTTGCTGATAATTAACATTTCATGCTTATTTACTAAAGGAAAGAAAAATTAGGTTACAGTTCATGAGCAATTAAGTTAAAGTAGCAAAAGAAAGAATGAAGGAGGTTATTTTGTTTTAAGAAATACAAAAATCTTTTATATCATAATAAAAAAACCCAGTAATCAAGAAGAAAAAAGGGAAGGAAAATAGTGTACCAAAATCAAGATATATTTTTAAATAATATCATGTTTTAATCACAAAGTAGGATCTTTGCTTCCCTCACTAATTGCTTAGAAATTGATATAAAATGTAAATTATGCAGATTATATCTAATAAAAAATATATATTTATAAGTATACGTGCATAGTAAACGTATTTCTCTTCAGTCTATTGTGCATTAATACTTTAAAAGGGTTAATTTTCTGCATATTAGGAAAGTTTTCTTTTATTTCCATCATAAACAAACTCACATATACAAAAGTCATTTAAAATATTTTAATAGGCAATTTAATATTTTATTAACAATCTTATAGTAAAAATGCCTCTTTCTTAGTAAACTGGATTTTGAAGGATGACAAAAGTCTCCAGGAATCATTCCATAATACAGTGAAACTTGGGACTGAGCATAAATATGGGAAAATTAAATCAATTTAATACTTTTTCCCTTTTAACTGCAAATGGAAAATAGTTTCTAGAATAATATCTGTTGATTCGTACACACTATCTCTCAAGAGTTCCTATGTCTTTCCAGAAAATGCCACACCACATGCACATGCATTGGTGACATTTAAGTGGTGCCTCACAAATATGTGAGTGGTCCAAATAAAAAATTTCAAAACAGGGAATTTTTAGCAAAAAGTGATTTTTGATAAGTATTATAATCAATTAGCATCTGATAAAGATATACAATCATTTTCAAAATCCCAATTTTGTTCTTAGTTTTAGAAATATGATTTATTCTAAGTATCGCAGATAATGAAATTAGTATAAATTAACGACAACATATGTATTATGACTAATATAGAGTCAGTGTGAAGGGAAGGATTAAGAACTTCACAGACAGTGACAAACTTCAGTGTGACTAGGTCACGTTAAAAAGGGCAGAGGGCAAAATAAGTGGGAAGAGGTACAGAGCCAAAACCTAGATTCTCTACTTTCCCCATAAGATTTGAAATTGTCATCTGACGACTTTAAGGAATCAGCCATTGCATGAGGAAGCCAGTATATCTGAACCCCTTAATCACCAAATGTCAGATGGGAGGTGACACTCACCCAGTCATCTAATTTATAACTAAAATAACATGCTCTTTTAGGAATGTAATTTTTGCCCGACTTTTTAGATTTGGTCTAACAAAGGAAAAATTATGTTATTTACATTTTTACAAGATATGAAATCATGTCTTATGCTTTTGTGCTGAAAAATGGGAGCTGAATATTTAACTTTGGTATTGTAATTTAATCAATAAACCAGTTTAATGATTATAAGAATTTAAGTTCTGTACTGTGAATCATGAGGGAAAATATGGACCATCAGAAACCACTTGAAATTCACAAGCAATGTTAAGACAGAAAAAAAAATGATAGCACATATCAATTTAGACATCATAGGTGTTACCCAGGGATGACGACATTGGAAATGGCTGAGGCTTGGTTTGAGCTCTCTCCCATTTGGGGAGGCATTACCATACTGTGTGATAGAAGTCCAAAACCTCCAACAGACTAGCATACAGGAAGGAACGTCTATCCCACACAAACCCAACCTTGACTGTACCTTACAGCCACATAGGAAAGTTTTAAAAATCCTAATGCGTAAGCAGAAACCCACTCTTCGGCAAATAATAATAATAAATAAAATAAATTTTAAAAAAGCATCCAAGCATCAATATTTATATTAAAGCTCTCCAGGTGACTCCACCGTGCAGCCAAGGTTAAGATCTGTTTATCTACACCAACACTCCCCTATACCTGGCAACCTAGAAGACAGGCATTAGTGGTTTCATGGAATTGAAGATTCCTAATGAAGTAGAAGTCGTTAGGATAATTCAATGGTTCTCACGCTTTCTGCCCTGAAGTCCCCTTCTCACAATGCAAGATTACTGGGGACCCTGAAAAGCTTTTGCTGATGTGGGTTTTATCTCTTGACGTTTACTTTATTAGAAATTAAAACTGAGAAATTTAAAAGTACTGATTAATTAATTTCAAAATAAAAGCAATGAACCCATTACCTGTTAACATAATTTTTATAAAAAATAATTGTATTTTATGAAACAAAAAATATCAGTGAGAGAAGTAGTGTTTCAAATTTTTGCAAATCAATATCTGGCTTAGTGGAAGTAGTTCAGTTTTCCTCTCTGCTTCTGCTTATAGAAAATGTCTGGAAAATTTCACCACGCTTTTATGAGAGACTGAGAGCAAAAAACTCAAATAACATCTTAGCATGATTATGAAAATAGTTTTGACGTCCTGCACCTCCAGAAAGGGTCTTGATGAGCCCAAGTGGTCCTTGGACCACATCTTGAGAACTTCTGGCATAAAGAAAGCAAACTGTACACTGCAGATGAACACAAATATAGTAAACACCCTTCGGTCCTCGAAAGGTTAAGACAAGGGGGCCGCTTATCCAAGTGGGATACTGTCTGTTACCATTTGCTTGGTGACTTGTAGGCTATAGCAGTCCAGGTGCTATTTCAAAGAGTGACCTAATTTAACTAGAAAAATTCCACTATTTCAAACCAGTAGGTATCTGAAAAACATAATTCCTACATTGAATGATTTTGCAGGTTTAAAAGAGTTAATCTTTGCACCCCAAAATTAGGCAATCTAGTTGGTGACACAAGGCATATGTGAATAAAATGTTACAAAGGAGTGTTTTGTGAAGTCAAATTTTACATATGATGATTCAGATGAGTAAAAACATATGTATAACTTCTGCAAATTTGTGTAAATGTTCTTGCTTTGCTATCTTTTTCACTTAAGTTGTTACCATCTTAGGTAGATAACTTACGTTTTAAAATGATAGGACCAGGGCCCCTGGTGGCACAGGGATTAAGTTTGCATGGTCCACTTTGGTGGCCTAGGCTTCGTCAGTTCGGAACCCAGGTGTCAAGCCATGCTGTGGGCAGGTGTCCCACATCTAAAGTAGAGGAAGATGGGCAGGGATGTTAGCTCAGGGCCAATCTTCCTCACCAAAAAGAGGAGGATTGATGGCAGATGTTAGCTCAAGGCTAATCTTCCTTAAAAAAAAAAACAAAAAAAAGATAGGACATAAGGAAAAGACATCTTTGTGGTAAGTGGCTATTTTGGCTTATCAGAGATTTCTACATAAACAGTTCATATCCAGCTGTTGTTATCACTGCTGTTGTAGTTGTTATTTTGTCCTGTTTAAAAAAAAATGACTTTCAAATTGAAATAATATTCTATTTGATTTATTTCCTCTGACCTTAAAAAATATGTTTAAAAATGTTAAATGTTTTCTTGTTGTTTTGTATTTTCTTTGTCCTTTGTTATCTTATCTGTACATCTCACATGCTACATTACATATGCAATAAGAATATATACACATTCAATCTTATTCTTTACATTTTTGACCACTGCTCACACTTATTATGGTCGTTTTTAATTCTAATTCTATTCTCCAAGTTATGGGCTATTTCTCGCACCTGATGTCATCAGCAGACTTAACAAGCATACTTGATATTCCATCATCCTGGTCATTGGAAAAATGTTAAATAGCACTGAACTGGGAACTGACCCCTGCAGAACACTTCTTGTTATATTTTCCCTTAATTCATTCCCCAAATGATACTTATAATCTGCATCTTTAGAAGTATTCCAGGTAAGGTTGGCCAGTAGTCCTCTGGTATGTAATATATTTCTAATAATTAAGAATATTCTAATTGGAAATCTGTATGGATAGCAGTGGAACTCTTATAGAACTCAATGTTCCTCATAAAAGGGAGAGTTATGCATATGCATAAATGGCTAAAATTGGCCCTTATAAGTGTACTACAAAGTCATGAAGCAGGGAAAAACACATACTGTATTGAAATGTCCATTACTTGCTTCACCCTTGACTAAAATACCCGTGTGACCCATGGGAAATTAGAAAGAAAAATAGCGTTTTATAAATCATTAAACTAAAGTTTCCACTGTAGCTATCCTATTGGTAAATTAGGTCTAAATAACTATCTTTGCTTCTATTTGTAATTAGAACATCACATTTAGTGAAGCTTAGCTTGTTTCTCTCCCGCCACCTACCTCTAATGTGACCGCATCCGAACGGACATGGTACACACACACACACACACACACACTTTCTTATTAAAGAGTAATGCTGAAGTATTTCTAATTGTGTTGGTTTTTATACTTTTTTAAATTATTTCTATGATTAGTCAAACATTACTAGGATTTCACAATATTTACATATTAATGTTGCTTCCCAGACAGAACAAGTTAGGAGGATACTGGAGTAAAATGGAAGTTTCTCAAAACTTCGCTAGGAAGGTAAAATTTAGGATAGTTTGATACTGTTACTGAACAAGACTATCAACTAATAAAGATTTATTAAATGCCTCATATGTTCTGAACACAAAGTTAGGTGATTCTATCATAAAATAAGATAACTAACCTCAAATAGCTCTTTAAAGGCTAATAGCTTAATTATGAAGATAAGACTAAAATGGATGATGCTGACAAAATGACACAAGGCATTTTTACTGTGAACTGTACTGTGCAGAATATATATCATAGGATTTTAGAGATGATTAGATAGTACTGGTTTGACGGTAAAAAGTTTTTATACAAGAGACAATGCTTGAAGGAGTATTTGAAAGATGAGTAACAAGTAGATGGAGAGCAAGATTGAGAACATTCAAGGTGGTAGAAAAGAATGCTTAAAGCAGGGAGGCAGTAATGAGCCAAATAAAACAACAGACTCTGACACATATTCTGTGGGTCCGTGTCTTTTATAAATGTTGGTGAGTCTGTGTTCTATTCCAGAATTCTGAAGGTGGTAGATTTACAGACAAGTGCTTGGAACATAAACCAGAGCTAAGAATATGTATTAGTTCTCTATTCTGTGTAACAAATCATCTTTAAACTTAGCAGCTTAAAACAGCACACAGTTAATGTCTTACAGTTCCAGTGGTATCCGGGAGCAGTCTAAAGAATGGGTGGTTTGGGCTCAGGGTTCTCAGGTGGTTATGATGAAGTGATTGGCTGGGGCTGGAGTCATTTCAAGGCTCGCCTGAAGGAGGATCTTTTTCCACTGTTGGCTGTTGGCAAGACTTCAAAGATCCTCTTGCAAACTCACTTACATGAGTCTCTCCATGTGATGCCTCTGGAAAGGCAGCCGGCTTCCGCAAGAGTAAGTGAATCAAGACAATGAGAACACCCAAGACAGAGCCAGGTCTTTCTATAACCTAATCTCAGATGCAAAAATCCAGGAGGCAGGGATAGTTACAGGCCATCTTGGAGGCTGCCTACCACAGAAGGCAAGGTTGGTACCAGGTGGGTGAGAGAACAAATCTACTCTCTCTCTGGGCATCATGCTCTTGGGGGTAGAAGTAGGATAATCTTGAGGCCTGTGTGAATTCTTCCTTATTTTCGAGTATGACCCACAACACAGTGAGGAAGCTGGGAATTAGGAAGAAATGAAGTTTAGGATAATATGGGTTATGAACAGTAGCTTATTCCTCTTTCGTAATGTTATTTTATTTCCCCTTTGTTATTGTTTAGTCCAAGGATGTGAAAAAGATGCTATTCCCTTCATGATTTTTCCTGAGGCAATGGCAGGCACTGTTAATCACTCATGGTACTCTTTCACTGAGGACAGATGTGACCTCAGAATCTTTCCTGGTACATTGTCCCAGATGATTACAATCAACTGATCAGAGATGAAATGTAATTTTCCATCCCAGTCCTAGTCTTTAGAGGAGAAACGCTTCATCTTTCACGAATATATGGACAGCTTGATTTATAAAAATGTTTTCTCTATAGAGCAGTGAGAAAAAAGTGACCTTTTTAATAAATGGTTAGGTCAATTGTATATCCTTACAGAAAAAAATAAAACTTGGCCTCTACCTCACACCATGTACAATTCTTGGTAGACGATAAATCTAAATATGAAAGGCAAATCCATAAAAAAATTTATAAAATAGACTATATTAAATTTATAAACTTTTATTTAACATGAAAAGACACGAGTGAAAATATATGCAACACATAAAAATGATCAAGAGTTTATATCCAAAATATATAAAGAACACCTACAGATCAATAGGAAAAATAGAGACAGCCCAGTAGAGACAAGGGTAAGAAACTTGAACAGCAACCTCAAAACAAGATATCTCAGCGGGAAATAAACTCACTACAGATGATTGTATAACTACACATCTGCTAGAATAGCTAAAACAAAAAACACTGACAATTTCTAATGTTGGTAAAGATGTGGGTAATATCAATTTTCCAGATAGTGTGAATGTTGGTACAACAATTTTGAAAAGTTGGTATGTCTAATTAAGTAGCCACATACCCTATGACCCAGGAATTTCATTCTAACACACATATAGTAGATTAGATAAATGATGACATATTAGTGAATACTATACAAGAATAAAAATGGAGGGGAAAAAAACTAAAGTTAGACGCAACAATTTGGATTAATCTCACAAACGTAAAGCTAAACCAAAGAAGGCAGATATGAAAGAATATATACATATATTGCATGATTCCATTTATATAAATTAACATAGATAAAAGCAATCTATGGTGTTAGAGGTCGGGATAGTGATTAATCTTGGAGAAGAAACAGGAAATAGATGTTGGTACAAGCCATGTGAGTGGCCCGAGTAGGGATTTCAGAGTACTGGTAATCTGTTTCTTGATCTGAGTGGTAATCACTGGGGTGTGTTCATTTTGTGATAATTTGTTGACTGATTTTGGTACTTCTCTCTCTATAAGTTAAACTCCACTAAAAAAGTAAAATGCATTCAGCTTTATCTCAGTTGAATCAGAGGATATTAAGAAAAGTTTTTATGCTAGGTTAGAAAATAACTCTACACTTCATCAACCACTTCAGTATGATTGTGGGTTGCAGAGTAACAAAGAAGTTAAATTAAGAAGTAAAAAGAATTTACAGAATTTAAGGAATAAAAGTTCTTTGAAACAAATACATTAGATGTGTTCTAAACCACAGGCATCTCCTAGGAGCTTATTTGATTCAAGTGAAGAATATTCTTATGGTGCGTCCCAATCGGAATTTTGACAAAAATTTCAGTTAGTTAGATTCAAATTATATTTCACACACGTTAAAATTTGTCCTGCCTGACTTCTTGATGTGCAAGTCTGGCCACCTCACAAAGTTTGGTCCAGATTTGAGAATGGGCAGGAATGACAATTCAGATGAGATTAAGGTAACATTTCTTATTATTTTTCATCAAATTAGCAAACCGGCAGTGCCAAGGGTATACTTATGATCACAGATTCATGGAGTTGTGAGAGGACTCAGGTCCCCAGGGCGTCCTTTGTTGCTTGTGGATGTGGACCTGCAGTTAGTGGTCACAGCAGCCACACGGAAGAGGGAATCACCAGGTCAGAGAATAATATATGGACTTACTGCCTTTTTATATCATCTTAAACTGGGAAGAGAAGGGAGAGGGTAATGTCAGCTCTCAGGGATTCACTCTTTTACCACAAAAAAACTTGCTACAACCCTGTAATCGAGTTCCCTGGGGGGTGGGGGGGGGGGCGGAGTTATGCTTTTCTGTATTATTGAGACTGCTCCAAATTTCAATGCAGTATCCTTGGCTGTTGTCTACCAAAATAAGTTGACTTCATTTCTTCATTCATTTGTTCCTTTAATCTTGAAATGTATTTGTAAAATCCCAGGTATATTATCATATACTATAATAACTTCAGCAATTCAAAGTTGAGTGGCATGTATGTCCTGCTCTCTAAAAATCTTTAAAACATACTGTCATACTCCAAAATATGTATCAAAAGGGGGCCAGCCCGGTGGCCGAGTGGTTAACATCGTGCATACCACTTCGGCAGCCCAGGGTTTCGCCAGTTTGAATCCTGGGCGCCGACATGGCACCGCTCATCAAGCCATGCTGAGGAGGCGTCCCACATGCCACAACTGGAAGGGCCCACAACTAAGAATATACAACTATGTACTGGGCAGTTTTGGGGAGAAAAAGGAAATAAATAAAATCTTAAAAAAAAAATGTATCAAAAGAATCCTAAAATGTAAGGTGAGTATTCATCTTTTAGCTAATTTCACACGGCTTTGAATTTTTTCCTTCAAATTTACAAGAAAAGTAAACTAAAAAAATATAGATTTCATAAATGTTAAATTGTTCTCTGCAAAGGTATGAGGAATTTTTAGAAACGATGTGATTTCTATTTGATAACTAAATTTCTAACTTCATTCTTGGGTTCAAAGGTCAATGTCCAATAACTTTAACAGCATCTGATTTTAAAATAGTTACCTTTTTATTCCCTAAAGAACCTAACACATGAAGACTCTCTTAGAGTTCCTCTTTCCATCTCAATTAATTCTAAGTCTAGTAAACAGACTTAATTATATGCATGAAGGAAGCAGTATTTAAACCCTAAAATTATAAATCTACAAATAGAAAGAGTACTCAGAGATAATCTTCCTTTATGACTCCAGAGACTTTTGGCCCCAGATGAACAGCTGGGCTCAAACAACAAAGCCGCACAGCCTTGACATTTATATCCATGCTAAAACAGCACGCATCTCTAAAAAATCAATTTTGAATTACAATTTTATTGTAATTATCAAGATTTTTCCCCCATGAGTTTAATCATTTTTTTCATAGATAAGTGTATGTTTTTAAATCTCTTGAAGCAAGGTCCCTAGGTGTCAGTGGCAGTCGAAACTAATAAGGAATGGGCATCTCCTTTGTGGCTTCCCTGGGGCAGTGAGTTGGGCTCTCATTCTGTGAGAATCAGGCTTCTGGACCCTGAGGACTGTGTATAGAAATAGATATTTCCTTGTCCATTTTGGTATCTGGCTAGTATTGAATTTTATTTAACCAACATTTTGTTGAGTACTTACTATATACTAGGCACTCTGAAAGATTCTGGCAATGAAAAAGAGAGTAAGTTTCTAACTTCATGAAGAAACCAGTTAAGAAATTAATATGATGAGTAAGTTTCTAACTTCTTGAAGAAACCAGTTAAGAAATTAATATGACAGTCCAGGTGAAAAATGATGGAACCTGAACCAAGGCCGTCAATGTAGAGGGACAATTTTGAGAGGAAATGAAGGAGAGGAGTTTTGAGAGGCATATCTGAAGTAAAAGTGACAGAATTTGATAAACTTGTCTATTTAGAAAGAAAACAAGAGGATAGGATTAAAAGGGCTCTCTTGGGAAAACTCCAGAATGCCTCATCTCTTCAATAAAGACATTTCTTCAGTTCCTCCCAAGTTTACTTTGGGAACATATATTGCTTGCCTTAAAAAAGATATCTGTAGTGAGAAAGAAAATAGCACATTATTCTTGTATTATTTAGGACATGGTAAAGTAGTTGATAAAAATGCTTTTAAGGCTAAGATAGTTCACGTGGTGTGATACCAAGTTGGATGGATATAGCTATAGAAAGGAAATCAGAAAACCTGAGTTCTAGTTAAACATTTTAAGCAGGCAGGCGGTGGGCTATGTTCGGATGTATTGAGTCAGAGGATGCATTCCTCCATGTGGCTGCCATACCCTTGTGGTCTAATGCTCGGCTCACACACACTTACCTGCCTCGCCACTGAGTCATTTGAATTCCATTCCTCTCCACTTGGTTCCAAATTCTGCCATCAACTACGTGCATGTCCTCAGGCAAGCAAAAAGCTATTGCCTTTCAATTTCTTCACCGGAAAGTGAAGGGATTGGTGCTCTTCCTAGAGCCTGCCATTTCTAGCTCAGGAGTTGATGGTCTGTATATTGCAGCAGTTCATTGCTTCTACATTTCATGGAAATCAGATTTCAGAATCAGCTTAAGAACATGGGTGTAATTTTATTATCGAAGTCACAATTTGAAATCCATCACATGCTCTCATGAACAGTGCCTTTGAACTTGAAATTTAAAGGCCTAGATTGTTTACTCTGCACAGCTTATTTAAGTTTTGTCACAGTTTGCCATTTAATCAAGTTGTACCACCACAGTGTCTTAATCTACAAAACAGAGGAAAAATCTGTGTCTACCTAAACTTTGAGAGAAATAAGAGGAATATTAAGAAATTATACCCACTAAACAGACCTGGATGCTGAAGCATGTGTGATTATTCAAGGGGAAAATACCTGAATGCAACAAAAAGGGCAAATATTCTAAGCAGCAAATTTATTTTATTTTATTTATTATTTTTCTGAATGCCCATCTGAACCATTAGAATTCTCTTTGCTGTATTCTTACTAAGTCCCTCATGTCAACTACAACAATCGAGCCAGTATATTAAAAATATTTGCCATCTGTCTTGCCACTCTGGAAAAGTTACCAATTTGTACTACAAATCAGAATAGCTTTTAAGGGGAAGCCTCTTTCTGTGCACAGGACAAATTTGAAAGAGGAATATATTCTTCAGTTTATCTGAAATGTGATAATCTTCTAATATCTCTTGTACCAATGAATAATATGATTTATCTGGGGGACTAGCATCGTTTTACAAAGATGGCAGTGATGAGTCATTTGCCATGGTACTATAAAATACCTCAGCAATGCTGGTGTGAATTACTGCTCGGTTAACATTGTTTACCACCTAATTATTGAGAAGCACTTCCATCCATCACTGACAACTCAGTAAATGACTCAAGACACTATTGCATTTGCAACCAGAACAACAAGGTCATCGCAAGTTTAATTAGCCACTATCCATTACAAAACAGCAAATAGCCTATGATGACAAGTAAGATTCCAATTTCTGAATATGCCTCATGAAATGGTGGAGGAATTGCTCACATATCAGTGATTCTAATAACAAATATATGTAATATGACTTAATAAATTCTTTTCATTATGATCTGTAATGAGTGGAGAGAGGAATTAAACATAGATTACTCATAAGTCAATGTAAGTTGGTTCTTAATTTTAAAATGAGCTGTCATCTTCCAGTATTTAGTACAAACAGTGATATCTTCAGTACGTCACTTGTAGAAATTAGTCTGAAAAGCCTTTTTGGAAGTTGTATGGGGATGAATAAAGCAAACTATGGGACTATTCTTTGTTATTGGTGATTTGATTCAGACTTGCAAATAGTCTGGAAATTATCCAACATTTAGGCAAAAATACAATTTTCCCTGTCTCCAGGAATTATTCTGGTGTGTACAGAATTCTGTTCCTATACACTGTCTTGCAAAGATTTTAAAGTTGTTTGTGTCCCACCTGGTATTTCAGGGGCAGAAGGCTCTGAAAATATGGATGAGTAGTGGTTCGCAGGAAGGACAAAGTGTAGAACTCCTCTGTCAAGGTCAAGACCCCAATGATTAGCTTAAATCAATCAAAATCATCATTTTGAGAGGCCTGAGTTTAGAACCTTAAGTAATTGCTCTCCAAATGGATGTGTTATTTCTAACTATTTTCTCTTTCCATCCTTTGAAACTTCAATGGTTTTCTTCTAATTCTATAACCTTAGTGGATAAAATAAGTATTATTTTATAAAGCACTCTAATATTTTCTTTTATTTAAAGTATTATTTAAAACACTTTTTTACTTGATCATTTTTATCACGTTAACATGACCTAGTTAGTTACAAAATCTTAAAATTCTAAAATTTGAACATCAGAACAACTTTCTAAAAATGTGTCATATGAGACATAAAGCATAGCAATATTAGAATTCCTGATTTAGTGAGAAATATAGCTGGGTTTTTATTGGATGTACAGTGAGATATGAATTTCAAATAAATTACAGAAAACTCAATGTATCATTGGTTTCTTCATTAAATCATTACCTGTATGAGAACCCTACTGAAAAAACAAAACAATCAGATACAACTTTCGTCTCATCCTTGAGATTGAGACAGAAGTAGGACTACTAGAATAGAGGTGAGAAAGTAGTTGTTCACCATCACATCACACATTTATCCAAATACTATCAAACTTGAATTTGTCTTTGCTTATATAAAGGCACTTTGCCATTTCTACTAAGTTGGCTCTTATCACGAAACAGTGCAAAGCAGTAAACAATTCTGATGGTGGTCACTTACATGGTTGTGCTTTTTTTGGGGTGCTTTCTGAGAGGCAGTTCCACCACGTTCCTCATTGTTACCCAAGAGAACTCCTAAATGTAGCAATTTATCTGCATCTTCTGTGTCAAAGGGAAATGAAAAATTATTGGTGATGGATATTGCTTTATTATGAACATTGTTATCGTTCATATATCTAAAAATTTTCACAATATATTTTTATTGATATAATTAGCAATCATTTTCTATCTACAGTTTATTTAAAATAAACATTGAATAGTTAGTACAAGCCAGGCTAATTATTTTTACAACTCTTATGAGTGGTAGCTAAGTGAGGAAAGAAGAGCAGGCATACAATGGGAGGCAAGCTCACTTATTTTATCTCTGAAGATATTCTACTGGACTGATTATCAAACTTCAGTATGCTTAGAATCCCTTTGGACATGTGTTGCAATGCAAATTCCCCAGCTCGCACCTTGGATATCTAATTCCCTATGTCTGGGGTAGGGTCCAGAGATAAGCTTTGTAAAGAAGCACCCCAGTGAGGCCTGCCTGGTAGTATGGTGGTTAAGTTTATGTGCTCCACTTCAGTGGCCCAGGGTTTGCTGGCTCAGATCCCTGGTGCAGACCTGCACACTACTCATAAGGCCTTGCTGTGGAGGAGTCCCACATACAAAATAGAGGAAGACTAGCAACAGATGTTAGCTCAGGGACAATCTTCCTTACAAAAAAAAGAAAGAGAAGTACCTCAGACCAATATTAGAGAAACCTGTATCTAAATAAATCCAAACTATCTAAAGTGAGAACAAGATACAAAATTCAGTTTCTATGAGAAACATTAAAAAAATAAAGCATCAAAACTTCTTTGCAAATTTCTAATAATTTTCAAGATGAAATAAGAATGCCATTTATTTTGTCTATTGCCCCAAGTTGTGTTACAAAAACTAGAGTTTTCTGACCTAGACATATGTCTGAAGATTACCACTGTTATATATTTTAAAACCTTGCTAAATACTTATGACTAGATGGAATCCAAGAGATTTTTAATAAGCTTCTGGTTTTAGTATAGATATTTGTATGCCTTATAATGTTTTCCCTCATAATATGGCTTTGGTTCCAATAAAAAACCTGGTGCATCAGTGTAATACTACTTTGTGGCACCAGAATATTTTACAGATTCTCATTTCTTGCTTTATTTCAGACTATAAATATATGCTCTTAAATTTTCCTTGGGTGGAAGGAGAACTGATGTCATATAGTCATGCAGATACAGTCTTTGCTCTTTCTTCTTAGTTTCCATCAGGAAGAGAAATGAAGTAGTATTTCAAAGGAGAAAAATCTTATTTTGCTTCCTGTTTCTTTTCCACCAATTAAAATGCCATTCTCTTACAGGTACCCCACTGCAAACTCCTGTGACTATTCCCATCAGATAAGAAAAGTCTCTGATGCTCAGTAAAAGTCATTATATGCTCATTGAAATCATTGTCCTTTGGTTAATATGCCAATATACTTAAAATCTTGCATAATTCTATCCTGAGAATAAAGTCAGCTTTTGACACCCATCTTTGAGCAAAGTTGGATCTGGCCCTTCAATTCAATTAATTGATTAATAATTACAATAATAATATATTTCTTCTAGGCTATATTGCTAACACAGTTATCAATGGTTTCATCATACTCCAGTACTCCAATTCCCTTGCTTCCAAAACATTTCCATTCATTCATTCAGTAATTATATATTGATACTCTATCATGCCCCAGGCACCATTGTAGGGTCTGGGCACTGTTTAAGGCACTGTGCTTCACTTGACATGGCTGTCAAACCCATTTCTTCCTTTATATGTCCAATGCAATGTACAGATTTCAGGTCTTTATTGGTTACTTTTATCACAATAATTTCCAAAGACCATCTTGCTTCTTTCCTCCTGCCCACCATCTCAGTTCCCTCCCATCCCTTTAACCCTGCCTGCGCTTAGCATCCTTCACTACAGAATAGTGTTTATGATGACAGATTTTGGCCTCAGTGCTTGGGTCGACTTTCAGGTCTGCTACTAATTCACCAAACAACATGCAACTGATGCACAAAATTGTCTGGAACAGAGCCATACACAATTAAGCACTTAATGAATACATATTTTGTTTTATAGATTTCTTTATCCATATATATTTTTATTTTTTACTCTATATACATATCTTTGTCCGTATTTTCTCCCTAAAGCCCTAAAGCAGCAGCCCATAGAACTTACCTGAAAGTTTAAGGCTCTTTGCATTTGGGATGCTGTCTCAGTTGAAAGCTTCCTCTTCCATTTCTCCTCTCCATGAAAAGCTTCAGCTCAACCCAATGGCTTACTTGCTGTTTCCCACACTCCCAGTACTTGTCTGCATCTGAGTGCATCTCCCAGGTCCCCTGCTCTTGCAATGCTCTCATCTCCACCTGTCTAAATCTGCCTGTCCTTTAAAACAAATGAAAACGTCTACTCTTTCTTATTCATTCTCATCTGGAGTGACATCTCTGACCTCTGAACTGCAATAGTACAAAAGCGTCTGTAATGTTCACATGACAAATATTTTCTGGTGGCGATTATTATACTATTGTCTTGAACTCTTCCTTAAAGGTCTGTTTTGTTCCTATTGTACTTTGCAGTTCATTTAGTTATATCTTGTCTACCCAACTAGTTTGTAAATCCATTTAAGATAGTGTCTAACTCTAATCTTTCTATCCCCACATCCATCTACAACAGTATCTTGCTGATAATCGCTGTTCAAGTCATGATTATTAATGTAGTAAAATAAAAAATAATGAGATAGACCTCAAATATATATTCTTTCATAAATTACACACTGGTGCTTAATATCAGCTGATAGCTAAAAGATTGATGAAGCTCTATTTATTATTTTTAGGTAAAAATATAAATAAAAATAAAAGATTGTTTTCTTCTTACGCCCCAAAAGATTGTTTTATGCACTCTCTCGAGGGATGTTAGTGCTCCACTTTAGACACCAGTGAGCTAGAGGAGTGCTACTCAAAGTAACAGATCCATGCACTCTTTGCCGTTAATCCAAGAAGAGATAAGTCCCTTAGCTTGGAATTTAATCAACTGTAACCTTAAGCCATTATTCAGCTCAGCTGCGGTTTTTCTCATAGCAAGATTTTCTGGATGAAAGAAGCAGCTTGTTGATTTACCTGGGAAGCTTCTTACCTCTTCATGGACTTGGAACTTGGAGTACCGCTAACCTAGTGCAACAGTTTGATTGAATATTCATTTATTGACGGTTATTTTGTGCAAGGCAATGAATTGGGCCCTATTAAAATTACCAAAAGAATCAGATTAACAACTTTTGTGCTCAGTAAATTTACAGTCTAATAAATTAGCACATGAAACAGCAACATTGTTTCTAAACTAGTGTCCTTAAATAAGTGTATTAACTCACTTTTACTCTTATGAATAACTTTAGGAGTATAATGCTTTGCTTTGTGTTTGTCCTGCTGAATGCTCAACAATAAGTAACCAAAGAAAAAGCTGAAATTCCTTCTGTTCTTGCCTATGCAATAGTTATTCATCTTGAGGGAAAAAAATTGTTTTCTCTACTTCTCCACTTCCCGTTTTACTTTCCATTTACTTCTGTCTTTCTGAGTGTTTCTTACCTGTCTCCTATTTGGAATGAGTACTTTGTTAGTTTCTTAAACATTAGTGTTCAAGGGGTTCCATTCTTTGCCCACTGCTGTTACGACTCTACCGTTCTCCCTCATCCACTTTTTTGGAATTTTCCACCATCTGTATGTCTCCTATATATGTTGCTTTAGTTCTCACCTCTCTCACGAGCTGCAGACTAGTTAGATAGTAACCACTTGGGGTATATCTTCCTGCTGACCTCAAACTCATGTTTTTTCCTGAGCTCATGACCTTTTACCCACAAACTACTTCTGCTTCAATATGCTGCTTCTCAGTTAATAATATCATCACTCCCTTAGCATAAATGAAATAAGCCAGACAAAGACAAATACTGTATGATATCACTTATATCTGGAATCTAAAAAAATGTTTGAACTCATAGAAACAGAAACAGATTAAAATGGTAGTTGCAGGGAGCTGGGGGGTAGGGGAAATGGGAAGATGTTGGTAAAAGGGTACAAACTTTCAGTTATAAGTTGAATAAGTTCTGAAGATCGAATGTAGTATGTGATGACTATAGTTAATAATACTGTATTGTGCACTTGAAATTTGCTAAAGGAGTAGATTTTGTGTTCTCATCATATGCACACACCCACACAAAAGGTGACTATATGAGGTGATGGATGTGCTAATTAACTTGGTTGTGGTAAATATTTCACAATGTATATGTGTATCAAATCATTGTATGCTTTAAATATATACAATTTTATTTCTCAGTTTTACCTCAATAAAGCTGGGAAAAAACGGTACTATCACTCATCCATTCATATAAAACAGAAACCTTGGAGTCATCCTATTCTTTCTCCTCTCCCTGACCTTCCTCACATCCAATTATAAATTACCACCAACTTTGCTTATAAATATTTCTTAAACCAGTCCCACTCTTCTATTTCTTTTCCCGTTGTCTTATTTGAGGGTCTCACCATTATTTGAAATATTTCAGTTACTTTCTATTTTTTATTCCTACTTCCAATTTTTACCCTCTGCCCCTTTAAACTTAAATTCATTGTAGAAAATGCAGATCAGAGCATATTTACTTCCCTGTTAGACTTTCAATTGCTCCCCATAAACTACAGGATAAATTCTCTGCTCCTTAGAAACATACACAAGATCCTCCATGACACTGCCTCTCTTTCCATCCTTATGGGCCACCTCTTCTCAACTCACACCAGACACTTAAATAATAACAATAATAATGAAAGTGATTATTATCAAAATATGAAAGAGATAAAGGAGGAGGAAAAGAAAGAGAAAAACTATGAACATAGCATATGATTGATGCTCATCACTGTGCTAACATTTTACCTTTATCATCTCACTCAAGTCCCACAATCCTTGAAGAAGATGCTATTTGTTCCCATCTTTTAGATACAGAAACTGAAGCTTAAAAGAGAGAATTCTTTGCCTATATTCACATAGCCAGTAAATGACTAAGCTGGAATTTCAACCAGATTCCTCTTCACCAAAATTCATGTTATACAAAATCACAATGCTATCTTAGGCCTTGTTTTTTCTTTCTCTTCTTTGCCTTTTTATTTTTAATGTTGTACTTCCTGAAATAAATGCTCTTCCTATCTTCTTCAACCATTCTTTCAAGGATCAGCTTAAATTTGGTTAGAGGTTCTTCAAATCACTCTTATTGTACAGTAAGGTCTATGATTTTAGAACTTGTATTTAAATAACCCTATTCTCTCAGTCTTTCCCATTAGATTGTACTCTTTTTTGGGGCCATATTTTACTTACCTCTCTGGTCCCAATTCTTGAACAAGGTAAATAAGGAATCAGTGCATTTGTAAAGCAAATTTTAGGCAGATTGGGAAAATATAATTGTAGAAGTGAGGTAATCATTATAAAGAATTTGCCGTAAGCTGTGAACACATAAGTTTTCCAGGAAAATGAGACTATCACTTTTCTCTTTTAATTGGAGTCCAGAACTTCCAAGGTTTAGTACAGAGAGGAAATGCTATCTGCAGGGTGGGCCATGGTGGCTGATGTAAGGTCTGCACTGTCCACTTGAGGTCCACATTCTCTTCCACATCTTATTCTCTTGATCACTGCCTCACACGTATCCCCTAGGGTCATCACAGTATCACTTCTGTCTATCATACTTTTGAGCCAGATCTGGAAAATAAGAAAACTAAAAAATCCTGAGTATGTAAACTCCATGAAATCAGAAGCTTTTTTTTGTCACTACTCTATCCTCATGCCTATAACAGTGCTGACATTCCACAAGTTCTTCATAAATATTTGTGGAATGACTGTTGAATTAAATTTTCCATTCCTTGTTTTGCTTTCCCACAGACAAGTTGAGATAATACTTCTAGAAGATTTCATTAATTTTTAAAGAACAAGAAATATGAAAAAAGAGATAAAGGGGTTGGTTTATAACCTGCATGTTAGTGCTTTAATCCCCTTCGACTTATTCTTCCACCTAAAGCTAGCTTGAACCCTTGGCTCCTTCCATCAGCCATATTACAATAGGTAATGGTTGGTCTAAACTTACAGAACCCATGGTTCCATGGCTCCATGTCTGATTTCACGTCGAAGGCATCATCTCTCCCACAATCACCTTGCATCTTCTCCCCAGGCTTCTTGTCATCTCTATAGGCAATACCAAAAGTAGCATATTACCACATTATAATTCGAATCATCACTTTCTTTCTCAGTTCTGATTTGTAAATAAGAAAATCCAATTTGTTCTCTCATAATTGACACCAAGTATATCCTCATAGTTAAAGTAATTCTTGAGAGTTCTTCTTCCAGGTAAGATGGGGTGAACATATTCCACTGTGTCACTTCCACTGAATATAGGTATAAAACATGGACAGAAAGCATGGGGTATCTATTTGAGAATTCTCAAACTGAATAGCAGCAAGTGGCTTGGGGAAGAATACTGGAAGTAAAGTACCACCGAAACAGCATGAGTTTAGCATTAAAAAATGAGTTTACTAATAAAAATAAATATTATTCCAGGATTTTCCAACCAGTGGGGAAGTAGGCACTGAAGTGCAGTCAGAAAGAGCTCCAGGAGGAGCCCTCAGTTCTGGCTCAAAGAGCAGGAAAGAAAACTTATGGTATATAGAGAGAATGTGAGAATCTTCCGTTTATTTTTCTCTTTCTTTTTTCCATTCTCTCACACCCCAGCCCCCCAAATAGTCCTGTGAAGGCACTGGCAGTGACTGGTAACAAGAGCCTACAGAAGGCAAAACTTTGAGGCAAAGGAAGCTCTTCACTGCATTCAGTAGGCCTAGGTACAAGAGGGATGAGCCAACTCTCTTTTTGTTTTCTTTTTCTTCCTGTCACTTGGTGCCAGACACACAGTTGCAGAAGCGCATGGCAAAGCAAGGTAGGTAAAGCCCCACCCTTCTAGCCAGAAGATCAAAATAATGAGCCCCAGAAACTGCAAAATATTAACAAGATCATGGAGAGGGAAGAATTTGGGAAAGTGATTCTGTAGTCATTTATGAACTTATGGGCTCAGCTCTGAGCTCACATGTGTGGAACTGATTCTATCCATCATAATGAAGACTTTGAGATCTAAATTAACAGATAGACCAATCCCCATGTCCTAGACTGCGTGGCACATAAGCAGGCCAGATCCAAATAGCAGTGCAAAAGCCATGAAAACTGAACTGGCAGCCCACAGAAGGTTGGTTGGAACTTACAACCTAAACCTAACCAGATCAACTGTCTGCTAAAACATAACTATCGACGCTACCCACAGTATTAAACAAGACTTAGTGTCTTAAAAAAATATATTTAAAGCATCCAGTGCAGAATCCCAAATTATGCAACATAGGAAGAACCAGAAAAATCTCAGATCTCAGGAAAAGGCAATCACACACCAATGCTGAGACGACATAGATGTTAAAATGATCTGACAAGGACTTTAAAGCAGCTATTATAAAAATGTTGCTTCAAGCAATCGTGAACACTCTTGAAACCAACAGAAAAACAGAAAGTCTTAGCAAAGGAATAGAAGATACAAAGAAGAATCAGATGGAAATTTTAGAACAAAAATACATTAACTGCAATTAAGTGATTTTGTATGCAATATACAGAGATGTAAATTCATCCTAACAAGCCCACATTTATAACCATATCTTAAGACAGTGCCACAAGCATTACACACACACACAAACATACACAATGAGTAGATGTAATAAGAGAAGTGAGGACATTTTAAATGTATGTAATTATGGATAAAAAAAATCTATATATTGAAGTAGTTCCCATGATTCCTATCTAGCTATCTAGTTACCTTGCATTTTGCTTTGAAACTAGTAGAACTAAACCTGAACATTTTATACTTTGCAGAAATTAAATGTTTTGCATTTACAAAGGTGGAAGCCCATTGTTAAAAAGTACCGTATGTACATAAGCAGCAATTCTATTTACAAAGAACTGCCCTAATGTGTCTATTTGCATATCATTTGCATTTTTGTCACCATACCTGTCAATCAGCTCTAGCAATGAGCAAATCAGGTAGCCCACATGGGAACCTGGGCCAAAGGAAAAAGAAAATTCAAGGTGATCTAAGGTGGATAAAACCTTCAAGTATTTATTTTTTAATGCAATATTTTTCAAAACAAGCATATTGCATTGCCTGAATATGAGCATTTTGGATGTTTTAACAAATACAGCTTCCAATCTTTTAATAAATTTATTTTTCATACATTTTGGGAACTTTAGTTTTAGTTCTTTTTTGCATTTTCTTCAAATTATCAGGCTGTGTTAAAGTACATCCAACTACCAAATAATATTCGGTGGTTAAATTTCTTCTAAGAACTCTTGGCATTATTTCCGGAAGTATTATTACATACATGAAAGAAACAAAATTTAAAATGTTTAGAAAAATTCTAAAATTCAAGATTGCTAAAAGATGCTTGGAACTCCCAAGCTTGCATTTATGAACACCAACATCAGATCCATAGAGTTGGTCAGCAGCAGCAAAACCCTGGTATTTGCAGAGCAAAACACCCAGGATGTTGAGTGATACTGTCTTTTTCAGGTAGGATTTCTGCAGTTTTCTCTTGGTGCTTATATTTCAGCTTGGAAAATAAACCCTCTGTGAATGATGACACAAGGAAAATCCTGCTTGCTTAATAATGAAGCTTCCAGAACTGATGTTTCTTTGGGGGGTAATATCCAGTTATTGTGTCTGCAGAATCCTGGGACGGAGAAGACGCTTAGTAACCGTTATCGTGATGATCACTTGGTGTGGCTGCTGAAAGAGAGGGGTCTGCATTAGGCCTCCTAGACAGCACAGCAGTCCTGGCTGGCAAAATGTATTTTCCAATGGGTAAAATATTTCATTTAGTTTTACATGTGGCTTTATGAAGCTAGCTTTTGCACATGGGTGCACTGCAAAATTAATATTTTGACCCTAATCATGAAAAATCCAGGAAGCTGACATCAAGTACACTTTCTAAGTTAATTGTGAAGTTGGAATCTTGGGACCCTTCTTGGAAACCCCGTCCCGGCCAGGCACCTTCTTTGCATTAAATCTGCGACTACTCTAACGTTCATTAAAGAGGAGGGAAATAACCCAATCAACAAGTTTGCTTAAACAGACGACCTTTCTTTGTTAAAACTTGTACACAAAAGAGATGTTGTATGGAAGTAAAGACTAAGCAAAAAAACATTGTAGCAATTTGCTGAACATGGAGACTTATTGAGGATGCAGTCCTGAATAATACACACTAGCTTTGCTCTTCCTCTTTAGTCTGTGTAGAGAAGCTATGAATCATTCATGGTCTCCCAGCTGAGAAGGGCTTCAAAGGGGATGGTTCTGATTGGATGTCCTGTGTGAATTGCCATGCTGCAGAATCCGCTACACCCTTAGCACTGGAGGGTGGAGGAAGCACTTTCATCTGGGCCTCCAAAGTGTTTAGGGTCACAGTTCACCAGGAGATAACGATGTAGATGTACATTCAGAATTAGCTGCCGAGATACCTGTGTAGTGCGGTGTGGAAAAGTGAGCCAGTTAGATCCCCAGTGGATGCTGTGAATCAATTACTGTATTCTGAATACAAGGTTGGCTGCAGGGGATAAACAGATGTCAGAGAATTTTTCCCTAATAAGACCCTGGTAATAGAAGAGCACTGTCAGCTTCATTTTGCATTAAAAATCTCATTTCCTCTTTATATGACCAATTTTATTAGGTCCCTAAACAAAGATATTTTGTGTAACTGTTAGCAGCATAATGTGAATGGTGTCACTAAATTTCCTATTTTCAGATTTTGTCACAAAAATCAAGAGGCAAAAGAAGAGTCTATCTAAAGTCACAACTTGAGGAGGTCTAACAAAAAGGCTTTCTGTGAATCTGATCACATGCTCGTTGGTAATAGTTAATTTTCATTTTCAATCAGAAATATCAACATTCTTAAAAAAAATATAATCTTCAGAGGTGTAAACTAAAACTACATTTTAAATTTTCTCTGTGTTCTTTTTTTTCCATTTTCCAATCATGGATGACACTAGCATAAAATTGCCCCAACTAGAGCTCAGGCACCGTCGAACTTTTCTGGGTAATTGTGTTTTTAAAGCCTTATGTATTGGGAGGTACCTCTGGCATGCTGTATTTCCTATCCCAAACATCAATCTTTCACAAAAAGCAGTTGACACTTGGATCCTTCTCTCTATACCCTTTGGAGGCCCAAATTGAAGTAGAAACATCATTCTGAGGTATCTGCTAATATCCAATTAACCTCTCCCTTCATCTGCAACTCTTCTGAAAGAGAAATAATCTCCTTCGGGCTGTGAAGCAGTATATTTCCTTCATTCAGCTCCAAGTGGAAAAAGCAGAAGCAGAGGAGGTGATGTGAGTTCACTGTACAATGTCTTCTATTGATTTGCTGAGAAAATATCATTTTGAGATTCACTAGACTCTGATCCTCCAAATGTAAAAACCTTTGTTCCCAACATCTGAAAATGAAGACAGCTCAAGGAAGAGCTGCTTCCTCATGATGGGAAGCAGGAGACAAACCCAATGAACATCACGCAGCGAAATTACTCAAATGACAGAGAAATAAATTCATATCAGTTGGAAATGCAGACTGACAAAGTTAGAACTCCAGGGAGGAAAAAGCATTAAACAAAATATATATTTTGCAATGTTATTGAACTGTAAAGCTTATATATGTTGACTGATCTGATGTTATTAATTTCGCTATGGCTATTTATTTTTGATTATGATGCATTCTCTGGAGCTATACTAATTGTGTTGGCAGAGCTCATCAGATGATGGAGCTAAAATAGAAAGCAAAGGGACTTTTGCAATACACAACTGGTCAGCAGATCCTCCAAAAGAAATTTCATATGGTGCAGAAAGGACTTTGACAAAGCTTCAGCAGGTGGCACTCTTCCCCTGGCATGGGTGCCAACTGGGCCAATTCCCTCAGGAGGGGTTCCCCTATTGGATGTGCTAAGTTGGGGTGAAGTGTTTAAATAGAGTGAGATTTTAATTGTCAAAGATACTTCAATGTGTTTAAAAAGAATAGTGGTATCCCATCAATATTCGAATTTGAATAACTGTATTCTTCCTTCCAGTATTCTTTTTCTTTTTTTGGTGAGGAAGATTGTCCCTGAGCCAACATCTGTTCCAATCTTCCTCTATTTTGTATATGGGATGCAGCCACAGCATGGCTTGATGAGCAGTGTGTATGTCTGCGCCCAGGATCTGAACCCACAAACCCTGGGCCGCCAAGGTGGAATACCCAGTTAACCACTACACCACTGGGTCAGGCCCTCCAGTATTCTTTTTAAATTTCATTTTAATTTGGCATTCTTCATTTATTGGTTTAAATTTTGGGTGACAAGTTGCTGGTACTCTTGAATACCTCCTATGTTTCCATCAAGAAGTGGATAAATTTCTATCATTACTTCAATAATTTTTGCACAAAAATGTTCTATAGGATTTCTTTCAAACAAAATGAGTGGCATTATTTACTGACAAGAGGCTCAGATTAATTAATAACAGATAAATTAAGAAAGGTGAAAAGAAAATCTTCGAGACTATTTACAGATTGAGTATTGAATGCTTGTGGAAGGTGAGAATTGACATGGCGTTAGTCCATAGGTAATAATCAAACTTCCGTAGAGCTTTAGAGTTATTTTTCATGTTTACTCATCACAACCAAAACAGCTACTTAAAAGAGTGAAAGCCAAAATGAAACTCATATCTTCTTACTATAAATCCCATTATTTTGTTACTACAGCGCACTCTGTTTATTGTTAGTAGATGAATACATGTATTTTTCTTGTCTGAGGCATAAGATTTTTATGGATAATTAATATAGTAGCTACAGTATAATAATTGATTGTAAAGAATTTAATCAGAAATTATCTAGCTACTTTGATTCTGTTTGGAGTCTCCTTAGCTATTCTTGTCGAAAGCATGGGTTGCCTCGCTATCTCAAAGAAAACATGAAAGCACACAAAATAAATTGTTTGGTTCAGTTCCCAATGCAGAAAATAAGAAAGTCAGCCACCGAGGGAGTAGAACGAACATTGACACAAATGTTGGAGTAGGAGTTTACAAGGGCAAAGTAGCCAGCTGTGCAGTGCTGAGACTGAGCATCTAGGGAAAGGTGCCCCCGTGTAGTGGGGCTCCAATTGGATCCTGTGTTTTCACAATGTCTGAGAAATGACTCTAATATCAACAGGATTTCTCGATAGTTATGAACGCCATTGACAAAGTTATGTTTCATTTAACACTGTTTACGAGTCTCTAAAATCTCAGTTGCACATTCAATTAAGAAGAGTTCTAATTTTATTTATTTGTCGTAGGTAAGGACCTCTTCATTTCCCTCATCATTTTTTTCAAAAAAAGCAGACATTTCCTATGGTAGCATTTTATGCATAGAAATTTGAATTGATTTACATAAATAGTTAAATTCAAGATGTCAAAAGTGTGGTGGGTGCTCATAAGTGATCTGAGAAATGAAAGGTGACGTAAGGTGGAAATACTTGATATTGAACTATACAACCTAACCAAAGTTAAAAAAAATTCTTTCCAATTATTCATCTTGATCTGTTCAGTGGGTGGAAGGATCATGATCTGTATAGTATTCAGAAAGGACCTTGCAGTTTAAATGTCCCTGGGTAGGGATCATGCCTCATGAATTCAGTGTTTAGTAAGATGCCTAGTACACAGTAGGTATTTAATCAATATATTTTGGATAAATTAGCAACTGAATGAGTAGAGAATTGAGTCAAAACCAGTCTTATGAGGAATAGAGTTGATTTTTTACTTTTAATTAGATACTGTCGTCTGTTGAGCAATAAAGTAGTTTTCAGGGAAATGTTTTAAGGATTCCTTTACTCATGCCATCATCCTTCATTCATCTATTCAACAAATGTGTTCTGAAATCTTAGGCAAGGTAAGATAGTTGGCTTTTAAAAATGCAAAGGTGTATGAGCGTAGGTAGGAAGAAAAATAATCAAACAAACAAATGTACTGTGGTAAGTGCAATGGTAAAAGAAAGCTCAGGGTGTTTTAATCTGGTCCTTTATGTCAAGGATGGCCTTTCAGGGGTGATGACATCTAAACTGAGAAAGATGTGAAAGTCAATGGATAGACGAGGGTTCATGGTGCAGGACAGTGAAGGGTGATCCAGACAGAAGGAAGAATAAGTACAATGTAGAATGTAATTCAGTGACCTGAAACTCATTAAATAAGGTCATTGTACAAAATAAAATATGACCTAGACTTTTACATAAACCAGAAGATAATTATAAAGCCATAGGGAGAAAAAGAGCTGATGAGTTAAAACTATGATTGTATAAATAGAAATGATACAGAAACAGTCCATCATTTTACAGGAATTTAGTGTTCTATCTACTTTGAGTTGACCAGACATGACAATAGCCAAAAAACAACAAAAAAATTTACCTGAATTCAAAATGTATTTAAAAAGACCCAACAAATGATATTTTTAGCATTAAAAATCAACAAGCAGCCAATAATCCTCTTCTACAAAGTGGAAGATAAAAAGCAGTGTCACAAAAACATCAAAATTAAGATCAAATCATAGGTTTATAATGTTATGGTGATATCCAATTTTTTTTTTGTGGTCTTGGTGATGAATATCCAAGGAAATTTAAAGCATCCACCATGAAATGAGAGGAAAAAACTCTATTGCTCCTCTGGTTTTCTTGTGTTCCTAGAAATAGATGTCAAACCCACATAATAAGTATAACTCTTCCTTTATCCTGATTATCAATTTGGTGATAGAAAATAAACATAGAGATAATCCATACATTTTAGGTCCTGTGGCTGACCATGAAGTTTCTCTCAATCCCTAAGGGATCTCAGACACAGTCACACATCTGTCATCTCAACATTGCCCCTCAGTTGTCTACCGATGTTGGCTTAGTGGCTTTTCAGTGACCTTTTGCCATAGGAAAGCCACAACTGATACTTTTCAAACAAGTGGTCTACCGAAAGAATTCAGTAAAATCATTAGGAGAGTAAGGTGATACTGTTTTATGCCATTGGATTGTGTTCTATTTTATTTTACTTTTGGTTTTGTGGAAATGGATGACTGCCTCTTGGCAGGACCATCTACACTATTTGGGGTGCCCAGAGCAAAACATAAATGCAGGGCCCCTTGTTCAAACATTACCAAGAATCAAAACTGTAACAGCAAAGCATTAAACCTAGAGTAGGGCACTGTGCAACTGCACATGTCTTACGTCCATGAAGCCAGTCCTGGTTTTTAGTACGTATGACATAGGGATCTAAACCATACTTTATTTACAATAATATATTATTGGCATAAATATTCACTCTGGGAAGGAAAACCCTGAGAATTCTACTCTTTTTTTAAAACATGATGTAGGACAACATATCCAAGCTATTATTTATTTTAATTATCTTGATAAGAATAATGACATTTTTTGCTCAGGAATATTTACCCTGAGCTAACGTTTGTGCCAATCTTCCTCTATGTTGCATGTGAGTTGCCCCCACAGCGTGGGTGCTGATGAATGGTGTAGGCCACACCCAGGAACCAAACCCAGGCTGCCAAAGTGGAATGTGCTGACCTTAACCACTAGGCCACAGGGCCAGCCCCAAGAAATCTACTCTTGAAAGAACAGTGGGCTGTGTTGGGACTTCCCCATTAGACAACGAAGTAATCGGTTTCTTTGTGCCAATAAGTATGGAGAGGGAGGCAAGGGTGAGTAAAGAGCAAAATGAGATATCAGAAGAGCTGGGTTCAAATCCCAACTCCACCATTCTCTGACGGCAAACTTAGACAAGACTCGTACCTCTTTGAACTTTGATTTCCTTACCAGTAAGATGAAACTAATAATTCTTATGCTGTATTTGGAAGTGAAATTGTAAAGAAAATATGAAAAATGTACATGAATTTTTTAAAATCACAAGGTATTGTACAAATGAAAGATACAGTTATGGTAAAGCAAGTAACAGCGGTAACAATAGCAATAATAATAACAAGAACAAGAATAGCATATTCAAGTACAAGTCTCCTTTGAAAAAACTGGATAAATTTATAACATCCTCACTGGATGTGCCCCAGTGTTTTATACAGAACACACATTTTTTCCCCCTCAGGTGTTAGCGTTTTAGGTACTCTGAATTTTATGATAAAAAGTAAAGTTCATGTATAAATGAATTCAAGTCTTAAATGTAAATTAATTGTTTTAATCTAAAGTTTCCACATCAAAGAAATACGAGATTCAATAACCAAAATCAGTGAAGATTTGCTGGAGGAAAGGAATACTTAGAAATCTACATTGAACTTGCTATAGATATCAAAGTGACAACTTATTTCTTTACATTAAAAGATAACCAATATTTTATATAAATACCAAGCAAAGAAAAATTTTACCTTCAATATGATATGATGATTTAAAATGAATATAAATATATATAAATTGTGATTTTTCAGACTTCCGCACTCACATGATTCCATGCATCGGAGAGAAAATTATCAGTCATGAACATAATATACCAATAAACCAATTCCCATTTGTCTGAGTGCAAGCAGAGGATTTATTTGAAAAGAAGAATTATCCTTTCACCTTTATAAGCAATTTAGTTTCTGTATGTGCTTATCGATGGATATTATTTTCACAATTCAGCACTAATTATTAATTTGTGTTTTCAGGGGGTTATACACATAATTCTCATTATTCGCAAGGGACTTTTGTAAATAACAGTTTAGAGCTAAGGCTGAAAATGTGTCTAGCTCTCACTTCTGGTTGCACATTTCCTTGCATTATAACCCTGTTGAGAAGTCATAAGTGTTATCTGGTATTATACCTCCACACTCAAGGTACCCATATTTCAGTGAGGAGAGAAGAGTTTTCTGTTAGAGGAGCACAGAATGAGAAGTTGGTCCCTGGATACTTTTTCATTCTAGTGGCATGCCATTAGCATCTTGAATGTTTCAATAAGAGCACAAGAAGGTTCATAAGGGGATAAAATAACAATAATAATGTCAGATTTATATACAATCTTATTCTGAAAACTCTTAAACTGCTTCCAAAGCAGGATCAGATTAGATACCTATCTGAGCTCCTTTTCACTTTCTTTCTTTCTTTCTTTCTTTTTTTAGTGAGGAAGATTGTCGCCAAGCTAACATCTGTGCCAATCTTCCTTTATTTTGTATGTGGGACGCCACTATAGCATGGCCTGATGAGTGATGTGCAGGTCCATACCGGGGATCTGAACCCGTGAACCCTGGGTCACCAAAGCAGTGTGCTCGAACTTAACCACTATGCCACCAGGCCAGCCCCTTCACTTTCCTTTTTATTTTTGAAAAAAGAGAAGCATAAAACACTCACAAATTACAATTATATTGTTTCTTTCGCTGGAAGGATTCATTTTATCATTTAAATATTGTGATTTTTCTAAAGGAGGACGAAAATGTGTTTATTTTTATTTTTTTCCTTCTATTTGGTCATCAGCACCTAAAACAGAATTTTGGATTTTGGGGTTTTTTTTGGCATCTCAAGTTAATGATATTATTTTGAAATATTCAATATAGGATTCTAGATGATTGTAACAATATTTTAAAACTAACAAAATGGGATATTTTCTATTTAATTAAATTTGATAAAAATGTATTAGAACTCACTATGACTGAACTATATACTAGGTATCCGAGGAATATGAAAATGAGCAAGGCACGGAGCCTTATCCATGGAGACATTCGTGATCCACCAATGCAGGAAGGTTCTCTGCAGGCAGTCTATCCATAAGCCCACCGTGGGGAGTGCTCCTGGAGAAGTAGTAACGCAACTGTGATGAGAGGACCGAGCAGGGAGACGATGCTGGGGAAGTGGGGGCTGGGGTACAGGGAAAGAGCTTGAAAAGCTTCCTGGAAAAGGTGACATATGAGCCTTAAAAGACAAGTAAGAATTCAAAAATTCAGCATTTCAGCTAAAGAGTTGAGTCTAAGAAAGACCATGGAGAAAGTCCAGATGAATTGGGAAATAATGAGCAGGTTTGTTGGCTTTTAGGTTATGTTGGGAGCGTACCAGGAGAAATATGTTAACTACTGTAATAAGCTTTTAGAATTTATCCTGTACACAATGTTGAATGCTTATGAATTGGAGAGTGATAGGTGAGCTGCACTTGAGGAAAATGACAATGTTAGAATTGTGTAAGATGGACCAGAGCAGGTAAACCATGTTCTGATTTTGCGACTCTCCCCTGGGCTTATGACCGTCAGAGTTTAAATGTTCTGACGTCTTTCAGTCTTCATAGACAGCAGGTAATGTTGTTGGTGATGATGGTAGTGTGAGAAACTTATAACTAAAACCATATTGAAAAGCCTAGGGAGAAGGATTTTCATGAAAAAATAAGAATGCTATGGTTCAGTTGTTTGCTAATAGCAATTTTTTTTCTTTGTCTTCTCCCCAAAGCCCCCCAGTACACATTGTGTATTCTAGTTGCGAGTGCCTCTGGTTGTGCTATGTGGGACACCGCCTCAGCATGGCTTGATGAGCGCTGCCGTGTCCCGGCCCAGGATCTGAACCGAGAGACCCCCAGCTGCAGAGGCGGAGCGCACGAACTTAACCACTTGGCCACAAGGCTGGCCCTCAAGCTAATAACAATTTTAAAGTGCTTTTTAAAAAACACCTTTCTTCAGTAAAATAAGAATTTCCCCATTTGCATGACTAATTTCAGGCAGAGATAAATTGAAGTCTGAACATTGTGCAAAAAAAGAAATCAGTAATTCTAAATTAGTGGGTCCTAAATTAATGAATTTTTCAAAATTTTGTAGAATATTTTGATATATGTGTGAGCGACTGAGGGACTTCAGTGAATAGTCTTGATCTGTAGTGATCATGCTATTCTGGAAACTAAATAATAACTTTTTCATGTCTGAGAACAAAAGACGTCCCTCGTAATTCACAAATCATATTATGCATAAAAATATTCTATCTATATCACTGAAACAAATAATTGATAAAGAAACCCTTTTCCACGGATTTTGAAGTTCTTCAGTATGGCTGAATCGTGCGAGCTCCATGATTACTAATTTCAAGTTTGAATTTCTGCTTCTGACCTGTTGTTCATTTTCTTCTTCAAATCTTATTCCTTGAGGCTTACCCCACCCTCTGTGGTTTTATATCTTTTCTCCCGAGTGTATATATAACCTATTTGTTTGGTTACTGAGACTGAGGCTTCAGACCAAGGAATTGGAAGTTGCTGCCTCTTGACAGCTTCTGCTTTATTCTTCTATCATAAAAAGGATCCTAAGTAAAGAACACCAGCAGTGACTTGCGTAGCTTCTGGGCATTTTTTTGTTCTTGTGATCTAAAGTCCACTTATTGTGTTTTCTGTTATTTGGAGGTCATCAAACTTTGATCACTAGGGGGGAGTGTGGGGTTTTGCCTTGATCTTTGAGATCACACTACAGGCTGATTTTTAAAAACACATATGAAAGGTTTATTTGAAAATAAAGAAAGCCACAATCCATTTGTATCCGTGTAAAAGGTTTAAGAAGGGTGAAATTCAAAATAGCATTAATTAAGATTAATTTATAAATGAAGATAGGAACATGGTCAGTGATACTCATACTCCTCAAATCCATCTGTGTATTTTGTGAAACAAAAGGTAGCTCTCCTTTTCTGCATCCGTTTGGCCAGATGTGTACATGCCTACCATTACGTTACCACATCTAAGTGGCATGGAGGTGGTAGGAAGGGTCATTTGCCATTCCATGTGTCCATTTTATCCACCATTTACCTCATGCTACAGTCGGATTAGCCAACCTGGTGGTCTAGTGGTTCAGATTCTGTGCTCTCACTGTCGTGGCGCAGGTTCATTTCTCGGACAGAGAACCATACCACTAATCTGTCGGTTGTCATACTGTTGTAGCTGCATGTTGCTGTGATGCTGAGAGCTGTGCCACTGGTATTTCAAATACCAGCAGGGTCGCCCATGGTGGACAGGGTTCAGTGTCCCTGACAGTGAACAGACTTGACAGAAGACAGACTAGACTAGACAGAGCAGAAAGACAGGCCCTGGCCACTCACTTCTGAAAAACTTGGCCATAAAAACCCTATGAATAGCAGCAGAGCATTTTCTGATACAGCGCTGGAAGATGAGATGATGGCGCGAAAAGATCAGTTCAGCTCTGCTGTACACAGGCCGCGAGGAGTCAGAGTCACCTGACAGCACCAACAGCAACAATCAGATTGGAAAGATTAATGTTCCTCTTGTCTTTTAATAATATAATCATTTTTGAAAATGTAAATGAGTGCACCGTCTAATAAATACAAGCAACAAATCGTTTTAATCATTAAATCACAGAGTTTTAGCACCAGAAAAATTTTAGAGATCATGAAGGAACCTGGGCCTCAATGGCCTTCATGCTTGCCTGAGGTCCCTGAGCTAGATAAGAAGAAAGAGATGTTTCTATAACATTCAACTCCTGACATTAGCTCACTGCTTCCTTTTACACCAATGTTTATTATTATTTATTTTTACAAATTCACTTTCCAGGTAATCCTTTAGCAGAGAAGGATTTTGTTCTACTATTTCAATTGCGACTTTGAATTACATAGAGACTGTTAATAAATGCTTCCCAAGTCCAGGTCAATTCCATTGTATTGATAGATTTCCCACTTTGGGAACCATTTCATGAGAGTAAAGAGGAGTGAAAACCATTTAAAACTCAATGTGAATTAGATTATATATGAAAGGAGAAATATTTTTTCTTTTCTTTCTTGTTGAAGTTGGTGGTTTTAGACTTATTTCTTCCTCAGCATCCTCAAAATTTTTCTTTTCTTATTCCATTTTTTATTCTCTAATAAGTAGAAAACAATCTAAACAGAGTAGTGAGGAATACTCAGACAACTTCTAAGTAGAAAGCAAATCTAAATTTTTTTATTGAAAGTAAAAAGCATATCTGGGACTCTCAGATTTGCCTGCCATCTCTAGAGAATGGATTTACTTCTCCCCAGCTGTGAGGAGTAGTTATGACACTCAAATGTTCATCTAATATTTCATAAACAAACTAAATAACAGCTACATTCATCAAATGTTGCGTCAAACTCAGGTAGCACTCCAAAGAAAATACAAAGCATATGATTCTTGGCCTCAAAGAATTAACTGTCTTATCAGGAAAACGTGCACACACTCAAGTTAAAAAACAAAATATGATTAAAATTAAAAAGTTACAAATATCATGATCACTATAAGTAGTCAGAAAGTGGATAAGTCCTGAAAGATGCTTAGAAGTTCGCAAGTGGAGAAAAGAGAAGCCTTTTAGGCTAGGGATGAACACCTGCAAAGACTTGGAATCGGCAATTCGTGAGCTGTATTTGAGGAACCATAAATTGGCCAATCTGGCTCTAAGGTAGAATCCGTAAGGAAGGAGCTGAGGTTAATTTTGAAGCAAAAGTAACAGATCTCGAATGCCAACAATGAAGTAAGGATTGGTCTGTGTAACTTGTGCTTAATGGGCTGTTCTTCATGGTGTTCACCATTTCAACAATCGGATTACTAGATTTTATTCTTTTCAGGCACTATCAAATATGACAAATCATTGTAATGTTCAACAGGTTTGACAAGATTCTCCCACCAGAATTTATAAAGTGATGAGTTGCTTCAAACTTTAACATTCTTGATAAATATTGACTTCTTGTAGGAAAAACAAAACTGATTTAGAAAGCATAGGAAAATAAGTAAAACAGAAGTGTAATAATCATAACTCCTGATCAATGAAGGTGACGATGGAGCAATAAGAGTCTTTGGGCTCTATGCAATGATGAACTAAAATCAGTTAAACCATTTTTTGGCATGTTAGTTATTGTCAATGTTTTGAATAAGATAGTTACTCGTGTCTGGTAATTGTACATAAGTTGGATTTTAAAAAAGAATCTAAAGTTCTCTAGAAGAAAGAACTTTTTCCTAGGAAAGAGATTTCCTGAGCCTGGATCACCTTGATACTTATTTCACTTGGAGTTTTGCAGTCAGACTGAGAGACATTAAGAATTCCTCTCCTGAAAGTTTCTAAAACCCCAACCATCATTTAAATAGTCATTTAACAATGTCAACATAATGCTGGGGTAATAACTCTGCCATAAAAAGCATGTTCTCTGAAAGCCACTGAAGAAATAGCAAGCATGAAGAGACATTAAAAATAAAAATTTCTTCATAGCCACAATACAGGAGAGAGTAAAAATTAAGAGAATGCTGTAACAGGAGCTTACCTCTTGATTGTGATGCCTTCTGCAAATACTTAGCCTTCTTAATTTTTAGTAAAAATTTTTGCAGATGGAAAGTATCAAAGGTATCATTACTATCTTCTATTCACCAAGGAAGGGGAGGAGGGAATGTGTGTTTACACATAGAGACACACAGATCAGCAAAGGGTTTTTGAAAAAGACTTCTAAATGTTCTATTAACTAGAAGATTCATTAAGGGTCTTGCTCCATAGGGTGAGAGGAACGGGAGGAAAAGGCAAAGCTTTCATTTGGCAGTAGAAAGACCCTGAAGAATTAGTGAATGAAATTCTAATGTAATAAAACTTGTCACAATCTACAGACAGGGGCTGGCCCAGTGGCCGAATGGTTAGGTTCGCACACTCCCCTTTGGCGGCCCAGGGTTTCTCTGGTTCGGACCCTGGACATGGTCATGGCACAGCTCATCAGGCCATGCTGAGGCAGCATCCCACATAGCACAACCAGAGGCACTCACAACTAGAATATACAACTATGTACTGGGGGGCTTTGCGGAGAAGGAAAAAAAACGATTGGCAATAGATGTTAGCTCTGGTGCCAATCTTTAAAAAAACAAAAACTTCTGAAAAAAAATAATAGACAATATATCTGTATCCATGAGGTTTCCACCAGAAAAACAGAACCCGTTGGATATATATGTAAAGAGATTTGTTACAGGGAATTGACTTACTAAGTGTAGCTAGGCTAGTCTGTCCTCCCTAGGGAAGGCCATCAAGAAGGGCAGAATGGGAACTCTCAGGCAGGAACTGAAACCACAATTCCTTTCCTGAAGCCTTTCTACTGGTTGGATTAGGCCCACCCAGTTTTTCTAGGATCTATCTTCTTTACATAAAGCCAACTTTAGTTATAGATGCTAATCACATCTACAAAGTAAGTTTCACAGTAACACATAAAAAAAGATTTGATTGAATAACTGGGTACCTAGAGCCTAGTCAACTTGACACATCAAACTGACCATTGTCACACCTTTCTCCTTAGGTGAAGGACCTTTGGCACTTAAGGCTAAACTAATTAAGTTGTTGATTCATTTTCCCTCATCTATGTATGTATTTAGTCATAGTTTTCGAAACCTTAGTCATAAATGTGTAGGTCACTCTTAAGGATATAAGCACTTTCATTTGATCTGCTGCAATTAGTCATCACTGAACACTGAATTGTTCCAGGTACTTTAGTAGGTTCCAGGATTTTCTTAGTGAGCAAAGCAGATGTGGCGGCTGGCCTCAAGGACCTTACAGTATGGAAAGACATAGAGACAGCTTAAGTAAATGTCTTCAACCTGTGTTTTCTCAGTTACTAATCATAAGCCATCAAGGAAAAAAATTATTTTCGTTTCTATAAGCAAGCTGTACTGAGTATTAAGCATTCATTCATTCAGAGAATTCATATTGAATGTTAGTTACTCAGTGTTACTTTCAAAAAACATGTTTTGAGATCTCTACTTTGTACCAAGTCTTTACAGGAGTTGGAGTTACCAAAATAAATGATAAGCTATTCAGAAGGGATAGTTAGAGGATTGGAAGGGTCCTCCAGATATGGATTCAGGGAGCGTAGAATAGCTCATTCTGTTTGGGGAGTTTTAAGAAGAAATGACCCAGAAAGTAAGGTTTGAGCTCTGTCCTTGGAGTTGCAATCGTCAAATGGAGAATGATAGACCAGGTTTAAAGGAGAAGATTATATACCTCATAATAGTGACCCTGGAAAAGGCACATCCTGAAAAAGAGATGAGTAAATTTGTTGTTAGCTGGTCCGCATTTCTTATTTTACCTGTATTATCAAGGAGAATGATAAATAGATGGAAAAATATTCATATAAGCAGAATTAAGTTTACAATAGTTGGAGGGATTGCACTTGTTTGTTAGTCTCTTACATCTGCAACATGGTAAGAGAATGTGGTCTTCCATTCTTGGGTTCTCCTGTTGGATCATTCTGCTGGTAAAGCTGTGTATCTGGAAAGAAGTTGTAGAGGTTAATCTGAGAGGGAAGCAGAGGAAAGAAAGAGAAAATATTTAGGAAAGGATATCATCCTGCCGGGCTCAGAAGAACATGAGTTCCAAAGGAGCTCTCTGCCCTTTATGGGATAATGTAGTCAGCCTGCTCCAGCTGTTTCATTTCCATTATGTTGTATAAAACTTGCATAGTATTGATAGAGTGGGACCCAGTGAAACTGAGCAATTTGCCTAAAGTCACCTGTCAGACAGCTTGTGATTGGAGGTAAGTTGGTTCATAGCTGGGGCTTCAGTATTATTTCATTATACCTCTCAATCAAATCTCAGTGGGAGGTGTGAAATGAAGTTAGACTTTAACAGTTTCTCTGACAATTGGTAATAGCTGAATTTTTCTCATCATCAAAGGAAATAAGTGTTCTGCATGAAAGGACTGACCTAGGCTTAACAATTACTTGAAATGAGATGTTGGTTGGTTCTCCATTAAATACTTTACTAGAGAATAAAAATCATTAACTTCAGTTCCCTATTTTAATGAGAGTTCTAGATTTTTAAAATAGAAAATGTATCAAATTTATTAAGAATTTTGGTTGGTTCTCCATTAAACATTTTGCTAAAGAATAAATATCATTCTTTTCAATTCTCTATTTAATGAAACTTCTAGATTTTTAAAATATAAAATTTGTCAGTCTCCCTAATTTTGCAAAGTGTGACATAAATTTGCTGATAAATTTACAATGAATTTGTTCAAAACAAACATTTTTCTACTTTAAGCACTTTGTTGATTTTACAATTGTATTTGTAAATGCAGTTAAATTTATAATTATAGTAAATTTATAATTCCTTCTATCTGTAATTTAGTTTATTTGTGTGGCTTTATGTGATTTTCTTGTTATTTTGTTGATAAGTATTAGTAATGTAAAAATGATACTTTTATTTATGTAGACATAATTTTCCATCACTGGACTTAAAAAAATGTGTATATACAATGTGTAGACTTTTTGTAGTCATTCTCTCATAACTATTTCTTAATAAATATTTATAGTGTAAAATTAGAATTAAAGTAATTTTCTTCTTTCTTTTCATTAAAAAGATGTAAATATTAAAAGGAAAGTATTGTAATGATGGGAAAAAGAGACCAGATTCATTACATTTTTTTGTGCTGCTCTTAAGGGGTTTTACGTCCTTCTCACTCGCTCGCTTGCTCTTTGTTCAGAGTAATGTGCTCTGCATTAGTATCCTTTTAGGGCTCCTCCAACGCACAGACTGCCAAAATTACAAGATATGTACAATGGGTTTATGCTGTGGATGTCTGTCCACCAGGGAATTAACAAGCTGAAATTGTCAACTTGGACTTAACCCAATGGCCTCAAGCTAAAAAGTAAGTGAAATTTCAGCTGTGCTGCAGAACACTTGCAAGCGTGTCTTCATTAAATAAATGCTGTTCTCCAAAAGAGAGTTATTTCCAGTCAAAAATACAATTTGGAAAAAAAATTCAATAAACAAAAAAATGTCTCAGCCAGATACCAAGAGGCAGATTGTTCCTGGCACCTCTTCCACTTAGAGATGATCTTCATAAGAAGTGGCGTGTCACGTGACTTCCCATCAGAATCTTCGAGGGATTGTACTTTAATCCCTAAGTGATAATTAGTCTGATGGAAGCCTCAAAAGTACAGCATCTAGTGGGTTACCAGCCCCCCTTTTATTCTCCAGAACTCTTTTGATTTGTTTAGACTTAGAGAGGAAATACTTTTTTCTCTACTGTATCAAGTGTTTGAGATACCGCAAAGACATATGAGTTTTATTTTATTCATATATGAGAGTTTTATTGTACAGTTACTCACTGTGATTTGATTTGACATTTTACTTTAAAACTGTATCTATTAACTTTCCAGTAGAAAGTAGAAAACGCAGTGTGTCTGACCTGTTAGGTGAACAACCATATTTTTGCAGTCATTTTATAATTTACTGTTTGAACACTGAGACACAGACTAAATATAGTCAAGGGCAATTTCCAATCATAAAAGTCTCTTTTCAGATGAAAGTTCTCCTAGTAAGCATTCTAGGACTATAAGTGGATTCACTTTAATAAAGTGGATTTTTAGACAACATGAAACACAAGAGTATTGATTGTGTATATTTGGGATCATTTAAAAAGGAAGACTTGCAGGGGCTGGCCCAGTGGCACAGCGGTTAAGTTCCCATGTTCCGCTTTGGTGGCCTGGGGTTCATCAGTTGGGATCCCAGGTTCGGACATGGCACCTCTTGGCACACCATGCTGCGGGAGGCGTCCCACGTCTAAAGTAGAGGAAGATGGGCACAGATGTTAGCTCAGGACCAGTCTTCCTCAGCAAAAAGAGGAGGATTGGTGGCAGATGTTAGCTCAGGGCTGATCTTCCTCAAAAAAAAAAAAGACAACATACGAAGACACACAGATCTAGACATGAGTGAAACTCTGAAATCTGGAAATAAAATATGAGTCAGTTGACCTGACTAACTGGAGGTGTCTTCTAAGGTTAGGATTTTCAAATTAAACATGAAACTACCAAATATAAAGCAATGCTTGAATTGACTATGTTATCTGTTGTGTATGCTTTGGGGACTCCAGTTGTACAGCTGACGTGAACATCAGGGCTTCACTTGGCATTTATTCATTCAACAATATTTATTTATTTGAAAGAGAGAGAGATAGAGACAGCGTGAAAGAAAGGAAGAAAGAAAAAGAAAGAAAGGAGGAAAGGAAGGAGGGAGGACTATTATGCACCAGGTTGTGGGCTAAGTGTTTAAAAAAAAACAATCCTGTCTTCCAGGAACTTAGAGTTTGCAGGGAAGACTTATGTAAACAAAAGTTTTCAGAAGTTAACAACTCCAATTATAATAGTGTTTGGTGCAAAGGGAGTAGAGAAGTGAGAATATTCACTCTGGCCAGATAAGAGAGGCTTCACACAGAAGATGACCTTAAGCTGAGTCTTCGGGGATGAAGAGGAGGCTTATAAAATACAAAAATAATAACAATAGTAATTAAATTAAGTGGTGCTGAAGTTGTCAACAAAAAAAGCTTCTCTTCATTTTCCCCTAATTGGTCCTACTTCGCAGCTGTAACTGTTTAATTATTTCTGTCTTTAACTATATTTCTTCTGCTATATTCTATTTATATATTCATTAGTATTTATTGACCTGGCCTCCCCAATATATAGTTTTGTCAGATATGCATTTACCTTATCTTGTCAAGATGGATAACCTTTAAATGCCATTCTGGGACCATAATTAAGTCTATTTGCCTTGTCTCTAGCTGATTCTAAAAAAGTTGAAAGCCAATTATAGATATTTACATTATCAGGATTATATTAAATAGCATTCACTTCAAAGCCAAGTGATGGGCGAGGGTTTCTCTACACATTCACCATCAGCCTCCCGGCCCTCTCTAAGGTGAAGGATGCTGTCAACACGGTTAAGCGGATTTCCTTACTCACCACAAATTGCTCAACATTGTGTCATATATTAGTTTACTTCTAATATAGCCTATGGCATCTCCTATGGAGTGTTTTCTTTTTGCAGTTTCTAATCACCTCTCAGATTTGTGTGTGTGTGTGGAAAAATCATGTAATTCCTTCACACTATTACTAGAATCCTTCAGTTGTTCTTTATTCTTTTTTGTAAGAAATACATTCAATTTGCCTTAACAGTTTCTTGATATTTTCATGTGGACTGATGATGGTTTTCCAAGCTTGATGCACAGCTGTCATCTGGGATTTTATTTTTTATATCTGCTGAGTTCATTCCACTGTTTATCAAATCTCACCTCATTATTTGTATTTTTTTTCTAGTGTACCTATCGAGTGAATATTTCAAAAAGGGTAATTGGAAGGTCAATATCTTGATTCTGTACATGTCTAAAAATGCTTTCCTTGTCCTTCATGCTAACTAACACTCTGGGCATAAAATCTGTATTAACTGGTGACCACAGCAAATGACCAAACTTAGCCTCAGACAACACAAATGCTTTATCTTGCAGCTCTGTAGGTCAGATGTCTGCACCAGTCTCATTGGACTAAAATCACGGTGTCAGCAGGGCTGAGCTCCTTTCTGGAGGCTCCACAGGAGTATCTGTTTCCCTCTCATTCAGGTTGTTGGCAGACTTCAGTTCCTTGTGCTTATAGGACCGAGCTCCCCATTTTCTTGCTGGTTGTAAACTGAGGGCCATTCCTGGTTTCCAGAGACCACTGCCTCCCTTGGCTCTAGGCCCATGCCTCCCTCTTTAAAGCCAGCAATGGTGGGCTGAATGCTATCTCAGATCCCTCTTCTATTGTCACATCTCTCTCTGACCCTGCCAGAAAAGGTTCTTCTAAAAAAGTGAAGCCTATGTAGGTACTCCAGGATAATCTTCCCATCTCAAGTTCTGCAAACTTAACGGCATCTGCAAAGTCCCTTTTGCCATACAAGGTAACATATTCACAGGTTTGGGGGTTAGGTTGTGAACATCTTTAGAAGCCATTATTCTGCATAAGTTCAAAAGCATTGTCCCTCAGATATTTAGAGGCACTGCTCTTTTTTCTTTCATCCTCAAGTATAATTCATAAGAAATTTTATGTCTACTTTATTTTTCTTCCTCTGTTGGTAACTTCTTATCTCTCTGAAACATTTAGCAGGTTATCTTCATCCTTGTAATTCTGATATCCCATACAACTAGTTGTGGTCTTTTTTCCAGTTCTTCCTTTTGGTAGTCAGAAGGCCCCAGCAATATGACTTCTCACATCTTTCTTTGGGTCAGGACATTTTTCTTCTAAAATTTTTTCTTTTTTAAAGATTGGCACCAGGGCTAACATCTGTTGCCAATCTTCTTTTTTTTTTCCACTCTTCTCCCCAAAGCCCCCCAGTACATAGTTGTGTATTCTAGTTGTGAGTGCCTCTGGTTGTGCTATGTGGGACACCGCCTCAGCATGGCCCGATGAGTGGTGCCATGTCCGTGCCCAGGATCTGAACCAGAGAAACCCCAGAAGCAGAGCCTGCGTACTTAACCACTTGGCCACGGGGCTGGCCCCCTAGAATTTTTTTGAATGAATGATCTTCATTCTACTTTTCATATCCACCATTAGGTCCATGCCTAAGGCACTTAGTAAATATTTATGTGAGTAAGAGATGTTTAGGCTGGGCATATAGACTTGGCTGTCAAGAGCACAAGGAAACTGAGAACATGTATACGTTGCTAAGAAGCCAAAGGGAGGAATCAAGCATACTTCTGTTTAAGGTTAAGCAGAGGAAACAGGAGAAGTTACCTCGCCAATGGCAACATTAAGCAGGAAATTGCTTCTGGTGGAGTTCTACCCCCTAAAATCCCCAGATCTTTCCCTGAATTATAGAACTCTATTTCACTTTCAAGAATTATATAAGTGTTTCTGGTCTGCTAAAAAGAGATTTTCTAATGCTGCATAATTTGAAACTGTGTTGTAAGCTATAAAGTGCTACATAGATTTAGGGTGTTAATATGATTGCTATTATCTCAGAATGCTTTCATTCTTTCAATAAGGACTTACTGATATTTCTTTTTTTAACTTTATTGATGAATTAATTGACAAACATAATTGTATATATTTAAAGTGTTCAATGTGATGATTTGATATACATTTACATGGTGGAAAAATTACCAAGGTCAAGATAATTAACACATCCATTACCACACATAGTTGACTCTTTGTGTGTGCGTGTGGTAAGAATGCTTAACATCTACTCTCAGCAACCTTCGAGTAACAATTCCATGTTATTAACTAGGATCACCACACTGCACATTAGATCCTCAGAACCAACATTTCTCATGAGATTCAAATTAGGCCTCAATTAGTCCACATCTTTTTTTCTCTCTACTTTCTCTTGCCATAGTATTTCTGTTAGATTATATCTTAAATATTTACAGCCTACTATATCAAAAAGATGTCTACTGAGGTCACAGGAAGGGGATATTTGAAACTGAGATTCCAGCTCCAAAAAGAGAAGAAAATATTTGGGATAATTGTTGCCTGTTTGAAAACACTGAAGGAGAAAAGACTATAATTAAAAATATCCTTCTTTTAGATACCATCTAAGCATGGATAATCATAGACACTCTGTGGCTGAGGCATAATGAGTTTTTTAGTCTTCCTTCTACACAACAGTGCTAGGCAGTTCCTACCACTTCAGTATTTGAATATTTTTGCAACACAGGCCCCAAATAAATACTTTTATCCAGAGTCAGACTTCTTGTTCTGATGATTACAATAGCAAGGTAGAGAAAAAAAATAGGGCCTGCTGTACAAACTAACATTGTAATGAAGATCTAAATTTGCTCGTTATCCCTTGAAACAGCAGTTAGGAGGTACAGAGGGGACGGGATATTGCTGTTCTTTTGCGTACTCTGCAAGGAGAAGGAAGCAATTTGAATAAAATATCTGACAAATAAACAGTTGGGAAGTTGTCAGAAGCGTGTTCGTGGTCTCTGCAGGAAGTCTGTGAGGAGAGTTGAAGGCCTGTTATGACGAGGAAGTCTCTGCCTCAGTCTATGATACATTGCGTACATGAGGAGCTCTCTTCTACAACTATGTCTGTATTTGTGCTTTCCCCTTGGTGCTCACTTCTGCCCTTCCCCAGGCTAGTCAGCAGGCTCAAAACCAAAAGATTTCTCGGAAGGGGTTATTTAAGATGTGGTAAATTTCCCTATATGGTTCATATTTACTTTCATCCAGATTTGGTGACCTGTGTATTCTATGCCTGAACCAATTATTTATTTTCAAACATATGTGTGGTGGCCAACCACCACAAAGACCTGGAAAATGGGAAGAGTCTTTTAGAAAGCTGTCTTTAAAGAGAACCATAAAAATGGCTTACTATTTTCGAGACCACATTTTCAATAAGAATCACATATTCCTCGAATAAGCCATACCATAATTTAAAATCTAGTGGAATATGTATATGTTAAGAATTGATTTTATTGTGATTTTCCCAATTAAAATTTTAAAGATTTTGCTCAAAATAACTTTTTAAGGACTCATTTAAATTGATTTAAAATTACCTTATGGTCCTAAGGTCACCAACAGAAATATCTATATGGTTAAACAGTCTTTAAGAAATTGCATCTGACAGAAAAGGGGGAGAAGTGATAATTACAACACACCATATAATAAATGTAGCTTCTATCAATCTGAAGTGGGAAGCGGATTATGAATTTGAAGTTCCTTCATAAAGAGCACCTATTCTGTTTCCCTGACCCTTGAAATTAAAGATTTCTTGTCCAGAAAACATTTATAGTTTCTTAATATAAAAAACAAAGTTATAGACTGATTTCTGTATTCAAAAGGATAGAGGAAATTGCCTTGCCAATAGGAAAATATGTAAGGGAGGGCCTTCAGTAACAGACTCTCTGCTTTTGTGATTTTTAAGTGCATTTATTTTTTCCTTCCAGTTGGAGATTCTTTTTGGTTACTGACCAGTGACCATGGAGAGCTCAAGGCTTCTGCGCTCCCTCCTGTGTGGGAAGAGTCTAGTCTGCAGACTTTCAAGGACCTCATTTCTAGGATCATGGTGTTTGTTCACGTTCTCTAAGATTATATTGCTCTCTCGTGAGAGAAAAGACTATCTTTCTAATGAACAATTCTTGGAGTCAAATTTATGGCGTTGCATTTCCTACAAACCCAGACTCAAGCTCTTCTCTGTGGATTTCTCCGACTCTCATAGAACATCATAGTTTCCTATATTTTGTGTATCTGTGTAGTAGTTTTCTGAGCCTGGACGTTCAGGGATCTATTGGAAACATTATGGCCTCTCCTTTGGTCTCCTCTCCCATCTTAGCCTTTTCAGAGCTTTTGAATTTTCTAGAGCTTGAGAATATTTGCAATTGCAATAGCAAAGGAAGTTTTTTCCCCAAAATCTAATTTTCTGCAGCAGTAGATCTGAAATATAAATGTTACCCTCTAATGTTCCCTATTCTTTTCAAGAAGGTCCAGCTGAGTTTGTAAAACTCCAGCATCATGTTAGGTTGTCCTCAGTTCTTTTATCTTCTCCAGGGCTGTTTTCTGGATCAGGTCCTTACCTTTTTCGTTTCTTTATTTCAGGTTTTATTAGAAAATCAATACTTGTTTTTTAAAACTCATCATCTTTCTCCTAAAGATTCTCCTTTGATTTCTTTTTAAAACCTAAATAAGGGTACTATGCTTGACTGGATAGCCTCACTAACTCTAGTGAAAACAGCCTAAATGAATAAGTAAAATATATACTATATCCTTGGTAATATGTTGAGAACCTGGTAAATTAACTCCAATAACAAGCAGAAGTAAATAAATAATTAAGATGATAGCCAATCAGTGAAATTGAAAACAAAAACAACAAAATTAACAAACCTCCAAGAAAAAGGGAGGAGATGTAAACTACCAATACCAGGAATGAAAGAAGGGGCATCATATAGACACTGCAGATATTGAAACCCTAATTAGGAAATACTACAAACAACTTAGTGCCCATAAATATGATAACTTAGATAAAATGGACCAGTTTCTCAAAAAATGTAAACTACCAAAGCTCTCTAAAGAATAAATAGATAATCTAAATAGTCATATAACTATTAAAGAAAGTTGATTCATAGCTAAAACCTACCAACAAATAAATCCAAGCCCAAATATTTCATTGATGGATTTTACTCAACATTTGAAGGAAAAAAATACCATTTCCTCATGATCTCATCTGGAGAATAGAAGAAGATAGGACCCTTCTCACTCATTTTCTGAGGCCAGCATTACCTTGATATGGAAACCAGATAAAAGCATTACAAGAAAAGAAAAATATGGACAAATATACCTCAGGAACATAGACACAAAAACTCTTTAACAAAATATTAACAGCTCAAACTCAACATTACACAAAAAGAAAAATACATCATGACCAAGTGGGTTTCATTCTGAGGATGCAGGGCTGGTCTAACATTCAAAAATCAATCTTTGTCATTTATTATATCAACAAACTATAGGAGAAAAACCATATTATCATCTCAATACAGACAGAAAATTACTTGATATAATTAAACATCCATTCATGATAAAGTCTCTCAGCAAGAAAGTATTGAAGGGAAGTTGACAACGTGCTTTTTTGTTCACCTGACAAAGGGCATCTATAAAACCTACTAGTATCATTATACCTCATATTGGAAGACTGAATGAATTCCTCCTAAGGTTTGGAACAAATCAAGGATATCTGCTCTCACCAGTCCTACTCATAATCACACTTGAACTCCTAGCCTGTTCAATAGACAAGAAAAAATAATGAAAATGTGACATATCAAAATCATAGAATGCAGCAAAAGTTGTTTTTGAGTTACTTCTATAGTCTTAAATGTTTACATTAGAAAACAAAAGAATGGAAATTAATGAGCTAAGTATCCAACTTTAAAATTTAGGGAAAAAACTACTAATAAAACCAAATAAAGGAGAAGGAAATAAAGAAGATAGCAAAACTTATTGAAACATAAAGAAGATATACAAAAGAGAGGTCAACCAAGCCAAATATAGTTCATGGATATAATTAATAATATGGACAAACCATTGGCAAGACTGAACAAGAAGAAAAGAGAAAGGCACCAGTAAACGATAATAGGAATTTAAATTGAGGGCGGGCAACTATAGATGCTACAAAACTTTTTTTTAATCCAAGGATGGTAAAAATAATTTTTTCTTAACATGTTTTAAAACTTTGAAGAAATGAGTACATTTCTAAAAAAAAAAGGGGAAAACAACTCACCTACTAAAGCTTCCTTAAGAAGAAAAAACATATCTAAATAATTCTATAACCACCAAAGTAATGGAATCAGTAATTAATGATTTTCCACAGTAACGAAATAGAAACAAATGAATATTATCGTACATTCAAGGAACAAATAATTTTAGCTTTATTCCAACTATTCCAAATAATAGAAAAAGAAGGAATGCTCCATAACTTCTATAAGAGGCCAACAAGATCTTCACACTGCAACATGACAGAAACAATACGAGAAGAAAAAAAAAGCTAATAGGGTCAACTCACGCTATACTATGCAAAATATAAGCGACTTGAATCTAGGAATACAAAAGAAATCTTGTAAATCATGAACACGTTGTGTTAGAGGTAAAGGTGAACTTCAAGACTGACCTCCTCAAGCTGTACTCCCAGAGAGGAAGAAACTGGCCTCTTGCAAAAGTGACCTCCTGCATACTTCCATGGAGGGCCCTGTGTACCCAGTGCTTAAGAGAGAACATCCTTGTTAGCCTTAAGTTTTTTACCCCAGCCACCTCACCCCTGATGTGATACTGTAATTTATAATAGGAAACATATATTTGTTTTTGGTCCCTGTTTCTGGCACAGAGCTCCTAAAACTCTTGGAATTTCCTAAGTGGATGAGTGTCATAATGATATTTTTTGTTATGTTAATGAGGTGACTTTTGGAAAGCTCCTAAGGATAAGGGCTGGTTGCCAGGACAGCTAACCTTATGATTAGAGGGTTGGAACTTTCAGTCCCACCCCTCCTGATGTTGGGGAGGGGGAGGCCTGGAGGTTGAATTGATTGCCAGTGGCCAGTAATTTTATCAGTCATGGCTATAGACAAAGTTTCTATAAAAACTCAAAAGGATGGGGTTTGGAGAGTTTCCGGGTTAGTGAACACTTCAAGATTTGGGGTGGAAGCTCCTCACCCTTCCCACATTCCTTGCCCTATGCATCTCTTAAATCTGGCTGCTCCTGAGTTATATGCTTTTATAATAAATTGATGACGTAGAAAATACAATGTTTCTCTGAGTTCTGTGTGTTGCTCCAGCAAATCAATCGAACCCAAGAAGGAGGTTGTTGGAACCTCAAATCTATAGCCAGTCAGAAGCACAAGCAACAAGGTGACAACCTGGACTTGTGACTGGCATATGAAGTGGTAGAGGGGGAGGCAGGAGGAGTCTTGTAGGTCTGAGCCCTTAACCTGTGAGAGCAGGTGCTATTTCCAGGTAGAGAGTGCCAAAATTGAGTTGAGTATAGGACACCCAACTGGTGTCTGAGATTGCTTGGTGGTATGGGAAAAAATCCACACACATTGTAATTGGGTGCAGAATCTTAGTCATTGTGCCAGAAACAGGTTGCCTCTCTAACCATGAACACTGATGCAGTGACTCTTGGCTTTGGCTTGCCATATCATAAAGCTGCAACCCAAGGCTTGGATCCCAGTCCTGATCACAACAGGGAGAACTGGCGTCCCCTTCCCCAAGCCACAAATACTGAGCTGATAGGTTAGGGCTTGAGCAAAGCCTCTGTCATGGCAGATTACAGTTGCATGTCGAACCATAATTGCACCAGGGAGGGGTCAGTGATTCTCTAGTAATGCAGTTTATAAGCTCATAGCCCAAAGTTCAGGATTTCTTTTCCAGATTTTGCCTGGTCCTGTCAGATTGTTGTTCATAGACATACGGTGTGATAAGCAACACCTGCCTCTGCTCCCGTCTCCCGGAGGCCTTATCAAGCCCCATGGCCTAGTAAATACCTTTAGACTTGACCCATCCCCAGGTAATGTAATAAGGGTGAGTGTGACGGACTGAACATTTGTGCGCCCCCAAAATTCATACGTGGAAGCTCTTGCCCTCAATGTGATGATATTGGGAGGTGGAGCCTTTGGGAAGTTTTTAGGTTTAGATAAGGTCATGAGGGTGGAGGGCTTGGTGTCTTTATAAGAAAAGGAAGAAACCAGACCTGGCTGTTTCTCAACTACCTCAGGACACAGAGGGAGAAGGCAGCCATCTGCAAACCAGGAAGAGGTCTCTCAGCAGAACCTGACCATGCTGGCATGCTGATCTCAGACTTCCAGCCTCCAGAACAGTGAGAAAAAAATCTCTGGTGTTTAATCACCTAGTCTATGGTATTTTTTAGCAGCCCAAGCTGACTAAGACAATGGGGAAACAAAAAGAAGGGGGAGTTTGACTCACCCTCTGTTGGTGGAATGTTTTCTTTAAAAATCTATTAAGGGACTGGCCCCATGGCCTAGTGCTTAAATTCAGCATGTTCTGCTTTGGTGTCCCAGGTTTAGTTCCCAGGCATGGCCCAAACTGTTCATCAGTAGCCATGCTGTGGTGATGACCTGCATACAAAAAAGAGATTGGCACAGATGTTAGCTCAGGGCTAACCCTCCTCAAGTGAAAAAAAAAAAGAAGAGGAAGGTTGACAACAGATATTAGCTCAGGGTGACTCTTCTTCGGGAAAAAAAAAAAAAAATCTATTGAGCTCTCATCCAGGGCAGCTAGGTAGAGCAGATCCTTCAACAAATGCTGACTGGACCCCCAGGGGAACCACTTGATCCAGAGCTGATGACACACACTGCCATTGGAACCAGGCATTTCAACAAAGGCACCAATTTATCCTAGAATGAAGTCAAGAGGAATAGAGAATATTATCATGCATTTTACTCTATTGAACATTTTAACAGTTTCGGGAGAGGGGAGTGGATATCTTTGACAGTTTATTTCCAATTCCAAATAACCCGGGTGCATTTTTTCCACACTTTCAGAGCATTGTTCTCTTTTCTTAAGAGTTTCTCATTCATTACTATGATAGTCCTGTCATTCATTAGAGTGTAGAGGCTTCGAGTTAGATATTCCCCAGATTCTCTCTTTAAATCATATCACCAGGTGACCTGCAGAGCCCCTTGTTTGCATAGCCAACTAGGATCATCATTTCCAGCCTAGACCTTCTGGGATGAGAGAATGGAAATACTACATGGGGATAGCTATGTATAAAGTTCTGCAGCAAATCACATGAAAGAAGTTTTTCTTCTTTTAATCCCCATTAAATATACATAATATAAATAATTATCTTATAACACAAACACAACAACTAAACACCAAATATAGCAAGAGCAAAAGAGGTATATAGAGTGCATAGCTTTTGAATTTGAATATGCCATCTCTTTTGAATAGACCCAGCTCTACTCTCTCTTTATTTAGAACTCAAGTCCTAGAGTTTAGGTATTTTGGTACCATAAGAGCCCAGAGAATTCACTTGTATGCTCCTCTCTTTATCTTAAACTTCAATATAGTCCACAAGCAACTCAAGAAGCGGGCACCCTGTCTATGTATATCATCTAAGCAAGTCGTCTCATTGCATAGTAAAACCTGAAATAAAACAATTCACACCAGAGGAACTGCCATTCAACTGCCTGTGGAAGTGTGCCAAACCTGCAAAAAAAATAAAAAGCTTCATTTTACAGGTATGCTAAAGCCACCTTGCTGAATAAAAATATTTATATACATATTATGCTTATATAAAATTTATATATATATGATACACTCACACAGACACAAACATACATAGCCTTTTTTTTTTTAAGGTTTTATTTTTCCTTTTCTCCTCAAAGCCCCCTGGTGCATAGTTGTATATTTTTAGTTGTGGGTCCTTCTAGTTGTGGCATGTGGGATGCCGCCTCAGCGTGGCTTGATGAGCAGTGCCATATCCACGCCCAGGATCCAAACCTGCGCAACCCTGGGCCACTGAAGCCAAGCAAGCGAACTTAATGGCTTGGCCACGGGGCCAACCGCAATAGGCTTTTAATTAAATAGCACAGATCATTTAGTTTTATCTTCTTGCCATTTTAATTATGAAATAATGTGTCATTAAGCCTAGTTTTTTAAGTGTCCAATTGCAGCCTGTTTCTGGGGTCCCCTCCTATGGGACCCTGTTAGCTGCATTACACGTGCTGACCATTGCTCTGCCCACACAGCTTCGGAGCAACACGGAGCAAATCCCTTCCTCTTCCATGTCAGGCACTTATGACGCCACTGTGTCACATACATTTCCAATTAATCTCCTGCGAGGCTATCTGATTGAATTACACAATCACTGAAATGTTTTAAAGGCCTAACTAGTCTGAAACATAGCCACACGTTAGACACTATTGAACCATCCAATGCAAAATATATGTTTGACATAAACAAATCATTTCACAGTTACAAACACGGCTACTGGAGAGCTACAATAAGGGGAGTAAATGCCTTTTTCTTATTTTGTCCTTATACTCCAAACATTATAGTGCCCACTTTTTAATACTAAAAACAAAGTACAAGGAGAATTTTCCATTATTACAGTATAGACAAACAATCTGAATAATTCAGGCTGTGTTTACAGAGCACAAAGTGAGGTTCAGATTTTATAAATATTCATGATTAGTGTGGGTAGCAGTCCAGATAATTCAGAAGCCATCCTATCTCTGAAGGGTTCAATTTGCTAGTATAGAGGAAACCAATTTACCAGATAATTATGACATCTCCACTTCACTGCTAAGTACAGAACCAAAGAGGAGAAAATACCTCCCTATTTTTTATCTTAAGTCAGATTGTCATTTTAATTTGATTATGTGGATTTGGTTATAGAAGGAGATTATTCTCAGTCTCCTCAAACTCCTGGCCTCTATTTGAAGCACGGTGTTTGTCTCTCTCCATTTTCGTATCCTCACTTTCTGCCCTTGGTATGGACAGCATGCAGGAGAGACCAGCAGTTACGTTTTAGTTCTCTGTCATTTCATCCAGTTATGTTATCTAGCACCTGGTGAAACTGTTACTCAGAAGGCAATGACACTCTCTATTTTGGGAAATGAATGGTTTCCTTTACAAGGACATTCTAGACAGATAGGTCAGCTTGTAATTATAAGCCTAGCTGAGAAGGAAATAACAGAATGGCATCTAAGATTTAGGCAAAAATTTTAAAACCCCTGTTCTTCTAGTTATCCTTACTACTTCTTCTTTTAGTAAATCTCTTTAGTAGCTAGAAAATAGCTACACAAGCGAAAGGACCAATGAGAAATTATTGGTGGAAAATAGTCAGCAAGAAGGACATTTTTTTAACATGGTAATGACGAATAAGAACTATGAATGTAGTTCTCAAGTTCAAACCTTGCGTTATGCTTTGAACATATCCGTGAACAGTGATCTTAGATGGAAACCTAGACTTTCCAGAAGCCCTCAATTGTACAGAGCTTTTCTTCTGCAGCCTTGTGATTTCACAGGTGACCCCTCGGTTTTACCTAGTATTTATTGAGAGGCTGTTGCCACGCAACGCAAAGCTAAACATTGTCTTTTTTTTTTTGAGGAAGATTAGCCCTGAGAGAACCCCGGGGCCACCAAAACGGAATGTGAGAACTTAACCACTGCGCCACTGGGCCGACCCCCAAAGCTGAACATTCTGATACTTATGGTGGGTCAGAGCTTTCAAAGAGCTGCCCAAACTAAGGAGGCAGCAAAGCTGATAGAAAAGCAGGGACAGCATCAGGCCTTCCCCGGCTTTTTCCACAGCGGGGTGACTGAAGTCTGCCATTTTCTCCCATGAGCAAGTCTGACTGAGCATTTAATACCCATTTTCTTGCCAGGAGAAATGCTGCTTGCTTGTCTGAGCTTCACTTCTTAAGTAATGGTCAGAACAGGGCTCCATAACAGATTTGTGTGAGGGGTGCCTGTTTTATTTCTACAAATTCAGAATTGTTATTCGAAGTTGGTAATGATAGAGGAGTGAGGATGGCGTAGGGGCCTGGGTAGCAATGGGAAGAGCAGGAAGGAGAAGGCGAAGACAACTGGAAGAATAAACTAGAGCAGTAGAGCCTAGCATTTGGAAGACTTTGGCAATGATTGATTGGTTTGTCTGTTTCTCTCTACTAGTGGAAAGCTCCTTGAGGGCAGGGACTATTTCTTATTTGTATTTGCAACCACTGCATCCGGTGTAGGGAAGTGAAATACTGCCCGCTTGTCCTCTCAGCTCCTTTCTTTCTCTCCTTCCCAAGGCCAGAGGAGTTGCTTTTGTATTTATTCTGAGCTTACAGCATTGACTGGGCCATATTGATCAGCAGATGGGGTCACTGATCATACTGATCCGTGGGATAAGAAGGTAAATCAGCCAAGAACAATGAGCTCTAATAGAAAGGCTAGGAGGGACCAGCAGTCAATGGCTTGAAGCCTGGTGGATAGATATTCCAAATGACAGGAGCAGCATATTTACATTTGCTGGATATGGACCTGTGGCCAGGTATACGGGATCATTGATTGAAATATGTCCAGACTATATAGATTCTCTATTATTATATGGGAAGATCAGCTTTGACAATAAATTTTTTCAATTCTCGGATTTGTTGCTAGTCTACATATAGATGTCAGAAACAGAGGTTTTGCTAAGGTTTTAATCCATTAATTAAAATGTTTATTGAGAGCTTATTTCATCCATTCATTTATTCCTTTGTGCTATGCAGAATTGTTGCATATGCTCTAACACTCTGCAGAGACATCAAGGTGGAATCTGTATCTATTCTCAGACAGAACCAGCTTCATGAGTGTGCAACCTGTGCAATCATATGACTCACATTTGAAAAGGACCCAGATGTGGTTTAATGCTCTGTTGTCACTATCTGGAAATTATTATTTATTTATTTATTTTTGGTGAGGAAGATTGGCCTTGAGCGAACATCTGTGCCAATCTTCCTCTATTTTGTTTGTGGGACGCCACCAACACATGCTTGATGAGTGGTGTGTAGGTCTGCATACGGGATCTGAACCTGTGAATCCCGGGCTACTAAAGTGGAGCATGTGAATTTAACCACTATGCCATGGGGCCATCCTGTGGAAATTCTATAACTTTTTAACAGGGGAACTCACATTTTCACTTTCCACTGGGAAATTATCCCCACAAATTCTGCAGCTGATCCTGCCCTCAGAGTCAGGATGAGAAGATAGATAAAATTGTCTCAAGGTCAAGGAATCACAGTCCAAACACACGTTAAAACCCAATGGATAGTAAGGACATAGGCAATCAGTCCACAGGGTTATCTTGAATCTCATTATTCAGAAGCTGGTATATCCTGGGATTTAGCAGATTTCAGGCAAGCACACTGAAGTGTGAGAACCAGAAAGTCAGCAGAATAGAGGCTGACCCTAGGAAAGTCCAAACTCCCAAATACGTGATCTTAGAGTCTTTAAAAATTAGAATGGAAAAATAATACGGATCTATATTAAGAAGGCATGGTTTCTGAAGCAGTTCCCTGACCCTACTTTTATTGGTTTTATTTTCAGTTTATTTTTAAATTTTATTATGTAAAATTTCCGACAATAAATATATCAAAACAATCGTATGATAAACCTCCCTATACTTACCATCCAGCTTCAACAGTTATCAAAATCTTGTTAATTTTCTTTCATTTATCCCTCCATTTTTTCTTGAATTATTTTAATTCAAATCCCTATATTTCATCCATAATATGTCACTATTGAAGTCTACAATATAAAGACTAGTTTTTTTAATATGACCTAAACATCCTTGTCACACTTAACAAAGTCAACAATATTTGTTAAAATTATCTGATGCTCAGCTTATGTTCACATTTCTCAAAGATACTTTTTTTACACTTACTCTCTTCAAATTAGGATCCACGCAAGGTTTGCATTTGTTTGGTGTTGTGATTTACGTCTCATTAACCTATTATATGTCCTCCTCTCTCCATTTTTTCATGCTATTGATTTGTCATGGTATCTGGGTCTTTTGCCTTGTGTGATTACCCACATTCAGAATTTGGGTGTTTACATTTTCATGAGCCTTGATGCTGTGCTCCTTTATTTCTAGAATTTTTGAGTTAACTGGTTTTAAATTTAGGAGGTAGATTAAATTTGGGTTATCTTTTTGGCAAGAAAACTGCATAAGTGGTACTGTGTATTTCCTTTACATGATATAGGAAACACAGTGTCTGGTTGTCCCATTTGTAGTTCTGTTAAAATTGGCTCAGATACTGCCAACGTGATCCATTCATCTCAAAGTTCTTCGCTGGCCTTTCAAATACGAGTTTTAGCAGCCGTTGATTATTACTGACTCAATACATTATTTCATTAGAAGTTCAAAATGGTGAGTTTTTGATTCTATCATTCCTTCTGTTTTTATTAGTTAAAATTATTCAACACAGAAGAATTTTCTTTCATCAGCTCTTTGTTTACCATAAAATATAGTTCATAGAGGAAAGTTGGCATCAAAGCTTATTCTTCCCTCTACACCAACGTTTTTTTTAATGCTTTTCAGAATAATAAATTGGTACCCTAGCAACCTCTAGTGGTGGTCAATGAGGGTTTGGTTGTGGGGATTTTTTTGGTTAATTACAAACTCAAGGAATTTTAAAATATTTGATATATTTTAATCCATTGCCATCATTATTCTTTCTGATACTCCAATTGTCTAATCTATGGCTAGTGGGAGCCCTTCGAGCAGGTTCCTGCCTCCCTTTGATGTATCCCCAGTAGCGTGACATCTTCTCTTTCTGACATAACAAAATGTTCCAGATTCACCTTGTATCTTTCCTTTCCCAGACCTAAAATCAGCTATTTCTCCAAGAATCCCTCATCATTTTTATAGGAGATAGTATTTAGAGACCATGATATATGCCACTCTTTTGTATTTTTCTGCCCTTTTGGTAGAAGCCGATGATGGCAGAACTGTTTTGGGCCCTTGATGTATGAATATGGTTTCCTTTGAGCTAAGAATATCCAAGAGTTTTGGGACAATTTTCCTGGCTTTTTTTTATTTTATATTTTTCATATTTTTATTTTTTGTCAAGAAGATTGGCCCTGAGCTAACATCTGTGCCAATCTTCCTCTATTTTATGTGGGATGCTGCCACAGCATGGCTTGATAAGCGGTGCCCGGAATCCAAACCTGCAAACCGTGGGCCTCTGAAACGGAGCATGCAAACTTAACCACTACACCACCAGGCTGGTCTATTCTGAGGTCAATCTAAGAAGAGGATATTGTCTACACAACTAACATACTACTTGTCCCATTTTTAGGAGTTATTCTGCATATACAGATGAACAAGAGAGATGCAACTAGGAGAAATTTTAAGTTCTCTTGTTTTAATCTTTTGTTTCCTCTGATTCTTTACAACAAAACCTAATGATAAAGTGATTTTTGTCCTAAATCAGCAAGGGTTTCTCAATAAATAAATATATGATATAATTTATGTTTTATTAATTTATGATAATTTTTACTACAGTAAATGGAATTACTGTAGAAACAGATTTTCGATGCAAGAGTTGATAAATAAATAAATATTCACTTACAGAACAATTTTGAGGTTATTGGCTATTGATTATTGTTATTATTCACAGTCATCTTGTGGCTGAAGAAAGCACTTGTAAAGGAATTAAGCAGCTCTGGGGAGCAAGAACTGTCTCTTGGAAATCCCTTGATTTTAGAGGACCAGGGTTCATGACAGATATGCTGGTAGATGTTTATCCAAAGCTATTTCAAGAGCTCTCATGTTGTGCCATCGTCTTTTCTGCTCTACTAGAGTACTTGCTCTGTGTAAGACACTATAAGGGACAGTAAGAAAAGCCTGGCAACAGAAGGAAAGAGCCAAAGTCCTTTCCTCTTCTCTTTCCCTATTACCAAGTACAGATGAGAACAAACTGGTACCTATTGAGTGCAAACTTCCCTCTGTCATGGTATGATACAAGAGTGAAACATTTGTCTGACCCATTTACGTATGAAGTTTGAATGGTTTGAATGGGAACACATAACTACATTTGCACAACTTTACCACCTATCAAGATATCACCTTCACAGAAGACGTTTCTTTCAAATTAAACATTTAAAAAAAATTTCTTAGAATTGTTTTTAGTTTGTCTAAACCTTTACCTCTTGGCTTAAGGCTTTACATTCTTACTAGTCTTCTAAATCTCTCTCCACAAAAATTACAAAATTCCTAGGTTTATAGAAGTATTCTTTTTCTGAATTCTTTTTCATTAGTATTAGGCTATCTCCTTATAAATTTGTCTGTTAATCATATACCTGACTTCACTCCACAATGCTTTAGATTTTACTTTTATTTGCTGTATTTAAAGTCTCTAGTCTTGTTCAATAAAATAACTTTAGGGATATTATTCATTTTAAAAACAATTCTATAGGGTTACATTATTGCATTTAAAGTAAATGAGATTTACATTGTATACTCTTTCAAAGGAAAAGAAGAAAAGAGTTGTTAAATTATTAAATCTTTTGTCAAAATGCTTTAAAATTCCCTGTGTTTTTATTTATCAGATATTTTAAATTGAAGTTTCTTAGAAAATGAATTCTTTATGAAGAAAACTTTGAATTCTCCTTTTTATCTACACATTAAACAGCTTATGCATTTTTTATTTCTTTAATTTTAAATGCTAATATTTTACCTCTTGGGTACTTTTTATCTAGAAGATCCACAACAAGTACAATGCTTATTCTGAATTCTTTGCATAAAGGTAGCTAGTCAAAAAATAATTACAAGCTGATGATCAAAGTCTAATATAAGCTGTTGTGCTAGAAAGTGGAAAATGACATATTTTGGCAGGCCATGCATGGCCAAGTCTCTTTGCAATGATGTGATAAGAACACAGAAGTGTGTACTTGTGGCATAGCAATAACTGGCGTATATGATAAAGCTAGACCGTTGAACACTAACAAGCCCGTGTTCTAGCCTAATGGAGAGAGCTCAGCTCTTGGATCCATAAAGTTGACCATCTAATTTCTGGAAAGAACCAGGAAATAAGTCTTCTCATTGATTTTTATCATTCTCTCATATAGTTCTAAGATTACTGATTTGGTAGAAAACCAAACTGAAAGCACCTCCAGCCAATTTGGAGTGTTGTTTTCACTATCCTTTGAACCCACACCAGAATATACTGTGTAGTCTAACTCATGTATAAAAAGTGAAATACTACAGTAAACGATATTTAATAGTTTCTTTGTTCTTAAAGATGTGACAGATTGAGACAAGGTCACCACCATCTCCTTTGGGGTGTGGAAAACATGGTGTGAATTAGCTTTGCTGGTTTGCACTCACAAGTGTATGACTGGGACACCACATATATAGTCTATGACAGTTGTCTTATCAGTGTCACCTTAAATCCTGCTGCATATTTATTGGCAAGTAGCAATTTTTAATTTCTTTTTGCAGTTGAAGATATGATTTTTCCTATTAAAACCCTTAAATTGCTTTACCTTTTCTCAAATCACCTGCCTCTCTCCCAATAAACAGCCAGAGATCCACATCTCCTAATTCCTAGGTGACAGGAGTGTCTTTCATTCGATACGAATACCAAGTACTTATGAACAGTAAAGGCCAGCATTTGTCTGAGAACCTATCTTAATTAAGCAATGATTTATAAGGAGAAGGTATGAAGCAGCATTGGCTGTGTGCTTACTATGTACCAGTTATTAATCTACATACATTTATACAAATAATCTCCATTTTAATCCTCAAAATACCCTTCAAAGTAGATATTACAATACCCAATCTGTAGGGAAGTAAACTGAGGTTTAGGTAACCACAACATTAACTAACACTTATTGAGCACTTACTGCGTGATGAGTACTGTGCTAATGATTAGCAGACATTTGGTATTGTCCAAAATGTCCATCAGTCCCTCCCAAAAGGCCCTTGATATTTGGTCCTGTCCAAAACATCCATGAGCATATTTGGTCCATGCCAAATGGTTTTGGACAGGACCAAATATCAAAGGACCTTTTGGTGTGGATCCAATGTCTCTATAGACATTTTGGACAGGGCCAAGTATGACCAGATATCAAGGACCTTTTGGACAGGACCAAATGCCTGCAAGTGTGCTAAGTGCTTTACATTAACACCAATGCTAAGTGCATGTTGAATCCTTCCAACTCTAAGAGGGAGATATTATTATATCCATTTTAAAGATGAGGAAACTGTGGCTTAAATAAGTTGAACAACTTTCCCAAGTTCAGATCTGGTGCATGCAATGTATTGCTATAATAGCTTCATTCTAAAGTTAATATTCCAAGAGGCCCAGAGTCTTCAGGGCTGTGTGTAAATTGGAGGGGAAAAAAATATCCATTTTCTACTTAAATGTTTTCCATTATTAATAATGTAATGGGATTAAGGGGGATTCAGAGTCTTTCCCTGCTGCTATTGTAGAGATTAGTGGAGCTAGCGTGCAGGAAGGCTTTCTCTCACCAGGCATTAGGATCCATGCTTTATATGTCATCTGATTCTCTCTCCCCCCTTGTGAGACAGATAACGTGATCTCATCTCCCAAGGAAGGAAGTGAGGCTTCAGAGGGGTTAAGAAAGTGGCCCAAGGTTTCACAGGTAACAAGTGGCAGCTTGGCATTCAGAGGCAGAGCACATCTATGGCTGTGGCAGGATGACATGAGTTGGGATAAGCACAAACCATGAAGATTTGAAGGAAATTCACAAGTTCGAGGGCCTCCTGAGTCTCAAGCACTGTACTAGGCCCTTCCATACTGTCAGACTTCCTTAAGAAGCCATACATTTCTGCCTTTAAAACTCTTCCTGGGAACCATTGAAATGAGCAGCCCTGCTAATAACAAAGTCTGCAACCAGAATGGTGCACATGGCCCAGTTCTGCTCCCCATTCTCAGAATTACCGGATCTGCTGCTTATTAGCCTCACTCTTCACCTTAGAAACTTCCCTGTTTCAAATTAGGCTCCCTGTAAATGCAATTCTGTCTTGGATCATGCCCTACCTGGTACTCTTGACCCCTTGGACAAGAATGTTACTCTTCTGTCCGGCTCCCTTTGACCCTTAGAAAATCCACACACAAGATACATAACCTCTCTGAGTCTTCCTTTTCTGCCAAGAGGTTAAAATTATAATGCCTACATCACCATGTAGAAATAAATTCTATAACTATGTAAAAGTACTTTGAAAAATGTTAAAATGCCAAACACACTTCACTTGTTATCACTAAAAACTCGAACCTTATGGCCATACTGCTAGAAATGAGTAATGACAGGCATAGAATTCACCAATAAGGTGTAGGGGAAAAGGAACTAATATTTATGGAGTGGCCCCTGTATCTAGAACTTCCCACGTTCTGGGGATGTAAAGAGTATCTTAATCTTCAATAAAAGACAAGTTAATAAATAATGGCAATTCAGAAAACAAGCTCTTAACAGATACAAACAAGCAATGAGACCTGCATCAGCTGAGTTATGTTCTCCCCCACATTCCTACCATCCATATTGTACTCTCCTGCCTGGGAGCTTGTTCTTCAGAGGGTGCTGGGCCCAAAGTGGCCATAGTCAAGTCCAATGCTCCCACCTCACCAGCCTAGTTACAGGGCACTCACTTGGGGAGGGGAGCCATGACCAGCCTCCTTTTCCATCCCTCTGGATTTGTTACTATTTTGCACTCAACACCCATTAATACTAACTTCCAGTAGCCACATTCATGCAATATAGTCATGTCCCTCCACTAAGTTGGTTGGTGCAAAAGTAGGGATCTATTCTAAGCTGGACCAATTTGAATCCCTTCCTTGGAACTAGGCTTCTGGCTTTTGCAGGTCTATTTATTGTGAGCTCATATTCGCAACAGGATCACCTATTGCCACCCACAAGACCTCAATATCTGCCCCTCTCCACTGTTTATTGCAGCCTCCAGGGAAGGCTTCCATGTGCTCAGGGACAGGCATGCTCCTGTAACTCTGCACAGGCCTCCTTGCTGGAGTTGCTGTCTGGAAGGTCACTCCAGGGAGGCCACTGATGTTCTTCACTCTGAATATGCTGCTTCCACTTTCAGGGTCCAGTGCCCTGTGGTCCCCAAGGCTTTAGATCCTCACATTGCACAACATACTGCATACGCTCAAGGCCCCACTGAACTAGAGCAACCCTGAGTTCTGCATAGATGGTGGAAGTACTCCTTTGCCTTAGAGGTTGGGTATAATTCCTAGGTGTGGGTAGTTTTCTCGAGCACCAATTACTGTGTAACAAACCATCCACAAACTTGGTGGCTTAAAACAATAATTTATCATTTCTTAATATTCTGTGGGCCAGGAATTAAGGCAGGGCAGATGCCTTAATAGGCAGGTGTTTTGTTCTATACGATGTTGGCTGGGATCACTTATGTGAATCCATTTAGCTGGGTGCTCAGATGAGACTGGCTTATTGAAGACAGTGTCTCATTCTTTGGGGCCTCTTTCCATGCAGTCTCTACTTATTTACTATACTAGATTGGGGTTCTCCACAGCGTGGTGGCAGGTCTCTAGTACAGAGTTTTCCAAAAAGGAGAACACAGAAGCTGATATATCTCTTAAGGACTGGGCTCAGAGGTGCCAGAATATCACTTCCACCGTGTTCTATTGGTCAGAGCAGGTCACAAGCCCAGCCCAGTTTCACAGGATGGGGAAACAGACTCCACTTCTTAACGTGAGGAGAGTCCTGTGCATCCAGGAGAGGAAGAATGGTTGGCAGTCGTATTTGGAGACTACCACTGTAATATACAGATGCCTTACTGACTTCCCCACCACACTTTCCCTCCTCTCACTTCTCATGGAGGCACCGAACAAACCTTTCTCTTTCCCCGTGCATGTCAATACATATAAGAGATATCAGAGAATGTGTGTTCGATGTAGACACCATGATGTGGTGGTGGTACAAACTCCCATATTGAGCACATACAGCTAGAAATTCAATCTGAATTTTGGCTCAACAGATACTTGAGATACTATAGACTACATTCCTCACTTAAGTTTCTTAAACCCAATGAAGGACATGTAATTCTTCCCATTTTATACATAATGACACAGATTCAGCAAGGCAATGTTCCCCAAGTCACACATCTGATAAACAAGTGAGCTGCAACCTCACCCCTTGTCCATCTAAACCCAAAGCCCGTGTTAACGATATTGCACTTCACTGCCTCTCTTCAGGCTCATTGGAATAATTAGGAAGATGATTCTCACTTCACTCATGTAATATTTGTTGATTTTTTTAAGAAAAAATTTTCTTTTAATGTATTTTTTAGGGCAGCTCTTCTTGAGAGAGTTCCAAGCACTGTGGACCTATGGCCTTAACTATATGAATAGAAAAATTATTAAAGAATAATCAAAATCTTTGATTTTAATCAAATTGATCACCTATAGTCATTTTTATGCCATTCTAAAATGTTAGAGTGTTGATTTTTAAGAACATGTCACTATATAAACAGACTTCAGCTAAACAGTGTAAACAAAATCTGTGGTTTAGCATCAAAATTTATTTATTGGGGGCCCCAAATGTGCTTTGGATGCTGGTAGGCACTGAGGGAATATGAAAGATACACAGGTTTTGCCCTTTAGGAGCTTTTAATGTACTTAAAAAAGACAAAACATTCCCATGAGATAGTTAAGGAACAAATTATGATCATGTAAAATTAAGTGAAATAGAGAAGAAAAAAATTCTCTAAGCTTACAGAAACACTAGAGCCATAAGTAGTGGCTGGGATGGTCAAGACATGAGAGGAATTGTGGGCTGGAACTTTTAGAATAAGAGAGACCTGGACGTGCAAAAGAAACTGGGAGGAGAAGATAAAACCCAAAACATACCCAGCAGCTCATAGAAGGAGTTTGAATGAACACTTTTATTGAAAAAAAAAATAGCAAGAGAAGAGGCAGGAGGAGGACATTGCCTGAAATTAGCTAGTGCAGTTGGATAGATCTCTGAACTTCAGAGCCTGTTCTTAACACAGCAGTGTTGGCAGATGAAGCCAGGTGTTAAAGAGAGTCCTCAATCCCAAGGCTGGGACAACATCTTGGGCATTCTATATTTTGGAGAGTTTCTGAACCCTTCAATGATAAAGAGCTTGTCGTCAGCTCTTTCTCTAGATTAAAGAGTGGCAAGCACATTTGGGGAGACAATGTAGGGATGGAGGGCGTTCCAATTTTACAGTACTAACATTACTCCTTACCTTAACCATTTCCTGCTCTCAGAATTACCTTCTGCCAAACTTGGCACCATCTTGAGTAGTTTATAGGTGGAGCTGTTAGGTTCTGAATTTCTGAATTGGGTGCTGGTGGTGGTGTTAGTAATACACATTCAGTAATACATACTTTTCTTATCATGTTAGTAAATAATATGATATCATTTTGCAAGCAATGGCATGAAGATAATGTTGCAATTTACTTGGAACTAGTAAGAAATCAAAATGATAGAAATTAGTTTCCTCATCTGTAAAATGAAGTGTTGGAGAAGGTGATCCTCAAGGTGCATTCTTGATTTATTAAGATGCTATGATTCTAAGGTTCTATTCCGTATATAAACAAGATCATTAGTTTGAACCCACAGTGCTTATTTTAAAACATATGTTTCAACATATGCATAGTTAAGGATTTTTTTTCAGGTTCCTGTAGTTTGTATTATGCTGTCTCACTCAGTACATTATTGGTAGGCTGAACACTGGAATAATTTTAGTTTACCAAATGCAATGGACTCTGTCATGATTAAATATGATATATAAACATAAGATGGATTATTATTATCTGTGATTACTTTGAATGAATGAACAACTCAGCACACATATTCTTAATCAGAATCTAGACTTCACTAAATGGTTTTGACATCTTACTTCACCCTAATGCTGTAGTCATTCCAGATTAATAAATGCAATAAACATGGTCAACCTATTATATGGGTCAGTTACAAATGTAATGAATATATTGTAAAGCACATTTTAATGTTAAGACCTCAGTTCTCAACTGATTGGTATTCTCTTTCTCTATTTCCCGAAGTGAAGGAGATTTTAAATCTACTACCCAATACATATAATCAGAAAATCAGAATTTAAATGTGTTGTCCAGCATTTAATTTTATGTAACTCCATAGTAATTTCATTCCATTATGCCTTAACAATAAAAAACACATTCTGAAAGCAATAAATATCATCAAATATAAATTTCTGATACCTATATAGAAGACAACAAAAATTGCTGACAAGAGAGTAAATGCCTTTCACATCTACCCGTAAGCTGTGTTTTAAACTTCATTTTATAACACTCCTCCATATTTCTCACAATGCATGCTCGTTATGTACAATTTAGAATTCCATACATCTATGATATTCTGTGTCTACCTCTCTGAATTTCTTTCTGTCCTCATTGTACTTTAAATACATTTCTATGATTGTACATAACTACTGTTTGACACATTAGAATTCACTGTGTAGCCTGTTTGATCTAACCATGGGAACAGTTGTAATCAGTATTTATCAGACTTGACCCCAGATAAGTAGTATGGCATCTCCATCAGCCCTCAAAATTTCCAACTATTTTGGGGGGTTCCTAAGAGATGTCTTATATGTTATTACAGGCACAGGCATTTCAGTTTTTGCATAACTTCAATGCACTACTTTTTGACTTGTCACTCTTAATGATTTCCTACGATTTTCTGCCAAAGTGATTTTCTTTAGAATGAAAAAAATAATAATTTAATGACTTCCATGTTTAAAATTCAAATTTTTGAACACCCATACAGTATAGCCACACTTCTTATTGTGGTATTTAAGGCTTTCCATGACCTGGCCTCTATCTAATTGTCTAGTTTTATCTCTGACCATTCTCCTACTTGAAATTTACACTCTAGAAATGTCTATCTGCTTTTATTTTCTCCCACATAGCATATGCTGTCTTCCTTAGTGTCATTACTTATGTTACTTCCAGTGCCTGAAAGGTCCTTCCTGCTCTTCTTCAACTGGTTCATTTCCTCCCCATTCTTTAGAATTCAGCACAGAGATAACCTCCTCCAGGAAGACTTACCTGAAACCCTTGTACAAGCTCAAGGCCTCTTCTATGTGCAAAAAATTTTTCAAAATAATCATAATAACAACAGCCAACATTTACTGAATACTTAGTTCTAGGCATTGTTCTAAATCCTACACTTGGATTATATCAATTAATCCTGTCCACAGCCCTATCAAGTAGATACTACTATCATTCCCATTTTACTGATGAGAAGACAGAGAGCTCATGTAACATTTCCAAGTCACATAGCTATTAAGTGGAAGAACCCATAACACCATGTTTTCATCTTGAAATGGCCCTAATCACATTTTAATAAAATGATCAATATATGTGTCTGTCCTCTGTACCACATTCTTCTTCCTCAACTGAATGGCACACTGTGAGAAATATAATACTTGAATTCAGGTAAAAGCTCTGGACGGGGGATATAAGTTAAAAAATTGTGTATTGCAGTTGGTGATTGAAGCTAAGGATTTGTTGAGATCACCTAAATACAGTTTTTAGAGTGAAAGGTAGGAGAATTGAAGACAGCTTCTGGAAATTTAAGAGATAGTCAGAGGGGCCGGCCTGGCGGCACAGCAGTTAAGTGTGCATGTTCTGCTTCCGTGGCCCAGGGTTCGCCAGTTCAGATCCCGTGTGCGGACATGGCCCCACTCATCAAGCCATGCTGTGGTAGGCATCCTACAGATAAAGTAGAGGAAGATGGCCATGGATGTTAGCTCAGGGCCAGTCTTCCTCAGGAAAAAAGGGGAGGATTGGCAGCAGATGTTAGCTCAGGGCTAATCTCCCCCTCCCACCTCCCAAAAAAAGTGATAGAGAAGCAGAAACCAGCCACAAGAAAGAAGAAAGAATAGATACAGAGTTAGGAGTGAGGAGAAATGTCACAGATTCCAGAAAGGACAATTAAAACAAGAGCAATCAGCACAGCAAAAGGCTGCAGAAATGTCAGTAATACGAGGACTTAAAAAAAATGATTGAATGAAAGGAAGAGACTAAATGAGTTGTGGATAAATAGGGCTAAAAAGTGGAGGCAGCAGATGAAGCATGCATTTTCATGAATGAAATTCTGGAAGATTCTGGAAGCGAGTAGGGGGAGGAAATAGGGTTGAAGGAAGGGGTAGTTAGTTAAGTGTGGTTGTCAGCGGACAGGGAAGAGAAAGCAAAGAAGAAAAGATTGGAGATGTGAGGGGGAGGGGAATTGATGGATCACAGCAATGAGAAGAGCACGGCTGGGGGACCATCCCCTCAGACAAAAAGTTTGGAGGAAACTGTGAGCTCTTTCACTTCATTTAACAAAATCTCTGATGTGCCTGGCACAGTTTTAGGCACTGGGGATATAGTAGTCATTAAATGAAACAAAAATGCCTGTCTTCATAAATCTTACATTCTGGTCTTGATTCTAGTGGGAGGAAAACACAATAAAAACAAAGTAAAATCATGTAATAAATGATTATTTTTCATGCTATAGAGAAAAGTAAAGCCGTCAAAGGAGAGAAGGAAAATGGGGATAGGGATTATAATTTTAAAAAGGGTGGTTAGGATAGCCTCAATAGGAAGATGACATTTAAGAAAAATCTTAAAGGAGTAAAAGAACTAGCTATATAGCTCCCTAGAGCAAGAGCACTTGAGACAGTCCAAACAGCAAGTGTAAAGGCCCTGTGGTCAAAGGGTCAATTAGGGACTCCCTGCGTCTTTCTGGGTCATGTGGACCTGAGAAACCTTTTCTAAATTTCTGTTGTACCAGTTGTCAGCTGACTTGAAGGTGGCACTATTGTATGCAAAAGACTTTTCAGGTTTCTTTTCGGGTTTTTTTTTTTTTTTGAGGAAGATTAGCCCTGAGCTAACTGCTGCCAATCCTCCTCTTTTTGCTGAGGGAGTCTAGCCCTGAGCTAACATCCATGCCCATCTTCCTCTACTTTATATGTGGGGTGCCTACCACAGAATGGTGTGCCAAGCGGTGCCATGTCTGCACCTGGGATCCAAACCAGGGAACACCAGGCCACCAAAGCAGAACGTGTGCACTTAACCCTTGTGCCACCAGGCTGGCCCCTTTTAAGCTTTCTTATTCGTCATTTTGCCAGGTCTCTGGAGAACCCAACCTTTATCTCCAGGGAGTCAGAATCCAAGCAAGCCTGAAGCCCTGATCAGCTCAGGGCCTTGACAGGGCAGCATGTGCTGGAGCTGAAGGGCAGTGGACAGTGATAGACATGTTTTCTGAGGTCCAACAGTCCAGTGAGAGGAGAACCTACCCTTGGTTCTGATTTCCTGCTCATTCAAGGCTAAAAGGACACAAAAATCAGAGAAATTGTGACATGTGTCCTGAGTAGGGCTTGAAGTTTGGAAATATTTTCTAAAAGGTACAGAGAATACTCCTATTTTCCTAATTGTGAGGTGATTATGCAGGAGGCTAAAGCCTGGAGTCAGCTGATCATGATGCAAAGGCTGCACAAATGGAGTAGAATTGTCCCTAATCCTGTTTCTAGAATCTTCAGTACAAGGTTAAGCCATGAGCATGACCAGTGGGTTTGCTGCTGTCCACACCGTTATGCCCCAAACTGCATTGAAGAAAAGGAGCTATTGTCTGTCTTGCCTCAAAGCAAACCCAAAATGATCCTCTCTCCAAGGACTGACCCTTTATCAAAGAAGAGAACCTGATGATGTATGATGAAGAGGGCCTCTGGAGGACTTTTCTGGATCAGGGTCTGGCTGTAGCTCTGGAAGAGGCTTGTAACTGAAATCAGACCCAAATACCATCCCCAGATGAAAACGATGCTTTCTTTTACAGTTTTAGGTCTCTCAAAGGGAATCTGACCTCAGCCAACCAAGACATTGGGGGAAAACGCATTAGAAGAGAATTTTGTTATGTAAAATAGGGGTTTCCTACCTTTGGTTATGTATCCAATATCTTTTATCTACTGTAGCTAAATGTTTAATCTTGGAACAAAAAATTTTACGGGAATTTTAAGACATTTGAAAAAGAAGCTGAAATTTATATCACTTTTTTTTCACAATTTTTGAAAGATCTAAGCTAATATTCTAAAGCTGTGACCTACACTGTTCTGGAAAGTATCTGCATTGCCCTTCTATCCTATCCAATTTAATTCATTATGAAATTTCTTAACTGTCTCATGTCTACAATATTGTTTTAAAGAATAAATGTCATCATTTTTACAAAATTCAATTTAAGAAATAAATTGGCAGGCAATATTTCATACTTCTTTAATCATTAGGTAGCTAACTCTGGTTGAGACTTACAGATATGCCTTGTCACATACGTAAAAAAAAAAAAAATCAAGATGCAATATAGAGTGGACCTAAAGAATGGGTATTTGACACATTTATGGTGTGAACTGGTATTCTACAATATTATCTTTCCATGTATTGGAATGGCTGGTGGACAGCTTTTACCTAGACGTATACTACAATTATAATTGGAACCTTAAGATCCAAATTAAGGTGGCACCACTGTGCTTCCAATAGCTGACACTGCTTTACCTTTTTTCCTGGATATCTGTGAACATTTGAAAGTTACTCTATTAATGCAGAAAAATAACTTTAAAAAAAAATCCATTAGATAGGCCTGAGTGAGAAAGGCAACTAGATGAAGATTGGGTCCAGTGCAAGGAAAATGAGTGAATGAGGCAGCCTCCTGGGTGGGCTCAAGAGACACAGCCTGCAAGAGGAAGCCACTTGAGCAGGGTGGCAGTTTGGGGTCAAAGCCTTCCAGAGGAGGATGATTAAGTAGAACTACAGGTCTGCTGGGGTCAGGAGACTGGCTACTATCGTAGATATTGAGAAAATATTTACATATATTGAGGATAATGGTAGCCAGGTTTCTCATTCTCACAGAAGGGAGTTACAAATATGAAAAAGGAGAAAACCAGAATGAACCCTATGATGTTGGACTGGAATTGGAGAAACTGATATAAACTGATGGTTTTCAATATACCGAGATAGATGTAGGACAAACTATAAATGTAATTTTGAGTATACGTATACATTCATATATTTCCTGATTCTGTCCACCGAATGGACCTAGGAAAACCCCTGCAAGACCCCATTGGCAATGAGTGCTCCTGCTGTGCAGATCTTGATTTCTAAACAACCATTCTTCAATGAGGAAACTTTGCATCTTTGGAAAAATGCCTGATCCCAGAGCTGGGCAGTAAACATATAAGGTGAGCCTAACATCTTTTCACGACAGAGAGTAAGAAAGTGACAAAAGAATTATGATGATACGTCTAAAGCTTATAGGGCTTCTAATAGACAAATATGTGACAATAATAATGGATTATGTCTTATTAAGTAAAATAAAAACCCATAATTCCACCCTAATGTAAACAGACAAATGAAAGAATAGATACATTAGGAGATAAGAAAACTCTTTCTTACAATGGAATATCATTAAAAGATATAGAAGGAATGGTGGAATTAGAAAGTAACCATTTGGCTAAACCTAATGGATGAGGGTTAGATGAAGAACGGGATATTTACTCAGATTACTTCCTTGCAAAATACTTATTACCAATGGAAAAATAGTTACTTTTTCAGTGGAGAAACTAAGCTGAGCCTACTTTACTGAAGTGATCAAAGTTGACATCACCAGTGATGGGACAAATTGACCTTGTGTGTCACCTGATGGAATGCAGTGAGAAGAGCTCTGAATCATTTCTGTGATATTCCCTCAAAATCCACATTTTGAATCTAATTATGAGGAAGCAGCAGATGAACCAAGTTAAGAAACATTCTTGTTCTGCTGTTTCATTTTGATATGTCTAAATGTGGATTTTTTGAATTTTATTTATCCTGCTAGGGATTCATTAGAATTTTTAAATCTAAGGATTGATGTCTTTCATTAATTTTAAAAAATTTTCAGTCATTATTATTTTAAATTATTGTCTCTGCTCCACTTTTTAAAATGTTCCTTCACTTTCTTTTTATATCTTCACTGAGATATAATTTACATACTGTAAAGCCCACCCATTTGAAATGCTCAATTCAATGGTTTTTAACATATTTACAGTTATGCAATCATAACCGTAAGTAATTTAGAAATTTTTTAGTGTATGAAAGAAGCTTTATACCTGTTAGCAGTCACTCCTTATCATCTTCCCCTTGACCCCCCCACTCCCTTTCAGCCCTGGGCAACCAATAATCTACTTTCTGTCTCTTTAGATTTTCCTATTCTGAACATTCATATAAATGGTATCATATGACATGTAGACCCTTGTGACTGTCTTTTTTCAGTTACTAGAATGTTTACATGGTTTATCCATGTTGTAGCATGTGTCAGAACTCACTGCTAAATAAAATTCCATTATATAGGTGTATCACATTTTGTTTATCCATTCATCAGTTGAACATTCAGGTTGTCCTATTTGGGTACTATGAAGAATGTTGCTAAGAACATTTGTGCCCAAATTTTTGTGTGGGCACCTGTCTTCATTTCTCTCAGGGAGATACCTAGGAGTGGAACTGCTGATGATATAATAAATCTTGTTTTTAACATTTTGAGGAACTTCCAAACTATTTTCCTAAAGTTCTGCCTCATCCTTTATTTTTCCTTTCCTTCTGAAACTCTATTTAGACAAATGGAAGACCTCACTGTCTTCCCTATTAACTCTTTTTCTTATTTTTATCACTTTAAATCTCTTTGATGACTTTAGGGTAATTCCTTCAGATCTATCATTTAGTTCTCTTATTCTCTCTTGAATGGTGTCTAATTTGACACCATCCATTGAACTTCTAAGTAGAATTAATCTATTTTTCAACTCCCTAAGTTTCATTCATTTTCAAAACTGCCTGAATAGTTTTGATAAGGTCTTCACCATATTTTTATTCCACTCTCTAACTTTGAAACAAATTACTTTGCTAATTTTATATTTTGAATCTATTAATTTCAGTATTGGCAATTTTTTACAGATCTAATTCAGTAATTTACGGTTTCTATTGAGTTACTTATAGTGATCTATTTCCTAAAGTGTTCTGTAATTTTTATTGTGAGATCATATTCCTTGGAATTTTATTTGTGGGAATTCTTTAAGCCTTGTGTTTCAAGTTTAGTCCTCCA